>NW_024870817.1:20397500-21597500 GCF_019054845.1 Dipodomys spectabilis | reverse complement strand
TGTGAGACTTTTATCTTCAATTAACCATTAAAAGGCCAGAAACAGAGCTGTGGCTCAAGTGATAGAGATCTAGCCTTGAGTAGGGGATAGTGTCCAGGTCCTGAGTTCAAGCGCCTCAGGACTAGCACACACATATACAAAATATATATATATATATTAATATATATACAATTTTATATATATACAATATAATATATATATATACAATTTTAAGCTAGTTGTGGTAGCACATGCTTATTAATTAGCTCCGAGGAAGAGGAGGCAGGTGACTCTCAAGTTTAAGGGCAGCCTTGGCTATATAGAAAAAGGTAGGGGTGTGTTATATGTATTTATATATTTATGTATATAGAAAAACATGTTATATACATATATACTTATATGTATATGCATATGCATAACATATTAATTAATATAATTTTAACAGACAATTTAAGCATCAAGTCTTGGGGTCATTTTGGGGATGAAGGTTTCACTCTGTATCCCAGGCTACTTAGGATCCTCCTGTTTCTGCCTCCTAAGTGTTGGGATTACAGGCATGCACCCTTGCCTCTAAAGTATAATTTTATATATTTATAGCAAGTCTTATGTGGGTGTGTGTTATGTATGTTAAAGTGGTCATCTACTTGCTAACTTCTGTCCATTTAAAACTGTATGCTACTAGAATCAGGGTTAGTCTGCTCTGCAGGAGTTCATGCTGTAGGAAGAAATCATTCAGCTCACCAGTCAGTTGTTCTTATCTAGTACCTTGGCAGAACCACTGCATGCCCCGAGAGGCCTGGCAAAAAAGAATGAAAATGTTTTCAAAGACTGCTCAGCTAATGGTATCTGGCCTTAGCAAGGATGTTAAACATCAGCTATGCATAGGACTCCCTCATAAGAAAAACTTGCCCCCAGCCAAAGTACCAGCATTACTGTCACAGAAAAGTACTTGATAACATCTCCATTACCAAAGCTCACTTAATAAATTCATAGCTATCCCTTACTGTCTTCTATTAAGAACTAGCAAGTCAGACAGACAGACAGACAGACAGACAGACACACACACACACACACACACACACACACACACACACACACAGTAGTATAAGATGGGTCTATGTTGCCCAGACCACCTAAACTCTTAATCTTTCTGATTCAGCCTCTAGAATAGAGATTTTTTTTTTAATCTGGAGCTCTAGACTTCATTTATAAAATAGCTAAGTTTTATTAATTCCATAGTCTTACAAATGTGAGGCAGAAGAAATAATAGAAGGATAATGCTGAGGAGAAGAGGAAGGCCTTCCTAACAATCCACAATGAAGTGCAAGTAGAAAGAGCATCATCATTCCTTTCAAGCACTAAGCCGCTTTTTGCTACACCACTTTATCAGAAACACCTCCAAAGGACCTCAGGCTTCAAAGAAGCTTCAATTCCAAACTTCAATTCTCAGTCTCCTGTTCCCCCAATCGTTCGCTCAATCATAAGGAAATAATTTACTGCTCCATGTTTTTCAAAGCCAGCAGATAGAAGCCACAAGCGGGGCAAAACGATTTGCATAAAGTGTCTCATTGGTTAACCAGCTCCGTTTAAAAACCCTAATACTTGGCAACCTCCAACTGTGACTAAACAGACAGACATCTTAAAAACTGCTTTCTGCCAGGCACCGGTGGCTCACACCTATAATCCTAGCTACTCAGGAGGCTGAGATCAATTGTGGGTTTCTGTGACCTGGAAGCTTCATGTGCCCTGCTCCTTCAGGTGGCCCCCCTGTCCAGGACACAGGTGAGCCATTTCAGCCTTGGGAAGCTGGCAGGAGGAAATATACTAGAACTCTGTCACAATGAAGTAGAACTGCCTCTGAAAAAAAAGTTCCTGTTTCTGAAATTGTTTGCTTAGTACAGTACAAGAAGGGGAGCACAAGTAGGTCAGAAGAACAGAGATCCTTCCAGAAACAGCTTTCTGGGAGTAGATCCAAAGGAAGCCTGCTGAGACAGTTCCAAACCGAAGAGTGAACCCAAATGTGATTTGGTTAGCCTTCTTGAACAAAATCCACAAGTCCACAGCTTCAGAGCTACCCATTTTATATGTGCTTTGAAAATGCAATATTTGTTCCAACAGGACTAATGCACAGCCTTAAACATAACAGAGGTAAATTCTACGTGTGAGAGACACTAGGTAAAAGCAGAAAACTGCCCCCAGTTGAAGTAAACTGCACACAACTCAGAGAGGCCTCCTGAGTCCCAAAACAACCTCACATCCAATCTCAAATGCCCTCCTCCTACCACTTCACAACCAGAAAGGTCGAACTTCCCATACCCCTTTCTAGTCTTTTCCAAGAAGTAACAAATTTATCACAACATTTCTTGTGTGTGTGTGTGCATGCATATATGTGTGTACTGGGGCTTCAACTCAGGGACTGGGCATCATCTGTCCCTAAGCTTTTCTATTCGAATCTGGTACTCTACCATTTAAGTCATGACATCTCTTCAGTTTTTTATTGGTTAACTGAAGATAAGAGTCTCATAGACTTTCCTGTCTGAGCTAGCTTCAAATCATAATCCTCAGATCTCAGCCTCTTAAGTAGCCAGGATCACAGGTGTGATGTCCAGCAGTATTTACATATTTCTTACAATTTGAAAGATCGTAATAACTTTTGTAAATTAGATTCCTTTTTTTTAATGTTACAAATTTTTGGAATGTTGTGTCCCTTCATGAATGTTTCTCATAGGACCTATGGGGTTATGTTGCAATTGTTAAGACAGGATCCTGTTATGTAGCTGGACTAACAGGCTGGCCTGGGCCAGCCACTAACTCACTCTGTGGCATGGGCTGGGTCACCTTGTTTCAGCCTCCCAAGGCCTAGGATTATAGGCACATATACCCTTTCTGGTAAAACTTGTGGCTTTTATTGTAAATTTTGCATAGTATGGAAAGTTTTGGAATATACATACCATATTGTGTTATAGCAAGACTATTTCCAGACTTTTAGCCTAGTATAGGAAACGCTAATGTTTTAGTTTTTGTTTTAATGCACTAAATGTCTACAAAGAAAATAGTGAAATAAAACAGGGGTTCTTTTTTCTGGGATTATAAGTGGTATTTTTTTTTCTTTACACTTTACATCCCATAATTTTATCATAATCATATATTATTTTATAAAGCAAAATAGTTTTAAATGTAACTAGTATGTAAATTAGCTTTCATTAGTTTTCATAGAATATTACTTCATTATTTCAAGAGACAGTCATTTGGGCCTGGGTACAGCACACTGGTTAAGGGATTGCCTAGCGTACAAGTCTCTGAGCCTGGAGCTGCATCCTCAGCACCAAAAAAAAAGTCAGTGTCAATATTAGGTCCTTACAGGCTATTTTCAATTGCTTCAACTCAGGCCTGTAAATGCCCAACAGATGCCTAAAAGCAAGATAAAACCTGGCATCTCTGCCTTCATTTTCCACCTGTCTCTTTTTGCTACCTTAAATTTGGGGTCAGATATCCAATTAATTAATTCAGTGGGTGGATAAGCGAATCATTTAAGGAGAGTATGACCTTCAGCTGGTAATCTTCCCTCTTCTAGTCTGAAAGCACTGAAATCAGAGCAATCAAGATATTTTCAACGCATATCATAACCATCAGACTGTCAACTGCACATTTTTACAATGTCCTGTTCTACACCATTGGTGTAGAGCCAATAAGTCTGGAAATGCAAGTTTTGAGGACTCAGTTATTGTCCGAAATAACCATCTTGCCTTTCTGATTTCTGGTTTACTCTTAAAACTATGGAGATTATCTACTGCAGTCACTTTGGATTCCAAGATTTTAGCTCTGTTAGAGAAACATCTTTGTGATGGAGATAAAACTATCCCTAGGCAGCAGCAACTTTCTTTGCTGACTAGGCTCAGTTAGTCATTCCTGACCAGCCATGGCTTGACCAAGATGGCTTCACTAAGCCTCCTTGTCCACTCCTACACTCTACTTGTCCCCTTACTATATAGCCACAAAGCCCTCATTAGCTACTTGAAGAAGATCTTTGTCCTTATTTGGAAATTAATGACATACTTTTTTTTTTTTTTTGCCTGTCCTGTGGCTATAACTCAGGGTCTGGGTACTGTCCCTAAGTCTCTTTGTGCTCAAGACTAGAGCTATATCACTTGAGCCACAGTGCCACTTCCAGCTTTTTCTGAGTAGTTTATTGGAGATAAGAGTCTCATGGACTTTTCTGCCTGGGCTAGCATGACTGTATCCCATTGACATACTTCTCTAAAGAATCCATAATTCAAAGGAGAAATCTAGAAAATGTATAACCTGGCCAGGCGCTGAGGCTCATGCCTATAATCCTACTCAGGAGGCTGAGGATCACAGTTCAAAGCCAAGCCTTGGCAGGAAAGCCTGTGAGACTCTTATCTCCAATTAACTACCAGAAAACCAGAAGTGGCGCTCTGGCTCAAGTGGTAGAGCATTCACCTTGAGCTGAAGAGCTCAGGGACAGTGCCCAGGCCCAGAGTTCAAGCCCCACAACAGACCTCCCCTCCCACACCAAAAAAAAAAAAAAAATAGATAAAATATAGAACCTAATAATAATGAAAACAAAACACATTATACCAAAATGTGCAGTCTATAATATTATAATTTTAAATGTTTATCTTGAAAAAAAAGGATCTAAACCTGCCTTAAAATAATTTATTTTTGGTAGGTCGTGGGGCTTAACTGTGGGCCTGGGTGCTGTCCCCTCAGCTCTTCAACTCAAGGCTAGCACTCTACCACTTGAGCCACAGCACTACTTCTGGTTTTCTGAGTGGTTAATTGGAGATAAGAGTCTCATGGGCTTTCCTGCCTGGCTGGCTTTGAATCGTGATCCTCAGATCTCAGCCTCCTGAGTAGCTAGGAGTATAGGTATGAGCCACTGGCGCCTGGCAAAATCAACTTTTGAAAAGACAAAGTGAAAAATTTTAAGTTAATATTATATATATATATATATATATATATATATATATATTATACAAATATATATTACATAATTATAAAAGCTAACAATGAGAAGTACCAATGAATAGAAAATGAATGACTGAGGCTGTATGTAGTGGTACACATCTGTAATGCCAGCAATTAGCAGACATGGGAGAAGAATGAGTTCAAGATTACCCCAGACTTTATAGTAAGGATTTGTCTCAAAATGAAAAAGAGTTCTAGAGATATAGCTCAGTGGTAAAGCATTTGTCTAACATGTGTCCAAGGCCCTGGATTCCATCTATAGCACTGCAAAAACTAATAACAATAACTAATAATAACAAAATTGGTAAATACCTAGTTAGATTCATTAAAGAAAGGAAGAAAGAAAGAGGGACAAAATTGATCAAGATCAGGAAAGACAGAGATATCACTATATACGCATATTAATAACTCTGACATTTAGAATAATTTAGCTTGATAGAAGCCCAGAACAATAGATTCTTTTTTTTTTTTTTTTTGGTCCGGTCGTGGGGCCTGAACTCTGGGCCTGGGCGCTGTCCCTCAGCTCTTCAGCTCAAGGCTAGCGCTCTACCACTTGAGCCACAGCGCCACTTCTGGCTTTTTTCATTTTGCTTTATGTGGTGCTGAGGAATCAAACCCAGGGCCTCAGGCATGCAAGGCAAGCGCTCTACCACTGAGCCACCTTCCCAGCCCACAATAGATTCTTAAAATAGGCTTGCACTTAGAAAACTTGAAAAATCAGGCAGAGGATAACATGATTTAATTGAAGGGTCAATCTACTGGCTGTATAGGCCTGGCCTTCTGCCTTTGTCATGGAGAAGCCATTACTAGCCAGAAGTATAGTGCTCTGTGTTAGAATGTTATTATCAAGGGCTCAGTTTGTGTTCCATATCGTCCATTGTCTCACTCTACTCCCATGCCCTCCTTCTTTTATAGAATCTGGAACATTAGACCACATTTCCTAGACTTGGCTGTTAAGAATCTTGACAATGACCAGCACTGAAAATATGTGGAAGGTGACAAAGAAGGTACAAGTTACCTTCCTACTGTAACATTTGCCATTAGGCAAGATCCTGGATAGGACAGGAAGTTACAGCTGCAAGACTCAGAGCCACCAGCAGTAGATGTGAAGAGAAAATCACTATGGTGACTAGCAACAGCTGTCCTTGATTTCTGGATCTCTGGATCACATCTTCAATGATAAGAGTTCCCAAGGCAGCCCCCTGATTCTGTTTCCTCTAGTTCTTCTAATTACCTTTTAAATACTGAATTCCCTACAGTAAATCTTCTTTTGCTTAAATTACTGAGAGTGGTCACAGTTTCTTGCACTGAACCCTGCCATGATGTGTCACCACTTGGCAAATAACAAAATCTCTTTACACAATCCTGTAGATACTTCAGGGAGATTGTAAGACAGACTCTTTCTCACTTGGTGATGTAGGAAACCAAAGCATACAGAGTTAAAGAACTAG
This sequence comes from Dipodomys spectabilis, assembly GCF_019054845.1. Classification (NCBI taxonomy): domain Eukaryota; kingdom Metazoa; phylum Chordata; class Mammalia; order Rodentia; family Heteromyidae; genus Dipodomys; species Dipodomys spectabilis. Next base: position 21,591,081 of record NW_024870817.1, on the reverse strand, counting down.
GAACAGCAGCAAGGCCCCCTGGAGAGGTTCCAACACAGATATACACTGAGCCAAGGGCATCAACAGGATCTCTAAGCTTCAGATGGGATGCCTAAAAGATCTCTTCCAAGGATTGCCCCGATTCCAGTATCTGTCTCAAAAATCAGGCAGACAAGCCAGGAGCAGGTGGTGCACACCTATAATCCGAACTATTCAGGAGGCTGAGATCTGAGGATTATTGTTCCAAGCCAGCTGGGGCAGAAAAGTCCATAAGACTCTTATCTCCAGAGAACTACTCAGAAAAAGCCAGATGTGGTGCTATAGCTCAAGTTTAAAAAAAAAAAAGCAGGTAAATAGAACTAGACTAAACCTGTTCAGAATTTTCCAAAGAACAGAATCTTAGTTAATAATATTCCACATCTAGAAAACCTGAGGTATGGGGATGACTTAATAAAAGTGCCACTTGAAGAAAATATAATAATATTCTGAAAACTAGAAGAGGGAAGAGGAAAGTGTAAAAAATTAAGATAACTGACAGGAAGTTACAATTAGACAGGACTAAAGTCCTGATCAGACTAAAGTCTGATTGTGGGTCATAGGGCTTGAACTCTGGGCCTGGCCGATGTCCCTGAGCTCTTCAGCTCGAGACGAGTGTTCTACCACTTGAGCCACAGCACCACTTCCAGTTTTCTGGTGGTTAATCGGAGATAAGAGTGTCACGGACTTTCCTGCCAAGGCTGTCTTTGAACAGCATTCCTCAGATCTCAGCCTCCTGAATTGCTAGATTGTAGGCAGGAGCCACCGGCGCCCAGCAAGTCTGATGTTTTATGGCACAGCAGAGTGGCAATGTTAACACTAATACTCTATATACTGCAAAATAGCTACAAAGGGGGATTTTGCATGTTCTTACCACAAAAAAGTATTAATGTTTGAAGCGATACATATGCTAGTTATTCTGATTTAATCATTACATGATGTATATGTGTACCGAATATCATAGCATATCACATACATTTGCACCATTATGTCATTATTAAAACAATAAATCAGTATCAGGAAATGGGTGTATGTAAGGGGGAGGGTTGGGGCCAATGGGAGAGGTGTAGACAAATGAAGGGGAGAAGGGAAGGCGAATACAGGCAAGAATTCTTGGTATATATCACAAAATTTTGGAAGGGTACAGGTAGAAGAGCTTAGAGTAATTTGAGCATCTCTGAGTAGGCAGTGTCCAGGCCTCTACCCACCCCCATCCCTTTTCAAGAGCTTGCCTCTTTCTTTCACTCTTTTCTTGGTCATGTCCCTACACCCTTTTGCTCAAGGCTAGTGCTCTGCGACTTTGAGCCACAACACCACTTCCTGTTTTCTAGTGGGTAAATGGAGATAAGAGTCTCACAGAGTTTCCAGCTTTGGCTAGCTTTGAACTTCGATCCTCAGATCTCAGCCTCCTGAGTAGCTAGGATACAGGTGTGAGCCACCTGCTCCAACCTCTTTTTATCTTAAAAGATAATAATCTCTGCTCTCAGACCTCAACCTACAGCTCACCAAGGCACAATACTAGTACCCTACCTTCTGCTGCTAGGACATTAAGGCTGTCAAAATCCTGAGTGCTGATCTTTTTGTCACTTGATTGCTGGGTGTCACTGGACCAGGTCCACAGCTCAGGTGATGCCCCTAATCCTCCACACTCTTTCAGGCAGGCATCACCCTCGCTAAAATTATCTTTCTTTCCTCATGTGCCATAGAAAATATGTGTCTGCTTTTGAAATGAAGATGTCTGTAGACTGCATGGTTACCTTTCCTTCTCATTCTACAGCCTGTGAGAAGGCAAGACCCTCTTCCTAGAAAAGTGTTCACAGTATACACAGACACAATTCTGCACAACTGCAGAATACCTAGAACTCATGCAAGGGTCCCCTAAGTAATTCCCAGGGAGCAACGGTCCAAACTAAAGTGCATAAACCTTCCATCAACAATGAATAAATTCTGCTTTGGGCTCATCTTAAACTGCCAGGAAAACCAGTGTCATGGTGCAGAAGTAGGGCTACTTATGTCCTTGAATTATATTATTCTGGATACCCAATGAATATTTATTGGCTGACACATTCTTTTAGGGATTATTAATGACAAAAACAACAATAAGTAAAAAAGTCAGTAATATCTTGGAGTCCTTGGGGATAAAACACTAGCAAAGCTGAAGCAAGTTCATAGACAAAGAGTCCTATTACAGAGAACAGTTTTCATTACAAAATACTGTCACTGTTTTGGCGAACACCATTGGAAATAAAAGAGCATGCAGTCAAGAACAAAAGCCTGAGTTCCTCCCCCATGCTGGCAAACTCCTCCAAGAAATTACTGACATGGAATTCAAACACAAAACAAAACAAAAAACTGGAAAAGAAATTCCACAAAAGATCTCAGAAGCATTGTTTCTAAATGTAATTAGCCAGTTTATAAAAATGCTCCATGAACCAACACAAGATTTTCTTTTGTCCCCTCTTCATCTTTTCCTATATAAAACTTAAGAGGTGTGGATATATTCTTTTCTTAATATTTTTGTTCTGACTAGACAGTTTTCCTGGGGGAGGAAAAAACACTGTCTAATCACTATATACTGTAACATTACTGCAAACCCACCAAGTGTTTCAAAACTTTTCCTGTGATTAATACTCAATCTAAGTTTTTCCATAACAGCTGCTTTCCGAAAACATCAGCAACTTTAATCTTACAAGCCACGCTACAGAAGAAAATCCAAAAGCAAAATCCTATGTCCTTTAAAATTCAAACCAAATGCTTTATACACCCAAAGCAATCTACTACTTGAATTTCCTACATAATATACTGACTAAAAGATTATATTCTCAGATCTTTTAAAAAGCCATTAATATACAAGCTAATGGAAATAATAATAATGGAAATGTTGGTGTTGTTGTTGTTGTTGTTGTTTTGTGTTTTTGTCAGTCGTGGGGCTTGAACTCTGGGCATGGGAGCTGTCCCTGAGTTCTTCAACTCAAGTGGTAGTGCTTGAGCCACAGTACCACTTACGGCTTTATCCATTTATGTGGTGCTGAGGAATCGAACTCAGAGCCTCACGCATGCGAGGCAAGCACTCTACCACTGAGCCATCTTCCCAGTCCCTGGAAATGTTTTAGGACACATTGTGACCGGGGGTTCGGAGCATCACAGCAACTACTTTTAGTTTTTAAACGCAGTCCCTGGGACAAGGATGAGTTCTTAGTGGCATCTAGGTTCATATTGCTCTCAACATCTAATCAGAACACTACATTCAAGAGACACCAACAATATGAAATGTAAACTCACTAACAAGGCTGATTGGCTCAGGGCATTAAGAAATAACATCTTTACTTTATTAGACAGATATTGCCACTTTTTCAAAATGCTGAAAATGGCTGGATGGCAGGAAGAGATGAAAACTGCATGCTAATTCTGTAGGCACCAACTTCTAAAAGTCTTCCTTTGTAATGCAAGTTACTACAGATGAAATGGTCTAAGTTAGGGCTCTCCAATACAGGTAGCTAGTGCCACCATGACCATTCTACCTTTTTGAAGTTTCTCAGTGGTGACTATGTACATGAAAACACCTGGGAAACTGACAAATGAAGTTGGAAGCTACAGGCCAATTCCCAAATATGCAAGCTCTGTGGGAAATCTACTGGTGATATTTACACAGAAAGCAGAGTAGGAAGGAGCAATGAGGCGGTTGTTCCCTTTATCTCTACAGGGCAGGAGATGACTCAGAGGCTGCCTTCTACTCCCTCAGCCTAGATTGGCTTCTCCCTGTCTCTTGGCACAGTCTTCCCACTCAGCCTTGCTGCAACCCAAAGCTACTTGTCAACTCACCCAGGGCAGCTATTAAGCAGCCACCCCCCTAAAAAGAAAGAAATCTGAAGGAGCAACTATCATGCCAGCTCTCCAACACACACAGCAGCCTTCACTCCCCTTACTGTCAAGTTAAGGGCAGAGACTATATTCTAGACAACAGAACTTGGCTGCAGCACACAACATCCCCAAGTTCATTATGTGCTCCCTGGACGAACAGGTTAACATCAGCAGGATAACTATTTGTGTCAGCATGGTAGAGCAAGTAAGCAGCTGTCTTACTGCATTTTGTCCTCATTGTATAAAAATGTCTAGAAAAATAAAAGTGCCTCAAACTAGTGGCAAGAAGCACAAGACCCAGGCCAGGTGGGGTAACTGACACCTGTAATCCCCAACTACTCTGAGTCAGAGATTGGAAAGATTGTGTTTGGCAGCTAGTCTGGACACAAACTTTAGTGAGACTCCATCTCAACAAACAGCTGTGGGGCATAGCTGTCATTCCAGATAAGCAGGAGGCAGATTATGGTAGGAAGATCACAATCAAGGGCTGGCCACAAGCAAAACTGTAAAACCCTACTGAAACTAAAAGCATAAGAGAGCTGAGGAGTACAGCTCAAGTGGTAGAGCATCTGCGTAGCAAGCACAAGGCCCTGGAGTTCAAATCCCAGTAGTGGCCAAAAAAAAAAAAAGGAAGGAGGGAAGGGAGGGGAGGAGAGGGAAGGGGGAGGGGAAGAGAAAGGGGAAGGGGGAAGGGAAGGGGAAGGGAAAAAGGAAAGGAGGTAGGTAAGCAGGGAGGCTTACAGCATCCAGAGGGAGGGGAGGGGAGGGATACGGAAGGGGAGGGAAGGGAAATGGAAAAAGGAAAGGAGACCGGTGAGCAGGCAGGCTTACTGCATCCAGAACCAGAACCAGCACTATCAATGGCACTATCAACTGCGTGTGCAAGCACATGCACATGCACACATGCACGCACACACACACACACAAACACACACACACATACACACCAGAAAAAGTAACTCAAATACTTTTAGATAAGTTCTGTCTGAAATAAAAAGCTCCAATTAAACTTGAAAACAATTGGAATATATTATCAATTATAACATCTAAAGTAGCTGAGTTAGTCATTTTTCTCATTATTTTTAGCCTTTTAGGATTAGAAACATATCCATAACTATTAACACATTATTAATCAATTGACTGAGTTTCACACATTCAACTTTAACTTTTCACACATGCAACTTTTGAAGTAGAGTACTACTATACCTGAATATAAATGTAGAAAACATTTAGGCTGTGAATTAGTGGCTGTGTGTGTTTAAAAAAAAAATGTTGGTCACTCCATAATCCATCAAAGAGTAGGATCAAATATAGCACAACACAATCCCAATTTTGTAAAGTCAAACGGACAGATTAAATAGGTGACTGGATATAAAATTTCAATATATTGTTCTCTCTGGGTAATATGATTTTTTCCATGTTCCACAAATCCACTTCTATTGTTCAAAAGATTATCAGTCATGGAAAGAATGACTTTTCACGCTTGGATTCCTTCCAAGGGTAGAATTTGTGAAATTTAAAAAAAAAAAAAAAAAAAGATCATCAGGCTGGGAAGGTAGGTTAGTGGTAGAGTGCTTACTAGCATGCATAAAACCCTGGGTTCAATTCCTCAGTACCACACAAGCATGGGGGGAAAAAAATCATCAAAGATATCCGAACACTATTAACAAAGAGAACAAAGAGTAGTAGAAAAACAAGGATTTTGAAACCACAAGCCCTCTTCAGGTGGTTTGGATATATCTTTCGATGTGTTCTGCCTAAAAGAAGAGAGAGGGACACACACACACACACACACACACACACACACACACACACACACACACACACACACACACACACACACACACACACACACACACACACACACACACACACACACACACACACACACGGATTTCTTAGTAGCCAGGATAGGCCCATGACCAAGTACAGGTGGTGTGGGCCTTCTACCAGAAGCCTTCAGCTTCTTCTGATCCCAGTCTACAAAGCTCAAAGCTGTCAAAAGAATCCATTGTTTGTTCTGGCCACAAGGCCCTTGTTCCTGGCCCATGGGTGCCCTTACTGGGATGGATGTGTTCAGTGGGCATCCATGAACGTGGGCTCCACATCCATGGAGTCAACCAACCACGGATCGAAGATATTAAGAGAAAAAAAAAAATGAGTGTGCTGAACATATACAGACTATCTCACCATTATTCCCTAAGTAATACACATAACAAGTACTGGCATAGCATTTCATTGTGTTAAGTAGGCATTGTAAGTAATATAAAGATGATTTAAAGCATATGGGAGAATGTGCATAGGATATACACAAATACAAAGTAATTTTACATAAGGGAGTTGGGCAGCTGCAGTGTTTCATATAGAGAGGTCCTGAGACCAATCCCCCTGCCTAGGGGTGGAGACAGTAAGGTAGGAGTGTTCATCTCAAGGGCCTAAAAGCCAATGCTTTTACAATATAATCAACCAGCACAGAACTCCTGTGTCCCAGGCTCAGTGGGAAGACCAAAGCATAACCCTGATCAAAGCCAGCCAACAGGCACAGCTGACTTTATAACACTTACAACCTTTTGTAATTCAACTTCCAGGACACTACTAGAGCCACCATACACCCCAGCCCAACTTCAGTCTCCCTTTAAAGGCCCACTCACTTCTGCACAAGATGGAATGGAGCCCATTTTTCTCCCATCCATCAGCTACTCAATGAAACCGTTTTATGCTTTAATATCCTTCTTTATTTACCTTTGACAATGGAAAACCCTTAGTAGCATTCAAGGCTTTGTTAATTAATATAATAGACATTCCAAGTGGGTTTTCATTAAGGAAAGAAAAATCTCAGTGATCAAGAAATCTCATCTAAGCCGGGTGCTGGTGGCTCACGCCTGTAATCCTAGCTACTCAGGAGGCTGAGATCTGAGGATCGCGGTTCAAAGCCAGGCCGGGCAAGAAAGACCGTGAGACTCCTATCTCCAATAAACCACCAGAAAACCGGAAGTGGCGCTGTAGCTCAAGTGGTAGAGCGCTCGCCTTGAGCTGAAGAGCTGAGGGACAGCGCCCAGGCCCAGAGTTCAAGCCCCACGACCGACAAAAAAAAAAGAAATCTCATCTAGCTGGAAACATGTGGGCCTGGGCATTCCTGATCTGGGGGGGCCGGCTGATCTTGGTGAGCTGGCTAGAAGGATGCACTGAGCCTTCTCTCTACAAATGACAACCATGGGCTTGAGCAGCTACAGGGTCCAATTGTGGCACTCTTGCTTGCCTGAACCCAACCAGAAAGTTAGTCAAGTCTTTCCCACTAAAACACTGTCATATATTGCCCATGTGAACTTTTTGTGTAAGACACATGCTTGCCATAGCACCAAGATCAAAGATCTTCACAGAATCTCAGAACAGGCTACACAACTATTTTGTATGTAATTACTAATATCTGCATGTGTGGCAGAATTCAATCTGGAACTTCAGTGTTTATAAGCTGGACCAGGTGTAAGGAAGAAACTAACGCACATGTACCTATGATCAACTGACAGCCAACAATATCTATCAAAACCCCTTGATTGTTGTGTTCAACACTGTCTCTCCTTCAAACATTATTGATCCATACTCTATTAAGAAGAACACTAAGGAACAGCAATGTACCCCAAAGGTTGTCCAGCTTACACCAGTTGGAGCAGTGGACCCACCAGCATAAGGCCTCCCTCCGAGAAGCTCCAGCTCTGTGCTCCAGCTGCCTCCCCTATAGAAAGCAGGCCACATAGAAGAGAACCCACCTCTCTGTGAGGCAATGAATGATGTATTTGTAAAACTACTGTGCTGAAATAAATTTCAGTGCTCATCATCAGTGCTTAGAGTTGCCTGCAGTAAACCCTGCTGGACTTTATTCTCTGATTGTCTGGAAAGTGTTATCTAGATTTGTTAAGTACACAATTGATCTCACTTCTGACTGTATATACTGTCATTTCTTACAAGCTTCCCCCACCTAAGTTAGGAGACCTAGGAAGCCCTGTATCATTCTGTCTCTAGGCATCTACTACAGTGCTCTGTGCCCATACAGTATTGAGTGACCACTCTGCAATCTCTGCTGCCATTAGCACCCATTAACCAACAGCCCAAGTAAAAGCTTAAGAGTACCAAAGTACTGGGGCTGGGAAGGTGGGTCAGTGGTAGAGCGCTTGCCTTGCATGCCTGAGGCCCTGGGTTCAATTAAGCAAAAAGAAAAAAGCCAGAAGTGGGGTTGTGGATCAAGTGGTAGAATGCTAGCTTTGAGCTGAAGAGCTGAGGGACAGCACCCAGGCCCAGAGCTCAGGCCCCATGACCGGACCAAAAAAAAAAAAAAGAGTACCAAAGTACAAAAAGAAAAGATGACCCCGGCACTGTGCTTATGCTGGTGGTAATAACCTCTAATAAAAACATTTAGGGTATCACCAAGTCCTGTAACTTTCTATTATTATATGTAATCTTCACCTCAACTAATATTATCACATTCACTCTGTAGTAGAGGATGACTTATTTGTGGGTACAATCGCTGGCTCATCTCTATCTGTTAAACCTCCCTTCACTAGAAATTTGCTAGTTTTGTTTTCTGTAGCTGTTATACCTAAATAACTGAAACTAGGTCAATTAAAAAGAAAAGAAGGGTTGGGAAGGTGCATCAGTGATAGAGCGCTTGCCTTGCATGCATGAGGCCCTGGGTTTGATTCCTCAGCACCACATAAGCAGAAAAAAACAGAAGTGGCACTGTGGCTCAAGTGGCAGTGTTAGCCTTGAGCTGAAGAGCTAAGCGACAGCATCCAGGCCCAGAGTTCAGGCCTCACAACTGACAAAAAAAAAAAAAAAGAAGAAGAAGAAGAAAAAGAAAAAAGAAAAGAAGTCCTTCTTAAAATTCTGGAGGCTGGGCAGGAGTGAGGCACTGGTATCTAATGGCATTGAGTAAGGGTCTTCTTCCTACATCACAATGGGGTAGAGGGCAGCAAATGGCAAGCAGCAAGTATGCCACAGACAACTATACCAAAGCTACTCCATGGATAACCCATGAATCCATTGATTCATGAATGGATCTAACCACCTCCCCCGCAAGGTCCCTTCTACTCCTCCCACACCCTGGAAGATTCTTTACCTTGCTCTTTCTTCATTAATCAGTCTAGAGGCGTCTTCTTAAGATAGGTTCCTTTGAAAACACTCCTAAGGCTGTTGTACCCACAGCCTTATTACATGACCAGTGAATTTATTATTCTGTTATCTGGAATATCATACGCCTTTCCTCCACTGCTTCACACACACACACACACACACACACACACACACACACACACACTTAAGAGCAGAGATGTTTGTCTGGCTTCTTATTATATATCCACCTCCTGGCACATAGTAGGTTTTCAAACAATAAAAATCCTAACTGGTACACTTAGATTCTGATGCTGGTGCCATGACGTTTGCTAGAGTTCTTTCTACATGATGCTGGGGACTGAACCCAAGCCTAGAATATACTAGACAAGCCCTCTACAATTGAGCTACACCCCAGCCCTTCACATAAACTCCTTAATGGCTTCAGATAAAACCACCATGCCACAGGCCTGCACTGCATTGAAACCTACCACATTAAGACTGGAGTAGCACTGAGAAAGCAGAAGTCACTGTCCTGTGATGAACAGGCAAGACTTGGTTCTTTCCAAAGCCTAAGAGGGGGATTTCACAAGCAAACCAATTGAGAAATCAATCATGCCAGTAATTGTTTAACAAAACTTATATGAGTAAGTACTGGTAATAATCTTCAAAGCATGAAATTGCACACCAAAAGAACCACAAGAGCTTTAAAGGGACCAAGACTGATGCCCCCAAATACACTTAATTACTCCAGTTAGGGAGAAATTATCTCAAAACAACAACAACAACTGGGCACCAGTGGTTCAAGTTTATAATCTTAGCTATTCAGGAGGATGAGATCTAAAGTCCCTGGTAGAAAGCCAGCCTGGGCAAGAATGTCTGGGAGATTCATATCTCCAGTTCACCACCAAAAAGCCAGAAGGGGAGTTGTGTTCCAGGTGGCAGAGTGCTAACCTTGAGTGGCAAAAGCTCAGGAGCTACATTCAGGCCCTGAGTTTAATCCCCAGGACCAGCACGAAAAGAAAAAGAAGAAAAAAAAAAAAAGATTTGCAGGGGACTGAAAGTGTAGTGAAGTAGTTGAGCACTTGCCTTTCATATCTGCACAGGAGGTCCTGAGTTCAATCCCTAGCTCCACAAATAATAATAATCATTGTAATTTACTGAAAACAGCTTTCTGGTGGGTCCTCGTCCCACAAACGCCCTGGTAAGATGGTGGGCCTTTCTGTGCCCTCTCTTTCCTTGCCGGACACGAAGAAGTCATTGTACCTCAAGCAATTTCCTCATCTCTGCAAACACCAGCTTGCATGTTTGCCAAGCGCAGTATTAGATCTCAGAAACCAAGATAACCCTACACGGTCACCCCTGAAGAGAACAGATTACCTACCAGTACAACAGGCTGGTGGTTACAGAGACTGCAGGCAGCCCTAACCCCTGCCGCGCTCACAGCACTGACAGATTCTCCAAAGGCTGAACTAAAGCAACGCGCAGGGGGCGTGGGGTCGGCGCCCAGAAATCTTTTAACCCACTCCGTTTGTTCTAACCTCGTAGAACGAAGTGCGACGAGCATAAAAGGGCTTCGCTGAAGAACAACACAAAACAAACAAACCACCACCACCACCACCTACTGATCGTGCCCTGATGCCCGCTAACCTGGTACAGGGTCGAGACGCCCGGCACACACGGACATCTGTGATTTCGCTACTGTCAATTCAGTACAGGAGGCTACAGGACAGGTTCGGGCAAAGCCCAACTGCAGAGGGCTGTTCATGCCCGCTCCCTACCCAAGCAAGGCTGGACTGGGCGGCAAGGCACAGCCCAAGGGGTTAGAAGTGGAGCTTCAGGACCTTCTCCGCCGCACACTGCCCGTCCTCCAGACGGTGAGATTCCCAGGTGCAACCTGCCCGGACAGTTTCGTTCCAGCTCTGGTCCGGGTGCGGGGAAGAAGACCTGGTCCCAGCCCCCGTCCTCTCCCGGGTTCACCTGACGGGCGGTGGTGCCAGGGAGGCTCGGCGACATTCACCCGCGCCAGGCAGCCGGGCTTCAGCGTCCCGGAGGCCGCACCGGGAGACCTCGGGGTCGCCCTCCCGGCTTCCCCGCGTCCCTTCCCGTCCACCCACCCGCGCAGGGCAAGGTTCCCCGTAGGCTGATCGCCCAGCGCCGGCCACAAGCGCTCCCCTTCCCGGGAGGCGCCGGCCAGATCGGGCGCCCCGCCACCAACCCGACCTGACACCCCGCGCGGCGCTCCGCCTGGCTCACCTGGCCCGCACAGCACTGCGCGGACATCGCGGCGGCAAGCGACCACCGTGCGCTTCCCGCTCCGCGCGCCCCTCCGCCTCTCCCGGCGGCTCGCTCCGCGCGCCCGTCTCCACAGCGGACGCCGCCTCCGCGCCGCGCAGCGCCGAGCAGCAAAACCCCAGCTGAGCGCAAGGCAATGCCGCCCGAGCGAAAACAACTGCCGCCAAGCCCCGCCCCGCGCCGCCCGCCACGCCACGCCCCAGGCCGCCGGCCACGCCCCCAGGCCGCCGGCCACGCCCCGCGCCGCCCGCCACGCCACGCCCCAGGCCGCCCGCCACGCCCCGCGCCGCCCGCCACGCCCCGCGCCGCCCGCCTCGCCACGCCCCAGGCCGCAGGCCACGCCCCGCGCCCCCTCTGCCGGGATGCCAGAGGCAGCTCCCACCCGGAGCTCGCACCAGCTTGTACTTCCGCTGGCGTCAGGTTGCTGGGCCGCTGTGGTCACTTCCCGAAGAGGCGCTTCTCACGCCACGCGTCCGGATTGGTGCGCTTGCTAAGCCGCTCTCTGCCTCTAGCAGAGCCGGGTGCAATCACCCCTCGCCCCGGAACCGGAGAACTAGAGTCCCATTTGTAGTATTGTCACTGATGGGCCCAGTGAGTACCCCTGGACTGTGCCTCCTCGAGCTCCCTCTCCGCGAAATCCCTTTAACCCCCGCACCATCCGCCAAGAGAACATCGCTATGTGAGAGTTCTCACATCTGCCCAGAATTCAAACCCGGAGCCAGATGGCTGTTCTGCCACTAAAGAACTCGGGGAACTCTTTCCTCATTTCTCTGGACTTAAAATATATATATATATATATATATATAGTTTTATTTTGCCAGTACTAGAGTTTGAATTCAGGCCTTGAACTTGCTCAGCTGGCAATCTACCACTTGAACAACACCTCCAGCTTGGTTTTTTTCTTGGTTATTTTAGAGACTGAGACTCCTGAACTTTCTTGCACCTGCTAGCTTGGAACTTTAATCTTCCAGATCTCAGCCTCCTGAGTAGCTAGGATTACGGGTGTGAGCCACCTGTACCTCAACACCTCTGATTCCTCCAGTTTTCCAGCTTCTCCTCTGCTGGCTTGAGAGCCTAGAAACCCAGTATGTGTCCTTTCTTCTCACCTGACTCTCTGAGGATTCCTTGTAATAAATTTGTTCACTTTAAAAAGCAGAGAGGGCTGGAAAGACAGCTAAGCGGTAGAGTGCTTGCCCAGAATTAATGAAGCCCTGGTTCCATTCCTCAGTACCACATAAACAGATAAAGCTGGAAGTGGCACTGTGGCCCAAGTGGTAGAATGCTTTCCTTGAGTAAAAGAAGGTCAGGGACAATGCCCAGACCATGAGTTCAAGCCCCAGGACTGGCCAAGATAAAATTTTTTTTTAAAGCAGAGAATATTGCTCCTAGTTTTTCTCTATTCAGATCTCCCAAGTACTTCAGCAAGAGTATTGTTTCTAGTAATGTAACTTTCATACCAAGCACTTAGCGCATTCAAAGGAGAAAACATTCCTGTATTTGAGAAACACAATGAGTGAAGACCAGACTTGTCAAACAACTTGCTCAAAGTCGTATACAATGAAAAAATAAAGATGAAGTTGGAATCCATACATCTGATCCTCTTGAACACTCAAGTCTTGACCTACACTGGACAAAGCCTTTGGCTTTAATTAGTTCAGGAATTGGAGTCTTAGAGAAATGTCTGCTTATGAGCAGCCCGTAATCTTCTAACATCTTAGATCAGGCATTGGTGGGAGAGAGATAATGGAGCAGCAGGTACTTAGCCCCAGTAAAAGTAGTAAGAACTGCCGGTACCTCAAAACAAAAACAAAAATGGGGTAGATCAAATCCGACCAGACCAGCAACCTGCTGGGTGGCAGCTTATGACTCATTAGAAATTAGGACCTCACTGGGGCCTTACAGAAAGCTTCATTGTTTGCTTCAGGCAGGGTCAGTTCATTTAGAACTTCTGCCAGGCTCCAAATACAGGAAAACCAGTTAGGCACCTACAGTTTCTATAAAGCGCCTCAGTGGCAGTGGACATGGTAGTAGGGAATGAAATCTAGCAATATTTGTACTTACTCAGTGGTAGAAAATTTGCCTAACATACATAAGGCACTCCCCAGCTCAACGAAAAAAATAAAATAAAATAAAATAACTTGTGAACGTGTAGGATGTACCCCAAGGTACCAGAAAAGGATAATGAAAGGCCACCCTTTCAGTTGCAAATTCTAATCACAAAGAACTTGCTGAGTAACCTGATCCTGTTTCCTCTTCTATAAACCACACTAAAAAAGACATTCTTCAAGAACTGATTATCTCAAGCCTACAGATATGCAATACAGACCTTGCCCCTTGAAGTACAAATTAAAAGGTAGATCCATCTTGCGTTAATAAGGATGTTGAATTTAAAAAACAACAATCTCAGACTTTATTATACACTTTTTCAGCCACTTCAAGAGCCATGAGCTATGTGCAAACATTGTTAGTCCAGTAGTCATATAAACAACCAGTCCTGCAAATGGCACAGAAATGGTATCAACTACAGTCTGGGAATGGAGCTTGGTGATAGAGCACTTGCCTAGCATGCATGAGGCCCCAGATTTAATCCTTCGTAGAAAGAGGGGCAGGAAGGGGGTGGGGGAGGCAGAAGAGAAAAAGGGAGAAAAGAGAGAGGAAGGAGAAAATGGGAGAAAGGAAGGAAGCAAGCAAAAAGAGAGAGAAAGAAAGAAAGAGAGAGAGAGAGAAAGAAAGAAAGGAAGGAAGGAAGGAAGAAGGGAGGGAGGGAGGGAGGGAGGAAGAGAGGGAAGAAAGAAAAAGAAAGGAGGAGGGAGAGAGGGAGGGAAGGAAGGAAGGAAAGGGAGGGAAGGAGGGTGGGGAGAGGAAGGAAGGAAGAGAAGAGGAGAAAGGGAAAGAGAGAGGAGGGGAAAAGGGAGAGAGAAGAGAAGATCTTCGCCAGCTACAAGTCAGAAAATGGCCTAATATCTAGAATATACAAATGGCTCAAGAGAATAAACCTTCAGGGCTGGGAAGGTGGCTCAGTGGTAGAGTGCTTGCCTTGCATGCATGAGGCCCTGGGTTCGATTCCTCAGAACCACATAAGCAAAAAGAAAAAAGCCGGAAGTGGCGCTGTGGCTCAAGTGGTAGAGTGCTAGCCTTGAGCTGAAGAGCTGAGGGACAACTCCCAAGCCCAGAGTTCAGGCCCCACGACCAGACCCAAAAAAAAAAAAGAGAGAGAGAGAGAAAGAGAGTAAATCTTCAAAGTATCAATAACTAATTGATAAATGATTAATCAATTGGTAAAAGTGCAAAGGAACTAAATAAGGGCTTCTCAAAAGAAGTAAAAATGGCCAAAAGACACATGAAGAAATGCTCAACATCTCTGACCATAAAGGAAATGCAAATCAAAACAACACTGAGATTCCATCTCACCCTAGTGTGAATGGCCATCATCAAGAACACAAACAGATACTGAAGAAAGGCAAGCCAATTACACTTTTGGTGCAAATGTCATCTGATGCAACCACTCTGGAAAAGTTTGGAGATTCTTCAAACAACTGAACATAAAGCTGACACCGGACAGAGGTGAGGTTTAGTGAAGCTCCCCTTCAAATATAGGAACTCTTCGCTTAGAGTTCTTGACTTCAATCACAGAATAAGAATTTCTGGACAAGTCACAATGGTAAGAAAACTTGACAGAGTTTTATTAAGTAAACAGACAAGGAAACAAACAGACAAAAAGCTGACAAACAGAAGGGCAGGGGCACACTAGCAGAGTGTGGGTGCTCTCTCATAGGGACACAAAGACACATAGAAAGACACATACACAGACACATACAAGGAGACACCCCAGAGAGACACACAGCTTCTTGGGCTGTTGGGTATTTATAGGGTAAAGGCAGGGGGTCTGGCTTTAAGTTATGCAAAGGTAGGTGCTTTGTCTTTGCTTTTTAACTACACCTGGTGTTATTCTCTGAGTTTCCAGGTAAGAATGCATCCTGACATAAAACAGATCCTTATCCTTGAAACAAGGAGACATCCTGCTATCTGCCTTTTGGGGCATCCTGTCAGGCAGTTGTGAATTCTTGGGTATTGCATCCCTTAGGAAAGAATGCATTCATTGCCTCTCTTTGAAGCAGATAGCATTTCTAAGTTTTTAGATAGCATATTTCTGAGTTGCCTACACCAGGCCTCAGTTTCCATAAATTATCTTGCTTATTTCCCCCAAAATGACTTTTGTTCCACTAATCTTAAGGGAAGTACATGAAGGAATATCTCCTGTACTTGCTGTTAGCTGACCATACCTCATTTTTCCTAATCTATCCAGCTTCAAAGCTATGTGTCAGTAGCTCACATCTATAATCTTAGCTACTCAGGAGGCTGAGATATGAGGATCTCAGTTACAAAGCCAGCCCAGGCAAGAGAATCCATGATACGCTTATTGCCAATTAACCACCAAAAAAGCCAAAAGTAGAGCTATGGCTCAAATGGTAGAGCTTTTACCTTGAGCACAAAAGCTCAGGGAGAGCACCCAACCCCTAAGTTCAAGCCGAAAGAGTTGTATGTACATACATACATAAATAAATAAGTAAACAAACAAATATAGAACTACCCTATGATCTAGTGATAAACTTGTGCGTTTATCCAAAAGATTACAAGGCAGGATACAATAAAACCACTTGCATAACATGTTCACTGTTACACTATTCACCATAACCAAGTTATGGAAACAGCCTAGATACCCATCAGTGGATGACTAGATTAAGAAAATGTGAGATGTATGTGTATATGTGTGCATGCATCTGTATGTGTACACATGTGCATGTGTGTGTGAATTTTACTCATTCATCAGAAAGAATGATATTATATCATTTTCAGAGAAATAGATAGACCTGGAAAAATTAAATTGTGAAGTAAGTCAAGCTGAGAGAGACAAAGAACATATTTTCTCTAAAATGTGAAAATTAAATCTAACATACATTACACACACACACACACACACACACACACACACACATGATAAATGCATACATTCACAAAAAGTGTTCACTACAGTATGGTATATGCAGGGAGGAATCCTAATGGTGTAAGGTCTATGAACAACTTACAGTCTAATGTAATGAATACCAGGAAGCAAGGAGCTTGAGATGTCATTAGGATAGGTAATGGGAGGAGGATAGATGAATTAAGAGAGGAAGGGTAGGAGCATGTAGGCATAATCAATGTATATATGTGAAGATGGAACTAGGAAAATTTAGGACAGGGAGTAGGGGTGGAAGAGATAAGGGAGAATGATATGCCACATGATATGCCCAACCCATATCAAGATGCATTCTACACATAAACTAACATGTTGAACTGAAACCCCTTTATACACTTGTAAGGGTATCTACCATGGAGAGCAAAGTCAGGAGCAGGGAGCTTTATTAGAGGTGTGGTGAACTGATCGGCCAGGGACACAGCACAGACTCGGGAGCTGTAACTTGGACCCAGAACCAGCGATAGGGCTTAGTTTATAAAGGCACAAACCACGAAGCAAGTGAGGGTTGTATATTTCGGAAACATATATGCCCCTGCATTCTTTTTTTTTTTAATTGTGAAAATACTGTACAGAGGGGTATGCCCCTGCATTCTTGAAGCCAGGGGTTGTCACAAAGATAGTTATAGGAAAATTATTACAAAGATAGCTACAGGTGAATTATTACAAACAAAAATAGCTACAGGAGAATTATTACGAAGATAGCTACCAGAGGATACACAACTTGCACACCAAGGCGTCTATACCCTTGAAGCCGCAGGCAATCAATCACCGGGGTGGTGGGGGAAAGCACCAGGTCTCACAGCAGGTGCCATCTGGATTAGGGACAAGGAGATAGGACCGAAGTGCGTGTGAAATATGTCTCCCTTTAGGGCATCTCTTTGTTTTTAGTCAATTTCCTGGCTTAGTTTTCTCACACAGTCAGGGCCTTAAGAGTCTAGGAGTCCCTTCCCTCCTACACAATTACATAAGATAATAAAATGAACTGGAAAAAAAAAAAAAACACAGAAAGCTAAAGAACATGTAGGCCAATAATGCCAAAGCCATATATGTGTTGTGCATTAAGGTTATAAAGGCCCACATAAAGCTCAAGAATGTCAACTGAAGATCCTAAGCTTGCCGAGTTGACTTACCTACCTCCCTCACTCCAAGCCAAAAAGAATGTGTCCATGCCTACACAGCCAAGGCTAGCTCAGCCAACCAAGGTCTAAAGCAGACTAAGCTGAAGCTATGGCTCCAGCTCCAGTTTTGGGTCCAATTCTGATTCTAGTTCAAACTCCCTAAAAGTGTCCAAATACCTACCTGAGTTTGCAGGAAGTGTCCTCTAAAGAACAACTCAGGCTCTAACGGGTACTTAGAAACCATTTTTACTAAAAGAGCACTGACTCCTTATTTGGGGCCATGAATTAACTAACAGCAAGAGAAAAGAATAGCATTCCTGCACCTATTTATTTTTTTAATCTTTTTTTTAATTGAAAAGGTGATGAGCTGGGGGGAGGGTTGCAGTTACACAGGTAAGGCAATAAGTACATTTTTAAAAAAATATATAAAACAGGTCATTTAATTTCATAAAAGGATCTTTCCACAGTTTGTTTTTTTCTTCCCAGCGTATTGAAATGTACACACTATAAGGACAAAGTACAAGGCACTCTTCAACTGTAATTTCACTTGTGCACATATTTAATGTGCTGCCAGGAATGAAACATTTTGTGTTCTGTGCTTAGCAAATGAAATAAATCAATGTGTTAAGAGAGCCATTTTTTCTTGCTGTCTGAGGGAAGTGCTCTTTACTCTTCTATTAACAAGAACTTAATGAACCATTTCACATTCAAAACCCCTTAGAAACGTCATAATGTTTATTTTTATAGCAATTTTTTATTGTGATCAAGTGATTACGTAAATTTCACAAATTTCACAGTATTGTGAGTTAGTGATACTTGAAGTCGCGAGCACATTCTAACCTTCATGAGGCAAGTTGTCTTTATCTTGGTTTATAAAGTTTATGAGTTCTATGAGCTTTGACAATACAGTGATTGCTTAGTGTCAGCTGTTCCCTCTTTTCCGCTCATTCCCTCCCTCCCATCACTGCCATTATGTTGCTTAGCTGGTTTTGATCAATGACCAGTGCAGCTGATGGGTCCCGCTGTTGTATGTTTTCCCCTGTTTCCCTGTTTCTGTGTCCTCCTCCTAGTTGCCTCCGATGTCCACATATATACTATATATGCAGTCAGCAGCCTGGGGTCATTTAGTAATGATACAATGATACGATCAGATGAGCAAAAGTCCTTTGTTTTTCAAGTCTTGTTTACTTTTTCATATTTCCTTATGTTTTGGATTTAACATCCACTTATCAAGGAGACATGTGCCATTTGTCTCTTTGCTCTTGGCTTGCCTCACTAAAAATAATTTGTTCTAGTTCCATCCAGTTCCATGCAAATGCCATTATTTTGTCCTTTCTAATGGCTGCATAATATTCCACTGTACCACAATTTTTGGATCCATTCATCTGTAGTGGGGCATCTGGGTTGTTTCCATATCCTGGCTATTGTAAACAGTGCTGCAGTAAACATGGAGATGCATGTGTCCTTCCTGTTGCTCAGGGTAGATGCCTAGGAGTGGTATGGCTGGGTCATAGGGGAGGTCTATATTTAGCTTTCTGAGGACCCTCCAGACTGCTTTCCAAAGTGGTTGTATAAGTGTACATTCCCACCAGCAGTGTAATAGGGTTCCTCTTTCTCCACATCCCCTCCAGCATTTGTTGTTGGCTGAATTTAGGATTCAGGCCATTCTGACTGGGATTAGGTGGTATCCCAGGGTTGTTTTTATTTGCATTTCCTTTACAACCAGAGATGGTGAACATTTCCTCATGTGTTTCTTTGCCATTTTTTTTT
Source organism: Dipodomys spectabilis (assembly GCF_019054845.1). Classification (NCBI taxonomy): domain Eukaryota; kingdom Metazoa; phylum Chordata; class Mammalia; order Rodentia; family Heteromyidae; genus Dipodomys; species Dipodomys spectabilis. The sequence continues at coordinate 21,571,899 of NW_024870817.1, read as the reverse complement.
TTTTTGGGTCCGGTCGTGGGGCCTGAACTCTGGGCCTGGGCACTGTCCCTCAGCTCTTCAGCTCAAGGCTAGTGCTCTACCACTTGAGCCAAAGTACCACTTCTGGCTTTTTGCTTATGTGGTGCTGAGGAATTGAACCCAGGGCCTCAGGCATGCAAGGCAAGCGCTCTATCACTGAGCCACCTTCCCAGCCCCTTTCTTTGCCATTTTTATCTCTTCTTCTGAGAAGTCCCTCTTTAGTTCCCTTGCCCATTTCATGATTGGCTTGTTGGGTTTAGGAGGGATTAGTTTCTTGAGTTCCCTGTATGTACTGGATATTAGCCCCTTGTCTGATATTTTGCTGGTAAACATTTTTTCCCAATTAGTTGGCTGTCTTTCTAGTTTGGTTGCTATGTCTTTAGTTGTGCAGAAACTTTTTATTTTAAGGTAGTCCCATTTGTCAAGTCTCTCTCCAATTTGTTGTGACCTTGGAACTCTGTTCAGGAAGTCCCTGCCTGTGCCTATAAGTTCAAGTGACTCTCCTACTCTGTCCTGCAGTAGTTTCAGAGATTCAGGTTTGATGTTAAGGTCTTTAATCCATTTTGAGTTGATGTTAGTGCATGGTGACAGGCTGGGGTCCACTTTTAGTCTTCTACAGATACATTTGTTTTTAATCATGGTTACCCCATCTGTCTTTTGTCTCCCACTTACCCCTCCTTCTCCCCCACCCAAGTTATAATGTTCATATCCAACACAGTGTCAAGTGAGTATCAATGTTGCTGTGGTTCATCAGTGTTCTGCTGCTTCTGTGATTCCCTTTCTTTCACATATTGCATTGTCTTGTATGCAAAATGACTCCTTTACTCTGAGTCTCTCTCCCCCGCAATCACCTGGAGTTCCAAGGATAGTATTGATTGATAATATCTTAATGACAAGGGAACAAAACTATTCCCAAGGCAAAGATAATCAGAGCCTTAGAGTATAGACCACCCAGAAATGAACATTACTTCTAATGATGAGGCTGTACCTTGAAGCAGGATGTAACATGTTTAATCAGAAACAGAACGAAATTATTATTAAAAATGGGGCCAATAGCTACTCAGGCGGCTGAGATCTGAGGATGGCAGTTCACAGCCAACCCAGGCAGGATAGTCTGTGAGACTCTTCTCACCAATTAACCACCAGAAAACCGGAAGTGGTACTGTGGCTCAAGTGGTGGAATGCTAGCATTGAGCTGAAGAGCTCAGGGACAGCACCCAGGCCCAGATTTCAAGGACCATGACTGACAAAATAAATAAATGAGTAAATAAATAAATGAATAAATAAAAATTTAAAAAATAGGGCCAAATATTAAAGGCAGAACTCCTCTATAGAGAGAAATTCCAGGTCAAATGGCCAGTAATCAGCCTAAGCCTTTTCTTTTCTTTTTTTTTGGGGGGGTGGGGGGTGGTTCTGGTAGTGGGCCTGAACTCTGGGCCTGGGCGCTGTCCCTCAGCTCTTCAGTTCAAGGCTAGTGCTCTACCACTTGAGCCAAAGTACCACTTCCGGCTTTTTTCTTATGTGGTGCTGAGGAATTGAACCCAGGGCCTCAGGCATGCAAGGCAAGCACTCTACCACTGAGCCACCTTCCCAGCCCCAGCCTAAGCCTTTTCTATCCTACCTAAAAAGCAAAAGAACATCTCTCCCTCACTCAAGTTTACCAAGCTGGCAGCTTTGCAGTTTACCACAATTGTGCTCAAGGCCACTGACTACCTTGAGGCTTATCACCAGCTGTACTGAGTTGCTGTGTTAGTCAAGAGTTTATAATAAAAATTATTTCTGTAAAATAGGTTACCCCTACCCAAGGATATGTTTTAACTTTTGTAACCCAAGGATGTGTTTTGACTTTTGTAATCAAGTATCGATAGTATCGGTCATGCTGACCAAGTCAAGACTATGTCTTGAGCCCAGTGCTGGTAGCTCACGCCTGTAATCCCAGCTACTCAGGAGGCTGAGATCTGAGGATCTCAGTTCAAAGCCAGCCATGCAGGAAAGTCTGTGAGACTCTTCTCTCCAATGGTTCAAAGCCAACCTGGGCAGGAAAGGCCACGAGACTCTTTTTTTTTTTTTTTTTTTTTTTTGGTCAGTCATAGGGCTTGAACTCTGGGCCTGAACACTGTCCCTCAGCTCTTCAGCTCAAGGCTAGTGCTCTACCATTTGAGCCACAGCGCCACTTCTGATTTTCTGGTGGTTTATTGGAGACAAGAGTCTCATGGCAGCAGGGTGCCAGTGGCTCATGCCTGTAATCCTAGTTACTCAGGAGGCTGAGATCTGAGGATCACGGTTCAAAGCCAGCCTGAGCAGGAAAGTCTGTCCAGGCACACTCCCCAGGGCTCAAATTTCCTCAAGGTGTCAGAGCTGTGTGGACTGAGTCTGGAGGATTCCCCTCCTTCACTGGGTGTGGGAATTGTGTAATTACTCCGTTTAGGTCTGCTTAGTAGCATCCTCGCATCTGTGGTTGGTTAACAGAAAGTAGAAGTGATGTTTGCACAGGAAAGAGAAAACAGTGGCACCTCAATTTTTATTTTTAAGAACTCTGCAGACATTTCCAAGGAAGACATGGTGTTCCACACATAAATGTGGTTGTCTAGTCAGGGTCTTTGATGTGGATTTTTCAGGAACAAGCAGGAACATGTCTATTTTAGTAAGACTGTAGCTTTTGGCAGGCCATGCAAAAATCTTTTCTCCACAAAAAATTTTCTTAAATTAACTGAGTTAGCTCCTTTTATACAATATAATTTTATAAGTATATATAACATATATATAAATAGCCAGCTTATAATTTGCTTCCCCCCTTCTTGAAGTGGAAGGGGTTTTTGATTTTAAAAATATCACATATATAACTGAAAGTAGTTGTCCACACATGCTATTAATGAAAAAAAAAATATGCTCATAGGCACCTTTCTTTTTCTATCTACAAAAATTTAGAAAACTTTTTTCTTTTGGTGCCTGTTCTGTAGCTTCAACTCAGGGCCTGGACACTGTCCCTGAGATTTTTGTGCTCAAGTCTACTATTTGAAACACTGCTCCACTTCCAACATTGATGGTTAAATGGAGATAAGAGTCTTTCAGACTTTCCTGCCCAGGCTGGCTTTGAACCATGATCCTAGAGCTCAGCCTCCTGAGTAGCTAGGATTATAGGAATGAGCCATTGGTGGCCTGGCTAGAAAAGGTTACATAAGTTCTACTTCTAATCCAAGAATGGCTTAAAGGCCAATAAAAATAATTATTCTAATTGCTCTAAAACCTTTTAACAGCTCTGGAAAAACACCTAGTGAAGCTTATGTTAGTTACATTGTTTTTGTCACCAGAAAGAGTATTTGGAACAAGGACAATTCTCTGATAGAAGGGACTTAAACTCCATAAGAAAAAGCATTTCAAAGGGTTTCACAAAAAGAAAAACTCACAGGATAGTGAGTGATTTACTTAACGAAGAAGAGGGCTGGGATGTAGCTTAGTGGCAAAGCACTTGCCTAGATGGGGGTTCCATCCCCAGTATCAAAAAAGAAAAGACAAAAAAAAGAAAATAGAAAATCCCTGGAACTTGACAAAGAAGAACAAAGTAGGGAAAAATAGAAAAGAGAAAAAAGCACAGGGGTTGGGAGCAAAGAGGCTCAAAATGGCAGGCCCTTTCCAGGTTTTCTTAAAACCTCCGAGCTAGAAAATTCCAGCCTAAATCCCACGTAGATATGTATTTACCTAACAATCTGTTAGTTGCTAAGTTACTGATACCAGAACATGGAGAAAATGAGTTTAGAGTGGTTCTCATTACCTAAAACATGGAGACAATAATTGTAGCATTTGGGACATTGCTGTCTGGTCAAGTAATTCATTTCGTCTATTCTCAGGTCTCCTACTCATCCAGAAGATAATGACTTATTTCATGTCTGAAGGAAGAGAAGGTGGCCAGGCACTGGTGGCTCATACCTGTAAACCTAGCTATTTAGGATGAGATCTGAGGATCATAGTTCAAAGCCGGCCTAAGCAGGAAAGGCCATGAGACTCTATCTCTAATTAACCACCAAGACACTAGAAGTGCAGCTGTGGCTCAAAGAGATAGAGTGTTAACCTTGAGCAAAAGAGTTTAGCCCTGAGCCGAAGTGGAGGTAAGAAGAGAAGAGAAGGTGATTTAATGTTTGCTGATCTTAGTTATTTTCAGCTTTACTTCTTGGTTCTGTCTTGGTTCCTAAATCTGGCTTAATTTTTTTTTTTTTTTGTTGGTTGTGGGGCCCGAACTCTGGGCCTGGGCGCTGTCCCTCAGCTCTTCAGCTCAAGGCTAGCGCTCTACCACTTGAGCCACAGCGCCACTTCGGGTTTTTTCTGCTTATGTGGTACTGAGGAATTGAACTTACGGCCTCATGCATGCAAGGCAAGCACTCTACCACTGAACAACCTTCCCAGTCCCTTTTAATATAATTTTTTGTTTCTTTATGTGGTACTAAAGAATGGAATCTAGGACCTCATGCATTCTAAGCAAGCACTCTGTCACTAAGCCACTTTCCCAGCCTCCTCTGGCTTAATTTTTGATATGCTTTTTTTGTCTAATTTCTTTGTTACTCTCTCTTCCCATGCACCTATCTATCCTGCCTCAATTTGGCAGTGTTGGAAATTAAACTCAGGGCATAGTGCATGCTAGACAAGTATTCCAACACTGACTTATATTCTTTATCCCTGTGGTGCTTATTAAATAGAAAAAATGTCTCCAATTTATGAAGTCTCTAAGGACCTCACACTAGTGGTTGAAGTTTAACTCATTTCAATTAAAAGCAAACAAGGAAGCAGTCATTTAGAAACAGAGCCAAGTATCATGGTACACATCTGTAAACCCAGTTCTCAGGAGACTGAGACAGGAGGATTACAAATTCCAGGCCAACCTGCCTACGTGACATACATTTGACCATGTGTCAAACAAATAAATACCTGTAAGTTTAGGGTCTAGGCATATAACAATAAGAGCCCTGTGGTAGTCCTACCTTATTCTTCCTTGTAATTATCTTCTTTATTCCTGTGAAATTAATGTTCACAATTTTTAAAATCTTAATATATTACAAATATATTACCCTACCTTTCAAACTACTTTTCCAGAGGCAACAAAATTCAATTATAGCAGTTCTTCCTGTGTACCTCCATATTTTAAATAATATTCCTGACACATTGGCTGTACTTACTAAGTAGTATCTTCTGTGTTCCATGTGGGCTGAACTCTTAACTGAGAACCTCCACATTCTGCTTTGCCAATTTCCTAAAATTGGTAAACAACATCTATATAATTATGATTAAGAAAAAATATTCACGGAATATTCACCATTTCTTTATTTTATTTTGTTTTTATTTTATTTTATTTTTTTGTTGATCATGGGACTTGAACTCTGGGCCTGGGCGCTGTCCCTCAGCTCTTCAGCTCAAGGCGAGCACTCTACCACTTGAGCTACAGCACCACTTCCGGTTTTCTGGTGGTTTATTAGAGATAGGAGTCTCACAATCTTTCCTGCCCGGGCTGGCTTTGAACTGTGATCCTCAGATCTCAGCCTCCTGAGTAGCTAGGATTACAGGCGTGAGCCACCGGCACCCGGCTAGTTACCATTTCTTATCAACTCCTCTCCCTTGATAACAACTTTATTATTTATTTGTTAATCTCATCTCCCTTTTGTAGACAATATTCTTACTCTAGGACTTCCTTGTAGTCTATTCTTGCATATTGAACCCTGGTCTTGAGCTTGCCTGGCAACTGTTCTACCATTTGAACCACACACTTAGCTGTATTCTTGCAGTAGAATCTGATGGTCAAGGGCAGGGACCTTGCTGCTAGACCTCAGCTCTTTGCTCTGCTCCTTGTTAGATCTGTAATTCTCAGAAAAAAAATGACTTAATTTCTCTGTACCTCAGCATCTTCCTCTATAAAATAATTCGGGTTATGAAATTATCATTCAATAAATCCTTAGACTAGTACATATACTTGTATTTGATTTAACTTGCATTGTTTTCTTTGTAATGGTCTACCAAAAGGACCATGGTTCAAAAGCCAGCCCAGGCAGGAAAGCCCATGAAACTTTTATCTCCAATTACCACCAAAAAGGTAGCAAGGGAACTGAAGCTCAAGTAGTAGAGAATTAGCTTGAGCAAAAAGAAAAAAATAAAATAAAGCCCAGGGACAGCACCCAGGCCTTGAGTTCAAGCCTCATGATTGGTATAAAAAAATCTAGAGGGGGCTGGGAAGGTCGCTCAGTGGTAGAGCGCTTGCCTTGCATGCCTGAGGCCCTGGGTTCGATTCCTCAGCACCACATAAGCAAAAAGAAAAAAGCCGGAAGTGGCGCTGTGGCTCAAGTGGTAGAGCACTAGCCTTGAGCTGAAGAGCTGAGGGACAGCGCCCAGGCCCAGAGTTCAGGCCTCACAACCAGACCAAAAAAAAAAAGCAAAGTTTGATGCGTCAAGCTCTAGAACCTTCTCTGGCTTGGCGGCTTGGCTCCCACTTCTCAAGATGACAAGAGCTACTCCCCAAGACCATTTGTGCCCCCTGTAGCCTCTTGCTCTTGCTTGAATTTGATATAATATTTGTTTTATATCTTTATCCAAAGGTAAAGAAAATTGAAACTCCACTATTTCTTTTTGGAAGGAATTTTTTTTAACACTTTTTTTTTTTTTTTCAGTTTTCTTTCTTTCTTTTGGGTCCAGTCGTGGGCCTGGGCACTGTCCCTCAGCTCTTCATCTCAAAGCTAGCGCTCTACCACTTGAGCCACAGTGCCACTTCCGGCTTTTTTTCCCCCTGCTTATGTGGTGCTGAGGAATCAAACCCAGGGCCTTATGTATGCAAGGCAAGCACTCTACCACTGAGCCACCTTCCCAGCCCTGTATTCATTCTTTCTTTCCTTCCTTTCTTTCTTTCGTTCTTTCTTTCTTTCTTTCTTTCTTCCTTCCTTCCTTGCTTCCTTCCTTCCTTCCTCCCTTCCTTCCTTCCTTTCTCTCTCTCTCTCTCTTTCTTTTTTGTCTGTTGTGGGGCCTGAACTCTGGGCCTGGGCACTGTCCCTCAGCTCTTCAGCTCAAGGTTAGTGCTCTACCACTTGAGCCACAGTGTCACTTCTGGCTTTTTCTGCTTATGTGGAGCTGAGGAATGGAACCCAGGGCCTCATGCATCCAAGGCAAGCACTCTAACCCGGAGCCACCTTCCCAGCCCCTAACATTTATTTTTTTAACTTAAAATAATGACTACAAATAAGGCTATGAAGGTATCAGATTATGACTTTGAGAGATGATGACTTAGGGGACAAGAGAAATCTTAGTACACAACTAATCATCAGTTCTTTTCTAATTATAGACCAGTAACGATCTTCAGGCTAGTAATGGTTTAGAAATTGAGTCAATATTTTTTTAATTCTCCATTGAAATCCTTTATTAATTTGCTTGGCAAGTCCTTTGAGTATAGATAGTACAAAGGAAAATACTTTTAAAACACCCCAGGGAATTCAAATTACACATTAATGAAGAGCTATAGAGTTGCTCAACAGGTTTTGCAGATCTGCTCAGTCCTTCTGGGAAGATAATCATTTTAATTTTCTTTTTTCTTTTCTTTTTTTTTTTAGTCCTCTTAAATTAGAAGACTAGTCTTGATGTCCACGGAAGGAAGATACATTCACGATCTCTAAATTATATCAGATACATGATATAATTAGTTCTTTTGAAGTGGGATATAATTGTTAACCTAACTTTATATTGTCCCTCTCTGACCTGCCCTTAACTGAGTTGCTCCTTCCTCTAGTTAATCTTCTATTCCTGGACCCCATGGTAAACATGTAGGAAAGCAAGTCATCCTGAGAAGGTACAAAAATTTTTTTGTTTATGTTTTTTATTTTTTGTCGGTCTTGGGCCTTGACCTCTGGGCTTGGGCATGGCCCTGAGCTCTTCAGCTCAAGGCGAGCGCTCCACCACTTGAGCCACAACACCACTTCCAGTTTTCTGGTGGTTTATTGGAGATGAGAGTCTCATGGGGGCTGGGAACTTGGCTCAGTGGTAGAGTGCTTGCCTGGCATGCATGAGGCCCTGGGTTCAATTCCTCAGCACCACATAAGCAGGAAAAAAAAAACCGGAAATGGCACTGTGGTAGAGCACTAGCCTTGAGCTGAAGAGCTGAGGGACAGCACCCAGGCCCAGAGTTCAGCCCCCACAACCAGATCCAAAAAAAAAAAAATGTACTTTTGGGGCTGGGAAGGTGGCTCAGTGGTAGAGCGCTTGCCTTGCATGCCTGAGGCCCTGGGTTCAATTCCTCAGCACCACATAAGAAAAAGCCGGAAGTGGTGCTGTGGCTCAAGTGGTAGAGCACTAGCCTTGAGCTGAAGAGCTGAGGGACAGTGCCCAGGCCCAGAGTTCAGGCCCCACGACCAGACCCCCCCACAAAAAAGTAAAAGAGTCTCATGGACTTTCCTGCCCGGGCTGGCTTTGAACCGTGATCCTCAGATCTCAGCCTCCTGAGTAGCTAGGATTACAGGCATGAGCCACCGGTGCCTGGCCAAAATTTTTTTGACAACTCTTTGTTACCCTCTGTTTATTCTGTGTGTATCTCTGTCTCTCTGTCTCAGTCTCTGTCTCTGTCTCTCTCTTAGACTTACTAAGCAGGTGCTCAACCCCTGAGCACCCAGCCCAGCCTCTCATATTATATCAAGGCTGCTATTGATACCCCCAAGACCATAGTTAAGCCTATCTTCCTGTTGCAGCATGCTGAAAGTGAAATTTCCTGTTTCACCATCAACTTCCCTGCCTGTCTTTCTTTTGGGACAAATAGCCAAATTTAGACTTGGGGTCCCCATAGTCAGTCCTCTGTTCCTATTAAGAAAACAGGGCTGGGAAGGTGGCTGAGTGGTAGAGTGCTTGCCTTGCATGCATGAGGACCTGGACTTGATTCCACAGCATCACATAAGCAGAAAAAGCTGGAAGTGGCACTGTGGCTCAAGTGGTAGAGCACTAGCCTTGAGCTGAAGACAGACAGACAGACAGACAGACAGACAGGGACGGAGGGAGGGAGGGAGGGAGGGAGGGAGGGAGGGAGGGAGGGAGGGAGGGAGGAAGGAAGGAAGAAAGAAAGAAAGAAAGAAAGAAAGAAAGAAAGAAAGAAAGAAAGAAAGAAAGAAAGAAAGAAAGAAAGAAAGAAAGAAAGAAAGAAAGAAAGAGAAAGAAAGAAAGAAAAAAAAGAAAGGAAGGAAGGAAGACCTGTAATCCTTGCTACTCAGAAGGCTGAGATCTGAGGATCTCAGTTTGAAGCCAGCCTGGGCAGGAAAGTCTCTGAGCTCTTATTTCCAATAAACTACACACACACACACACACACACACACACACACACACACACACACACACACACACACACACACACACACACACACAAAGCTAGAAGTGGAACTGTAGCTCAAGTGGTAGAGTGCTAACCTTGAGCAAAAGAAGCCCAGGAACAGAGTTCAGGCCCCAGGACTGGAAAACAAAAATAATTGTCATCAAGTGGTATTTCTGAACATGTGGTACACATGCTAGGCAAAGCCTCTACCACTGAGCTAAATCTGAACTCCTAAGTAGATTTTTGAAAAATCTCCATTTTCTTCTGAGACACAAATATTTGAATGGATCAGGAAAATAATCATACTTTGTAATCATACTTTTCAACTTTATTAGATAATTTTAAAAACATTTTAAAGACAACTCATTTCTGTTGTTCTGCATTTTAAGATCAATTATTCTTTAGTTTTAAAATTCAATCCCCAAAATGCTCCATATCCTGATTTCAGGTAGACACATTTCTTACATGTTTGAGGTGATAAAGAGGAGAGGGGGAGACCAAGAGAAGACACTCCCCCACCCCCTTTTAGGGTTTCCTGGTCAATCCATTCTAATTAAATTTCTAAAGAATTAAAATCCCAGAAGAATTCCTAGAGGTGATCTCATTTCTTTAAATAAGGGCACTTTATAAAGGCTAGTCTTTTCAATGTGTATTTAAAGAGACCTCCTGTTGTCTCTTCAATTGCCTGAATGTGAGGCATCTTTGAAGTGAGCTCCCTTGAAAAGTGATTGGTTTTAACCCGGAATCTAGCCAGTTAACTGCTTGTGTAATGGTATAGCTTCATGAAATCAATACAAGGCTTTCACTAAGGATTTCTCTTGAAAGATGTTTACATTGTTCTGCCTGGGACACAAAGACAGAAAGAGCTTCCTGAGATTTCACAGGAAGACAATCCAACCTATTTATTTATAATGGGATTTCAGTTACAGAAGAATGTTTTAGAGTCAACAGAGAATTTTAAACCACTGGAAAAATACTGAAAAAGACTATTTTATTTCTTTTTTCTCTTTAGGGCCATTTCAACATTTCACATTGCTTTTCTAATACAAAAAGAGGAGGAAGATAGACAACAAATATTTGCTTAGAAGTTTAGAAACAGGTGCCTTAAAAAAGTCGGCGGGGAGGGGGGGGGCCGGCGGGGGCACAAAGATGCATTTATTGAACTGATATCAATCACAATTTTGGATATTTTCTTCTTCTTCTTCTTTTTTTGTTGTTGTTGTTGTTGGTCATGGGCCTGAACTCTGGGCCTGAGCGCTATCCCTCAGTTAGCTAAGCTCTACCATTTGAGCCACAGCGCCACTTCCAGCATTTCTGCTTATGTGGTGCTGAGGAATGGAACCCAGGTCCTTATGCATGCAAGGCAAGCACTCTACCACTGAGCCACCTTCCCAGCCCCTTTCTTTCTTTCTTTTTGGCAGGGTCTCCTTATGCAACCTGAGCTAACCTCAAACTCACAATCCTTACGCCTCAGCCTCCCAAGTGCTGGAATTGCAGGCATGTTCTTCTGACAAGAGGTTAGGAAAATTTGATGGCTGAAAATAATGGCTTGGATGATGATAATAAGCACGGCTGATATTAACCAAATGATTTAGGACCTACAGCAGGGCATTGCTGATCTGATGCACTCTCTTGCCCAGCCTCTGGAAAATGATAGCCCCATTCTTAACCAGACCACCTGACCACCTGACATATGGAGGGAGCTGATGACAGATAACCCAGTCTTCAGAAGTTAAAGACACATGAAGGCATTTCTCCAGGACTGAACCCTGTATACACTCCAATAAAGAACAGGTCTTAAGTTCACCTGGTCTGGTGCGACCTGTTGCGAGAGCATCTACCAGCACAACACTCCTGCTTAAGGCTGTTGACTCCTGTGTATTTCTGAGTTTTCACTTTGCCTTTACCATTAGAACTTCTCTGAAAGTCTCCTCTATGCCCATCCTTGAATTCTTTGTCTGATGACATCTAGAACTTTATGACTTCCACACAGAGTAATGCTGTCATGTCTGGCCCAGCATATATTCTTGTTGTCAAAGGGTAAACAGTTGACAATTTAATGATATTTTTTTCTTCCTTTATTTTTTTTTTCTTTTGGCTTTCTTTACAACTCTAGAATTGGGTACCAACTCATTCCATAAAAATAGAATGATGTGCCAGGCGCTGGTGGCTCACGCCTGTAATCCTAGCTACTCAGGAGGCTGAGATCTGAGGATCGCGGTTCAAAGCCAGCCCAGGCAGGAGAGACTGTGAGACTCCTATCTCCAATAAACCACCAGAAAACCAGAAGTGGTGCTGTAGCTCAAGTGGTAGAGCACTCACCTTGAGCTGAAGAGCTGAGGGACAGCGCCCAGGCCCAGAGTTCAAGTCCCATGACCGACAAAAAAAAAAAAAAAAATAGAATGATGATTCCAAGGAGATAAGAAAAGGAATTTCGTTTTATAGTCAGACCTACAGCAATTCATGTTAGTGAGGTAAGCCAAACTCAAAGAGACAAATGGCACATGTGGAAGCTAGATCTAAAATATAAGTAGACATGGTAACCAATTCAGGACCGTGGGCATGTATACACAGTCAGACCAGAAAGGGATACCAGTAGGGGAGGAGTCCAAAGGTGTACTCTCCTGAACTTGTACAATACTGCTTATCTAAATAAACTCCAGGAAATGGAAACATGAGTTATTTATGTTCTTGTTGTGGTGTGTGTGTGTGTGTGTGTGTGTGTGTGTGTGTGTGTGTGGTTGTTTTCTTCTTGGAGAGAGAGGAGAGACAGGGAAAAAGGGTGCACAAATGCAATCATGGTTCACCATTCACTATATGGAAAATAAACTATAAAACTTATGAGCTGGGACCAGAGGGGGAATCAGGAAAAGTGAAGGAAGGGGTGGTGACATTGTCCAAAGGAGAAATATATTCATTACCTGTATTGTGAAATGATAACCCTCTGTACAACACCTTTATAACAATAATTAACTTATATATTTTTTAAAATAGAACAAACAGCTGTTTTATAAACTGGAGTCACTCAGCCAGGCAGAGCCTGAAAACTACTGTTCCATAAGCATGGCACAGCCTGATCTTCACAGCACGCTAAAACAAACAAACAAAACCCCAACAAAAACAAAAACCATACATAGATCATTTCAAAATTACTTTCCTTGTAAGGTAAGGACAGGGAGCCAAAAAAAATAGAAAATTACATTGGTTAACATCAAGTTACTTCAAATCACCGTTTTTGTGTGTATAAAGAAATATTTCAAGTAGCAGGATTATGAATAAGGAAAAGAGCAGAAAGACAAACTGGACAGACCAACAGGTTTTATTGGGCTGAAAATTTGAGAAGGGCAACCAAGTTTCCTCCAGCTGAGCTAAAGAAAAAGTGGCATGCTTTCCTTACAGTTAAGGTCTCTTTTTATTAGGCTGAGTTAGGTGGGGCAGGTGCAGGAGTAGTAGCTTGTGCTCAGGAGGGAAGGGCAATTTGGGAACCGGGGAAGGGGATCTTTGTGCAAAGATAGAGGCAGACTGGAAGAACAATCTTAACTTCAGTTACAGGAGTGGGTTTTACGAGCATCTGTTTCAGCAGACATGTCAACAAACGATATGGCTCTCAGTTCACAGGTTATCTGTTTTACACTCACAAGGTGTAAAAGTCAGGGCAGTTGTGGCATTTTTCAGGATGTGGCTGTCAAGGGGAGAGATGAGTGTTTCCAAGTGAAGTAATTTTCCATCGATAAGGATTAAGGTACAGGTACTTATACTACAGAGTCAATTAAACCTGAACAATGTGGGGACTAGAGATGTAGCCTATGTACTATATAGGATTTGGAGACCATAGGTTCCACCTCCAACACTGTAAAGGATCAACAGCACCCCTTTCAACATTCACCGGCTCCTCAACCCACCCTTTCCCAGACCTTTTATTTTTAACTTTAGCATGCATGAATTCCATTTTGATTTTTAACCTGATGTGTTCAGACCTAGTGCAAAAATTTCAACCAAAACAATGGCATCTTGTAATTTTTATTTAACTGTGTTTTTTTTTCTCATAAATATTCTGTAACAGAGGCTCCTTAAAAATGGAAAAATTTCAAGAAGACCCATCTACTATCCTGCTAAACTGGTCTTTATGTTTCCATCTCAGCTTCTCACAAGCAATTTAGTTATCTCATGCTGGGAAGGAAGCTGAATGGAAACTGCCCCCAATGCCATGGCAGCAGAACCAGAAAAAACAGAATCATAATCCAACTATGCCTGATGAATATGCATATTTCTGGGATCTGCTTTTGTTCTATTTAATATTGAGATATGCTGCAGGTTGAGGGAAGACAAATAAGTAGCCATTGGCCAAATTGTGAATAATTTCATACTTATTATACTTCCCTCCTCTCTCCTCCTTTCTCCTCTCCTTCCTGAGATAAGGTTTTACTATGTAGCTCAGGCTATCCTTGAACTTATTATTCTCATGACTCAGCTTCTCAAGTGCTGGGATTATAAGGTGTGTTCCATACCCAGATGAAAAATAGATTTATTTTTTCCTTTCCTTTTGTTTTCTTTTTTCCTTTTGCTTTCTTTTTTTCAGTCCTGGGGCCTGAACTTGGGGCCTGAGCACTGTCCCTAATGCTTCTTTTTGCTCAAGGCTAGCACTCTACCACTTGAGCCACAGTTCCACTTCCAGCTTTTTCTGTTTATGTGGTGCTGAGGAATCAAACCCAGGGCCTCATGCATGCAAGGCAAACACTCTACCACTGAACCACCTTCCCAGCCCTTTTACTTTTTAAATAAAATTATAAAATATCAATAGAGAAAGTATGGGGGAGTTCACTGTGATCATTCTTTAAAAAACAAAAACAAAAACAAAAACAGTCCTGGGGTTTGAACTCAGGACCTGGACATTGTTCCTGAGCTTCTTTTGCTCAAGGCTAGCACTCTACACTAGAGCCACAGCGCCACTTGCAACTTGGAACTTTTGGTGCTTATGTGGTGCTGAGGAATTGAACCCAGGGCTTCATGCATGCTAGGCAAGCACTGTACCACTAAGCCACATTCTCAGCCTCATTGTTAATAGTTCTAAAAATGTATACAGTATACTTTGGACAAGTTCACCTCCTCTGTTATCTTTCCTAACACCCCCCCCCCTTCTCTCTCTCTCTCTCATTCCTTTTTCCAAGTTCTGGTGGGTTTCATTATGGTATCTTAATAGATAAGATATGTAACATACTTCATTCTTCTTGTTCCCTGTGCTCTTTTTCCCCCTTCCCCTCTTCTCTCTGATTTCACACCCTCAACCATCAGTCCCCATTTATATCCATGCCCCATTATTCATCATCATCATTAATCACCATAATCATTTTAGGTCTAGATTTTACAAGTAAGTGAAAAAATGGGTTATTTGGCTTTTCCAGCCTGTCTTATCTTGTTCAACATGATGATCTCCAGTTCCATCCAATTTCCTTCCAAATGATACAAATACATTCTCCTTTATGATTAAATTAATGACATATAACAAATTTTCTTGATTCATTCATTAGTTTTCAAGCATCTAATCTGATTCTACAACTGGACAATTTGAATAGTGCTACAATAAAGATGGATGTAAATGTACATCTTTTATATGTTGATTTACTCTCCTTTAGATATATGCCCAAGAATAATAAGGTAGGTCTATTTTTAGTTTCTTTGATGAATCTGCATACTGATTTCTATAGGTGCTGTAGCCTACTTTATATCCCCAGTAACAGTATACAGGGATTCATTCCCCCTTCCCACATTCTTGCCAGAATTTGTTATTTGTCTTCTTGATGACTGCCATTCTGACTGGGATGAGATGGAATTTAAAGTAGCTTTGATTTACATTTCTCTTATGGTTACAGACATTAAATATTTCATATATTTATTAGCCATTTAACAGCTTCTGAGAAATGTCTGTTCGATTCATTTGCTCATTTATTAACTGAATAATTTGTCCTTTTGCTGTTTAATTTTGTTGTTGGTGGTGGTGGTGGTGGTTGTGGGTCTTGAACTCAGGGCCTGAGTGCTGTCACTGAGCTCTTCAGCTCAAGACTAGCACTCTATCACTTGAGCCACAGTGCCACTTCCAGTTTTCTGGTGGTTCATTGGGGATAAGAGTCTCATGGACTTTTCCTGCCTGGGCTGGCTTTTAGCTGTGATCTCAGATCTCAGCCTCCTGAGTAGCAAGGATTACAGGCAGGAGCTACCACCAACTGGCCGTTTAATTTTGAGTTCTCTGGACACTCTGGATATTAATCCTTTATCCATTGAATAGTAGGTGAAGATTTTCTCCCATTCTATAGGTAATCTCTTGAGTCTGATCATTGAAGTGGAAAAAAAAAACTTTTAATTTTATGCAATTCCAATTGTCCATTCTTTCTTTTGTTCACTGAGCAATTGGAGTCCTATTCCAAAAAAATAGTTTATGCCTATATCTATGCATATTTTCCCTATGGTAATTTCAGTGTTTCAGAGTTTATGCAAAAATATCTAGTCCCAGGCTGGGAAGGTGGCTCAGTGGCAGAGTGCTCGCCTTGCATGCATGAGGCCCTGGGTTCAACTCCTCAGCACCACATAAGCAAAAAAGAAAAAAGCCGGAAATGGCACTGTGGCTCAAGTGGTAGAGCCCTAGCCTTGAGGTGAAGAGCTGAGGGACAGCGCCCAGGCCCAGAGTTCAGGCCCCACGACTGGACTAAAAAAAAAAAAAAAAAAAAAAAAAAATCTAGTCCCTATTGAATTGCTTTTAGAATGAGAGATAGAGCCTTTTGTCTAGTCTTTCCAGATAACTAGTGTTTCCAGAACCATGTGTTGAAGACAAAGTATTTTCTCCAATGAATGTTTGGGACTCCTTTGTCAAAAGTCAGATGGGTGCCACTCTGTGGGTTCATTTCTAGGTCTTCTGTTCCTGTGGCAAAACCATGTTGTTTTTTGTTGCTACTTCTCTGTAATATTGTGATCTCTTTGAAATTATTATTATTATTTTTTTGCTCATGACTATTTTTGCTATTCAGGATCTTTTATGCTTCCATATTAATTTTAGGGTTGCTTTCTCTATTTCTGAAAAGCATAACATTGGGATTTTGATGGGAATTACATTGAATAAACAGATTACTTTAGGTAGTATACCATTTTTACAATACTGATTCTGCCAAACCATGAGCATGGGAATTTTTTTTCTATTTTCTGGGTTCTTTCTTCAATTTCATATAGATATATATAATTTTTATTGCTTATGGATGGATTTTTTTTTGTCTCTCTTCTTCTGGTTATATTGGGTATATTTAGTGGGGGGTTTGGGGGGGTTGTTTTGTTTTTTTGTTTTTTTTTTTGGTCGTGGGGCTTGAATTCTGGGCCTGAGCTATGTCCCTCAGCTCTTCAGCTCAAGGTGAGTGATCTACCACTTGAGCCATAGCGTCACTTCTGGTTTTCTGGTGGTTTATTGGCAGTAAGAGTCTCAAAGACTTTCCCGCCCAGGCTGGCTTTGAACTGCAATCCTGAGATCTCAGCCTCCTTAGTAGATAGGATTACAGATGTGAAAAACTGGTGCTCCAGCTATATTTAGTGTTTTAACTATAGTATTTCTAAAACTGTTCCTTTTTCTTTTCTTTTTGTGCTTGTCATGGGGCTTGAACTTGAGCCTGGGCACTATATCTGAGCTTTTGTGCTCAAGGCTGTTGCATTACCATTCTGAGCAATAACTACATTTCTGGTGTTTTGGTGAGTAAATGGAGATAAGAGTGTCATGAATTTCTTGCCTGGCCTGGCTTCAAAGCATGATCTTCAGATCTGAGCCTCCTGAGTATGTAGGATTATAGGCATGAGCCACCAGATGCCTGGCCAACCTGTTTCTTTTTTTTAAAATCTTGATTATATGTTGTTCTAAATGTCTCCCCTGGACCTACATAATACTCTCTTTGTCATGATTGAGGACGTTTTCTACTTTTTTTAAAACTATATTACCCGTGCTTTTAGTTTGTGTCTCTTCTTCCTCTATAGTAGTTTTGGTCTTTTTGTAGTGTCCCAGATATCTTGTCTCTTGGGAGGTTAAGCTCGGAAGATTGAATGCTAGCCTGAGAAACATAGAAAGTTTAAAGGCAGCCTCAGCAAGACTCTGCCTTAGGAAAAAAATATAAGGACTGGGGGCATGTGTCATGTGGTTGTGCTCCTGTTTAGTAAGCTCAAGGCCATGAGTTCAACTTCCATTATCCCCTCCACACACAAAAGAGGAAGAAGAATGCATTACATTGGATAATATACTGGGGGGCAGGGAGTGGAATGTAAACATGAGTTTAAGGAGAAAGAAGAATGGATAAAATTTCTCATTGTTAAAAGATGCTCATTTTAATAGGGATACAGGTGGACCCATTGCAACAATGAGATGTACAAGTCGTTATGTCGAAAATGAACTTTACAACTTTGGTGCGGAGGGGGGGGGGAAGGATTAGAGGGGCTGGGGGAGGATGGGAAGGGATGAGAAGGGGAAACAAAGGAGGAGGCTACAATGCTTGATAAGAAATGTACTCATTATCTTGCCCATGTAATTGTAACCCCTCTGTACAGTATTTTCACAATAAAAAAAAAAAAGATGCTCATTTTAGCTGGGCACTGGTAGCTCACTGTAATCCTAGCTACTCAGGAGGCTGAGATCTGAGGATCACAATTCAAAGCCAGCAGAAAGTCCGTGAGACTCTTTTCTCCAATTAACCACGGGAAAACTGGAAGTGGCACTGTGGCTTAAGTGATAGAGCATTAGCTTTGAGCTGAAGAGCTGAGGGACAGCACCAAGGACTGACCAAAAAAAAAAAAAGATACTCATTTTTCTGGCACCAGAGGCTCATTTCCGCAATACTCAGGAAAGCCTTTGATAGTCTTATCTCCAATTAATCACCAAAAGTCAAAAGTGTAACTAGGGCTCAAGTGCAAGTGTGCTAGTCTTGAGTCAAAAAGCTCAGGGACAGTATCCAGGCCCTGAGTTCAAGCCCTTGTATGTGTACCCCCCTCACCTCCCCCACCCACCACCCCCAGCCAAAAAGAAAAGCCAACTCATTTGTTTTCAAAATGTATTGTGGGGAGAACCAAATCATTAGATTCCATTGAATACATTTAAAAGAATGATGGAGCAGTTAATTTTTTAACAAAATTTTAACATGTAATCATTGTATCCTATGCACCAAAAAGGAATTTGATAAGAAAATTAGATGTTCAACTAGAAATATTTTCCAAAACCATTTTCCAAAATGTTTATGTGTCTTATACTAACAAAAAATTAGAAAAGCATTAATATAGAATGTTTACAAACATGTTGACGCTTATAAGACTCAACCTAGGAATAAGAAAAGTACCACACAAACAGAAAAAGCCAGAAGTGGCACTGTGGCTCAAGTGGTAGAGTGCTAGCCTTGAGCAAAAAGAAGCTCAGGGACAGTGCTCGAGTCCAGTTCTGGGGCTTGAACCCAGGACTCGCAAAAAAAAAAAAAATCTATCTTGTACTGAATTTGATTCCTCCTATCACATGTACAAATTCTTTTTTTTTTTTTTTGGGTCCAGTAGTGGGGCCTGAACTCTGAGCCTGGGTGCTATCTCTCAGCTCTTCAGCTCTTCAGCTCAAGGCTAGTGTTCTACCACTTGAGTCACAGCACCACTTCCAGTTTTTTTCTTTTTGCTTATGTGGTGCTGAGGAATCGAACCCAGGGCCTCATGCATGCAAGGCAAGCACTCTACCACTGAGCCACCTTCCCAGCCCATACATGTACAAATTCTTTTTTTTTTTTTTGTCGGTCGTGGGGCTTGAACTCCGGGCCTAGGCGCTGTCCTTCAGCTCTTCAGCTCAAGGCGAGCGCTCTACCACTTGAGCTACAGCGCCACTTCCGGTTTTGTGGTGGTTTATTGGAGATAGGAGTCTCACGGTCTCTCCTGCCCCGGCTGGCTTTGAACCGCGATCCTCAGATCTCAGCCTCCTGAGTAGCTAGGATTACAGGCGTGAGCCACCAGCGCCCGGCTTACATGTACAAATTCTTAACCACTTACAGGTCTGGCTAGAACTGGCACAGTGGTGTTGAACACAGTGGCCTTGAGTCCAGGGCTGTTAGGAAAGTAAGACTGGCTTGCTCAAAAGAAGATACTGATTTTGCTGGTAATATGAGCTGCCTTTAAGGAGCCCAGGGAAGCAGGTTTGGAACCAGGAGAAGAGGAATGTGTTAGACCAGATGTCAGTTGAATTCAGGCCCAGTTGAAATAAGACCCTTGACAACCACATCCAGGAATATAGATCATATGGGAAATATTTAAGTTATGTTGGACCTCTCTAATGAAGGGAAAGAGGAGTAGAGGGAGAGGTCAGAAGATGAGAGGAGAGAGAAGAGGTGAGGGGAGGAAAGGGAAGAGGAGAGGCGAGGGGAGAGGAGAAGGTTGGGTTGGAGAGAGAAGAGGAGAGGATGCATGCAAGGCAAGTGCTCTACCACGAGCCACCTTCCCAGTCCTCAAAATCCCTCGTGTATGCAAAAACTCTATTTCTGTGACACTGCTGTCTACACCTCCTCTTCTTGGACTACTGTGGCAGAGACTGCAACTGCCTACTTTAATATCTTCTCTCTTCCTAAAGCCTCTCAAACCACACAGAGCACAAGAAAGGAATATTAAACATTTCATTTATAGACACACTCAGAGAATCTTAAATGAAGCACATCTATCACTTCCATTCATACCCATTAGCCAGAACCTGTAGCCATATGACCATATCTAGTTACAAAGAAGATGGAAATTTACTTTGGGCAGCTGTATGCTCAAACAAAAACTGATTTTAAATTTTCAAGGAAGTCCTTTCCCTCTTTATCTCTCTAGAAATAAGATGAAGTAAAGCAAGTTTCTTTTCTGTCCTCTCTTTCTAGTTTGCTATTATACACTGGGTGTAATCTCTTGCAGTCCTACCTTTATAGGGAAATATTCTAGTAGAATCTGAGTTGGACTTCATTAACTACTCTCACAGTTGACAAACTAGGCTTTAGAAATGCCTAGAGAGAAGAATCTGGCTTCTGGCTTCCTGCTTTCCTTTTGTTGTTGTTGTTGTTTGTTGTTTTCTTGGCCAGCTGGGCCATACAGAATTATGTAAGTTGAAAAAAATATTCCCTCCAGCGTATGTAATTGTCTTATTGAGAGGTTTTTCATGGGTATCTAGATACTGAGCTATGGATAAATTAGGGAAAATGAGGTGTGGAAAACAGCTGCCAGAAATTCAAAAAAACCTAAAGCAAATAGAGGACATATTAATCCATTGACTTCCCTTAAGATTAAGGGATCAGTCATTTTAGAAGAAAATAAGGCAGGATAGACTAGGGAAAATAAGGCCTGGTAAAGATAATTCAAAAACATGGTTCAAAGCCAGCCCAGGCAGGAAAGTTCCCAAGACGCTTCCGATAAACCACCAGAAAACTGGAAGTGGAGCTGTGGCTCAATGTAGTAGAGTGCTAGCCTTGAGCAACAGAGCTTAGGGATAGTGCTTAGGCCTAAATTCAAACTCCACAGTCAACCAAAAAACAAAACAAAACAAAAAGTCTGGAAAAACAAAGAATTAAAGAATTAACATCTGTTTGGTGGCAAGATTGCATTTGGATACCCAAAATATAAACTACTCAGAATGGTAAACAAAAGCCAGGGATTTCGATTTTTTTCCCCCCTTGGGGTCCAGGGCCTGGGTGCTGTCCCTGAGGATCCTTTTGTTCAAGGCTAGCACTCTACCACTTAAGCCACAGGACCACTTCCAGCTTTTTCTGTGATTAACTGGAGATAAGATTCTCACAGACTTTCCTTCCTGAGCTGGCTTTGAACCATGATCTTTGGATTTCAGCCTCCATAGTAGCTAGGATTACAGGCATGAGCCACCTGTGCCCCACATCCAGGAATTTAGAAAGAGTAACAACAGCCGGCCACCGGTGGCTCACTCCTATAATCCTAGCTACTCAGGAGGCTGAGATCCGAGGATCACAGTTCAAAGCCAACCCAGGACAGAAAAAGCTGTGAAACTCCTATCTTCAATAAGCCACTAGAAAACCAGAAGTGGCGCTGTGGCTCAAGTTGTAGAGCGCTAGCCTTGAGCTGAAGAGCTGAGGAACAGTGTTCAGGCCCAGAGTTCAAACACCACAACCGACCAAAAAAATAAATAAAAAAGATTAACAACACCAAGAGAAAGAACAAAAACACCTATCTAACTTTGAGTCAGATCCCATGCCTTTATCACATAAAAACCCCTGAAGCTGGCTTTAAGAGCACCCACATTCCATAAGAGAGTGCATTCTCCTTTTTGTTTGTCTGCTTGCTCACTTAATTCAGCTCTGCCAAATTTTCTTACCATTATGAGTTGTCCAGAAATTCTTATTCTCTGATTGAAGTCAGAGACCCTACATGAAGAGTCCCTACTTTTAGAGGGTAACTTCACAAAACCGCACCTGCATCTGGTGATGACACCATCCTACACAAATAAGTTCAATCTGATCATTTCTATTTATTTATTTATTTAAATTTTTTTTTTTTTTTTTTTTTTTTTTTTTTGTGTCCGGTCGTGGGGCCTGAACTCTGGGCCTGGGCACTGTACCTCAACTCTTCAGCTCAAGGCTAGCGCTCTACCACTTGAGCCACAGCGCCACTTCCGGCTTCTTTTTCTTTTTTCTTATGTGGTGCTGAGGAATCGAACCCAGGGCCTCATGCATGCAAGGCAAGCACTCTATCACTGAGCCACCTTCCTAGCCCCTGATCATTTTTAAAGTTTGCTTAATAAATCTTCAAAAGGATAGCTAAACATATTCATTGTCTCAAACGATGTCAGAAAATAGAAAACAAACTTTCACAACTCATTTTGCAGGATTTTTTTTTTTTTGATTCTCACTTCTAAATTACAGTAAAGTAAGAAAAAGAAAGTAAAAAAAAAAAAAAATCAATTTCCTGCAGTCCCTAGTGGCTCATGCATGTAATCCTAGCTATTTGGAGGCTGAAATCTGAGGATCATGATTCAAAACCAGCTCTGGTTAAAAAAAAAAAAAAGCCCCATGAGACTCTTATCTTCAATGAACCACTCAAAAACCAGAAGTGGAGTTGTCGCTCAAAGTGGTAGAGCAGTAGCCTTGAGCAAAAGAGCCCAAGGACAGCACCCAGGTCTTGAGTTCACAACCAAAAAGAAGTAGGAGGAAGAGAAGGAGGAAGAGGAGGAGGAGGAAAAGGAAGAAGAAGGAGGTGGGGGGAGGAGGAAGAGGAAAAGAAGAATCAATTTCCTTTATATACATAAATAGAATTATGATTTTTATTTTTTTCCATTTTTTTCATTCCCTGTCTTGTAGAAGGCTTGCATTCAGAGCCTTTAGCTCTCACTCAGCTTTGTCTACTCACGGCTGATGCTTTATCATGAGTCATACTTCCAGTTCTGTTTAGGCTTTTTTACTGATTATTTGGAGTAAGAGTCTTGAGGATTTATCTGCCATAGCTAGTTTCAAACTGTTCCTCAGTTTTCCCAGTATGATTTTAGGTGTGGTTAACTGGTGCTCAGTTTACCATTAGGTTTTTCAATGAAATGAGTCAATAAAGTCTTTTGAGCTTAAAAATAAAATACATTGTTTAGAGGCCTGGGAATGTGCTTGCCTGTGTTGAATTTCTCAGTACCACATACACAGAAAAAGGAGGAAGTAGCGCTGTGGCTCAAGAGGTAGAGTACTAGCCTTGAGCACAGAGAGGCTCAGGGATAATGCTCAGGCCCTGAGTTCAAGCCCCAGGACTGGCAAAAAAAAAAAAAGTTTATAAACATAGTAGAAAAATCCTAAGAAAATCAAGCATATCCAATCCAAGAATATATATTTTAAATAACATGACTCCAAAATAATTCAATGAAAGGTACTATATATTCTTGAGGTTTACAACTATTGGGAACATATAGGTAGTTATATAGTTTCCATAGTAAAACAAAGCAACATAGCTATCATCTTACATGATAATCATTTTCTTTTTGGGGGGAGGGGGTGACAATAACAGCTAAAATATATTTATGTAACAAAAATCCCCAATATAATCAATTTATTAGCTCTAGTCTTGTGCTGTACATAAGGCTCAGTACATTAGATCTCTAGTCTTATTCAATTTATACATACTACTGTATCCTTTGACCTGTATCTCCTTCCTCATTCCATGATGATTCAACCTAAGAAAATATAGCTGTGCACCAGTAGTTCATGCCTGTGATCCTAGCTACTCAGGAAATGGAAATCTGAGGATCACAGTTCAAAGCTATCCTGGGTAGGAAACTCCTATGTCCAATAAACTACTCAGAAACAAAACCCTGAAGGAGCACTATGGCTCAAGGGGTAGTATACTAGACTTGAGTAAAAGAAGCTCAGGGACAGCACCCAGGCCCTGAGTTAAAGTTCCAGAACTGGCAAAAAAAAAAAAAAAGAAGGAAGGGAGTGACGGAGGGAAGGAAAGAAAAAGGAAGGAAGAAAGGGAGAGAGAGAAGAAAGAAAGAAAGAAAGAAAGAAAGAAAGAAAGAAAGAAAGAAAGAAAGAAAGAAAGAAAGAAAGAAAGAAAGAAAGAAAGAGAGAAAGAAAGAGAGAAAGAAAGAGAGGAAGAAAGAAAGGAAGGAAGAAAGGAGGGAGGGAGGGAGGGAAGGAAGAGGGAAGGAAGGAAGGAAGGGACTATCACTGTATGACAGAGAGGCAGCTCAGAACTGTAATCCCAGGTACTCTGGGATTGGGAAGAATGTAGTTCAACGACAGCTCAAGCATGTATCGACCCGCAGGACTTCAAGGAAGGCAGTGAACCTAAGCGAGAAGGAATGAAGGGACAAGAGACACAAAGAAGGACAGCAAGACAAGGATTCTGATCAAGCTGCCAAATTTTATTTTTCACACAAGGGTATTTATATGCTTGGACTTAGGGCGTGGTGAAAAGGTGGGATTCTGTAAACTCAGCCACAAGGTGTTCCAGTGAGATAGTTAAGCCTATTATGTTGAGAGACTCAACTTTTGGCTCCCAACACAAGCAAAATGGTACAGTACCTCATCTCAACTAACAAGTTAGATGCTGACAAGAACCTATCATTTCATTTGAAAGTCATAAGTGTTAGGTTTTTAAAAAAAGGTAGCCGAGTAAGAACAGCACCAGCACGCACGTGGTATTCAGGTAAGGGGTAGGTTTATTCAGTAGACCTGCTGGGACCAGGCAAGGTTGGCACTCCACGTAGCTGGGAAAGGCCTAGGAATGAGAGAGAGAGCTGGGAAAGAGAAGAAAGAGCTAGAAAAGAGCAGAGAGAGGGGTAAGTACAGTAGCACTCACGTGGTATTCAGGTAAGGGGTAGGTTTATTCAGTAGGCCTGATGGGACCAGGCAAGGTTGGCACTCCACGTGGCAGGAAAAGGCCTGGGAAAGAGAAAGAGCTGGGAAAGAGGAAAGAGAGAGGGAGCAGAGAGAGCTAGAAAAGAGCAGCAAGAGAGACAGAGAGGAACAGAGAGAGAAAGAGGAATAGAACAGAGAGAGAGAGAGAGCTAGGTAGCAGAGAGAGAGCTAGAATAGAACAGAGAGGTAAGAACAGAGAGAGAGCTAGAATAGAACAGAGAGAGAGAGCCTGGGCCTGTGCTAGGCCTTATGTAGGGTATGGGCAGGGAAAGGTGTGGCCACATCAGGTTAAAATATGACCTCTTCCAGGTGTCCCAGTTGCCTAGGTAACGCAGGTACTGGGTGGAGACTTTGCTGCGAGGAGGGTGGAGTCTGCTTGCCATCCAGGGGCGGACTTTACAATAAGCATGGGTCTAGGCTGGCCTGAGGAGAAAACATAATACTCTATCTGAGAAACAAAACAAAACTAAACTAAAGCAAAGAAAATTTGGGGTTTGGCTCCAGTGATAAGAGTACCTGCCTAGGAAGCATGAGGCCCCCGTATTGAGAAAAAAATCTACATATGTAATGTGCCACATTAACAGATTTCAGGAGAAAGATGTATGATTCAATAGACAGAAAAATATTAAATTAGGGTCAACATTCATTTATGATCAACTAGAAATAGGGTGCCCCATCTCTCCCCCCCTTGCTGTGATGCTTCTTCTTCCCACCCTCTCTACCCCCTCTGAAGGAGAGCTGGCTCTGCAGCAGAGGAGGAATGCGGGGACATTTGCTGAGGTAAGGACTTGGACAAATTTGAATTCCCACCCCCATTGGGAATGACCTCTTTGGCACAGATCCCCTGGTTCAGAATGATGGGGTGGAGCGGGGGGTACTGGGTGAGAATAGGCAAAAGCCAGGATACAAGGTTACTGGAGGCCCTAGATGCCCTGTTCACGTAAGGATCCTGTGTTGGAGGTTGTTTATTCTAATTTATTTAAGCTATAAGGGGGATAGGGCCAAGGTCCCCTCAAACTTCCACAGGGAGGGAAAAAGGGGGAGCTCTTTTTTTATGTTGACTTTCTTTTTCTACTGTATTCCCTTTTTCCTTCTACTCCATTTGGGACTCTGGGGTCATTTCCCCATTTGGTCCCACAGATTGTCTTTCTTTGTCTCTTGATTCTAACTTGTAAATAAAGAAAATGTTATATAAAAAAAAATAGAAGGAAATTTCCTTAACTACTAAATGTACTCTACCTAAGACCTCATTCCACTGTGGGCGCCAAATATCTGCATAATTGAAGATAGAGCTGGCTCTGACTTGAGTGTGCAAATAACAAGAAAGAGGCCTCTGTCTGTCCAGGTATAGATAGTCTGCCATGATTCAGTTACCTCAAACGAGCCCCCCCAAAAAGAAAAAAGAAAAAGAAAAAAAACCCTGCCTACTCATGTTTGTCACTATTCCTTCAGAGTCTGTTTACTAAGCCTAGACCAGCCCTCAGGATCATCTAGTTCAATCCACTTACCCTAACAGTTGACATCTCTGAAACCCAGAGTAGAATGCCATAACTTGCCCAGACCTACTAACTCCTTGGGCCTGGGTATGAACCTCTGACATATAGATCCTGCTCTTCCCTTCTACCTCTACCCCCCTTCTCTTTTTGAGGTAGAGTCTCAGTACAGTTTAGCCTTCAGTTCTTAATCCTCCTTGCCTCAGCCTCCCAATTGCTGGGGTTTGGGGTGTGTGCCCTTGATTTTTCTCAAAAAAAAAATTTTTTTTGTCAGTCATGGGGCTTGAACTCTGGACCTGGGCTTGTCCTTGACTTCTACCACTTGAGTCACAATGCCACTTCTGGTTTTCTGGTGGTTAATTGGAGATAAGAGTCTCATGGACTTTCCTACCGGGGCTGGCTTTGAACCATGATCCTCAGATCTGAGCCTCCTGAGTAGCTAGGATTGCAGGCGTGAGCCACTGATGCCCCGCTTCTTCTCAATCTTTTATGTACTTTACCTATCCCTTTTCTATATTTTGGGCTTGTACAGAGATCTCAGGGACTTATCTTCAATCTTGAGTGGCTACACTGAGGAGGGATGAAGGAAATGGAAAGCAGGTAAGATGAAGTCGACTAAGGATTGTCCCAGAAGTAATGCAATGCTTGTTTTAGGATTGACTCATGGTAGGGCATTAGAGAAGCACAAGAAGATTGGGGGAGAGGGTGAGACACAGTGTACGGGATGTGAATCAGGCCATTATGCCTAGGCACAACTGTGCAAATTGTGAGTGCCACAATTTTATTTTATTTTATTTTTGTCAGTCGTGGGGCTTGAACTCTGGGCCTGGGCGCTGACCCTTAGCTCTTCAGCTCAAGGCGAGCGCTCTACCACTTGAGCCACAGCGCCATTTCCGGTTTTCTGGTGGTTTACTGGAGATAAGAGTCTCTCGGACTTTCCTGCCCAGGCTGGCTTTGAACCGTGACCCTGAGATCTCAGCCTCCTTAGCTGGGTCTACAGCCTGAGTCACTGGCGCCCGGCTGAGTGCCACAGTTTTTAGGTGCACCACTCCCATCAGACTCATTGTAGATCAGTGCATTTCAGACTTTAAGTTGGAGCAGAATGCAGCAAAGCATCATGGGAAAAAAACAGTGCAGAAATGTCTTCCTGTACTGCTGTACCCTTGAGGAAAGGCCTGACTATGGCACAATTGGAATAGGATCTGGGGGTGGGCCCTGGCTGTCCAGCTTCATGTGGTGATACTCACCTGTAATCCTAGCTATTCTAGAAGCTGGGACAGGAGATTCGGGTTGAGGGCTAGCCTGGGCAACACAGTAAAACCTTGTCTGAGAAACCACAACAAACCCAACAAAACAAACCCAACATCCCTTCCTGGGGTGAAGGTCTTCAGAACTGTCTTAGAGGAAAATCAAGGAATTAAACTCAGCTTTTAGTTTCTCAGAAAAGGAATCTCAAGCAGAGCGTAAAACTGATAAAGTTTTTGCAAGTAAAGCAGAAAGTAGAGCTGCACCTCCAAGGCAAGGCAGGACATGATGAGCTCCTTTAGTTGGAGAGAGAGGGACAGAGGTTTTCTTATATTTTTCATAGGACAAGTGGTCATCTTTTATCCCAATCTTTCCTACTGTGGTAGTGTTTAGTTAGTCATTTTGGCCTGGAGATGTTATATCTCATTAAATTGTCTAACTTCCCTTCCTTGCAACATGGACTTGTTTCTTGTGACTTTTTTTTTTTTTCAGCTTTGGGTTTGAACTCAGGACTCCAAGATGGCTTTCAATAATTTGAAACAACCCCACCTTTCCTTTAGTGAACATATTTCAAATCAAGAGACAGGTGTACATTGGAAAGTTATCTTGAAAATGTATATGCCTAGCTGGGTGCTGGTAGCACTCAGGAGGCTGAGGTCTGAGGATCACAGTTGGAAGCCAGCCTGGGCAGAGAAGTCCTTGACACTCTTATCTCCAATTAATCACCGAAAAGCAAGAAGTAGAGCTACAGCTCCGTGGTAGAGCACAAACAAGCCTTGCCAAAACAAAACAAAATCTCAGGGACAGCACGTAGGCCCTTGGTTTAAGCCCCAGGAGACACACACACACACACACACACACACACACACACACACACACACAAACTAAAAATGAAAATAAGTGTATGCTTGATCCCTGGGTTGAAATACTTTCCTGAATCTATTTTTTTTGAATTTTTAATTTTGTTTCTTATTGCTCAGTGAACAAGCATGAAGCTTGAAATAATGCTGTTTGTGCCCTTCTTCATCAAGTTGCACATTAATATCAGGTTCATTTCTGCATGCCCAGTGTCTGCTTCTGGTGTCCCAGTTCTCCAGCCTCTCCTGCCTCAGCTGCTGGAGCCATATACTACCCACTGGGGAGCCCAGTGGATTACAGCTTCTAGCTAGTCCTTTCTGGCTCGTTTTCTCCCCAGGCTCTGCCAGAATCAATGTTCATAGCTTACCTGTTTCTGAGCCCAGGCTCTTATTGTAGCTCCCTGCTGCTTCCCCCTCTCTTCTCTACCATGTCACTAATCTTGCTCTAGTGTCCATGCTGTAATGGTTAATACATCTTGGGAAATTATCACTGCCTTACTAGGAAGTAATTACCTTGGCTTTTTTTTTTTTCAGGAGGAATGCTTGGCCTATGGGAAAATACGATATGAAGTGACTGTTAGTACCCTGTGCAGAAATTTAAAAAACTTCCTGAGGGGGGAGAAAAAGTAATTTCTGAGAAAGTTGTCAGATTACCACAGATCATCAAAGATAGAGGAAAACAATCCACAGAAGATAGAAATACTGTCTTTGAAGAAATGGGTTTATTTATATGTACTCAAAGAGCTTGAAGGAATAACGGAAACACCAATAGTAAATCTACTGTTAGGCCCTAGGGAAGAGCAAGAATGTAAAGAAACAAAGGAATTAGAAAGCAACAATTTAGTAAAGTTAGCAGTAGTTTTTTTTTTTTTTTTTGTCAGTTGTGGGGCTTGAACTCTGGGCCTGGGCGCTGTCCCTCAGCTCTTCAGCTCAAGGCTAGCGCTCTACCACTTGAGCCACAGCGCCACTTCCTGGTTAGCAGTAGTTTTTGCAAAGTTTTGCAAAACCTGCAAAGGTGAAAGAATTTTTAGTAGAATTAATCTGAAACAATACTAGAATTAGAAAAGAATACATCTTACTATTTCTTTCCTGTGGCTATTTTTTTTTTTTTTAGAATAAATGTTGGTACTGGGGCTTGAACTCTAGGCCTTGCATTCTTGCTTGGTATTTTTACTCATGGCTGACGCTCTACTACTTGAACCACATCTCTACTTTCATCTTTTTTGCTAGTTAATTAGAGACAAATATCTCTCAGATTTGTCTACTTGAACTAAAAATCAGAATCCCAGAGAAGGGACAAGGTTGTAACTTAGTGAGGAGCACTTGCCTAGCACATCTTCAGCACTGCAAAAAACAACAAAACAAAACAAAAACTCCTAGAAAGAAATATAGGAAAAGCTTCTTTTTTTGGGGGGGGGAAGGGGGTCCAGTCGTGGGAACTGAACTCTGGGCCTTGGCGCTGTCCCTCAGCTCTTCAGCTCAAGGCAAGCGCTCTACCATTTGAGCCATAGCGCCCCTTCCGGCTTTTTTCTTTTTGCTTAAGTGGTGCTGGAGAATCGAACCCAGGGCCTCAGGCATGCAAGGCAAGTGCTCTACCACTGAGCTACCTTCCCAGCCCCAAAGCAATGATTTTTTAAAATAAACTAAGAACCTTACATAGCAAGAGAAACAATGAAAGAAAAGATAAACTATAAAATGGGAGAAAATATTGGCAAACTATAATTTGATACAAATACTAGGAAGTGGAAACATTTTGGAGGGTAGGCAAAGCAGGGAAGCATAGGCATGGGAGAGAGCAAATGCAGCCATTTTTTAGTCAATGTACATGATGTAAAAAATAAACATCTGGGGTTGGGAAGATGCTCAGTGGTAGAGTGCTTGCCTCGCATGCATGAGACCCTAGGTTCCATTCCTCAAAATCACATAAGCAGAAAAGGCTGGAAGTGGTACTGTGGCACAAGTGGTAGAACACTAGCCTTGGGCTGAAGAGCTCAGGGACAGCGCCCAGGCCCAGAGTTCAAGCCCCACAACTGACCAAAAATAAAAAATAAAATAAACATCTAAAAATAAAAATAAACAGAAAGGGGAAATAATGGGGGAGAACGATGGAAGGGGTGACACTGACTAACAAGCATAGCTGACTTAAGGAATTGTAACCCCTTTGTACAATTACTTCAGAATAATTTTTTAATAAAACATAATGAATTCACCCAACAGCAAAAACAGACAAACAGAAACAAAGAACCTGCTTTTTAAAATAAGCAAAGGACTTTAGACATTTTACAAAGAAGACATACAAATAGCCATAGGTACATGAGAGTATGCTAGGCCTCACACATCCTCAGAGAAATGCAAATCATAGCTCCAATGAGATTGCACTTCACATCTGTCAGAATGACTCATCAAAGCAGCAAGAATAATAAGTATTGGCAATGTGTGTGGAGAAAAAGGAACCTTTGTATATTGTTGCCAGGAATATAAATCAGCATAACCACAGGTCACCATGAATAACAGCCACATTGCTGACCCTATGACCCAGGTGTGCTTCTGACTACCCATCCTCTCACTGTATTCCTCCAACAGCCTGCAAGCCAGGGGATAGGGACATGATGATGATGATGATGATGATGATGATGATGATGATGATGAACTCAAGACATGGGCACTGTCCCTGAGCTTCTTTTGCTCAGGGCTAGTGCTCTACCACTTGAGCCACAGCACCATTTCTGGCCTTTTCTGTTTATGTGGTACTGAGGAATCAAACCCAGGGCTAGCTAGGCAAGCACTCTATCACTAGACCACATTCCCAGCCCCATGGTGTCATTATTTTGAAGATGAGGAAACAGAGACTTGCAGAAATAAAACATAACCTGTCCAAGGACACAGCTGCTTCTTGGTGGAGCTAAGATTTGATCTTGGATCTGTTTACAGAGTTCCACAAGCCCTATGCCTCATCCTCACATGGCTGCTTGGCCTTTCCCAGGATAATAGTTATTACCTGGCACCTGCTCCTCACTCAGACTGGCTGAGGGACAAAGATGGCACAGAGCTGTGATGGAGGAAGCCAAGTTGTCATTTTCAGAAGGAAGCGGTGGAGGTAGGGGAAGGGCTGTGACCTCCAGGCTATTGCATTGTGACCTTGTTGATTTCACAAAGCTTTTTCTCTCTATAATCTATGTTCTCTTGATTCAAGTAAATTTATCTAGGAGGCTGCATCTATTTGAGGGTGCATACCCTTCCCTAGCTCTACAGATCTTTTTGTGTTTTCATATGCTGCATGTAAAATATGGCTCATGCTTCTGAGAAGCAAAATTCCTTGTTAGTGTCAAAATGCTTCCAATGCTCTTAAAACAAAGTTTCTCCAGCTGGTGGCTCACACCTGTAATCCTAGCTACTCAGGAGTCTGAAATCTGAGGATCAAGGTTGGAAGCCAGCTGAAGCAACGAAGCCCATGAGACTTTTTTTTTTTTTTGATCTGGTCGTGGGGCCTGAACTCTAGGCCTGGGCGCTGTCCCTCAGCTCTTCAGCTCAAGGCTAGCGCTCTACCACTTGAGCCACAGCACCACTTCCGGCTTTTCTTACGTGGTACTGAGGAATCGAACCCAGGGCCTCGAGCATGCAAGGTAAGTGCTCTACCACTGAGCCACCTTCCCAGCCCAGCCCAGGAGACTTTTATGTCCAATTAACTACCAAAAAAGCCAGAAGTGAATCCATGGCTCAAACTGTAGAATGCTAGCCTGGAGCACAAACACTCAGGGACACCACCCAGGCCCTGAGTTCAAGCCCCAGGACTGGCACAAACAAACAAATGAATGACTATATCAGCATAGCCATTAGAGCTATAGGTTCCTAAAAAAGAAAGAGAAAAAGAGCAGACACTACCTGTAAACCCAGGAAGATAATGAGTTTTAGAAGAAAAAAAAAAAGAGAAAGAAAGCATGGTGTTTCTGTGTGTATGTATACCTATATACATACAGCAGAATATTTTTCAGAAAAAAGAAAATCATGCAATACACACTAATTGATAAACCAGACATGGAAAGAAAAGTACTGTATCATTTACTTACATGTGAAATCTAATATGTCAGACTCATAGAAACAGAGTAGAACAATGCTTTCCCAGAGCTGAAGGGAGGGGGAAACAAAATAGACAGCTCTTGATTAAAGGTAAAATTTTCCAATTATAAAAGGAAACAACTTTGAGGACCTAAGATATGGCAAGAGTGATGATGAATGTGCTGATTTGATTATAGCATCATTACATGGTATTATACACATTAAATTGTGATGTTGTATACTTTGAATACATACAACTTTTATTAGCATATGTATAATTTTCTGTAATGCTGGGGAATTCAATTCAAAGTTGGTTCATGCTAGACAAGTGTTCTACCACTTAGCTACACGCCTAACCCTAAACATTTTTTTTTCTTTTTTTTTGGGTCCGGTTGTGGGGCCTGAACTCTGGGCCTGGGCGCTGTCCCTCAGCTCTTCAGCTCAAGGCTAGCACTCTACCACTATGAGCCACAGCGCCACTTCCAGCTTTTTTCTTATGTGGTGCTGAGGAATCGAACCCAGGGCCTCGAGCATGCAAGGCAAGTGCTCTACTACTGAGCTACCTTCCCAGCCCCCCTAAACATTTTTTTTTTTTAAAGAGAAGCTTGGGGGCTGGGAAGATGGCTCAGTGGTAGAGTGCTTGCCTCGCATGCATGAGGCCCTGGGTTCGATTCCTCAGCATCACATAAACAGAAAAAGCTGGAAGTGGTGCTGTGGCTCAAGTGGTAGAGCGATAGCCCTGAGCTGAAGAGCTGAGGGACAGCGCCCAGACCAAGAGTACAGGCCCATGACCATTAAGAAAGAGAGAGAGAGAGAGAGAGAGAGAGAGAGAGAGAGAAGCTTAAATACAATAAGAAGTCTGATGTGAGCTGAAGATCCAGTCAAATACTGTCAGAAATTTACATTAGGCATAGCAAGTGTTCTTGCTTGCAAAGAAAAATGGATTTCAGATTTTGAAAAACAGTCTTGTGCAGCTGAACTAGCTGGCAGGTGACCAGGCTGCGAAGTTAAAAAACAGATGATGCATGACTGACAAAGAAGCCTTGTTAAGATACTTGAAGAAAGATAAAAGGCCATTCTAATCCAAACTGAATGCTGAGTTGATAGCTCAGCAAAGGCTAGAAAACAGAGAATTTGGAACACAAATCTTGCTCCCTGCAATAAGCCAAAGCTCTGCTGGATATACATTTAACATCAGAAAGCTGATGTTCTTAATAAACTTCACAGTACAGGGATAGTGTTCTTCCAACAATGTTGTTTTGGGAAGAGTAAGAGTAGGAAGAGAACAATAAAAGACTATCAGTTCTGGAGAGATAAATTCTGCAAGCAGAAAAATTCAAGCAAAAGCTGAAGTATAGAAAACAAAGACTTTACCTGGATTTCTCTTCATGTTAAGGAAGCCCGTGACAGCTGTCTGACCACAGGCCTACAGAATGAGCCCTGGATGGTAAGCAGGTGCAAGTTGCTAGCCTGTGACAGGTATGTGTGTATCAGAAGCCAAATGATTTCCAAAAAAAATAAATAAATAAATAAAAACAAAAAAAAAAACCCACAGAGAATTTCAAAGAACTCCAGGAAGACCATCGTAAGAGACCTTTCTGAGAGAAGTTTAAATTGAAGCTGGTTATTGACCTCTGTTGTTATTGATACTGTCCCTCAAGCAGATCAGATCAGATTCCTGTAACGGAATACGTGTGCTAACAAGAACTCAAGTCTGTGGGGAGCCTTATGCTCATTCCCAAGTGATGATTCCAGACTTCTAAAACAGTATCTATTTCTTATCTACATGTTAGGATAATTTTATCAATAAACTTTATCAGGAGAACTTACCAACTTCTTACATCTACTCATCCACTCTAGGAAATCTTGTTAGGTGCCTTTCATGAGTCATGAATTAGAGATATGTAAGAAACAAGTGTTAGGGATACATAAGAAATGATGGCATTCTTTTCTTTGGCTAAAAATAGACGAACAATAAAAAAACTCAGGTGTGGAGGCACGTGTTTGTAATCCCTTCATGCAGGGGACTGAGGTCGGAGAGTCTTGAATTCAAGGACAAGTGGGGTATAGAAAGGAAAATGGCAGACAGGATAAAGGAATGGAAACAGTAATGCAGTAAAGCAGATAGTTGCTTTACTCATGGTGGACAGGAAAGGATGCACTAAAGAGCAACATATGGGTAGAGAAATGAGGAGAGTAGGATTATGTGAATGTAATGATCTAGGAAAGATTCTCCCAGACAGAGGGAATGGTCAGAGTAAAGGCCCTGAAGCAGAGCATATTTGGGTACATTAGAGACACAACAAATGTTTAGGCAGAGAGTCCTTACTATATGCTTGGCAATGCAGTAAGTTTTTAAAATTAGGTGTTATGATTTGGATGTTGAATGTCCTCAAAGGCCTAGAATGGTGCTCTGGGGAGAGGGTGGGACCTAGTAGAGGAAAGTTAGGTGGGTTGGGGTGTACCGGGATTGTGGGACACCAGCCCCTTTGCTTCCTGCTTTGAAATGTGTCATTTGCACCAGTGTGTACTCTGCTATTGCTATCTGGTACCCTCATAAAAGGAATTAAAAGTGATGACTGGCCTAGTTATGAACTGAAATCTCTCCAACTGTGAGCCAAAATAAACAATTTATCTTTGTAGGTTAATTATCTCTCCAGTGATACTTAGTGATAGTGACAGAAAGCTGTCTTACTAGAATTGTTCCATTTGTTCCTCATTTGTTGTTTAATATAGATACAAGAAAGGATGGGCAAAGGGAAGTAGGAAGAAACATTTCCAGATTCTGGTTAAGGGAAACCGTGTAGGTAGTGGGTGAGCAGACAGAAACCAAAGCAGGTAGGGAAGTTCCAGGCTAAGGAGGAAGACAGTGTGTGATTTTGAATTAACCCATCCATGATTTTGTACTAAGTATGCAATTGAGAATGTGGCTCAGGAACTCAGAAGCAGGATTGAACCTAAATTAAAAAAAGAACACCAGAAGCATTTTAGAATAGATGCCAGGCTAAGGATTTTTTTTTTTTTTTTTTGCTTTTCTTTTTTATTGTAAAGATACTATACAGAGGGTTACAGTTACATGAGTGAGGTAATGAGTACACTTCCTCTTGAACATTGTTACCCCCTCCATTGTTTTCCCCCTACCATCCCCTCCCTCCCTCCCTTCCCCGAGGTTCTTTTTTTTTTTTTATTGTGATTAAGTGATTACATAATTTCCGGAATTTCACAGTATTGTGGAATAATGATGCTCATTTAAAGTCACAAGTTCATTCTAACTTTCCTGGAGCAAATTGTCTATCACAGTCTGTAACATATAATGGTGTTCACATGTTATACACCATACATGTGATCGGCAGCATGGGGATATTTAGTAGTGGTTTGACCAGATGAGTGGGAGTTCTTTGTTTCTTAAGTCCTGTTAGTTTTGTCGTATCACCTAACATTTTGGATTTAGCATCCACTTATCAGGGAGACCATGTACCGTTTGTCTCTTCGTTCTTGGCTTACCTCGCTCAACATGATTCCTTCTAGCTCCATCCATTTCCCTGCAAATGCCATTATTTTGTCATTTCTAATGGCTGCATAATATTCCATTGTGTATAGATACCACAATTTTTGGATCCATTCATCTGTGGTGGGGCATCTGGGTTGTTTCCATATCCTAGCTATTGTGAACAGTGCTGCAATAAACATGGAGGTGCACGTGTCCTTGTATATTGGTTCCTGTTGTTCAGGGTAGATGCCTAGAAGTGGTATGACTGGGTCGTAAGGGAGGTCAATCTTTAGCTTTCTAAGGACCCTCCAGACTGCTTTCCAAAGTGGTTGTATAAGTGTACATTCCCACCAGCAGTGTAATAGGGTTCCTCTTTCTCCACATCCCTTCCAGCATTTGTCGTTGGCTGATTTGTGGATGTGGGACATTCTGACTGGGGTAAGGTGGTATCTCAGGGTTGTCTTTATTTGCATTTCCTTCACCACCAGGGATGATGAACATTTCCTCATGTGTTTCTTTGCCATTTTTATTTCTTCATTTGAGAAGTCCCTCTTTAGTTCCCTTGCCCATTTAGTAATTGGTTTGTTAGGTTTGGGAGGGATTAGTTTCTTGAGTTCCCTGTATATACAGGATGTTAACCCCTTGTCTGATATATTGCTGGTAAATATTTTTTCCCAATTAGTTGGTTGTCTTTCTAGCTTGGTTGCAATAGATTTAGCTGTGCAGAAGCCTTTTATTTTAAGGTAGTCCCATTTGTCGAGTCTCTCTCCAACTTGTTGTGACCCTGGGACTCTGTTCAGGAAGTTCCTTCCTGTGCCTATTAGTTCAAGTGTCTCTCCTACTCTGTCCTGCAGTAGTTTCAGAGATTCAGGTTTAATGTTAAGGTCTTTAATCCATTTTGAGTTGATGTTGGTGCATGGTGATAGGCTGGGGTCCACTTTTAGTTTCAGGCTAAGGATTTTGAAAATCCAGTTTCTGTGCCAGAAACAAGACAGTGCTGGGGGTGGTGGTGGTGGTAATAGAGTATGAAGATCATCTTTTTTTTTTTTTTTATAGAACTCTGGAAATTAACCTTAATCTCAAAAATTCATGGAGTACTGATTTTAAAAAAAAAGTGCTAAATTCCAATAAAACTTTAAAAAATGCTTTTGCTGGGCCCTGTGACTAAGCTGAAACCCCCAAACTTTGCATCTCTGGGTTAACCGTTATGGTAGTTGCTTTCCAACCAAATTGGGCCCCAGGAAATATAAACTTCACTGGTAACTATGGTGTGTGGAAGGCCAGCTGTACAAACAGGCAATGCCTTCTTCCTACAATCTTTATTCTTTATTTTTTAGCTTTTTAATGATGCATTTTTAATTTATTATTATTGTAAAGGTGATGTACAGAGGGTTTAAAGGTATATAAGTCAGATAAAGAGTGCAGTTCTTTTGAACAATGTGTCACCCCTTCCCTCACTCTCTCCCAGTTTTTCCCTCCGGTCCCCATCCACAAGTTGTCTGTCTCATTTTCAGCATAGTGTCCTGTGAGTATCACTGCTGCGTTTATTCAACCTTTGTCCCACTATTGCTATGCTTGTCCTTACCCTCCCAAAGACAGATAAACTGGGACATGATAAATTATACAGGTCTCTAGACATTCACACATGATGCGATCAAGAGAGGATATTCTTAGGAGAGGAACACAAAGGCACAATACTTATATGCATCTGGCTGTATAAAATAATATCTAAGTGAACTCCAGGAAATGGAAATGAGTTTTTTCCTTTGTTGCTGTTTTTGTTTCCTTTTGTCTTGTTTGTTCATATAATCCTAAAGGAAACAGCCAAAAACTCAAGAAACCACCCTCCAGGCACCTTGTCCCTGGTACTTTCCCAATGGTAAAGTCACAAGTTCTCTGGAACCCCTACTGAGACAAAAACTGAGCAAATGGTCAGCCACAATGTGACTTGGGACTGTTAAAACTGTGCACACCTTCCTCATCCTTTGCCCACAACTTTCCTTATGTAATCTGAAAGTAGTGTCTGTACCCCTGACGATGGCTAAGCATGTACCGAAGTGCCATCTTCCCATGGCTGCCATGTAATAAATCTTCACCATGTTTCTTTATTTGACATATGGAGGGTGAGTGGCCTAATAGGTGAGTCCCTCATAGGGACTTCTTGAATTTGGGCCTGGAGTCTAAAAGCCCAGTTCCAATAAGAGCAATGTGTCATGTTCTCATCCTCCTCCTTGCCTCAGCCCAGCCACAGAACAAAGGAATATTTGAAAAAATGATGGTCAAAACTTCTCAAATATGATCAAAGTAATCTGCATATCCAAGAAGTTCAGTGTACTACAAATAGGAACTCAGAGATATCCACACCCATAACTATAAACTGTTGAGAGCCAGATCCTCACAAAAGTATCAATCAAGAAGTGACTTGTGGGGTAGGGAGGGTGGCTCAGTGGTAGAGTGCTTGCCTTGCATGCATGAGGCCCTGGATTCCATTCCTCAGCACCACATAAGCAGAAAAAACCCAAGTGGCGCTGTGGGTCAAGTGGAGAGTGCTAGCCTTGAGTGGAAGATCTGAGGGACAGCGCCCAGGCCCAGAGTTCAGGCCACATGACCAGGGGGAAAAAAACAAACAAACAAGTGACTTGTATCCTATGAGGATCCCCAATAAGATGAACAGTTAACTTCTTATCAAACACCAAGGAGTCCCTGAAAGGTGAGATGATTGACTCAAAGTGCTGAAAAATACTTATTAACTAAGAATTCTAAATACACAAATAAATCTTACAAAGATACATTTATCAACACAATGTGGTATTAGCATTAAATATAGTAATATGGAACTATGAAGTGGCTCTAAACAGATTTTGGTAAGAGTATCAAGACCATTCAACAGGTAAAGAATAGTGTTTTGAATGAAGGGTGCTAGGACAACTAATTATTCACATGAAAAGAATAGAGACTCTTACCTAACGCCATGTACAAAATTAACTCAAAATGATATTTAGGTTGATCTTTGGTTCTAAATATGAGCAGAAACTACAAAAACACATAAGTATAAATCTGAATAAACTTTGTTTAGGAAATAACCTAAGTTGTGTAAACACTGAAAGTACAAGGATAAGAATAGAATAGATGTATTTGACTTCATCAAACTGAAATGTTGGAATTAAGGAGAGCAGTGCACACCTATGGTTGGGAGGATCATGAATTTGGGGCTAGCCTGGGATAGTAAGTTCTAGGCTGATATGGGAGACATAGTGAGACTTTGTCTCAATAAAATAAAATAAATAAAATAAAAATATGCATCAAAAGGCACTATCGAGAAAGTAAAATGACAACTCATGAAATATGATGAAATAATTACAAATCATTTACTTCATAGTGATGTGATATAAAAAAAAAAAAAAGCTTTACAACCCAACAAAGACTGCTGAATTAAAAAGCAGGCTAGGAATCGGAATAGATGCTTCACCAAAGAAGATACTGTAAGCATTATGCCCACCTTTGGTCCTCAGCTCCACCAGACCTGAGCTCCTTCCTGCCTAGGAGTTCCCACCTTACAGCTGGCCCCTCCCTCTCTCCACCCAGACCCACCTGAACTCCCATCTACCTCACTGCCTAACCCCCCAGACCCTCCTGCTACCTATAGTTGAGGCTGCCAAGTGCTCTCTCTCCGAGGGAAATACGGCTCCTTGTAATAAACCTTGTAATAATCTTTCTCCTGTGCCTGTCTGCCTCTGCCTGGTCCTCTGGCATGGGTGTGACAGATCCTTTCATGGATCCTTTCAGATACAAAAACATCCACAAAGTATATGCAAAATCAATCAACACTAATATTCATTAGGGAAATAAAAATCAAAGCCACAATGAAATACTACTAAAACATAAGCTGGGGGGCAGGGGAGGGGCAGACAACAAAGAAATTTGCCAGGTACTGGTGGCTCATACCTTTAATCCTAGCTACTCAGGAGGCTGAGATCAGAGGATCAAAGTTCAAAGGCAGCCCTTGCAGAAAAGCCCATGAGACTCTTCTCTCCAATTAACCACCATAAAACTGGAAGTGGTGCTGTGGCTCAAAGTGGTAGAGCGTTAGTTTTGAGCAGAAGAGCTCAAGGACAGCACCCAGGCCCTGAGTTCAAGCCACAAGACTGGCAAAAAAAAAAAAAAACCCAAAAAAACAAAAGTGATAAGACAATGGAAGTATGGACAAAAGAAATCTGAAGGCTTTTAGACAGCGGATAGAATTCTAACTGACACAATGACTTTGGAAAACTGACAGGTTCTCAAAGTGTATTTAACATAAGCTACCATGTAACCCAGCAATTCTGCTACTACACATATAACCAGAGCAATAAAAATATTCCTCCACCAACACCTTGTAACAAATGTTCACAGCAACATCAATCACAATTCCCAAAGGAGAAACCACCCAGATGACATCAACTGAGGAATGAATAAACAAAATGTGCTGTATCCACACAACAAAAAAATATTTAGAAATAAAAAGGGATGCAATGTTTGCATCTCTTATAACATGGGTGTTATAAGAAAGCAGTACACTAGGTGAAATAAGACAGACACAGCCCACACAATGATTCCTTCAATCTATATAACGTATGAGAGTCAGGCAATCCAGAGGGACAGGCAGGAGACTTGTGGCTATGTAGCTCAGGTAAGGGAATGTGAGTACTCAGCTTGGTGCAGTTTTGGAGGAGGATGAAAATGGAATTGAGGTAGAAGAGATAGATGAGGGACAGGGACATTGAAAAGGTCCAGATTCCACTATTAGAACCGGGAAGAAAACTGAAAAGCCTGAGCAACTAGCTCCCCTCCCATCACCTTTTCGGTGCTAAGTTTCAAGGACAGGGAACTACATAGGATTCACCTGTCTGTCTTATCTTTTGAGATGTCAACAATCTACAAACTCTTCCACTATGAGTATAGAGAAACAAAATCAGAAAGTATATCTGGAAAAGGGAAGTCCTGAAGTCACTTACTGTCCTTGTATTTTTGTATAGGACTAGACTCATCTCCCTGTTTCAAAATAATAAGCACCAACCATCTTGGCCTCCTACCATTGTGTGCAAACTAGGGGTCGCTAGACAACATAACGAAGCATATTCTTTCAGCTCACCAAGTATAAGAACCATCCTTTTGGGTCTTTTTCTCTCATTTCTTGTGTGGGAAGCAGAAATGTTTTTCCCTGTTTTCTCCATTTCTCCCTGCTTTATCTTGTTATACTAAAACAAATCCTTATTAACTTTCCACCTCGTGAGACATTTCTGTTTGTAAGACATCTTGAAATTCTTTACACAAGGCAAGAGGATCGTGCAGATCTCATGGAGCTGTGATTTTGCAAAACAAACAAACAAACACCTGAGAATCTGAGGAAAGCACCTCACCCCTCACCCTTCATCCCTCAGTCTTTCACAGAGTCAAGTAGTGATGATGGTTGCACAATTGTTTTATCAAAATCCACTGAGATAGGGGCTGGGAAGGTGGCTCAGTGGTAGAGCACTTGCCTTGCATGCTCAAGGCCCTGGGTTCGATTCCTTAGCACCACATAAGAAAAAAGCCGGAAGTGGCACTGTGGCTCAAGTGGTAGAGTGCTAGCCTTGGGCTGAAGAGCTGAGGGACAGCGCCCAAGCCCATGGGGCCCAAGTTCAGGCCCCATGACTGGACCCAAAAAAAACAAACAAACAAAAAAAATCCACTGAGATATACATCGTTTAAAAAATCATTTATCTTTTTTGGTCATAGAGCTTCAACTGAAGGCCTGGGCATTGTCCCTGAGTTTTTTTGCTCAAATCTAGCATTCTACCACTCTGATCTACAGTTCCACTTTTGGTTTTCTAGTGGTTAATTGAAGATAAGCATGGACTTTCCTGCCCAGGCTGGATTGGAACAGCAGCCTTCAGATCTCAATCTCTTGAATAGCTAGGATTAAAGGCATGAGCCACCAGTGCCCGGCTGGAGCTGTACACTTTAAAAATATCTTTTGTGTTATATCTTAACAAAGCTGCTACTAAAAGCTGCAGTGTTATTGTTATGTAGGAATTATAAAACCTCCTGAGTGCAGAGAATAAGGCCCAGGACAGGGCCCTGAGGGTATTTACTGCTCATGGAAAAGAATTTTTCTGGGAGGAAATGATAGAGTGAGACATAAAGTAAGGGGACTTGTTTATAAGCTAAGAGAATATAAAAGAAGAAAGGCACAAACTGGGCATGGTAGTACCCACCTATAATCCCAGCAAGAGACCAAGCAAGAGAATTGTGAGTTTAAGACCAGCCTGGGCTACAAAGCAAGATACTGCCTCAAAAACAAGCCAAAGCAAAGCTTTTAATTCATTAATTCCTAACCAAACACAAGGCAATATGTTCATCATTACAATATCCTGTGTAGTGAAGTACACAGAAATATAATGCCCATTATAACAGCTGAGGAAGCTGAGGCGCTGGGAGATTAGGCCACTGGCCAAGGTTGCTGGCCAAGACAGCTTGAAATTTAGGCTGCTAGACATTGGAGCTCTTCTGGGCCTGTATGTCAAGAATGGCTGAAAGTAAAACACTGCCTAACCAGTAAAAAGGATGAAAGGTGCCTTTTGTTGCATTTATCAGCAAAAGTGTGTCAGGAATTTTGTCGAGTGATGGGACAGCAGGTAGATTCTAGCAGCTTGAAGAATAAGGAAGTGCTCATCCATCTTCCAGGAATGAGGAGAGAGGCTAAGGGTCTTTAGCGGGAGAGTGGTGAGATGGTGTTGTAGGAGAAAGGCAGGATGAGAGGATCCCTTAACTCCCACTGTGAAAAGTCTTTTGGGGGGTTTCACAAAGGAGATTATTCACAAGGTGAAGGGCTTATTTTAGTAAAATGGGATAAAGTAAGGAGAAATAGCAAAAGGATAGAGAA
This sequence comes from Dipodomys spectabilis, assembly GCF_019054845.1. Taxonomy (NCBI): domain Eukaryota; kingdom Metazoa; phylum Chordata; class Mammalia; order Rodentia; family Heteromyidae; genus Dipodomys; species Dipodomys spectabilis. The sequence continues at coordinate 21,529,146 of NW_024870817.1, read as the reverse complement.
ACATCTGGAAATGATGAGGTTTGTCTGGGGTCTTTTTTTTTTTTTTCCCATAGTATAACAAAATGTATTTTTGAAAGATTAATTGTGGCTCAGTAAAGCATTTAAATTAAACATGTAACTTTAAAACATTCTGCACAAAGGCCTGGGCTATTTCTTTAATGACTATCGGGACACCAGGCTAAAGCAAAATAAATAAATAAGATAAAAATTTTTAAAAAGAGCTGTGGGTGTGGATCAAGTGATTCTGTACTTACCCAGTGAGTTGAGGCCAGGAATTAAAGCTCCAGTACTGTCCAAAATAAAAAAATAAAACAAAACCAAGAATGTTACAGGGAGAAGCCAAGAAGAATCTGAACAGGCCCTATTGGGTTTCTTCCCTTTATTCCCACCAGATCACACTCTTTTGTCTAAATCATCTTTCCACATGGCTGTTCATTTTTCAGAAAAACTAAGCACAAAAACAGTTGTCTTTGGATGTATGGATCTTCATTTCTGAAGGCTCCTAGGTCACAAAAGTTTTTTGATGAAATAAATTGGTTATGCTCTCCTCTTGCTAATTGGTGTTTTGTTAGAAAAGTACTGGCTTTGATGCTCCTGAGGAGAAAAGATATTGCACGTTTTCTAATACCTAAAGTAAAGCATATTGCTTTTACATATGGATGTCCAGTTTTTCAGTACCGCTGGCTGAGCGACCTTTGTACAGCTTTGTTAGAAATCAGTTGGCTCAACTTGTAAGGGCCTATTTCTAGGCTCTCTGCCTTATTTCATTGATTCACATTGTCTGTTCTTGCACTACCACACACTTCAGGACTACTGCAGCCTTACAGTGAGCCTTCACTCAGGTAATGTGAGTTTTCCCCTTTGCTCTTCTTTTTCATTTGTTTTAGTTACTCTGAATCCCTTGCATTTTCCTGATGAATTTTGGATAAGCTTGTCTATTTCTGCAAAGTGCACCTGAGATTTAACAAGAATTGTGTTGGATCTGCAGATGTATTTGGAGACTATTACCATCTTAATGATATTAAGCCTTCCGTTCATAACATGAGACAGTTTCTCATTTGTTTAAATTTTAATGTTTTTCATTAGATTTCAGAGGATAAGTTTTGAGCTTCTTTTGTTAAATTTATTCTTATTCACTATCAATTCTCCTCATCTGTTTTAGTTATAAAGTTTCTGAACACTGAATTAGCAAATCTTGAACTTATTTCTTCTAGAAAAAAACAAGGACCCCTAGTCTCAACCCTTTTGTCAGTAGAAATGCCATTTGTATTATCCAAATTCCATGTGAAACAAGCTAGTTCTAGCAGTGTTAAAAATCTGCTCTTTTATATAACTCTTTTCTTGTAGAACACAGTAGGTATTTAAATTTTTCTTCCACAGCCTCCTGCTCTATAGAAGTGGATCTCCAGAGACTTGAACTCTAATTCTAGTTCTTAGCTGTAACTATAAGCAAGTCTCAGAATCAACACTCCCAAACCATGTGTGTGTGTGAGAGAGAGAGAAAGAGAGAGAGAGAGAGGAGAAAAGAGAGAGAGGAGAGAGACTAGATGAAAATATCTTTAAGATTCTACTAATTCTAGCGTTCACTTACACACACACACACACACACACACACACACACACACACACACACACACACACACACACAATATCTAAGGCCTACAGTACCACCTGGTGGTGAAAGAGAAGAGGATGCTGAGGAAAAGTTACCAGCAGTGTCCAGCTATAGCTGTATTTTGATTCTTTGAATAAAAACTTCAATTTTTATTTCCTCTTAAAAATGGCCACATATATAAGCCAAGAGCTGGTGACTCACATCTGTACATCTAGCTACTTAGGAAACAAGGATCTGAGGATCTCACAGAGTCTATGAGACTCTGAAGTTGTGGCTCAAAGTGGACAAAAAGAGCTCAAGGACAGCAGCCAGAACCTGAGTTCTAGCCCCATAACCAACAATAAAAATAAAATGGCCACATATAATGTACTGCATATAAACAGCTTAAAATCAGGGCTGGGAATGTGGTTTAGTGGTAGAGTGCTAGCCTAGAATACATGAAGCCCTGGAATCGATTCCTCATAAACAGAAAAAGCCCGACGTGGCACTGTGGCTCAAGTGGTACAGCTCTAGCTTTAAGCACAGAGAGTCTCAGGGACAGTGCCTGGGTACTGAGTTAACGTCCCAGGACTGGCAAAAAAAAAAAAAAAAGTTTAAAATCAAACCACAGAATTCATTACTCATTGCCAATCTGTTATTGTTTGATTTTAAAAATCTAATGGGCTGAGAAGGTGGCTCAGTGGTAGAATGCTCACCTTGCATGCATGAGGCCCTGGGTTCCATTCCTCAGCACCACATAAGCAGAAAAAACCAGAGGTGGCACTGTGGCTCAAGTGGTAGATGATAGCTTTGAGCTGAAGAGCTGAGGGACAGTGCCCAGGCCCAGAATTCAAGCCCCATGACCGACAAAATAAATTAATTAATTAATTAAATTAAAAAATTAAAAAATCTATTAAACAATTACATAAAACAATTACATAAAATACGTTGCATTACTCCAAAGACTTCCCATCACACTAAAATTATTAATGCATGTTTAAGAAAAAAAATGACAGAGTGATAATCCAAAGAATAAAATATTTATGAATTCATATTTATATAAACACAGAGTTGAATGAATGAATATATAAATAAGTAAGTAAATGCAGGAAAAGAGACATCTCTTCTTTACCAAATAATCCAATTAATAGATACAAAAGGAATGAGGGGCCTGGTACTGATGGTGCATGCTTGTAATCCTAGCTACTCAGGAGGCTGAGGTCTAAGGATTGTGGTTCAAAGCCAGCCCCGGCAGGAAAGTCCATGAGAGATGAGACTCTTATCTCCAATTAGTCACCAGAAAACCTGAAGTGACAGCTGTGTGTCACGTGGTAGAGCACTCACCTTGAGCTGAAGAGCCTAGAACAACACCCAGGACCAGAGTTCAAGCCCCACAGCAGACAAAAAACAAACAAACAAAACCAGAACAAAAAGGATTGGAGGAATGACTGGAGTCATAGAGTGTTTGTCTAGCAAGCATGGAGTACCAAGTTTGAATCCCAATACCTCAAAAATATTACCACTAGAACAACACTTTAATAGTTGTTGTAGTTTGATCCCTTTAATAGGTACTAAAATCAGTAAAAAAAAAAAAAAATGTAAGGAGAAATAGACTGTTTGCATAGTCTCAAAGTATTTTCCCCCAAAGTGTTCATTAATTACACTGGGATAGGTAGTGATTTTCGAGCAGAAGAATCCACAGACATCATCCGAATGAAGTGATCAAGATGAGCCTTACTAAATACAAAACATGCTGACATCATGTATACTTTGGTATGGAACATGGCAACAGGCATCCACTTTTTGGTGGCATTTTTGCCCAGCATGAAAACCTCAGTATATTAACTGGTAGAAGGCTGGGAAGGTGGCTCAGTGGTAGAGCACTTGCTTTGCATGCATGAGGCCCTGGGTTCGATTCCTCAGCACCACATAAGCAAAAAGAAAAAAGCCGGAAGTGGCGCTGAGGGACAGCGTCCAGGCCCAGAGTTCAGGCCCTACGACCGGACCCTCCCCCTCAACCATAAAAAAAAAAAAAAAACTGGTAGAAATCACTCCCACACAATTTAAGATGAGGCCTACCAAATAGGGGAAAGGTGGAGATCTGTCAAAGATCATTGGAAAATAGGCATAAGAAAAAGCAGTGTGGGACTCTGGATCAGAGAAAGAGTATTAGCAGAAGAACTGGACAACTTAGTTAAGTCTGTAGGTTAGTTAACAGCACTGTGTCAAGGTTTTTTGTTTTTGTTTTTGGCCAATCTTGAGGCTTGAACTCAGGGCCTGTCCCTAAACTTCTTTTGCTCTAGGCTATCACTCTAGCTCTTGAGCCCAGTGCCAGTTCTGACTTTTTCTGTTTATGTGGTACTGAGGAACGGAACCCTTCATTCATGCTAGGCAAGCACTCTACGACTAAGCCACATTCCCACCCCTGGCCTCAAACTCTTAATCCTCCTGCCTCAGCTTCCAAAGTGCTGAGATTTTTATAGGTGTATTATCACCATGCCTGACAGTTTCCTTGGCACTTTTACTAGAATTATATGGGGAAAAAAATATGTTTCTCTGGAATTGTTAAGCATGTAGGATATAGACTGAAGCTACCAGCTAGAGAAAGACTCCTAAGAATAAAGAGAAAGACAGAAAAGAGAAGAGATAGAGAAACAGAGAGAAAGAGAGCTCAGAAATGGGAAGTCAAGTCCTAATTATATAACTTGAGCTCCCAAATTCAGGCCTGCAGAAGCCAGATCTTCTGATGCGTTTAAGTTATATCAGCTAATAACACTCTCATCTCCCTCTCCCACCTATTTATTTCACTTAAGCCAGTTTGACTTTAGCTTCTGTTCCTAAGCAGCATTAAAATCACTAGTCTACATTTTGATGTTTATTTTGAAATGCAAATGCATTAAGGAAGGATGTAAGATTTTATATTTTTGTTAAGGCAAATTGTTTATAAAAAAAGAAGAAAATAGGGCTGGGAAGGTGGCTCAGTGGTAGAGCACTTGCCTTGCATGCGTGAGGCCCTGGGTTCGATTCCTCAGCACCACATAAGCAAAAAGAAAAATGCCGGAAGTGGCGCTGTAGCTCAAGTGGTAGAGCGCTAGCCTTGAGCTGAAGAGCTGAGGGACAGTGCCCAGGCGCAGAGTTCAGGCCTCACGACCGGACCCAAAAAAAAACAAAAAAAAAGAAGAAAATAGTACAGATTTTCTATTTTAGAAATAGCTCTAAAAATTTTAGAGTCAATAAACTATGGGAACTTAGATAAAAATGGTAATATAATCAAAATGTATTTAATATTCCAATAGGAATATGTCAGTTAAAAAAAGGGAGGGGAGCCGGGCGCTGGTGGCTCATGCCTGCAATCCTAGCTACTCAGGAGGCTGAGATCTGAGGATCGTGGTTCAAAGCCAGCCCGGGCAGGAGAGACCGTGAGACTTCCTATCTCCAATAAACAGCCAGAAAACCGGAAGTGGCGCTGTAGCTCAAGTGGTAGAGTGCTCGCCTTGAGCTGAAGAGCTGAGGGACAGCGCCCAGGCCCAGAGTTCAAGCCCCACGACCGACAAAAAAAAAAAAAAAGGGAGGGGAAGAGAGGTGTAAGCTGAGTGGTACGGTGCTTGCTTAGCTCACATAAGATCCTGGGGTTGATTCTAAGTACTGCAAAAATAAAATAAAGAGACTAAAAAGAAAAATGAAGGACGAAGAGATCAATTCAGAAAAATGCATTGGAATTTACTGTAATTGTAAGAAGGGAAATATTTACATCCTCTCTTTTTGATGAGAGAAAAAAATAACTTTCTTTCAATCTTGAAAACGCCACCTTTAAACTAGTTCCTATAGAAACCAAAGCATCAGATTGTGTCCAACAGTATGAAAAAAAACACCTATAAACAAAAAGAAAATAGAAAATATTTATTCTTTTAAGTACGAATACTGATAATATATTAGTCCAAAAGGAAAATAATTGATTGCAAAAGGCAAGTATTTTCTTTTGCTTTATTTATTGTGCTTAGGGGTTCAAAGTGGAGCCTCATATTTCCTAGATGAGACATTTTCGTGCTTTCAGTGAAATTAAACTAGAATGACCAAACCAGAAAAAATTTCTCTTTGTCCTAGAGACTTAAAATTGTCTCAAATGATGCCTGTGGCAAAAGGGAAGCAAGAACCCAAACTGAACCTTTTTTTTTTCTTCCTCATCCTGGGGCCTGGGCACTTTCTCTGAGCTTCTTTTGCCCAAGCCTAGAACTCTATCACTTGAGCCACAACGCACCTCTGGTTTTTTCTGTTTATGTGGTACTCAGGAATTCAACCTAGGGCATCATGCATGCTAGGCAGAATTCTACCACTAAGCCACTTACCGGTCCCCCAAGCTGAACCTTTTAAAATGACAGTGTCAGGGTGACAGCTAGCCTCTGTGTCATCATTGTGTGTGTCAGAAATGATGCTCCTTCAAGCAAAAAGAAAACCTGGCTTTTTCAAGTCTTTGGGTTAGCAGTGATCTTGACTCTGAGTCCTACTGGCTGAAAGATGAGTGTATATTCAGGGAAACTAACGCCAATGTTAATTGGTATATGTGGAAGAAAAACAACATTGTATTTCTCTTCTCTAAGGAGGGAACACGAAGCTCCAATTTCTCCTTAAGATTGGAGGCAAATATCTAGTTAGTGACAAAACATACAATCTTTTTGTTTCTTTGGTTTTTTTGTTTGTTTGTTTCTTTCTTTTTGGTCTGTCATGGATCTTGAAATCTGGGCCTGGCCACTAACCCTGAGCTCTTCAGCTCAGGGCTAGAGCTCTACCACTTGAGACACAGTGCCATTTCCTGTTTTCTGGTGGTGAATTGGAGATAAGATTCTCATGGACTTTCCTGTCTGGAATTGCTTTGAACCACAATCCTGAGATCTCAGCCTCCTGAGTAGCTAGGATTACAGGCTTGAGCCACTGGCACCCAGCTTTTGTTTTTTAATATACTGTGTAGTTATTTCCCTTCCCCCTTTGGTTTATCCCCTGCTGTCACTGTTTTTTTATTTTGGCACCCTGTGTCTTATATATATACTTATCTGATTTGGGGAAGGGAAGGGGAATCACAAAATGGTTAGACAGAGGATAAATGGTGAACCAATACAACAGCAATACTCACAAGACACTATATTGGAAATGATGGGGGAGTCGGGGGTGGGGGAGGAAAGTGGGAGAAAATGAGAGTGGGGGTAACAAGGTTTGACAAGAAATGTACTCATTACCTTACCTATGTAACTTGTAGCCCCTTTGTATATCATCTTTACAATAGAATTTAAATTAAGTTAAAAAAATAAAAATCTCATCCAAAATACTCTTACTTAGAACTGTATCTTCTCATGGTCCTGACTCCTGGGGACAAAAAGACAGGAAAACACGTGGTTTTGAATTATTCTTCTACTTTTATATAACCTACAATTGGCTTTAGCTACTTTAAATTGTCATTAATTGCTGTGAAAAAGTAATGTGTGAGGTTTTGTATCCCTGGATACAAATGATTCATGAGTAAGCTCACAAAGTCTTTAAGGACTGCTGTCCTTAAAGCTACAGATAATCCCAGTCCAAGGGTTGGAGATAGAACTCAGAGGTAGAGGACTTGGCATATACAAGGCCCTGAATTCCATCCCCAGTAGCTCTAAAAACAAAACAAAACAGTTCCCATTTGAAATTATGTTCTTAGAGATGTTCAAATACTCTTTTCTCACTTTTTTTTTTTTGTTCTTTGGTATGTGCTGGTAGTAGGCTTGAACTTGGGACCTGGACACTGTCACTGAGCTCTTCTGGCTACAGGCTACCGCTCTCCCACTTGAGCCATAGCTTCACTTCAGGCTTTTTGTGGTTAATTGGAGAAAACAGACTCTGGGCTAGCTTTGAACCATGATTCTTAGATCTCCGCCTCCTGAGTAGCTAGGATTACAGGTGTGAACCACCAGCACCCAGTTCTCACACAGTATTTTTAATGGAGAGATTCCTAACATCATTTCTTTCATCCCCTTTGGGGGTTCTGTTTTCTATTCCTACCTTTCTTTTACAGCAGTATCCCTCCTAGAACAGGAACCACAAGGCCTCCAGTTTCTATGGAAGAATGGGAGCCTCACCAGGGTTCAGCCATGTCCTCAGGTGGGACATGGATACTCTAGAATGAGCTTAGGGCTGCAGAGGTGGAGCTGAGGTAAGGAAGTCAGGGAAATGTCCTTAGAATGAGGTGAATTGAAGCTGAAAAAAGTGGTGAAGGACTGTGACAGAGATCCTGGGAGTAGGGATAGGTCAAGGTTGGTTTGGATACACCAGTCCCTGGGTAGGAGTTAAAGAGGCTTCCATTGTGACATCAAGGAGACAGGAACTGGGGAGAGGCCACAATGGAGGTAGTGACAGAATAAAGGCCTGGTTGTTAAGATCAGGGAATAAATACCAGGAGCCTGGAAAAGAGGAAATGGAGCCCCAGCTCCTGGCCCTCTTTCCCACCCCCTGCCCCTATAGACTATGTGAGATGTCACCTTCCATCTAACATCATCTCCTCAGTTTCAGTCCTTAATTCTAGACTCTGCCTTCTGCTTGGTTCTACATTCTCCACCCCTTTGCACAGAGGACTGTCACCTGACCTCCGCGGAATCTCTACGGTTTTCTGCTTTCCTTGGGTCCTGATGGCCAGCATACCTAGCTCAGCTGAGATGACTGCCACCTCCCCAAACTTGAACTCTGCTTCTAGTCTTCATCGAGAGGCATTGGACCCTGGGATCACCATTGCCCTGTTGGAAATTGGATCACGTTCCCCCTACCGCTGGGGCTCCCGCCCTTCCCCAAATAATCGTAGCCAATCAGTAAAAGGATCACAGACAGCACAGAAAGTAGATGCTCTCTTAAGAGACATTAAAGATGTCCTTAAAAGTATGGCCGAAGTTGAAGAGAAGACCACAGAAACAAATGACCTTTTTGAGGACACCAATATTTCTAAGGATGTATCAGAACTCATAAAAAAATTCAGAGGACTTGACAAAACAAACAAGAAACTCTTGAAAGACCTGCTATTTAGGTTAGACCCAGAGAAAGAAAAGAATACAAAGAAACAGGAGATGATATTCAAAAGGCAGCAGTCGGAGGACATGGTACAAATGTCTGCAAGGGATTTGTTAAATCGCTTAGAAGAAAGAAGAGCCCGTAATAAAACTCAACTGAGTATGGACGAAGGAAAATACAGGTCCCTTTACATTCACGAAGCAAATAGGAAACTTAGGAACAACATGGAACAGTTACTTGAGGAAGCAGATCACTGGAGTAAACAGCAAATGGAGCTCAATGAACTGATCAAATTGTACCAGAAGTCTCACAAAACCAAAAGAGAAACCCTTCAACATGATCAAGATGATTTCCAAAGCCAACCAAATAATGAAACATCCTTTAAACATGAGCTGGAGGAACAGGTGCGGAAACTGAACCATGACACCTATTCACTGCATTTGATTGCGGCTCTGCTGGAGAATGAATGCCAGATCTTACAGCAGAGAGTAGATATTCTCAAGGAATTCCATCTTCACCAAGGGGGAACACCACAGGAGACATTACTTCTGATAAACAATGATGAGGACAAGAAAGACCAGAAGCCAACAGAAGCAGAGAAAGTAGAAAAAAATAAGCATAATATACGAGACATGGAGGGTACGATACATAAAAAAAGCAGAGTCCTTAAAAATGGGGATACTTGTCTTAGTAAGAAAGCTCGAAATAATCGGTTCAATATTCGTGTTGCAAAAGCTCTTATGGGAAAAAAAAGACCAACAAATCTCTTAAGTTAGAAAATACCAAAAAGAGAGCAAAGGAGAATCTTCCAAAAACTACAGTGACGTCATCCAGCTTGAGGCAAAATCGATTATCTAACATAGGACAGATCTTCTGGTTTAAGCAACAAAGAGAGAATAAGAAGATTGGCACAAAACAGCCATTGCATCAGTAGTTATATAAGCTGGGGCTTTAATAATCACTGCGTAAATAGCCGATTCATAACTGTTTGTCTTAAGATCTGGTCTAATAACCATTTGTCACAATGGTTATTAGAGATTTTATAGTACTTAAGTCAAGTGATAAGTTACAGGTCCAATTAAGTAAAAAGCTAAATAAAAATCAGGATAAAACAGTAAAAAGTTTTGGGTTTTGTTTGTTTTTGGTTTTTGGTTTTGATTACTCAGAGGAGGAGGTAAAGTTCTGAAGGAAAAAATGTATGCTGTGCTTTGGTTGTTAAAGCTCACTTTTAAAGCTCACATAGCTAATTTATGTTTATTTTCCTATTACTGAAATGTGAGATGTGGTATAGATTTTTTAAGAAAGAAAAAAACTTGAACAAATCACTCAAAGTTATTCTCATCAGTTTTCCTAAGGGCTAGCTCTATTTTTTCTAATGATCCTTAGTGTCTTGTGTGCATAATGGGCCTCTTAGGAAAGACCCCTTAATTTGCTTAGAAGAATTACAGGTGTTACTAGACTTTGTTTCTTGATGTAAAATTTTCTCCTATATCTGAGCCCTGGTAGCTCACTCATAGCTACAGGAGTCTGAGATCTGAGGACTGAAGTTCAAAGCCAGTCTAAGCAGAAAATCTCTGAGAGACATCTATAACTGACAAAAAACCAGAAATGAAGGTGTAACTCAAGTGACAGAGTGCCAGCCTTGAGCAGAAAAGCTAAATAAGAGCATATGGCTCTGAGTTCAAGCCTCCGTTTTGGCATACACACACACACACACAATTCTTCCCATTCTTCCAGATGGGACAATAGACAAATGACAATAGAGTCACTTGGGGCAAGAGGGTGGGATGAGATGTCTTCTAAGAAAGCTGGATTTCTAGTTCCTCAAAAAATTAAGCAGATTCCACGAATAATATAATTCTTCTTCTTCTTCTTCTTTTTCTTCTTCTTTTTCTTCTTCTTCTTCTTCTTCTTCTTCTTCTTCTTCTTCTTCTTCTTCTTCTTCTTCTTCTTCTTCTTCTTCTTCTTCGTCTTCGTCTTCGTCTTCGTCTTCTCCTCCTCCTCCTCCTCCTCCTCCTCCTCCTCCTCCTCCTGCTTCTGCTTCTGCTTCTGCTTCTCTTTGTGCCCAAGGCTACTGCTCTACCATTTGAACCACAGCACCACTTCTAGTTTTTGAGTGGTTTATTGGAGATGAGTCTCACGTGGACTTTTCTGCCCAGGCTGGCTTTGAACCAAGATCCTCTGATCTCAGTCTTCTGACTAGGATTACAGTCTTGGGCCATTGGCATCTGGCTCCACTAATTCTTTTTGTTAAATAAGCTAAAATCTCTGGGCATTCTATAATAATACAATATTCATATATAATACTCATATATATGTATATAGATAATCTAACAAACATGAAACTTTTAAAAATATTTTATTGTAAAGATGCTGTACACAGGTTGCAGATACATGAGTAAGGTAATGAGTACATTTCTTGTCAAGCATTGTTACCCCCTCCTTTGTTATTCTTTTACTATCCCTTCCCTTCCCCACCTTTCCCACTCCTCTCCCTTCCCACCCAGTTGTAAAGTTCATTTCCAACATAGAGTCTCTTATGAGTATCATTATTGCAGTGGGTCATGCTGTGTCCTTGTTTCAGCGTTTTGACAAACATGAAACTTTGAAAAGTGGAGTGGCCAGGAACCCTGAGTCTTTTTGGTACTAATATTGGGGTTTGAATTCAGGATGTACACTTGCTTAGGCAGGCACTTTACTGCTGAACCATGCCTCTAGCCCCCTTCACACTGGTTATTTTGAGGGAGAGCATTGCTTCCCAATCAGGTGCACAACTGAGCCTCAGTCCACCTATTTTAGGCTTCTTATAGTAGCTGGAATAATAGATGTGAACCACCATGCCCAGTTGTCACTTAAGAAGGGGGGTCTCAAACTTTTCTGATTGGACTTCCTAGAAACACAGTGCTTTCAGTCTCAATCTCCCAAGTAGCTAAACTTACAGGCATGACCTATTGGTACTTGGGTGGCCCTGAGTATTAAGAAACAACATGGTACTGAGTTCCTTTGGGTCTGTCATATATATTCTGAGCTATGTAATGGTCTAAATGATTGTGACTTTCTCATCAGAAACCATGGAGACCATAGAATGAATATCTTTCAAGATCTGGAGGGAAAAAATGATAATCCACAATTTTTTACCCTATGAAATATATTTCAATAAGGTACAACCAATAAGGGAAAGACAAAACAGTTTGTTACCTTCTGTTGGAAAATGTATTTGTTCACATAACTAGTCACTTTTTTTCCAGTGGTACTCGGGACTTCACTTGCTAGGCTAGCTTAATACTGCTGAGCCACACCTCTTTCAGATCTTAGGCACTTTTTTTAAATTCAAGAATATAGTACTTCAAATGTTTTTTTACTCCAACAGGAATTTGGAGGTGCTAAATGAAAGTGAAACATGAAACTACATCATGAATGAGACCATGATTCTGTTTTCATTTGTATGTGTCACTTGAACAGATTTTTGTGAATACTACTTATCTGTCAAAGATTGTGTCTTAATTCTCTAATTCCTAAATTCAGGTACCCTTGGCACTACATCAAATTCACAAGGGAACTAAAAGACTTTTAAACTTTTAGGAGAAATACAGCAATCAATACACAGTATCTGTTATATATGGTTTAAACTCAAGGTAGCTTGGCACAGCTACAACTTTATTTTTATTTTTATTTTTTTGGTCCGATCGTGGGGCCTGAACTCTGGGCCTGGGCGCTGTCCCTCAGCCCTTCAGCTCAAGGCTAGCACTCTACCACTTGAGCCACAGTACCACTTCTGGCTTTTTTTTTTCTGCTTATGTGGTGCTGAAGAATCAAACCCAGGGCCTCATGCATGCAAAGCAAGCACTCTACCACTGAGCCACCTTCCCAGCCCCAGCTACAACTTTAGATTGCACATCATACCATAACAAAAGCACATTTGATAAGAACTTAGTCACATCATCACATCTATCTGTAAGTGATTAAAAAATGAAGTTTTTAGCTAGACAATTATGTACTCAAGGGCTGGGAAGGTGGCTCAGTGGTAGAATGCTTGCATTGCATGCATGAGGCCCTGGGTTCGATTCCTCAGCACCACATAAGCAAAAAGAAAAAAGCCAGAAGTGGCGCTCTAGCTCAAGTGGTAGAGCACTAGCCTTGAGCTGAAGGGCTGAGGGACAGCGTCCAGGCCCAGAGTTCAGGCCCCATGACCAGACCCCCTCCCAAAAAAAAAGACAATTATATACTCAAGCAGAAGTAAATTATATTTACAAGCTATAGGGTATAGAGAACATTTTTGTGAGTTTATAAAGAATTTTCTGAGTAATTTTATGGGAACATGATAGACTTTGGACTAAACCAAGCTCTACAAGGCAAAGATCATATGTGTTGAAGAAAAGAGATTTTACCTAATTTCAGAGATGTGTGTTTATACTCCATTTTGGGGTAAAAGTGCTTGGTTGTAAAACTGAAGACACTTAGTTTATCTGGCCCCTGGATAAATTTATGTACAATCTAGAAGGGTGGGAGTGAGAACTCAGGGTACTTCATACTTTGCCTTAATGAGTAAAGGGTTTTATTCTCTTTTCTTTTTAGCAGAAGATGAAGACAGCTCTTGTTTACTTCTATATAAATACTCAGATTACGTTTCCCCACAATTTCTCACTTGCATTGTAGACCCTGTTGTATGTAGGGAGACGTGAAACTCTAGTTTGCAAGAACCTTAGCTGGGTGCAGTGGCATACACCTGTCATCCTAAGCTATATGAGAAGCTAAACTTGGGAGGATGGTGCTTGAAGGCCAGCCAGGGCAGAAAAATCAGTGAACCTCCATCTTCATGGATGGAAGCTAGATATAGTTGTGCTTGCCTGAGATTCCAGGGACCTAAAAATGCCTAAAATTAGGTTCATCAAAGTTCAAGTACAGGTTCAGGCACAGGAAGTAAGACCTTATAAGGGAAAAAAATAGGGGTGAATAATCTAACATACATATTCTATTGCATATGCAGTTCACATTCCCAGGAATGAAACCATTTTTTTTTTTTTTTGCCAGACCTGAGGCTTGAACTCAGGGCCTAGGCACTGTCCCTGAGCTGCTGCTTTTGCTCAAGGCTAGTACTCTATCACTTGAGCCACAGTACCACATCCAGCTTTGTCTGTTTTATGTGGTACTAAGGAATATGAACCCAGGGCTTCATGCATGCCAGGCAAGGCACTAAGCCACATTCCCAGCCCTTTACATATACCTTTTATACATACTCTTTAGATTTTGGCATTGACTTTAACATTTTATATGTATAATAAAGTTGTTCTCTTACTGTAGACCATACTTATACTTTTTTAAAATTAATTTATTTTTTTAATTGTGAAAATACTGTACAGAGGGGTTACAATTACATGGGCAAGATAATGAGTACATTTCTTATCAAGCATTGTAGCTGCCTCCTTTGTTTACCCTTCCCATTCCATCCTTCCCCTGTCCCCCTACCCAACCCTCCCCCCCACTATACTTTTATTCAATTCTAAAACTAATAAATTTTCCTAGAAACCATGGATTTTGAAGATTTTTGGTATAGATTTTTAATATATAAATTATCTTATTCCTATTAAAATGTAAACTTTATTTGGATTAATATAATGGTATTTATGAATAAAAGGAACTAATTTATGTACATATGTATGTATGTATTTATTTATTTGTTATCTTGGTATCAGGGCTTGTACTTCAAGTTTTCTGCTCTCCCTTGGCTTTTTCACTCAAGGCTTACATTCTAGCACTTGAGCCATGCCTGCAGTTCTAGATTTTTGCTGGTTAATTGATGAATGTCATGGATTTTTCTACCAAGGCTGTTTTTTTTTGGTGGGGGGGGTTCTGGTTGTGGGGCCTGAACTCTGGGCCTGGGTGCTGTCTCTCAGCTCTTCAGCTCAAGGCTAGTGCTCTACCACTTGAGCCACAGTGCCACTTCTGGCTTTTTTCTTTTTGCTTATGTGATGCTGAGGAATCGATCCCAGGGCCTCATGTATGCAAGGCAAGCGCTCTACCACTGAGCCACCTTCCCAGCCCAAGGCTGGTTTTGTACCTCAGTCCTCAGCTCTCACTTAGCCTGTTAAGGAGCTAGCATTATGGCTGTGAGTCACCAGCATGGGCTAAAAGAAACATTAAGCCATTATTTGTTGACGTTAAAGGCAAAGTATGAAATCAGTAAAAATATGGAATATATCCATGAAAAGTTAAAATGAATCAATATCGACCGATGGTCTCACATTCTTGAATACTGTATTTTCTCTTACCTGAGTACCAAATTCCAATCAAATTCAAACTATGGTTTTGAATATTCTTATTACTTTTGAATATTCTTATTAGTATTATTATTAGAATACCTCCCTAGCAGTCATGAAGCCCTTAGTTCAAACTCAGTACCACCAAAATAAGCAAGCAAAGAAGAAAGAAACAAAGCCAGAAAGAATATTAAGATAAGGACAGAAATCATTTAAATAAATCTCTAAAATTAACACAGACTAATAAAGCTTACATTGGGTTGTTTGAAAGAATTAACATGCCAGACCAAGAAAAAGGAATGCTACAAAAAGAAATCTCCTCCCAGAAAAGTCTGGGGAACACTGACAGCACTATTTTCTTAAATTTAAAAAAAGGAAAAGAAACAAAAATAAAAATAGAAAAATAGAAACAACAATACTATTCTAATATAAGTTTTGAATATTCTTAGTATTCTCATGTCTGATGGTAATGGTAATTTTTAGAATATGTTTTAAATAACTTTAAGGAAGGAGAAATTCACACAGTTTGCCAATTTTTCCCAACAAATTCCTCAGAGTGATGAAATAGAGATTTCTAAATTTCAAAACACTTTTACCACAGATTAAAACAAAATAATCTTGACAATATTTTAATAAGAGTAGGTTCCTTATAAATGTCTTCTGAAGTCTTCTTGTCTTTCCCACATATTTATTTGGAATTGGTCTACAAAGGAGAGTTTAAGCTAATCAAAAATTTCACAATTCTGGGCATTTTCAAATCCTTTTACACATATCTATGCTTTTTGAGCCTTTTTAACCTTTCCAATAGTAAAAAGCTGTATTTTTTTTAAATGATGCCAAGGGCTGGGAAGGTAGCTCAGTGGTAGAGTGCATGCATGAGGCCTTGGGTTCGATTCCTCAGCACCACATAAGCAGAAAAAGCCAGAAGTGGCGCTGTGGCTCAAGTGGTAGAGCACTAGCCTTGAGCTGAAGAGCTGAGGGACAGCGCCCAGGCCCAGAGCTCAGGCCCCATGACTGGCAAAAAAAATAAATAAATAAATAAAAATAAAATGATGCCAAAATGTAAACAGCATTACACAATAAAGAGGTGACCTATGTCTTGTCTTGGCCCTAATGGTTTTATAGAAAGTATTAATTTTTAAAAATTAATATTAATTTTTTTGTTACTCGTGGGGCCTGACTCTGGGCCTGGGTGCTGTCCCTCTTCAGCTTAAGGCTAGGGCTCTACTACTTGAGCCATAGTGCCACTTCTGGCTTTTTCTGTTTGTGTGGTGCTGAGGAATCGAACCCAGGGCCATCATGCATGCAAACCACCTTCCCAAGCCAATTTTTAAAAATTATTATTATTTTAAGAACCAAGGAGGCATGTTTCAAAGATTCTCAGGCTCTCTTATGTCTGTCTCAGAAGCAAAAAACTAATCAGAAGCAAGCTAGTCCAAAAAAAAGCACATGAGGTGTCTGAAAGTTTGGGTCGCTGATAGGCCACAAGTAAGAAGAAAGCTATATATTAAAGCAACCAATACCTTGAATCAGTTGAGCAGTGATTTATCATCATCATCATCATCATCATCATCATCTCATCTTTTTAGTACCATCACTTTTATAATCGTCTTCTACAAGCATGATCAGTGTAGATAACCATTTAAAAATATCTCTAACCATGAACAAAGCCTCAGGCAAAGATTCATCACGGGAGTGTCATGGTTGATGGCATGTTTTCCTTCTCTAAACAATTACAGTGTTCTAGAGGAAACTACTAACCACTAATCTGTATTTGATTAAATCTTCTCATAGGGAAGTATACATCCTCTTGGTTGACACTAGTCTGTTATTAAGCTTCAGTTTATGAGAAACTAGATGCTGATTATGTGTGCTTTGTTTTGATTTAACGATTAAGTGTGTGTGTGTGTGTGTGTGTGTGTGTGTGTGTGTGGTATGTGGTGGATATGTTTTACTGAGGATTAAACCCAGGTCCTTGTAGTAGCTAGTCAAATGCTCTACCATTTGAATTATGCTTCTAGTCATCTTTGTTGCTATTTTGTTTGTTTGCTTGTTTTTTTGAGACAAGGTCTGATAATTTTGCCTTGACTGGCTTAAATTCCACAATCTTCTGACTCTATTTTCTAAGTAGCTGGATTATAGGTATGCACCACCACAGCTGGCTTTAAATGTTTGTTGTTATTGTTGTTTCTATTTTTATTTTTGTTTCTTTCCCTTTTTTTTAAATTTAAGAGAATAGTGCTGTCAGTGTTTCTCAGACTTTTCTGGGAGGAGATTTCTTTTTGTAGCATTCCTTTTTCTTGGTCTGGCATGTTAATTCTTTCAAACAACCCAATGTAAGCTTTATTAGTCTGTACTAATTTTAGAGTTTTATTTCAATGATTTCTGTCCGTAATATTCTTTCTTGCTTTGCTTCTTTCTTCTTTGCTTGCTTATTTTGGTGGTATTGAGTTTGAACTGAGGGCTTCATGACTGCTAGGCAGGTATTCTAACAATTGAGTCATATCTCCAGTCATTAAAAAAAAAAATTCATTGCTGAGCACTCATGGCTCTGGCCTGTAATGCTAGCTGCTCAGGAGGCTGAGATATAAGGATACCAATTCGAAGCCAATCCGTGCAGGAAAGTTTATGAGCCTCTTATCTCCAATTAACCACCAGAAAATGGGAAATGGTGCTGTGTCTTAGAGCACTACCTTGAGCAAAAGAGCTCGGGGACAGTGCTCAGGCCCCAAGTTCAAGCTCCACAACCAACAAAAGTAAAATTAAACTAAATTCATTAATTTTATTGGTGCTGGGAGTGGGGAACACATTTAATATTACAAGGCCTTTCCACCAAGAAAAGAACTCAAACAAACAAACAAAAAACATTTGAGACTCCCTTCTATATGACTTCAAATTATTTTCTAGAGAGCTATTTCAGTTTAGAATTCCTAGGAATCTGTGAGATAGCCATTTTACCAGTATTTAACAGCAGTCTAACAGGTGTTAGAATCTGAAATTTTAATTCTGTGATAACTAATGACTCTGAGCATTAAAATACCTACCAGTGATTGTTTTTCTTTTTTTTAATGTTTTTTTTATTATGAAAATACTGTACAGAGGGGTTACAATCACACGAGCAAGGTAATGAGTACATTTATCAAGCATTGTTGCCTCCTCCTTTGTGTTTTCCCCTACCATCCCTTCCCTCCCACCTCCACAACTACATCCTCCCCTCCCCCTGAGTACCCCCCCCAAATTGTAAAGTTCATTTTTCGATATAGTGTCTTGTACATCTCATTGTTGCAATGGGTCAATCTGTAACCCTATTTAAACAATTTGTTTTTCCCTTCCACTCCCCAAATTATACCAACATCAAATATAGTGAAAACAGGGGTTTACCATGGGGGAGGGACATACAAAGCAACAAAAAAAAATCACTTGATACCTTACAAATACGTTAGAAACAATAGCAAGAAAGAAAAAAACCACTTATGTTCCTATCTTGGGGTTCATTTCGCTTAACATCATCTTATATGACCTTTTCTGCTTGTCTCAGATATACACTAGTTATTGCAAATAAGGGAAACCATGGGACCTATGTTTCTTTGCCCCTGGCTTACTTCACTTAATATAATTTTTTCCAAGTCTTTCTATTTCCTAACAAATGGGGCAATGTCATTCTTTCTGATGGAGGAATAGAATTCCATTGTGTATATATACCACATTTTCTTGATCCATTCATCTACTGAGGGGCATCTGGGTTGGTTCCATATCTTAGCTATGGTAATAAACATAGTTGTGCTGGTAGCTTTAGTATGGTCTTGTTTGTGATCATTCAGGTAAATGCCCAAAAGTGGGATTGCTGGGTCATAGGGGAGCTCTATGTGGAGCCTTTTGAGAAACCTCCATACTACTTTCCAAAGTGGTTGAACAAGTTTACATTCCCACCAACAGGGCAGTAAGGTTCCCTTCTGTCCGTATCCCCTCCAGCATCTGTTGTTATTAGAGTTCTTGATTATAGCCATTCTAACTGGGGTGAGGTGGAATCTCAATGTTGTTTTAATTTGCATTTCTTTTATGGCTAGGGATGTTGAACATTTCTTCATGTGTCTATTGGCCATTCTTATTTCCTCTTCAGAGAAGTTTCTCTTTAATTATTTAGCTCACTTATTTATTGGGCAGTTATTTCTTTGAGGATTTGTTGTTGAGGGATTTGATATTTTGAGTTACAGGTATATTTTTTATTGTATTTTATTTTTTTAAGGACATAGGATATTTTTTATTGTGTGAACTAAGTCAAATCTTATCAGGGCCAAATCAATCATTGGCTTCTCCCTTATATACTGTTACTCTCTCTCTCTCTCTTTTTTTTTTATTGTGAAGATACCGTACAGAGGGGTTACAATTACATGGGCAAGGTAATGAGTACATTTCTTATCAATCATTGTTGCCTCCTCCTTTGTTTCCCCTTACCATCCCATCTCTCCCCCCCCCCCACCCCCCCACCCTGCTTCCAGGTATATTTTAGATACGATTTTTAAAATGTGTCTTTCATTTCCTTTGTCCATTTTATGATAGAGTTTGGGTAACCTGTACAATTGCACCTATACTTAGAAAGCCTTCTTGAAACAAGTGTGGTGGCTCAAGCCTACAATTCTAACCACTTGGGAGTCAGAGATAGGGAGATCTGAATTCCAGGGCATAAAAGTTCATAAGACCTTATCTCAACCAATGGCAGAATACCTTGGAATAAATTATAGTTATTCATTGAGATCCAGATATTACTGTTTTCTAAAAAACGAACAGTCTGTATCCTACCCTTATTATGGGCAATGTACCTTGGATAACTTTATCTATCTATCTATCTATCTATCTATCTATCTATCTATCTGTCTGTCTGTCTGTCTGTCTGTCTGTCTGTCTGTCTGTCTGTCTGCTGTCTGTCTGTCTGTCTGTCTGTGTGTATATGTATATATACACATATATACACATATTACTGTTTGTAGCAATTGTACTATGTATAATATATAGTATATGTAATTCTATAATATAATTCTATGAGTGAAAAAATTTAAACATAATGCTTTAAATATTTCTTTTATACTTTATTTTGTAGTGCTTATTAGTAACCTTTGTGAATGCCTTTCTAGGTGTTTTTATTTCAATATACTCTGCCTTCTGGGATTTTCACATACATCTAAGACTTGTGACTTTGAAAGTATATAGTCATCTAGGAGCTACTTTCAATTCATTTTAGGATCCCCTTCCCTCCCCTCCCCCTCTCCTTCTCTCCCCTCCCCCTTTCCCCTCCCCTCCCCCCTCCTTCTCTCCCCTCCCCCTTTCCCCTCCCCTCCCCCTCTCCTCTCCCCTCCCCCCTTTCCCCTCCCCTCCTCTCCCCTCCCTTCCCTTCCCCTCCCCTCCCCTTCCCTTCCCACCAATCCTGGAGCTTGAGCTCTGAGCATGCATGCTGTCTCTGGGCTCCTTTTTGCTCTACCACTTGAACCACAGTGCCACTTCGAGTTTTTTCTGTGATTAACTGGAGATAAGAGTCTCACAGACCTTCCAGCCCTGGTTGGCTTTGAACCATAATATTCAGATCTCAGCTTCCTGAGTGGCTAGGATCACAGACATGAGCTACTGATGCCCAGCCTTAGAATTTTCTTTATAAGGTCCCATGGTTTCCCTTATTTGCAATAATTAGTATATGTCTAAGATAATCTTAGTAGATAAACAGAATAGCTCAACAGTTGTGTACATACGACCATATAAAAGACTAAGTGAAATGAACTCCAAGACATGGACACAAAAGTTTTTCTTTGTTGTTGTTGTTTTTTAACGTACATGTGATTTTTTTTCTTCCTCCTATGGTATATCCCTTGTCACTGTATTTGATTTTGGTACCCTGGTATTGTATATACATTTATTTGAATTAGAGAAGGGAAGAGGAACAACAGAATGGTGAGACAAAGGAAAAGGGGTGAACCAATGCAACAGCGACATACACAAGATTGTATGTTGGAAATGATCTGTACAACTTGGTGGTGGGAGTATCAGGGAGGGAAAGTAGGAGAAAAATAAGGGAAGGGAAAGCAAGTTTGACAAGAAATGTACTTATTACCTGTCTTATGTAACTGTAACTCCTCTGTACATCACCTTGACTATATATATGTATATATTTCAAAAGTAAAAAAATAATTTTCTTTAAAGAACATTATACTTATTTATGGGGAAAGTATAATATGCTATCTCTTTTCATAATGGCTACATAATGCCTGATTTCACAGCATAAGGCTTAGTACCCTAGTGAACTACCTCTTTGTTCATAAGCAAAAGAAATTAAAAACATTTGAAACTGTATGCTTTCTCTTTCACTATTCTGACTCCATAGTCTATTTACAGTCTTAGGATAGTAAAAATAAGCTGGTCTTAGTGCACTAAAACAATATCATAGGGCTGGGAAGGTGGCTCAGTGGTAGAGCACTTGCCTTGCATGCTCTAGGCCCTGGGTTCGATTCCTCAGCACCACATAAGCAAAAAGAAAAAAGCCGGAAGTGGCGCTGTGGCTCAAGTGGTAGAGCACTAGCCTTGAGCTGAAGAGCTGAGGGACAGCGCCCAGGCCCAGAGTTCAGGCCCCACGACCGGACCCAAAAAAAAAAAGAAAAGAAAAACAGTATCATAAAGCTGTTTGTCTCATAGCCCAGGGATTCTGATTTCTTTCATTTCTCTGACCTGTCCACTTCTTGCCTTAAGAACAATGCCTACTTTCAGATCCCTTGCTAAGTCATCATGCACATAAACACATCTTCATGGATAATCTTTAACTTACACTTCTTCATGCCATGGGGGAAGTCATTCACCTGGTTTATAGACTTCTTTTTTTTATTGTGAAAATACTGTACAGAGGGGTTACAATTACATGGGCAAGATAATGAGTACATTTCTTGTCAAGCATTGTAGCCTCCTCCTTTGTTTCCCCTTTCCATCCCTTCCCATCCTCCCCCCAACCCCCCACCCTGGTTTATAGACTTCCAAAAGGAAGTACAAGTGAGGGACAATTGTGGAATGCATTTTCTTGACCCAACGCTGCAAGATGTATAAACAAGCAATTTAAATTGTAGTCTGACATTGTGGCATTATGTTTTATCTCTGAATTGATAGAAAACATATATTAGCAAGTGCAATTTTCTGCTCCAAATCGTGTTTCCTGCTAATTAATCTTTCCCTTAGCTACACACAAATACTGACATCCTTGATCAATAGTTACTTCACACGATGCTATAGTTTCTCTCTATAGTAAATAAATGTCTTGTAGGCAGGAATGGAATTTGAATAACATAAAGACAAAGGAGTCTTGAACCCTATAGATAAGAGGCTTGTGTGTTAATATTTAATATTATTTATTTGTGGACATATTTACATATGGATATGTGTGTATTCATGCAAATATTTCGTTTGTATCTGTAGACAATTATCCTATATTACCTAAGTATAATCTTTATTAAATTCTTTTGAAAATTATTTTTAAGTAGCTGTACAGCATTCAATATGTCAGTTTATAAATGTAATGCATCTTGTTAGATCACCCTTTTTATCATTCTTCTCCCTCCCCCTTATTTTTCTAGCTTCATAGGCTATGTATTGAATATTAGGACTTCATTTCTCTCCTTATCATTCCTCCTCTTTATTTTGGGGTTTAGGTGTAAAGCTCACTTGGTATAGAGCTTGCCTAGTCTGTGTAAGGCCTGGGATTCTAGCCCCAGTACTGCACAAAATTACTTTTCCATTTCATTGTCTCAAAAATTTCCTGTTAATATTCATTTTCATACTTTTCTTTCTTCAATGAAAAATCTAGCTCTATGAAACAGTCCTCCTCTTTTGCTCCTATCCTAAACACATTTCTACATTTATCCAAGAAAAGCATTTTCCATGTACTTTTTGGCATGAGATTACTTTTTCTTGCACCAAATCTTATGAGGTACTTTATAGCATGAATTTAATTTATAATGACAAATGGTAGCATGTACTTTTAGGAAATCAATCAGCAAGACCAAGGAGACCAAATATGAAATGAAATGTTATAGATGAGGTTGTAAATTCCTTACCATATAATATATAACTGGACTTATTATGACTATCAAGTGTGAAGAACATTATGACTCATCCACATTATGACAATAATCATAGCTTAGCTTTCTGGATACTCTTCAATTAATCCCACAGCAGAGGAGGCTTTATTCTGATGTCGGAATGAAAAGAAACCATCTGGAATTGCAAATATCAAGTTGATGTCTTCCAGGCTATCCCTGTGTAGCATATTTAAAAGTTCAGATTGTTTTCTAAATCTAACATGATCCTAATAAAATATTTACAACCCCCTAAAAGACGGTCTGGAAATCTTAAGATTCTTCATAGCTCTGTTTGAAAACCAGTTACATAAAGTCCTTTCTTTACTTGTCTATAGAATTGTTGAAAGAATGTTTTCCAGGTATCATATGGATAAACCCCAAATAATTTTCACTGAATTCTGAGAATGATCTCCTTGCTTTTGTCTTCCTCAGGGATAAGCATTGATAATCTTGAATAAGTCTGGTGGTTTTGACTGATCATTTGTATGAAGTATGTAGAATTAAAAGTATAAATTGAAACTGGGCATTGTAGTCTATAGCCCATACCTATAATCCTAGCATTTGGGAGGCTAAGATGAGAAGATTGGGAGTTTGAGGCCAGTCTTGTCTATATACCAAGTTCCTGCTTCAAGGCTACAAAACAACTCCTTCCTCCTTCCCAGCAAAAAAATATAGCTAGAGTATACCTGGCTAGAATTTGTGGGTTTGCAGATTTTGCTTTGTGCTAATTGTAGACTCAAATATTCCTATGGGAAATTCTTAATTATTAGTATCTGTTGGAATTTTTCTCTTGTGCTAGTTAATTTCCCCAAGGAGTAGTATTTCGATCTCCCTTGCTTGGGGCAAGGGTTGTGGGATAAGGAATGGGCAAATCTTGGCTGCAGGTTTTCTTAGACTAGAAGGAGGGAAGAAAGAATTTCACAGATGGATAAACTTTTGTCCTTTCTTATGTAACAAATGAAATAAACATATAAGTTTTACCCTTTGTATGATTCCAGGATTAGCTGAAACAGAGGTCTACCCTGTACATGACATTTAAAAGAAACAAATATATTGGATTTTTCTTAGCTTGGGATAAAAACGTCTTCTACAACAATGACATAATTCAGAGAGCAGCTGGTGTGTATTTGAGCATTAAAGTGATGCAGTACTTTCGCTATGCCAGGCTCTGATCTGGATGAAGAACATGAATTGCAGAAAAGTCATGCTGTTACCACATGGAAAATTTGAGATTCAAGTTCATACCTTCTGATTTTGAAGCAATGATTCTTCATAAGGATCCACAGGTGGTATTTGTCACCATTAACCAGAATCATTTGGCATAGTCTACCCAGTAGCTTTCATAGAACTTGTTAATATTTAAAAACTGGCTGACTGAATACAGAAATCTTCATTTCTAGCTTCTCACAAAAACCAACCAGAGGTGTCAACTTTGAGCTCAACCCGGCAACATTACTCAAGCTAAGTGACAAGAGGGTTCCTTAAGTAGATTCTTTTTCTTCATTTTTTTTTTTAATTAAAGGATTGCCTGTGTTATCTAATCATTCATTCAGGCAGAGATGGGTTCACGGGTGTGTGATCTGTGCAGTATACTGGAGCTCCTGCTGAGAAGAGCCCTGTGGTTGGTTTAATGTGCCGCCACTGGCATTTTGAAATTCATTATAATCTTTGATTGAGGGAAGGGTCCCACATTTTTATTTTGCACACCAAGCCTGGCAAATTATGTAGCTACTCTTTCACATAGTTATTTGTAACTATGAGCTTTGCCCTAAAGTCCTGTTTTTTTTCCCTTTATGCTGCTTCACTAACCTTTACCAAAGTACCTCATCTATTTATTAATAAATTAGAGTCAACTAATCACTTACTATTAATGAATTCCTTATTGATATGAATGAATCCTTCAATAATAGATTTAGTTTATTCTTCTCTGTTTTTCCAGGGTGGATTCAGATTTTATAGGGCCTAAAGCTTCTATTTTGGGAGGTCTTTGAAGATAAATAGTTACTTAAAATAAGGAAAAAATGATAATTTTTGTAAACTCTACACATTGTATAACTATGCAAACTTGTTGAGGGCCTTTCTCAGGACCTTGCAGTTTCAACCTCATTAGTTTTGTGGGAAAATTTGCTTCTGTGAGAGAAAGTTTAGCACATTTATCTTCACCTTTTAGGACTATGTTACAAAGAAAGAGAAGCGCTCAGGAGAGAGTGCTTCAGTATGCTTAGTTCTGAAAAACATAGGGAAAAAAACCCAATAATCTATAAAATCAGGCTAGCCTCTTACCATCTTTGAGATGCTGATATAATTAATTGATATCTTTCTTTTTTTCCTATTAGAGTTTTGCTCAAATATTTTTAGCCTTTAGTCTTCTCTGCTTATTCTCTTATGGTCATGATTTCATTATAAATGACTGGTCTTTAAGGCTGTTTTTTTTTGTGAAGATACTTTTTTGCTGTTGTTGTTTACTTAATTTACCACCTTAAAGTAACTGGATGTTTTCCTGAAGTTCTTTAAAACTTGAGACGTTCACAAAGGACCAGAGACCTTCCTTAACAAATGGCAGCTGCATATTTACGTGTTTATCTTTTACAAGGCAGTTTATTTTAATTTTAATTTTGTCCCCCAGTCCTGGGGCTTGAACTCTAGGCCTTATGCTATCAGTGAAGCTTTTGTGTTCAATACTCTCATTCTAACACTGGAGCCAAAGATCTACTTCTGTTTTTTGTGGTTAATTGGAGATAAAAGGCTGGTGGAATTTCCTGTTGTGGTTGGCTTTGATCCACAGATCTCAGCCTTCTGAATATCTAGGATTACAGGCATGAGCCACTAGCTACTGGATTGTACATTATTTTTATACATAACTCATAATTATAACTTGTGGCTTGTCCAGCTTCTTAAAGCTTTTGATATACTTCTGCCTACACTGGTCTTTTAATCTTTACTTTGTAAATATTTACTTTGTAAATAACTAACTTAAAGCACAGAATAACTCATTAAAGCTATTCACTTTTATCCCTCTAAGAGCTTAGCATTCATATTTGTATGCATATGATTATGTATAATTTATAAATACATGTGTAGAATTATATAATGGATTTATATATGACATATATTTATTCTTAACCATAGTTTGAGATTCGTAATGAAAGATACATTACTTTTTTGAAAATCTTCAATAACAGAGAATATGTCTGAAAAACAGTAAACCTCTACTTATATGTTGATAACATAAAGAATGAATGTCATGAGCCAGATGCCAGTGGTTCATCCTAGATACTCAGGAGGCTGAGATCTGAGGATCGCGGTTCAAAGCCAGCCTGGGCAGGAAAGTCTGTGAGACTCTTCTCTCTAATAAACCACTAGAAAACCGGAAGTGGCGCTGTGGCTCAAGCGGTAGAGCGCTCACCATGAGCTGAAGAACTGAGGGACAGCGGACAGCGCCTAGGTCCAGAGTTGAAGCCCCACGACTGACAACAACAACAAAAAGTCTAAAAATTATGATTATATGTTCATAATATTATTTTCTCTTGAGATTAATATAGTCTATGGTATAATGACAAGGTTATATATTTTTAAATTTCAGTGCATTTTGATGGTTTTGACTAAACAAAAACAAGGTTTGAAGAGATGGAGGAGTTGTGTCTAGCAAGTACAAGGCTCTGAGTTCAATACCAGTATTACCATTAAAAGAAAAAAAGAAAAAAAAATCCAGGTAACAGTGGCTCACACCTGTAATTCTAGCTACTCATTAGGCTGAGATCTGAGGTTTGCAATCTGAAACCAGCCTGGGTAGGAAAGTCCACGAGACTTTCTAAAAGAAAAAACCTTTCTTTCTTTCTTTCTTTCTCTCTTTTTTCTTTCTTTCTTTCTCCTCTTCCTCTTCCTCTTCCTCTTCCTCTTCCTCTTCCTCTTCCTCTTCTTCTTCTTCTTCTTCTTCTTCTTCTTCTTCTTCTCCTTCTTGTTGTCTATTGTAAAAATGCTGCACCGAGGGGTTACAGTTACATGAGCAAGGTAATGCGTACATTTCCTATAAAGCATTGCCTCCTCCTTTGTATAAAAGACTCTTTTTAGAGAACACTTTCTAAAAAAGCCAGAAGTGGAGCTGTTGCTCAAATGGTAGAGTGCTAGTTAGTTACTTGCTCATGTATTGAAAGAAAAAGATGATAGTGCAAAGCAGATTAAAGATCAAATTCTAGGGCTGGGGATGTAGCAAGTATAAGGATTCAAGTTCAAACCCTAGTACTATGAAAAAATTTAAATTATATGAGAAACATTTTTTTTCAAAACCAGTCAAAAAACCTTCAAAATGAAAAGGATGACATCAAGATACATGACATTCATAAACTAATTTGTTGAATGATAACTCCTTTGTACAACTACTTAAAGATAATTAAAAAAATCAAAATGTCATGTTTTACATGATCTTGTTCATTTAAACCATCTTCCCATCCCCTACTTTCTTTGTAAGTGCTGGCAATCAAATCCAGGATCTCACGCATGGAAAGGCAAGTGCTTGACCACTAAACCACATTCCCAACTCCCATTTCCCTAATTTTTAACCTAAAGTTGTAATTGGTTCAATCCAGAGTCCCTTACAATATTAAAATGCACAAAAATACTTAGTAAAATGATATATTTTATCATCAGGAATTGGCTGTTTTGACAAAAATGTATCTTATATCAGAATTTCATGATGCTAATATAAGCTTCCTTGAAAAAAATTTGTAGATGTCATAACAACTTGTGAAGTTGCCTTTTTATCTAGATATTACTAATTTTCAATATTAGTTTATGAATCAAACTTTTGTTGAGTGTTCTACAAAAGATATATTAGTATGATGTATCAAGATAGTTTGCAAATTATTTTATGTTTTATTTTGTTTTGGTTGGTGGTAGGTCTTGAACTTTGGCCCTAGGTACTGTCCCTGAGCTCTTCAGCTCCAGGTGAATGCTCTACTTCTTGAGCCACAGTGCCACTCCAGTTTTCTGGTATTAATTGGAGATAAGAGTCTCACAGACTTTCCTGCCCCATCTGGCTTTGAACTGCAGACCTCAGATCTTAGCCTCCTGAGTAGCTAGGATTACAGGTGTGAGCCACCGGCTGCAAATTATTTTATATGAAGTCATTATTAATCAGCATTTTCAAACTGTGGTCATTACATAATTTAGAAAAATAATAACTATTTGAGCCATGCCCCTAGACCATTAATTTAAATATTAAGTAAGGAAGGCCTTAGATTGGCTAAGGGAAAAAAATAAAATCTCTAAGTATACTCATTAAAATGGCCTGGGAAGGTGGCTCAGTGGTAGAGCGCTTGCCTTGCATGCCTGAGGCCCTGGGTTCGATTCCTCAGCACCACATAAGCAAAAAGAAAAAAAAGCCAGAAGTAGCACTGTGGCTCAAGTGGTAGAGCGCTAGCCTTGAGCTGAAGAGCTGAGGGACAGCGCCCAGGCCCAGAGTTCAGGCCTCACGACTGGACCAAAAAAAAAGAAAAAGAAATAAATAAAAAATAACAGTAACCAGGCTGGGAAGGTGGATCAGTGCTTGCCTTGCATTCATGAGGCCCTGGATTCAATTCCTCATCACCACATAAGCAGAAAAAGCCAGAAGTGGCACTATTGTTCAAGTGGTAGAGCGCTAGCCTGAGCTGAAGAGCTGAGGGACAGTGTCCAGGTCAAGAGTACAGGCCCCACAACAGAAAAAAAGAAAAGAAAATAATAACAATAACCAATTGTTAAGTTGTAATCATTTATCTTCATGTTTTATGTTTTCTAACTTTGCTATACAAAATTTTGGAATAATGCTTTTTTCTTGATTTAACTTCAAACTAAAAAACTGCATGATATTACTTCCTCAGAAGTTTATATTTGGCACAAGTATAAAGAAATATATTACTTTACAAATTGTCTTCTATGATTATTTTAGTGCCTCAAATTTATGTAGAATATTGGCAATCAGGCATTTGTGAATCATCTCCATAATTTCAATAGTACTGTTACATAAACTTAATTCTGTACCATATTTATAATGATGTAACCATCTTGTCATATGTTATGATAAAATGGTTATATATTTAGCATGATAATCACCTTAGTTATATATTGCCAGCAGTTATGCTAAAGTAATTTTAGATGAAGATGCATTTGGGCATTATAGTAACTAATGTAAGTTGAGTATTTTTTGAAGTTTAATTTTTCTTTCATTATTTATTAGTACTTACTAATTTCACAAGAGTGTTTCACCACAATGTTTCATACATGCATATATAGTTCTTTGATTATTGCCCTCTATTGGTATTTTATTCTGTATTTCCCTCCTCTATTTTCTACAGTTTTGCCATCCCCATACATAATGAACATTAATATTATTCAACACCATTACTCTTTTCTCTCTTCCTTTCTAGTCACCCCTTAATAGTCTCACAATCACATTCATGTTATGCATGCATATACAGTCTAGATCCCACCTATGAGAGAAAACATGCAATATTTGTCTTTCTGAAGTTGGTTTATTTCACTTAAAATGATTACCTTTACAGCCATCAGTTTTCTTGCAGATGACATAATTTCATTCTTCTATTTATGGGTGAATAATACCGCATTTGAGATATCTATCTATCTATCATATATATATATATATATATATATTTCAGTTTCTTCATCCATTAACCAGTTGAAGGACAGCTATATTGATTCTGTAGAGGTTGGCTATTGTGAATATTACTACAATATGGGAACTGGTATCTTTATATCCTGATTTATATTCTTTTGGCTATATGCTCAAGAGTGGTATCATCAGATAGTATGGTAGTTCTAGTTTTAGTTTTTCTGTTTTTTTTTTTTTATTTTTATTTTTTTTTGTTTTTAAGAACCTTTATACTGAGCCAGGCATTGGTTGCTCACACCTGCAATCTTAGCTACTCAGGAGGCTGAGATCTGAGGATCATGCTTCAGAGCCAGCCCAGGCAGGAAAGGCCATGAGATCCTTATCTCCAATTAATCACAGAAAAAGCCAGAAATGGTGCTGTGGCTCAAGAGGTAGAGAGCTATCCTTGAGAAAAATTTGCTCAGAGACATTGCCCAGGCCCAGAGTTCAAGTCCCAGGACTGGCAAAAAAAAGGAAACTTCATACTGGTTTCTATGTGGTTGTATTAATTTACATTCTCACCAACAGTGTATAAGGATTTATATAAGGATTTGGCATTCTTATCAGCATTTGTTGTTGATTTTCTTCATGATAGCCATTCTGTCTGGGGCAGAATAGATTCTCAGTGTTGTGCTGATTTATTTCTTTTCTTTTCTTTTCTTCTTTTCCTTCCTTCCTTCCTTTCTTTCTTTTCTTGTTGTGAGGCTTGAACTCTGGGCATGGGCGCTCTCCCTCAGCTCTTCAACTCAAGGCTAGTGCTCTGCCACTTGAGCCACAGCGCCACTTCTGGTTTTCTGAGTGGTATATTGGAGATAAGAGTCTCACAGACTTTCCTGCTGGGGCTGGCTTTGAACCACAATCCTCAGATCTCAGCTTCCTGAGTAGCTAGGATTACAGGCATGAGCCACTGGCACCTGGCAAGCATTAATTCCTTTCTTCAATATTTTATAGGTTTAGTTGTAGAGGTCTTTTGCTTCCTTAAATTTATTCCTAATCTCTTGTGAATAGAAATTATTTTCTAGATTTCTTTCCCAGCCTATTCATTGCTGGTGTATAGAAAAGCTGCTAGTTTTTGTGTAGTGATTTTATATCCTACTATTTTGTTGAAATTATTTATGAAATCTAAAAGTTCAGGTGGAGTTTGAGGTCGTATCATCTGAAAACAGAGAAAATTTGATTTTTTTCCTTACTTGTTTGAGTCCTTTTATTTTAACTCATATATTTTGTGGTTATACCAAACAGATATTTGTAATTAAACAACTAAAAGCTTATCAAATAAAAACGTTACATATAATTCCTCTATTGAATTACTGGGTGTAAGCCCAAGGACATGTTATAAACAGAGAAAAATCTGTTTATATTTTACAAAATTCAACCACATGATAAATCAAAGGATTAAAATAGCATAGACTATATAATAAATGTGTGCCTACTTTCATAATCAATGGGAAGGAGGAAGATTAGTGGCAGGGCAATTGAGAAACTCTCTAGAAAATTATAAAAAGTTCAAGTACTGGGCTGGGAAGGTGGCTCAGTGGTAGAGTGCTTGCCTTGCATGCCTGAGGCCCTGGGTTCGATTCCTCAGCACCACATAAACAGAAAAGCCAGAAGTGGCGCTGTGGCTCAAGTGGTAGAGCGCTTGCCTTGAGCTGAAGAGCTGAGAGACAGTGCCTAGGCCCAGAGTTCAGGTCCACGACCGGCAAAATAAATAAATAAATAAAAAGTTCAAGTACTTAAAATATAACATTGTCATATTTCAAAAAGAGGAGAAAGGTGATGCCATTCTTATTTTTAAGTGATGGCTCTAGATTCTGTGTGTAAAAACTAAAACTTAGCCAGGTACCTGGGGCTCACACCTATAATGCTAGCTACTCAGGAGACTGAAATCTGAGGATCACCGTTCAATGCCAGCCCAGGCAGGAAAGTCTGTGATACTCTTATCTCCAATTAACCACCAAAAAAACGGAAGTGGCACTGTAGCTCAAGTGGTAGAGCACTGGCTTTGAGCTGAAGAGCTAAGGGAGAGCACCCAGGCCCAGAGTTCAAGACCCCCACAAGTGAAAATAAAACCCTAAAACTCAGTTGAGAGACTACAGCAGAACAGGAATGGCCTGGATATGTGGAATAGGAGACAGAGAAATGAGTGGACAGGACTTAGCAGTGAACTGGAAGTGGGGAATGAGGCTAGGAAGTAAGTCAGGAGATTTCCAAGAGTTTGAGTTTAAATATGAGAAAACGCAGAGGAATCCAACAAAGAAAGGAAGAAGAATCAAGAATTTAGTCTTATACATGTAATAGTTACCATGTCTTTAGGATAAGCAAATAGATTATCATGGTCATAACTGCTTTAGTTCTGAGTTTTTACTTTCATTTGCAGAACTTTAGATATATGTAGATATATGTAAAGCATCATTTTTGACTCTTCATATCCCAATAGGCCACTGAAACTTATTTTTTTTTAACAAAACATTTTATTACAAAGGTGATGTACAGAGGAGTTACATGTGTCAGGTAATGAGTACTTTCTTTTGGGGCTACGTCATCCCTTCCCTCATTCTCTCTCTGTTTTCCCCCTCTTGATTTCCCTTACTCCCAAGCTGTATAGCTCATTTCCAACATAGTGTCTAGTGAGTATCACTGCTGTACTGGTTCCCCCTTTGTCCTTCCCTATCTGTGCTTCCCCTTTCTCTCCCTCTAATAAGATAAACTCACATATTGAAACTCCTTAAATTGAGATAAATGCTTCTATTTTGTTGTTGTTTTTGTTGTTTTCATTTTAGGAAGGGAGATCCTTTGTTGGATTCCAATGACTTAGTCAGTAATAGTAAGAGTAACTGTTAATATTTGTTGCACATCTGCTAAATATTATTCTTACATGGTTTACACATGAGAATGATGCATGCAAACAGATCAGAACTAAGGCTCTGGGAAATTGAAGGCCTAGCTTGGATCAAAGCAAATCAGTTTGATTACTATTTACATGATAAATCCTGGCAATTACATTTTTCCTCCCTAGCTTGGGTTTTGCCAGCTTTCACATCCACTGAGATATGGTTGTCAGGGAAACTAAACATTCTGGCTCTGCTTCTGTTTCATTTTATTATTTTGTCAGAAATTTTGTCTAGGGGGCTTACCTACTTGATTAAATGTTTACTTGGGGTATATTAATCTATTTGTCTCAACTAAATGTCTCCATCAACATGACATTTCAAAAAACTGGAGTAGCCTCTTGCGAGCTTTTTGCAATTTGATTTCAGTTCCTTTTCCCTTCCACTAAAACCACCCTTTGGAGTTATCATGACTCTCATCTTTGTCGGATCATGTGACCCCACCATCTAGGGCCCTAGAGGGTCACTCCTTTCTCTAATAGTCCTATCAGCCCACCTTACTGAGTCACTGTATGTCTTCACCCTTTCCTACTTCTATAGAAAGATGCCTCAGATCAAATAGTTTATGAATACTAGAAATTTGTTTCTCATGACTCTGAAGGCTGGAAAAATCCATGATCAAAGTTCCAATAGCTTTAGTGTCTGATGAGAATTTCTCTCTGCTTCCAAGATGGTATCTTCCAAGATCCTGTGTCCTCTGAAGGATGAATGCTATGTCTTCACAGGAAAAAAGGATAATAGGAAAGAAAGGAATGAATTCATTCCCAAAGGTCCTTTTATATTGGTCCTAATCCCATCCACAAGAGCCTTCATGGCATAGTTAATTACTTTCTAAAGATTCCACTGCTAATAGTACCATCATAATGATGATTAGGTTCCAACATCAATTGTTGGGGGGGGGGTAGAGGGGGGAATATACAGACTTTCATACCAAAATATTGCACTTGTCCAATTCTCTTTTATTCTTCATGCACATTCTAGTAGGTACCATTCATTTCCAGGCCCTCCCTTCTCCTTTTTTTCCCTCTCTCTCATGTAGTACTTCTACTTTTTAAATTTAAACTATGACTGCTACCCAAATAACCTTGAGTCACTCCTTAGCTAAAGAGCCTTGATTTTGTACTTTAGCATATAGGCAGAGACAGCAACTTTGATTGCTGAAGATGGCAGTTGAAATAGTCTTGCTATGTAGCTCAGGTTTGCTGATTCTCCTGGCTCTCTCTCTCCCAAATTCTGAGATTACAAGGTGCTCTGCTACATCTATGAAGATTTTTTTCCTTGATATGTTGAATTGAACCCAGACCCAGAAGGATAAATCTTGAATTTTTTCTCTTATATACAGAATCTAGATTAAGAAAAAGAAGAATATGAAAACAGAAGTGCGATTATTTGGGAAGAGGAAAGGACCGTCAGGAGAGGGAAGAAAGAAATGAAAATAAGGGGGCTGAGGGCTGGGAAGGTGGCTCAGTGGTAGAGCGCTTGCCTCGCATGCTCAAGGCCCTGGGTTCAATTCCTCAGCACCACGTAAGCAAAAAGAAAAAAGCCGGAAGTGGCGCTGTGGCTCAAGTGGTAGAGCACTAGCCTTGAGCTGAAGAGCTGAGGGACAGTGCCCAGGCCCAGGGTTCAGGCCCCACGACCGGACCCAAAAAAAAAAAAAAGAAAATAAGGGGGCTGAATACAACCAAATTATGTTACTATACAGACTTTAAAGTGTTACAAGGAAATGAGTCCTTTCTACAATTAATACAGCCTCATCAAAAAGACTTAGAAAAAGTAGGAAAGTAGAAAAAAGTAGAAAAAAAATCATTGTTTTGGCTTCTGAATGTTTTTCTCCTACATTACTTGATCACCATCAATACATTCAATACATTTAACTGAACTGACCGCAATTACTAATTAGCTTTCATATTGTACCTACCTTATTTCTTTCTGCACTTTCTTCTAGAATCTGGATTGTCTCTTCCTGTGTAAGCAAGCATCTCAAACGACAGGTTCCTATTTGACTCTGCCCCTTCACCTTGGCTTTCTGCTAAGTCTAAACCCTCCCCAACCTTATATCTAATGTATTCACAGCAACTGATCTTGATAAGATAAATAGGTCTCTCTTATTGACTTATTGATTCTCTTTTGACAATGTTAGTCTTTGTGAACCTCTTCTTGACTTTCCGTCTAACTGCATGATCCTTTGTGAAATTACTGTTGAAATTCCTTTGTGTTCACTATGTAAATGTAGTTCTATTCCTAGGGTTATATCTTTGGCTCTTTCCTCTCCTCTCCTATTCTCCTCTCTCTTATCCTCTCCTTTCCTCCCTTCTCTCCTCTCCTCTCCTGTCTTCTCTTTCCTCCTCTTTCCTCTCCCCTCTCTCATTTGCTATCTTCCATAGTAAATTTCTATTATCATTTAGT
This sequence comes from Dipodomys spectabilis, assembly GCF_019054845.1. Lineage (NCBI taxonomy): Eukaryota > Metazoa > Chordata > Mammalia > Rodentia > Heteromyidae > Dipodomys > Dipodomys spectabilis. The sequence goes on along the minus strand of NW_024870817.1, from coordinate 21,494,224 downwards.
TAATTCACATATTTAGCTAATTCATCTGCTTTAAAATACCTTATGAACCTTGGAGATGTTAGCATTAGACTTCTCCTCAAAAGAAAAAATAAATACTTAAGAATTTCCTTACATAGTTTTCTTTGTAGTAAGAGTAGGACAAATATGTATAACCTAGACTGTTGCTTGCTCTCATCTGAAGTAAAATCATTGGCTGGGAATTTTAGTCATGTAAAGTCATTCAGTTGGTTTAGCTAGATCATTCACAGTCTAGGTAGTAACAGATTTGATGTGCTATTTCTTGCCACTGGCCTGGGAATATAACTTGGTGATAATATATTCACTAATTTATAACCAAACCAGTTATTTTCACCAAGTAAAAAGCCATTAATGATATCTACTATACCACATCATAGGGGCTGGGAAGGTGGCTCAGTGGTAGAGTGCTTGCCTTGCATGCCTGAGGCCCTGGGTTCGATTCCTCAGCACCACATAAGCAAAAAGAAAAAAGCCGGAAGTGGTGCTGTGGCTCGAATGGTAGAGTGCTAGCCTTGAGCTGAAGAGCTGAGGGACAGTGCCCAGGCCCAGAGTTCAGGCCCCACGACCGGACCCCCCCAAAAAAACAAACCACATCATAGATGAAAGGAGTTTGCATTTGTATATGGTACAAGAGAGGGATCAGGAAAAAAAATGCAAGTATAGAAGTTAAAAATTAGGTACTGAAAATAAAGGAAGTTAAAAAAACTCATAGGAATTATAAGTAAAGGGGATGGAACTGGAGGTGAGGCTCAAGTAGTAAAATGCCAACTGTGAGCAAAATAAAATCCGTATGAGAAAAGGAGACCCTGAGTTCAAGCCCCAGTACTGGCAACAGCAAAATAATAATAATTAACATAAAATAAAATAACAAGAAGTGAGGAAAAGGGGATGCATGTGCACTGAAGGTAAATAAAATAACAGTGGATAAAAATAAGTTTAGCTATTAGGTGGAAGGATGTTATATTCCTGGATTACAAAGTGACAGAAATATTAAGAATGATAAAACAAACAAGTAAAATGAACTACCAATAGAAAATTTTATAAAAAGAGGAAGAGAAAGAAAAGTTAATATTCAGCCAGGCGCCAGTGGCTCATGTCTGTAATCCTAGCTACTCAGGAGGCTGAGATCTGAGGATCACAGTTCAAAGCCAGCCCAAGCAGGAACCTCTGTAGGACTCTCATCTCCAATTAACCACCAGAAAACCGGAAGTGGCGCTGTGGCTCAAGTGGTAGAGTGTTGGCCTTGAGCTGAAGAGGTGAGGGACAGCACCCAGGCCCAGAGATCAGATCCCACAACCGGCCAAAAAAAAAAAAAAAGTGTATATAACCTACACAAACATAAATATCTTATAATAGTAGTTTGACTGTGTTGTTGAGGGAAAATGATAATAGAAAAGCTTTACATGCTTTGTATAAATGAGATTTTTTTCCCCCTAAACATATATATATTTTTTTTGGGGGGGGTCCGGTTGTGGGGCCTGAACTCTGGGCCTGGGCGCTGTCCCTCAGCTCTTTTAGCTCAAGGCTAGCGCTCTACCACTTGAGCCACAGCGCCACTTCCCGCTTTTTTCTTTTTGCTTATGTGGTGCTGAGGAATCGAACCCAGGGGCCTCATGCATGCAAGGCAAGCGCTCTACTACTGAGCCACCTCCCCAGCCCCTTTCCTAAATATTTTAAATCCATGGTTGGATGAATCTACAGATGCAGAACCTGTAGGCCTGTAGGCTTCCCAAAAGTGGGGACATCTGGGCTGGGAAGGTGGCTCAGTGGTAGAGCGCTTGCCTTGCATGCCTGAGGCCCTGGGTTCGATTCCCCAGCACCACATAAGCAAAAAGAAAAAAAAGGCAGAAGTGCGCTGTGGCGCAAGTGGTAGAGTGCTAACCTTGAGCTGAAGAGCTGAGGGACAGAGCCCAGGCCCCACGACCGGACCCAAAAAAACAAAACAAAAGTGGGGACATCTAGTCTACCGGCCACAAAAGGCCTGAAAAATCATTTGGTCCAGCTCTGCCAAGACAACTGCAGGCTGGACTTGAAATTCAATAAATGTAGAGGTATTTTTTCAAAGTTAAATTCAAAATAAACCAAGGCCCACAAATGACATCATAAATATTTGAATGGCCTTTGGCAAAAAAGAAAAGAAAAGAAAAAAGGCTAGCTAAGGGAACAAAAATTAAGTTGGAAAGTTACAGATAAAGTTCCAAAGTTAGGGGACAAGTTGGTAAATTTTTAGATGAAGTAGTGAGGAAAGTTTTACTGAGGAAGTAACTTTTGGATTGAAGTATGGAAAACTGGAATGTGCATTCCAAGTAGCAAAAGCAACACTGACCTATTTGCAGACCATGGAAGCCATCCCAGCTTGAGGCAAAGGAGTAAGATAGTGGTCACGAATTGAGGTCAGAAAAGATCAAGGCTAAGAAAGCAGATCTCATAGTACCTAGTAAGTCATACTAAAAGGGCTAGGACTGAGGGTTTGATGATAGCCAATCAAACTTACAAGAAACTTCATAGGCCTGTGCTGTGTATGTTTAGTGGGTGGATAGTGGTTAGGACAAAGGTAGCACAGTTAATGTCTCTCGAGCTCCTGTTTTGAGCAAATGAGTACAGTTCACTGTATATTAACCATTAGAGGAAAAGCTGGCTGGGTGAGAAAGCTAATAATTCCTAGGGGTTTTTGTTTGTTCTTTGAATTCTTTCTTTTTTTTTCTTTTAGTCAGTAGTGAGGCTTGAACTCTGGGCCTGGGTGCTGCCCTCAGCTATTCAGCTCAAGGCTAGCACTCTACCACTTGAGCCACAGCACCACTTCCAGTTTTCTGAGTGGTTTATTGGAGATTAGAGTCTCGCGGACTTTTCCTGTTGAGGCTGACTTTGAACCGCGATCCTGAGATCTCAGCCTCCTGAATAGCTAAGATTACAGGTATGAGCCACCAGCGCCCAGCTGTTCTTTGAATTTTGACATGGTATTTCTTTAAATTCTTGTCTCTTTCACACAGAACACAACATTATTGGGTTATAGTATGATAAAATGAAAGTGAATTTGATGTGTCTGTCTTTTACCTAAGATTATATAAATATATTTGTCAGATAGCTAGTGTTTTTAGTTGGCATGATGCCACAGACAATGTGCTAAGTGCCATATGAAGTTCTTGTGCAAGATAGTACCTAAGGAGTCAATAATCAGTTAGACAGAAGTCTCTTTGGTCAGAAAAGGGATTTGGGAATATTTAGCCTATTGTGGTAACGGAAGTTACCCTCTGTGTGGTGGGCTGGACTGAGGAAGTTCATCATTTTGTGTTCCAATAAGAGACACATTCACAAAGAGAATCTGGAAATGCACTGGCTTCCTAGAATGCAATGGGAGAGAGGGTTTCAGGAGATGCTGGGAAACCAAGGAAAATAGCTGAAAAGCACACAACTAATTTAGTTTTATGTGGGGTCACTGTTGGCCTTAGTTAAGAAAGGTAGAATTGAGTAGGGAGAATCTACTCAGTGGAAGGTAGAAAATGAGTAGAAAGAAAGTGAAGTCATTGAAAACAGACATTCTTTCTGGGGGAAAAATGATTGGGACAAAGAGACAGTGAGAAGAAGAGGACGGGCTAATTGGACTTCATACTTAATGAGTGATGCATTAATAATATAATGATTATGTATGGCTTTCCAGTAAGACTGGAGTAGCAACCTTTCCTTGGTACTTGAAGAAACCATGCAGAGCCTGCTCATTTCATGCTATTTACTGGAATAATTCTTGCTGTTTTGCAACAAGGGAGCTCTCAACAGCACCCTGGTTTTAAGAAGGCCACTCATTCTTCCAGAAGAGTTTTCAGCTGTCCACATCATCCCCAAATAAACACAATTCTCCAATCTTCTTGAAATTATATGTAACCAGATAATTAGTTTAGACAAATGGATATAAACTAATGTCCTGAAAGAACTTCGGAATACCTTCCTTAAGGAACAGTTTATTTGTACTATGTTATACACTACTCTTCTTTGCACCTTCCTGCTGGTTTTCTTATATATTATATGTTATCATGAGTCCAGGACAGCAGACACTCTTGCAGTCTTAATTTAAGAAGATAATGGATGGGGCTGGGAAGTTGGCTCAGTGGTAGAGCGCTTGCCTTGCATGCCAGAGGCCCTGGGTTCGATTCCTCAGCACCACATAAGCAAAAAGAAAAAAGCTGGAAGTGGCGCTGTGGCTCAAGTGGTAGAGAGCTAGCCTTGAGCTGAAGAGCTGAGGGACAACACCCAGACCCAGAGTTCAGGCCCCACGACCGGACCCCCCCCCCCCAAAAAAAGAAGATAATGGATGTAGATGATAGTTCCCTTCTCATTTTTAGAGTATATCTTATTTTAATGTTTGTATATAATGTAAATTGATCTATATATACATGTATGTATACATATGTATACATATATGCTTATACTTCATTTTATGCTATAGATATCTCAGAGCCTATATGATTCTAAATTTTAAAAAATAATGGGCTGGGAAGGTGGCTCAGTGGTAGAGCACTTGCCTTGCATGCATGAGGCCCTGAGTTTGATTCCTCAGCACCACATAAGCAAAAAGAAAAAAGCCAGAAGTGGCGCTGTGGCTCAAGTGGTAGAGCACCAGCCTTGAGCTGAAGAGCTGAGGGACAGCGCCCAGGCCCAGAGTTCAGGCCTGACAACCGAACCCAAATAATAAAAAATAAATAAAATTCATAGCTTATCTCTAAAAAAAATATTAAAGCAGATTGTAACATGTACAGAAAAAATTCTCTTAGTTATCACTGTTTCTTAGAAAGTGTAAGTCAAGTAAATATTATATATGGAAATCTCTTTCAAATAGACTACAATTCCTATTACCAAAAGAAAAGCTGTTACTAAAAGGCCACAGTGATCTATTATAAGCTCTTATAATCAAAGATAGGATTTTCATTCTGTCAATATGAGAAGCCACCATTATAAAACTACATACAGTGAGCATGTACTTCATACTGTGAATACTTAAGAAACTTTACATTCTATTTCCTAAATCAAATTTAACCTGTTCTGATTTTGCAGAAAAAAAAAATCTCATCACTCATGTTGGGACTGCTTTCTCTCCTTCAGCTGGATCCTGCAGCAATCCTAAACCTATGCATATGTCAAAGTCAGGAGGCTGAGCTGGTCTTTGCTCTCTATGGCTTGCGATTACTCCATGGACTCCAGGATGCTATTGTAGAACCCTGCAGGCAGTGAAGCTCCAGGATCATAGATGTACCTCTCAGGGGATCTTTCAATGCTGAGAACCATAGACAAGAGAGAGTCACTGCATGCTTGAGGATTTCATCTCTGCCACCTCTGGGGGGGGAGAGGGGAAGGGTGCCCACCCCTTTCCCAGCAGAAGAAAGTTGAAAGCCTCCCAGTCTTTAAAAAAAAATTTATTGTAAAGATGCTGTACAGAGGGGTTACAGTTACATGAGGAAGGCAATGGGTACATTTCTTGTCGAGCATTGTTACCCCTTCCCTTGTTGTTCTCCCACTATCCCTTCCCTCCCCCATCTTCTTTTCTCCTCCCCCACGCTGGAACTTGTAAAGTTCATTTCTAATATACTGTCTTGTGAGTATCATTGCTGCAATGGGAATCCTGTGTCCTTGTTTCAGCATTTAGTTATTCCCCTTCCCCTCCCCAAATTAGATAAATGTATATACAAGATGCAGGGTACCAAAATCAAGTACAGTGACAATAGGGGATATACCATATGGGGAAGATATATACCATAGGGGGAGAATGTACAAAGGAAACAAAAAAAAATCACATGGTGCATTTAAAACAGTAACAATAAAGACAGACCTCTTGTGTACGTATCTTGGGGTTCATTTCACAGTCTTTGAAAACATCATCCTTTTCCTGTGTATGTATAAGGAGATCATAACTTCAGTTCATATTTTTCTGCTAAACTTCAGTTCATATTTTTCTGCTAACTGGACACAGTTAAACTTCCATAACTCCGAAAATATATTAACTATATCTTGAGCTTACTCTCACAGAATATCTTTTTTGTTGTTGTGTTGTCGTCTTTGTCGGTCGTGGGGCTTGAATTCTGGGCCTGAGTGCTCCCTCAGCTCTTCAGCTCAAGGCTAGTGCTCTACTACTTGAGCCATAGCCCCACTTCCGGCTTTTTCTACTTATGTGGTGCTGAGGAATCGAACCCAGGGCCTCATGCATTCAAAGCAAGCATTCTAACCACTGAGCCACCTTCCCAGTCCCAATAAAGGAAATTTTAAAGGTTTTTTGTTTGTTTTGTTTTTAGCTGGGTATGGGTGGCCCATGCCTATAATCCTAGCTACTCAGGAGCCTTAGATACAATGAGCACAGTTTAAAGCCAGCCCAGGCAGGAAGCTGATGAGACTCTTATCTCCAATTGGAAGTGCGGCTGTGGCTCAAAGTGGTAGGGTATTAACCTTGAGCAAAAGAGCTCAGGGACAGTGCCCAGGCCCTGAGTTCAAGCCCATAAGACAAAAAAAAAGGGTGTGTGTTTTAAATTTTTATTTTATTGCTACAATGTTGTACGGAGGGGTTACAGTTACATGAGTAAGGCAATGAGTACATTGTCAATCATTGTTACCCCTTCCCTTTCTTCTTGTGTCCTACTATCCCTTCTCTCCCCCAGCTCCCACATTCCTATTCCCCCTTCCCTCCTTGCTGCCTGAAGTTGTAATGTTCATTTCCAACATACTGTCCAGTAGGTGTCTTTGTTGCAATGGGTCATCCTGTGTCCTTGTTTCAGCGTTATTCCCCTTCCCGATGTGTATCTTCTTTTGGGTGTATGTATGCTGGTACCTGAGCTTGAAATCAGTGCCTGGTTCTTCTCCCTTGTCCTTTTCACTTAAACCCAATGTTCTGCTACTTGAATTACAGCTGTTTCCAGATTTATTTATTCCAATTAGGGGTTAATTTGAGATAAGAATCTCACAGACTTTCCCAGCCTGGGTTTTCAAACCGCAATCCTCAAATCTAAGTTTCCTGAGTAGCTAGGATTACAGATGTGAGCCACCAATGCCAGCTTCAATTTCTTTTTTCAATGTTTTTATAGTTTTAATTATAGAGGTCTTTTACTTCCTTAAATTTATTCCTAGGTATGTTTTTGAGGCTATTGTGAATAGAATTTTTATTTCTTTCTCAGCCTATTTATTGTTAGTGTACAAAGAAACTATGAGTTTTTCTATAATAATTTTGTACCCTGCTATTTTGCTGAAACTGTGAGATCTAAAAGTTCAGGTGGAGTTTTAGGGTATCTTACAGCACCATATCATCTGAAAATAAAGATAATTTGAATTTTACTTTTTTGAAGGATCATTTCTTAAAATAAATGCTTTAGTTATAAACAATTCTTAAGAGATCAAAGCTAATACAATCTTAAAAACAATTCTGACCCAAATTTTGCCCAGAATTCTTTTTCAGTTTACTTCATGTACTTATTGCTTCTTCAATCAACAAAGGCAATCAAAATTTGATTGACTAGGAACCTATCCAAAGTCTTGTAATTTTATCTTCTTCAGTCTATCTCTGATATAATTATGTTAATAACTAAAAGAATGGTAGGTGTGGATTGAAGTTCTTCAGAGTTAAAACTATGAATTATTCATCTTTGCGGTTCTCCCAGCTCCTAGTACAATGTAAAGAGAGCACTCATAAACGAATGTGACACAAAGTATAATTTCATTTACTTTCCATTTTTCCGTTTAAAGTGTTAGCAGTTACTTCTAGTCTCCTTGTCCTCACACTGAACTATACAAACACTCCTGTCTCTAATAAGGGCAGTTGCCCCTATTTTGTCTGTGAGCAGTGCCTAACACAGTTGAGAAAATATGCATTGTATTTTGTACTACCCTTGGGATTAGAGATAATGTAAGCAACACATTTAATGATACTTAAATTGTTCTAGGCAAAAGTTTTGCTGTTGAATTGAATCACAGTGCCATTCATGTTTAGGAAAACCAAGATTAGAGATTGACTCAAAAAGATCACAAACTACAGTTGTAAAGTACAGATTTATGATGTGACCTCTGAAACTAATTATTCAGCAAAACTTCTGCCATTACAAAAAAAAGACCAATATGATTTTTAAGCCATGAAAACATTTTAGCCAATGATTCTCCTAACACACCTTCTGTCTGAAATGACATGCTGATTCCTTGGAGATGTCACTTTTTGTTTAAGTTAAAAGGAAACCACAAAGCTCAACAAGAAAAAAATGAATATCAGGTGAGTGACATTCTACCTTTGCATCAGGGAAGTTAGCTTTATTTTTTAGATGTGGTCATTCTAACCACCATGGTTAGGAAAGCAGAAGTAAAGCAGGACAGGAAAGGAGGGCCAGTATGGAAACTGGTAGCTTTTTTGTTGCTGCAGGTGTGTGGGAGAGAGAGAGAAGGAAAGAGTGAGAGAGAGAGAAGAACAGAGATGGGGGGGAAGAGAGTGGAAAAAAAAGGTGTGTTTTGAGTTGAGAATGTGTTAGGGTGTGTGCTGTGCTGGGAGTGGGTCTGTTGGGTGGTGAGTATCGGGAGTGTGTGTGTGTGTGTGTGTGTGTGTGTGTGTGTGTGTTGGAAGTGGGAACGTGTGTGGGGGGAGTTGTTGGGAGTGTGTTGGGGATGTGCTGGGAGTGTTGGGGGTGTTTGTGTTGTGTATTGGAAGTGTGCATGTGTGTTGGGGTTGTGTTGGGAGTGTTGAGGGTGTTGGGGTGTGTGTGTTGGGAGTGTGCTGTGTGTGTGGAGTGTTTGTGTTGTGTATTGGAAGTGTGCGTGTGTGCTGGGGGTATTATTGGGAGTTGTGCATGTGTGTTGGGGGTGTGTTGGGATTGTGTGCGTGTGTTGGGGGTGTTTGTGTTGTGTAGTGGAAGTGTGCGTGTGTGCTGGGGGTATTGTTGGGTGTTGGGATTGTGTGTGCGTGTGTGTGTGGGTGTTTGTGTTATGTATTGGAAGTGTGCATGTGTGCTGGGGGTGTTTGTGTTATGTATTGGAAGTGTGTGTGTATGCTGGGGGTGTTGTTGGGAGTGTGTTGGTGTTGTGCAGGTGTTGGGGGTGTTGTTGGGAGTGTGCGTGTGTGTTGGGGGTATTGTTGGGAGTGTGTTGGGGGTGTGTTGGGATTGTGTGCGTGTGTTGGGGGTGTTTGTGTTGTGTAGTGGAAGTGTGTGTGTGCTGGGGGTATTATTGGGAGTGTGTTGGGGTTGTGCATGTGTGTTGGGGGTGTTGGGAGTGTGCGTGTGTGCTGGGGGTATTGTTGGGAGTGTGATAGGGTTATGCATGTGTGTTGGGGTGTATTGAGGGTGTGTTGGGATTGTGCGTGTGTTGGGATTGTGTGAGTGTGTGGGGGTGTTTGTGTTGTGTAGTGGAAGTGTGCCTGTGTGCTGGGGGTGTTGTTGGGAGTGTGTTGGGAGTGTGTGTGCGTGTGTTGGGGGTGTTTGTGTTGTGTAGTGGAAGTGTGCGTGTGTGCTGGGGGTATTGGTGGGGGTGTGTTGGGATTGTGTGTGCGTGTGTGTGGGTGTGTTATGTATTGGAAGTGTGCTGGGGGTGTTTGTGTTATGTATTGGAAGTGTGCGTGTGTGCTGGGGGTGTTGTTGGGAGTGTTGGGGTTGAGCAGGTGTGTTGGGAGTGTGTGTGTGTGTGTTGGGGGTGTTTGTGTTGTGTAGTGGAAGTGTGTGTGTGTGCTGGGGGTATTGTTGGGGGTGTGTTGGGATTGTGTGCGCGTGTGTGTGGGTGTTTGTGTTACGTATTGGAAGTGTGTGTGTGTGCTGGGGGTGTTGTTGGGAGTGTGTTGGGGTTGAGCAGGTGTGTTGGGGTGTTTGTGTTGTGTAGTGGAAGTGTGCCTGTGTGCTGGGGGTGTTGTTGGGAGTGTGTTGGGAGTGTGTGTGCGTGTGTTGGGGGTGTTTGTGTTGTGTAGTGGAAGTGTGTGTGTGTGCTGGGGGCATTGTTGGGGGTGTGTTGGGATTGTGTGCGCGTGTGTATGTGTGTTTGTGTTATGTATTGGAAGTGTGCATGTGTGCTGGGGGTGTTTGTTATGTATTGGAAGTGTGCGTGTGTGCTGGGGGTGTTTTTGGGAGTGTGTTGGGGTTGAGCAGGTGTGTTGGGGGTGTTTGTGTTGTGTAGTGGAAGTGTGAGTGTGTGCTGGGGGCATTGTTGGGGGTGTGTTGGGATTGTGTGCGCGTGTGTGTGTTTGTGTTATGTATTGGAAGTGTGCGTGTGTGCTGGGGGTGTTTGTGTTATGTATTGGAAGTGTGCGTGTGTGCTGGGGGTGTTGTTGGGAGTGTGTTGGGGTTGAGCAGGTGTGTTGGGGGTGTTTGTGTTGTGTAGTGGAAGTGTGAGTGTGTGCTGGGGGCATTGTTGGGGGTGTGTTGGGATTGTGTGCGCGTGTGTGTGTTTGTGTTATGTATTGGAAGTGTGCATGTGTGCTGGGGGTGTTTGTTATGTATTGGAAGTGTGCGTGTGTGCTGGGGGTGTTGTTGGGAGTGTGTTGGGGTTGAGCAGGTGTGTTGGGGGTGTTTGTGTTGTGTAGTGGAAGTGTGAGTGTGTGCTGGGGGCATTGTTGGGGGTGTGTTGGGATTGTGTGCGCGTGTGTGTGTTTGTGTTATGTATTGGAAGTGTGCATGTGTGCTGGGGGTGTTTGTTATGTATTGGAAGTGTGCGTGTGTGCTGGGGGTGTTGTTGGGTGTGTTGGGGTTGTGCGGGTGTTGGGGGTGTTGTTGGGAGTGTGCGTGCGTGTGTTGGGTGTGTGTGCATTGCGGGGGATGTTAGGTGTTTGTGCGTGATTGGATCCGGGCCTGCGGAGCACAGGTCTGATCAGCTGCTGGCCAGGCGGGTTTGTCCAGTGCAGACCGGAGGCAGCAGGCTCCTCAGGAGGCGGCGGGCGGGGCGAGCGGCGTCTGGGTCAGCGCAGGGCAAGGAAGCGGGAAGGTGGCGCGCGCTGCCTCCTCATCCCGGTTACAGGGTGTCCAGTGGGAGCCGAGGCCGCATCGCGCGGCAGTGCTGCCAGCGCGCAACGCAGTCTGACGCTTCCGGTAGGACGGTGACGCTCGGGGCTCGGACCCGGACGCAGCGCGCAGGCGCCGGGGGGCCGCGGCCGCTGGGGGCTGGGGGTGGGGGCGTGAGGAAGGGAAGCCGACTCTGCGCCTGCGCGCTGCCCAGGTCGGGAGGGGGACGGACCCGGCGCTGGCGTCGCACACTCCGGGGACGCTCGGCGGGGGTTGCTCTTCGCTGGTCCTCCGGGCGGCGACGCGTCGAGCCCCCTGCGAGCCCCGCCAGGGCGTGGGGAGGTAAGAACCCCCTGAAGACTCGGCCTCCCCTCATCCCGTGCCCTCGCGGCGGGGCGGGGCGGCCGCTGGACGCGGCGGGTCCGTCCCTCCCTTCCTCCGGGAGCCGCGTCGGTCTCTCGGCCGGTGTCGCTCCCCGGTGGCCGCGGCCGCCGGGGCCGCGAGGGCGATCTCCTCGGCTGGGGGGCGGCGGGACCCACCCACACGCCCGCCCGTGGGAGCGACCCGGGCCGCGGCGGGAGGAGGAGCTGCGTCCCGGGGAGGGGCGGCGGCGGCGGCGGCGGGCGGAGTCTCGGGTTCCCGAGGAGTGCGGGCCTCGGCGGCGGGAGGGCCGTCCCCGCGGCCGCGCCCCGCAATCCCGGTGCGGCGCCCGACGCACCTCCCGGAGGCCACCTCGGTCCTCCACCTTGACACACCTTGGAAGAGCTGCCCTTACTTTAACCGCAGTTACCGTGATTGCAAACGACTGCGTTCCGGACGGAGCTCGTTGGACGCGTTAGGAAAAACAAAACCCCAGCGGAGCTAGCCCGACTTCAGACAGCCTTTTAGTTAAAAGACCAGTTGTTGATCGGATGAGGTCCCCTGGTTTATTCGTCCGAGCGCGCCGCCTCTGGAAGCTGATACAGTAGAATACTATGTAGTGTTTTCCCTCATAGTTTCCTCCCCTGGCTATCAAGCTTCATACTTAATGGTAATAGGTGAAAAAAAATCAAGGCATTAGGAAAATGTAATCACGTAACCAGCCATTTAATATTTTTTTGTGTGTTCTCCCTGTAATTAATTAAAATGATGAGATATTAGTATGTAGTTGGATTACTGACTTGTGTCGTATATAATGCTTTATAAATATAATTGTGATTGTACCAGTAATGCGAGAGCAAAAGTATCTTTTGATGTCATAACATTAGATATAAAACTCAGGGCTGGGAAGGTGGCTCAGTGGTAGAGCACTTGCCTTGCATGCAGGAGGCCCTGGGTTCGATTCCTCAGCACCACATAAGCAAAAAGAAAAAAGCTGGAAGTGGCACTGTGGCTCAAGTGGTAGAGCGCTAGCCTTGAGCTGAAGAGCTGAGGGACAGTGCCCAGGCCCAGAGTTCAGGCCCCACGACCGGACCCAAAAACAAATATATATATATATATATATATATATATATATATGTCACATTATAACAAACAATAGAGAAATTCAGACTTAAACATACTATATCACAAAGAGCAACAAAAGAGAAAAAGTCACTTCATGTGGCCTGGACGCCGTCTCTGAACTCTTTTTGCTCAAGACGAGGACTCTTACCACTTTGAGCCACAGCACACTTCTGGTTTTCTGGTGGTTAATTGGAGATAAGAGTCTCACAGACTTTCCTGCCCCGGCTGGCTGGGAACTGAGTTCCCCTTTAGTTATTATCCGGTCATATTGTTACATAATGGGATAGCATTACAGTTCACTTTAACTGTCACTGGGATAATCACATCTAAAAAAATTCTTGAGTACCAAAATAATTTTTGTTTCTTAATACAGTATAATTACCATTTAGAAATTAAAACTCAGAAAATCATTTTTTCATTTAACACTTTGATTAAAATAACAAATTAGATTTGTATAAAAATAGTTATATCTAGAACAAAATTTAGTGAGAAGAGTGGTATTTTGCCTATAGGCAAATCTCTTTAATGTCTGGCACTACAGAAAACACCTGAATTTTTTGTTTTTGTTGTATTTTTTTTGCTCAGATCAGTCTAATGTACTCTCAGGTTGAAGCAAAAGAAGAAAAGCCATCCTTGCAGAGATATGTACGGAGAAAGGGAATATCTGGGAGGCACTCCAAGACTCTTGGGCACTTTCAGGGATCCTTAGGGCACAGTTTGAGAAAGCTGATTTAATCATTCTGGTATTAATAAGCTTGTTAGGGTGCCTCCAATTTGACACTACTGCAAACTTTAAATGGTGAAAATTCTTTCTGATGCATTTTTATGCATAGCTGCCAGTGTTTTCCTGAAAGTAGAATTGTTAGTTCATAGACTGTGCTGGGTTTTTTTTTTTGGGGGGGGGCAGGGGAGAGTGGAGGGAGGAAAGATAAACATAAATATTGCTTTTGATGCCTATGTAATTTTTCTGCCTCCTAACATTTGCATTTAGATTACTCCACCTAAAGACTGGTGAAAACAGTAGTTTTGCACTCAAGTTTCTGATACGTTGAATTATCAGGTCAAATATGGGGAATCTTATTTAAGTCTATTGTCACATTGAATTTTTTTTTTTTTTTTTGGGTCTGGTCGTGGGGCCTGAACTCTGGGCCTGGGCGCTGTCCCTCAGCTCTTCAGCTCAAGGCTAGCGCTCTACCACTTGAGCCACAGTGCCACTTCCGGCTTTTTGCTTTTTGCTTATGTGGTGTGAGGAATCAAACCCAGGGCCTCCTGCATGCAAGGCAAGTGCTCTACCACTGAGCCACCTTCCCAACCCCACATTGATTTTTTTTTTTTAGAAGTTGTATCATCTGTTAGGTGTATCAGAGTTGTTTTTTGTTTTGTTTTTGGTCAGTCGTGGGGCTTGAACTCTGGGCCCGGGCACTGTCCTTGCACTCTTCAGCTCAAGGTGAGCGCCCTACAGCTTGAGCCACAGCACCACTTCCTGCTTTCAAGTGGTTTATTAGAGGTAAGAGTCTCACGGACTTTCCTGCCCCGACTGGCTTTGAACTGTGATCCTCACATCTCAGCCTCCTGAGTAGCTAGGATTACAGGCGTAAGCCACCAGTGCCCAGCTCACAGTTGTTTTTTTAAGTCAAAGTTCACCAACACTTTTACCTTCAGGTCAAATATGAGACATTATTGATACATATTGTCACATTGGGTTTTTTTTTTTTTTGAAAGGTATCAGCTTTCTGTCAGCAGTATCATTTGTTGTTTTCTTAAATCATACTTCATGAAGTTTTTTTTTTCTTTTGGGTCGGGTCGTGGGGCCTGAACTCTGGGCCTGGGCGCTGTCCCTCAGCTCTTCAGCTCAAGGCTAGCGCTCTACCACTTGAGCCACAGCGCCACTTCCGGCTTTATTCTTTTTGCTTATGTGGTGCTGAGGAATCGAACCCAGGGCCTCATGCATGCAAGGCAAGCACTCTACCACTGAGCCACTTTCCCAGCCCACGAAGATTTTTATTACCAAAACTTTTATTATTTATATAACTTAGGTTTCAACTTAGTAGGGAATAGGTGGTTCTCTTCTTTCTTTTTTTTCTAACTGCTTTGGTGATGTATTGATAATTGTTTTCATGATCTTGTTGTCTGATGGCATTCACAGTCTAATTATCAAATGTTTTTCTAACAGATTTTTATTATATTTTATATTGTAAGAATACATACTAGAACTTTATAGAAAAGAATAAATTATCCTTTATCCTGTTTTTAAAATTACATATTTATTAAAAAAATTGTTGGTGGTGGTGGTGGTTGTGGAGTTTGAACTCAGGGCTTGTCTCTGAGCTTTTTCCTCTGAAGGCTAGGACCATATACCACTTTGAGCCACAGTGGCACTTCCAGTTTTCTTGTGTAAAGCCAGCTGGGGCAGGAAAGTCTGTGAGATTCTTATCCTCAATTAACTACCAGTTCGAAGCCAACCAGGGCAGCAAAGTCTGTGAGACTCGTATCTCCAATTAACCACCAGAAAACCAGAAGTGTGCTGTGGCTCAAAGTGGTAAAAGTGCTCATCTTAAGCAAAAAGAATTCAGGGACAGCGCCCAGGTCATAAGAAGTGACTTTTTATCTTTTGCTGCTCTTTGTGATATAGTATGTTTAAGTCTGAATTTCTCTATTGTTTGTTATAATGTGTCACCTGTGTCTGTAGAGTTTTTTTTAAATCAGTTCTGCAAACTTGCTAGCATTATATTTACATACAGTTGTTTCTCTTTCCATTGTCTCTGTCTGTTTTTTTGTTTTTTGTTTTTTTTGCTGGTCCTGAGGCTTGAACTCTGGGCCTGGACACTGTCCCTGAGCTCCTTTTGCTCAAGGCTAGCCCTCTACCACTTCAGACACAGTTCCACATCTGGCTTTATCTGTGATTTAACTAGAGATAGGAGTCTGAGAGAAACTGGGCTCTGGTGGCTCACACCTATAATCCTATCTACTCGGGAGGCTGAGATCTGAGGATCACAGTTCAAAACCAGCCCGGGCAGGAAAGGCTGTGAGACTCTTTATCTCCAAAAAACCACTCAGAAAACCAGAAGTGGTGCTGTGGCTCAAGTGGTAGATCACTAGCTTTGAGCTAAAGAGCTGAGGGACAACGCCCAGGCCCAGAGTTCAAGCCCCATGACCAATCAAAAAAAAAAAAAGTCTTTCCTGCTGGGGCTGTTTTCAAACCTCAATCCTTAGATCTCAGCCTCCTGAGTAGCTAGAATTACAGGCGTGAACCACCAGCACCCAGCTTGTTTTTTCCTTTTTATGTTTTTCTTTTTCTCATTTCTTTTTTTTTTTTCTTTTTTTTTGGGTCTGGTCGTGGGGCCTGAACTCTGGGCCTGGACGCTGTCCCTCAGCTCTTCAGCTCAAGGCTAGCACTCTACCACTTGAGCCACAGTGCCACTTCCAGCTTTTTTCTTTTTGCTTATGTGGTGCTGAGGAATCGAACCCAGGGCCTCATGCATGCAAGGCAAGCACTCTACCACTGAGCCACCTTCCCAGCCCCTCTTTTTCTCATTTCTATGGACATTTTAGGTAATTTCTTCAGATAGGTATTCCAATTTCTTCAATTCTCTTGTACCCCATATTTAAAGTAACTCTTTTATCTCTATTTTTCTCTCTTTCTGGACTAGAGAGGCTCTTAGCCTGTGACAATAATTATTTGTCGTCTTGTTATTTGTTGTCTTTGCATTTTGTTACTTGTAACTTAATTTGTTACAACAAATATTATTTGTTATCTTTTTATCTTATTTGTTAATCTTTTTGTCCCTCACTGCTTATGATTGTTAACCATTCTAGGCAACCATTTGAAGTAATTTATTAACACATTCTTTTGTTTGTATTTATTGTTATATTTTATTTTTTGCCAGTTCTGGGGCTTTAACTCAGGACCTGGGCACTGTCTCTGAGCTTGTTTTGCTCAAGGTTAGCACTTTACCACTTGAGCCACAGCACCACTTCTGGCTTTTTCTGTTTATGTGGTACTGAGGAATGGAACTCAGGGTTTCATTCATGCTAGGCAAGCACGCTACCACTAAGTCACACTTTCAGACCTTTTGTTATTTTTATATACAGTTTTCCATCTTAAATTATAAATTCATCAAAGAAGTACTATTAAGCTTTATTTTTCTCTTTTCAGATAATATCTTCTGGTATGAAATAGGTGATACTATTTCATATTGCAAAATTAAATGTTATATCTTCTGTTTTTTAGATATAAAAGAATTAAATTTTAGTAAGTCTACGGGCAGGATGGAGAGTTATTTTAAAGCAGCTGTCTGTGACTTGGACAAACTCCTTGATGATTTTGAACAGAACCCAGGTTTGTCAGCTTTCTATTTTATCACTAACAGAACTTTTAAATGTCTGTAATTCAGTAATCTCAGGAATAGAATACAGTTTAGAGTACAGAATAGAGTAGAGTTTGGTCACATTGTCATCTTCTGTAAAAAGTTGACCTGTTTGATTATAACATATTAGTTCATTCTTATATAAAATGGAATTAATACCCAGAAACAGAAGATACTGGAAGTTTCTTTTCAGATACAGATTTATCTATCAGGAAAATCTACAAAATCAGCATGTGAACAAACTAAAAGTGACATGAAAGAAACTACTATGAGAAATGGTACTTCCCTCAGAATGAAATTAGGAAGCTGGCAGAACAAAATATGTAGATTGTTTTTTAAATCTTAGTCTGGGTTTTGTAGTACAACTGATTTAGAAGTCAAAATTTTATTACTCTGGGGCTGGGAAGGTGGCTCAGTGGTAGAGTGCTTGCCCTGCATGCATGAGGCCCTGGGTTCGATTCCTCAGCACCACATAAGCAGAAAAAGCAGGAAGTGGTGCTGTGGCTCAAGTGGTATGAGTGCTAGCCTTGAGCTGAAGAGCTGAGGGACAGTGGCCAGGCCCCACAACCAGCCAAAAAAAAAAATTATTACTCTTGATATATATATATATATATATATATATATATTATATAAATGAAAACCAGAAAATACTATAAAGCCAAATAAAAAGGCCATATAGCTTAGAAGTCTTAAAATGCACAGTATCTTCATCATAACTTTTTTATTAGTATATATTAATAGAAGGGGGTTTCATTGTCTTTATGATTTTTACCTAATTTGGGTCTTCTAAGTAACTTTGTTTCTATTTTAATTAGATGAACAAGATTATCTCCAACATCCACAAAATACATATGATTCTAACCACTGTTCAGTGTCTTCGGAGTTGACTTCTTCACAGCTAACTTTGCTACTACCAAAGGACCAGCAATGTGTTAACAAGTGTGCCTCATCAGAAACATGCTGTGAAAAAAATGAGACTCTCCTGACTGACAAACCACTTGAAGGACTTACTTCTATACAAAGTGAAAAAAATGTAACAGGACTTGACCTCCTTTCTTCTGTGGATGGTAGTACTTCAGATGAATTACTGCCTTTATATATGAGCCGATGTAGTAAACCTGTCTGTGACCTGATAAGTGACATGGGTAATTTAGTTCATGCAACGAATAGTGAAGAAGACATTGAAAAATTATTACCAGATGACTTAAAATCTAGTACAGATTCTTTGATTGGATTGGGTTCATCTTCAGTTTCAGATACTCTCTGTGCTTCTTCAACAGACCATGATAGTAATACTGTCAGAGAAGAACAGAATGATATCAACTCTGAATTACAAAACAGAGAAATTGGTGGAACCAAAGAATTAGGAATAAATATAGACACATCACTTTCAGATACCTGTAAATACAGTGGAACAGAAAATTTAAAGGGTGAAAGGGTCTCTAATGAATTAGAACCAGTTGTTGATTTTAATATGCCCCCTGCTTTCACACAACAAAGTTCTACAATGTTTGATGCCAAAGATAATCTAGAACACAAGATTCTGTCATGTGGGTTACAAAAAGATGATGGTGGTTTGGCAAACGAACAGGTAAATATGGTAGTCAGAAGCACTACAGAATGTTTAAAAGAAGGAGATAGTATGAATATTTTGCCTAGCAGTCTTCCAAATACTGATTCAGACTCAAAAGATGATAATTTCAAATTGCCTGACTTTTCTTTCCAGGAAGATAGAATTGGTGTGGTAACAAAACAGTCTGCAAATGAAAACTCAAGAAATTTAGACCTTAAGCATAACACCACTACAATCCAAGATTCTTCAATTTTACCTCTTTCAAGTGAAAGTATACACTCTTCATTGTCCTGTCTTTCATTATCTGGGTCTTTGTGTGGATCACTAATTGATAGTACAACCCAGGATGACGTTTTACCTCAGAATGAAGCTAAAGATCATAAAGAAGATGCAGTGACTATGCATGAAGATTTACAGAAGATTACTCTTTTACATGAGGGACCCTTTGGGGAGACTGATCTGTTGAAAAAGGAAAAATCTAAAACCATATTTCTTCAGCCAGTAAATGGAAAGAGAGGTGACAAAGAAGTGGAATGTGAGCAGATGGTAAACAGAGTTGAATCTTTGCAGTACCATGAGGATTCTAGTTCTGCAGCTACAGCATCTCAGGCAGAGCTCCCTGGTGCTAGTGCCACAGAGTCTCTGGATCATTGTGAAGGTCTCAGTTTTGCAAGCAACAATATAGATGGGCAAGACTTAGATTACTTCAATATTGATGAAAGCATGAAAAGTGGCATGCTAATTAGTGATGCTGAACTTGATGCTTTTCTGACAGAACAGTATCTTCAGACCACTAACATAAAATCTTTTGAAGAAAATGTAAATGATTCTAAGTCTCAAATGAATCAGATAGATATGAAAGGCTTAGATGATGGAAATGTCAGTGATATATATTTCAATGCTGAAACAGGAGATCATGAGAAAAGTGATGGTATTAATATGCTTTGCGAAACAATTGATAAACAAAATACAAGAGAAAATTGTGGCCTTTCTGCAGGAGAAAAATGTACAATTCCAAATGAACAAGGGTTACCTACTAATAAGTCTAAGATGATAAATGAATTACCGGCTTCTGTTAACAGTCAGTCTGCTCATGTTGGAGGGGCTAGACCTAAACAATTGTTTAGTCTTCCATCAAGAACATGCAACACAAAGGAACCAAATAAGCTGGATGTTCCAAATATGCCAGAAAGTGAACCCTGCCTAGCAAATACTATTTCTCCAGTCACTTGTACAACAGATTCTACAATTGATTCTCATGTTGGCTTCAACTCTAATTACATTGATATAGAAAGTAACTTTGAAGGTGGATCGAGGTTTGTAACCGCAAATGAGGAGTCACCACCTGAAAACACTTGCAAAGAAGGCTTGGTTTTGGGCCAGAAACAACCTACTTGGGTTCCTGATTCTGAAGCTCCCAACTGTATGAACTGCCAAGTCAAATTTACTTTTACAAAACGGCGACACCACTGTCGAGCATGTGGGAAAGTAAGTTAAAAATCTTTTTGTTTGTTTTTTGTTTTATGGTTTTGGGAATTGAACCCAGAGGCAAGTGTTCTGTCACTTACATTTATCTCCAGCCAGGTCATTTCTTTTGAGTCTTTGGAAACCCAATATAAAAAAATGCTGATTAATAAGTGGTTATAAGTTTGCATTAATTTACAATGAGATTTTTGTTTTGCTTCCCTATCATAAAGCGCTACTCTTTTGCAGATTGCTTGATAGTTGTGGTAAATATTATATGCTGGAAAGTAATGAACATTTAAGTTTTGTGAAATTTAAGAATATTGTCCTTAGCTTTGTGTCACACAAGAGTTTGAATTCAGGGCCTTGTACTTTCTGGGCAGATATTCTTGTACTCTTTCCCAGCCCTTTTTTAGATCTTCATTCTAAAACTCTCCCAACTGAACTGTTCTAGTGGAGTTTCAGCCCTTTTTGCTTTCATTATTTTTCAATTAGGATCTTACATTTATGCCTAGGCTAGTCAGACCATGATCCTTCAATTTATACTTCCCACCTAGCTGGGACAACAGCATATACCACCATTCTCAGCTTTTTGTTGAGATGGAGTTCTCATTGCAGACCAGTTTTGAACTGAAATCCTAATGACTTCTTTGGAGCAGGTGCAATTACTGATGTTAACTACTGTGTCAAGCTGAAAAAGGGATTTTGGTTCATTAATGTAGGATCTTCCCTTTGCCTCGAATATGTATAATATATGCTTGAAATAAAATAATATGCTTGAAATAAAAACATATTTTATTCCTTATAGGTATTTTGTGGTGTCTGTTGTAATAGAAAATGTAAACTTCAATATCTTGAAAAGGAAGCAAGAGTATGTGTAATCTGCTATGATACGATTAATAAAGGTGAGTATTTATTTACCTGACATGTTTGTTTCCAGTAATTGAATACATTTGTTTTTTTTTTTTTTAATCTGGATTGTGACAAAGATAAACTTTTTATTTTCTTACGGCAAGGACCTAGTGTTGACTTATCTGGCTTAGGTGGGACATCCCAAGGCTTGGTTTCTCTTCTTTTTGTTCCACTCTCACAATTAATACTACCAGTCTGGAAAGGAATCATTCAGTTTCTGGAGTAGCAGTTCATTAACTTTTAACAGGTACCAAGTCCCTAAATGCTGCATTTCATCTGCCTATTGGTTTTGTCATCATCATTGTCATCCTCATTATCTTAATCTCAAATTTATAAAATACATACTTAAAAATAATATTATCTATAAATGTCTTAAGGCAAGATAATAATTTGTACCTTTCAAGAATAACCTAAATTGAGAATAAGATATAAAGTAGTAATATGACTTTATGAATTTTTAGGACTGCCATGCTGTTTGTACATTATAGTCTTTTTTTTCCCTAAGTTTTAGCGTGTTATGTGTATGTGTGCTTCCCATTGTTCTCCGGCTTTCTAGCTAGTTTTCATTTTTAGCAGTAGTTTTGGTGGTCTTCTTTGAGTTCTTACAGGTTTTATGTGAGTGTGTTATGTTGTATGTTCCCCCTACATACTTGTTCTTTTGAGTACTTCTTGCATTCTTAAAAATTTTTGACAGTTCAAGTTCTCAGCAAAGATTATTTGGAACACTTTGACCAGACCTGTGCACTAGCTCAGACACTGCTTCCTATTAACCAGGAGAATAAATACCTGATAATAATTTATTTTTCTCTTTTGAATGAAGATTAATTTTTTTCAGCAATTCTCCAAAAAGCTCTGATGTGAGTCTGTTAGCCTGAGGTAAGCTGTCCTGCTCCCTGCTGTTGATCTATTCTTTGGAAGATAATAGACTATACATTCTTTTAACAGAGTATAAATATTTTCTCAGTAACCACTATTGTTTGTGAAAGTCCTTATAGTTTTGTTTTCTCTTACACTGTTGCAGTAGTCTAGAAGACAACTGTTAGTGCTGCTAGCCAAGATTAATTTGCTACAATTCAGAAATTTTAGAGCAAGCTCTCACTTAATTAACTCTGAAACTCAAAAAATGTTAACAGGGCTATAAAGAACACAGCAGTGTTCTCTGAGTTCACAGGTCAGATTTTTGAATAAGGACTAAGACATATTCTGACTACAGAATCCATGAAAGGAGAAGATATAAGAGACTCAATAGATATAAGAGACTCAATAATAGAGACTCAAACTTTGGTTTATCAGAGAATATACTGTGAAATGAGTTTGTTCAGTTCTGTTTTACTTATTCTTTATATCTTACACAGTTTTATCAATAGGGCTGTAAGCTGTACATTACAAGAAAGCATTAATAAAAGTTATCTTGCCATCAGCTATAGGGTTGGAAATAATAAGAGTGAATATTTTTATTAAATAAGATTCAAGAGGGGCTAGGAAGGTGGCTCAGTGGTAGAGCACTTGCCTTGCATGCATGAGGCTCTGGGTTCGATTCCTCAGCACCACATAAGCAAAAAGAAAAAAGTGGAAGTGGCGCTATGGCTCAAGTGGTAAAGCGCTAGCCTTGAGCTGAAGAGCTGAGGGACAGAGCCCAGGCTCAGAGTTCAGGCCCCACGACTGAACCCCCCCCCCCCAAAAAAAAAAAAGATTCAAGAGTTCGGAGGCATGTTCACTGTAGGAAAGAAGAAAAAGATGGTAAATAATGGAAAAGTTGTGCTATGATGTATAAGTTTTAGGAAACTATGCATGTGAATGCTGTTAGGAAGAGTTGGAAAGTTAGAATTACTTTAAAACCCTAAGAGTAAGCAGTTGGGTTTCACTTGATAATAGGAAGATATCTTGGTTGTTGGAAGCCATTTTTTGAGTGATGTTATTCATTGGCATTTAAGAAAGATTATTTTAGCAGTAGCCAACAGCAGATCACTTTGGAGAAATGCTGAAGGAAAAGCTACCAGAGCTGATGTATATTTTGATTGAAAATGATTCAGCAATTTTATTCTATTTTATATTACTCAATGCTATTCTATATTGCAGACTCAGGAATATTGAGACAATATTTTGTATTGAAATTGGGAACAAACTAGATGCCCTATTCTTATGGAACTTAAAAATATAGTGGAGAGGGTTGGGAAAGTGGCTCAGTGGTAGAGTGCTTGCCTTGGATGCATGAGGCCCTGGTTTCAATTCTCAGTACCACATAAGCAGAAAAAGCCAGAAGTGGCACTGTGGTGCATGTGGTAGAGTGCTAGCCTTGAGCTGAAGAGCTGAGGGACAGCGCCCAGGCCCAGAGTTCAGACCTCACAACCAACAACAACAACAACAACAAAAAACAACACAAAAAACAAATATAGGGGAGAGAATAAACAGGATTCAGATGGTGATAATATTCTGAAATGTCATTAAAAAGTATCAATAGAGCAGATAATGACAGATTAGTGGCAAGATGTTCATCATAAGATGGACATCATACAAGGTGGTCACCATAAGACTTCTAAGATAATATGACATGTAAATTAGAAACTTGAAGGGAGAGACCAGAGCTATGTACATGTCTAAGAAAAGGACAGAGGCAGAGGGAATAAAAATAGCCAAGAGCCTAAGCTAGGATAGTGTGGGATTAACTTGTTGAAGTACAGGAGGCCTAGGTGTCTGGATTGTTTTAAGTGAGTGGGAGTATAATGAGAAATAAGGTTGGACAGATAAGCAGGAAGGTGGAAGAAGTGGGGATCTTTTGAACCATTTTAACAATTTAAATTTCACTGAGGAGTGGTAGTGATTCATGTCTTTAGAAAAATGATTTTGAACCATGTTGGAAGTAAACCTTTGAGGTATAAGGGCAAAAATAAAGACCTTCATATTTTAAAAAAGATTATTTTCTGTAGTAGATGTCAAACATATGCCAGATATAATATTAATATTGAAAAAACTCATTGGTAGGTTATCAAAGTGGAGTGCTACCAACTAGAAGAAGGAGCCAGACAGAATCTTTGTGAAGTGCCAACTTTTTTCTGGATTGGCTTATTTATTTATTCTAACAACTAAAAAATAAGAAATTACTATAATTTACTTTGAAGTCCAAAAAAGACTCCTAATACTATTTTTCCCCTTTATAGCTCAGGCATTTGAAAGGATGATGAGTCCAACTGGTTCTAATCTTATATCTAATCATTCTGATGAATGTGCCACTATCCAGCCACTTCAAGAGACCCAAACATCCAGTATACCTTCACCTACAACTTTGCCAATTTCAGCACTTAAACAACCAAATGTTGAAGGTAATGAAGAAAACATGTCTTAAAGATTAATTATTAAAACAGAATTATCTATTATAATCAGAGTCCAGACAGGGAATAGAAATCAAACTAAATAACAAGAGGGATTTAATACAGGAAATAGGTTACTACACGCATGCTTGAAAACTAGAGTATCAAAATGGGCATGCTCAAGAGTCTCAGCAGCCCCCATCACTAGGGTTAGTGGATCTTTAAACTTCTTGCCCAAATTGTACTCAACCCATAATAGTCTTGATCGCAGCCTCTTGAGTAGCTAGGATTATATGTATGAGCCACCATGCCCAGCCTGTTTCGTATTTTGATAAAACATTTTATTTTTATGTCTTTTTATGCATGTTTCTTTACTTATCCATTATATTTCTGATCGCCACTTCTCATGTCTGCTTCAGTCCTTGAATTTTATTTACCCTTCACTTATTATAGAGGATGTGAAATGTCTATCAAAGACTTGTTTTAAAGGCTTGGTCTCCTGTGTAGTGCTAAGAGGGTAAGTTATTAGATCTTGAGGGCTCTGACCTGATGAATGGATTAATGAGTTAATCCATTACTTGATTATAATTTAGTGGTATTGCAGAGAATTGGTGGAAACTAGGAAGTAGGGCCTGTTGATGAAGTAGATCACTGAAGGTAAACCCTAGAGTCTTGCCTCCTCTTCCTTTTTCTCTTTCTTTCTCTGCTTCCTGTCTGCTATAGGGTGGGCAGCTTTGCTTTGCTACACCCTTCTCACCATGATGTCTTGCCTTGGCACAGGGCCAAGCAGCCTTGGACTGAAACCTCTGAAGTCATGAGTCAAAGTAATTTTTCCTCCTTTGAAGTAGTAGTCCCCAGTATTTTGATAGAGGAATGCAAAGTCCTTCCACATTCACAGTACAGCCTCAATAATATCAGCTTTATACCTTTCCTAGTATCTTTCGTGGGTAATCTCTCTGAACACTTCAGAGTACCAAGGGCTGCACTTGGCCTATTAGGCTTCATTTGTATGATATCTGGAAACACACTCTGTTCACCATAGATGAATTACAAAAAACCATGAGAATTGGTAGTCTTGAGAATTTGGGACTTGCCAATGGATAGCAAAAGTTTTGAAAACATTTCCTGACCCATTTGGTACTGGCTAAGCTAAAATGAATTTCAACTGATTCTAGGTCTATGTTCCAAAGAACAGAAGAGAGTTTGGTTTGCAGATGGCATATTGCCTAATGGTGAAGTTGCAGATACAACAAAATTATCATCTGGAAATAAAAGATGTTCTGAAGATTTTAGTCCTGTCTTATCTGGTGTGCCCATGGTAAAGAATTTAAGTAACTTATTAATTAAGTAAAATGTTACTTTATAAGTAATTCCTTATGTAATTATTAGAGTGCTTGTCTTTTGAATGCTTTTGAGTTTCCTGAAATGAGAAATGTATAGGCGTGCCTACTTTTATTGTGCTTCCTTCATTATGCTTTGCAGACACTGCATTATGTATGAGTTGAAGTCTGTGGAAACTGTTCACAGAACAAGTCTTATTTGGCTTATTTTTCAACAGCGCAGTAAAACATTTTTAGCAGTAGGCTGGGAAGTTGGCTCAGTGGTAGAGCGTTTGCCTTGCATACCAGAGGCCCTGGGTTCGATTCCCCAGCACCATATAAGCAAAAAGAAAAAAGCCGGAAGTGGCGCTGTGGCTCAAGTGGTAGAGCACTAGCCTTGAGCTGAAGAGCTGAGGGACAACGCCCAGGTCCAGAGTTCAGGCCCCACAACTGGACCCAAAAAAAAAAAATTTTTTTTTTTTTTTTTAGCAGTAAAAGCATTTTTAAATGAAGCTGTGTACTTTAAAAAGCTGTGCCAGTCTTGGGGCTTGAACTCAGGGCTTGGGCGCTAACCCTGAGCTCTTTTGCTCAAGGTTAACAATGTACCAGTTGAGCCACAGCTCCTCTTCTAGCTTTTTTGGTAGTTAATTGGAGGTAACAGTCTCATGGACTTTTCTGCCCAGTCTAACTTTGAACCACGATCCTTAGATCTCGGGTTCCTGAGTAGTTAGGATTACAAGCATGCGCCCCTGGTACCCAGCTATATTTTTTTATATAATACTATTACATGCTTAATAGACTGCAATATAGTATAAACATAACTTCTGTATTTTCTGATAACCAAAAGCAATTTAAATGATTTGCTTTATTAACTATGGCCTGGAACTGAGCCCACAGTCTCTCTGAGATATGTCCTTATTTCTGTAGTTTATTTATGTAGTATATTTATGTCTTTATGCAGTTTAGATTTTTATTCTTTTTAGTGTGAATTTAAGGCAATGGCTGTGAAACTCTTTGGTCTTGGGTCCCTATTACATGTTTAAAGTTAGGGAGGGCTTGAAAGACAGAAGTTGTGTGGGTTTTTTATTACTAATTTCTGTATTTAAAATTAAAATAGAGTAAATTTTAAAATAGTTCACTATTCTAATAGAAATAATATTTTCAGGAAAAATATTTTTAAACAGAAGTATTTTAGTAAGAAGAGTGACATTAGTTCACATTTTTACTATTTTTTAAAAATGTTTGCATTAACAGTACACAATTTCACATCACTTCTGCCCATAGTGTTTTATGATATGTTATGTTCATTAATTTCATGGAAGAGAATCCTAGGATTCTCAACTCCCTGGCAATGCCAGGGATCCGTGGGCCACATATTGCTACAATGAAATGTAACTGAGACTTTTTAAATTTAGATCAATATTGAATTAATGTTTTTGAAAACTTCTCGAAAGATTCTGGTAGTGATTATTTATGCATTTACATAAAAGTGCTAGGTTTAAACAGAAGATGTATAACATGCCATTTGTAAGTATGGGTTCTTGAATTCAAATTTACAAATAAGCCCAATTATCCAAAGTATGTCCTTAGCTATCACCTATTCTTAATCATTATTTCAACAAAATGAAAGTTATAAACAGGATAATACATTATCACTTGATTTCATGAATTGTTCTCACTATTATTCCAGACAGTTTAGAGAAAGGGGGGCTTGCCAGACGTTGGTGGCTCATGCCTATTACCCTAGCTCCTCAGGAGGCTGAGGTCTAAGAATCTGTGGTTTGAAGCCTTTGGACAGACAAATCCAAGAGACTCTTATCTTCAGTTAGCCAGCAAAAAGCCAGAAATGGAGGTATGACTCAAGTGATAGAATACCTACTGTGAGCAAAATAGCTGAGCTCAAGGACCTAAGTTCAAGTCTTCATGCTGGCATTAAAAATGGGAAGGTGGCTTTATTAAACCTGTCTTGATGGGTAGTTTTTTTAGGTGGTTGCTATTATGGAATGTATCTGTCTTCTGCTTCCTAATCACTCCCCTCCTTCCCTCCTTTCCTTTTCACCTACCCTTCCAGAGCTTTTTTGACTGGCTGAGTTGAGCTGAGTTTCTTACTGTATAATATGGTACAGGATCCTCAACTTCTCTTTTAAGTCAATAATACTAAAGTCGATAATGTTAAATAATACTTTTCAAGTCAATAATATTAGACTCATTAATATCTACCTAAGCATGCAGTAAGAGTAAAACCTTATGCTCTTTAGTGGCATCTGCCGCTGAACTTAGAGAAGTACAATGGCATTGTTTCTTGGGAACTTTGATTTCAGAAAAATTTATGAATACATTGTGGTTTTTATTCTTACTAGAAGGAGTTTGATTATAGCTATCAACATTTGTGGTTGAAAAGATAATATGAAGTGATTAATTTGTTTTCTGTATTTTACAGACTGTAAACACAGGAGATCATACTCTTTCTACAACAGTGGGAAAACGAAACAATGAAATAGGAGATAGTACAAGAAATGAGATAATTCAGAATCCTATTTCTCATGTCTCATCTTCAGAAAAAATGCTTATAAACACAGCAACTGAGGGGTTACCGAATGCTGCTTCTTTTACTCTAGAGGATGATGTCTTTGCAGAAATTGAGGAGCCATCTAATTCAGCTGGTATCATAGTTAATAGCAATTTACCTGTTGCTACTATGTCAGATTATAGGTTATTGTGTGGTATTGACAAATATGTTTGCAAGAAGATTTGTCTTCTACCTGATGATGCAGATGGTTTGCCTCCACTTCTAGCAGCATCTGGAGAAGAAGAAGGTAGGATAGCAGTTACTTAAAATTTTAAAAAGACAATGGAGGGGGTAACAATGTTCAAGAGGAAGTGTACTCATAACCTCACTCATGTAACTGTGACCCTCTGTATAGTAGCTTTACAATAAAAAAATAAAATAATAAAAAAAAAAAAAAATAAAAAGAATATGCTGGCGAATTTGATTTATATTTCATGAATTTTTACCTAGACAATTTTGTTGTATGTACAAGAAATGATGATTTTAGTTTACAAAAATCTTATTACAGAAAGTAAATCCTAAATGACTTGAACTTTTATGATTCGTTTTTTCACATCTGGATCCCTTATTAGAATTAGTCAAAGTACAATATAGTCAAGAAATTCAGAGACTTGTAGCATTCCATTATATTAGTGTTACGACTTAAAATAAGAATCATAGTACCAAAAGAATAAGAGTATTAGATTAGATGACAAAACTAGGGATTTTTAGTTCCTCATCTGCTCTTTATTTCACATGTGATTTAAAGCATCTTTATTTTATTTCCTTGGGTCTTAGTTTCCTTTATAAACAAAATGATCTCTAAGGTCCTTTCCAAGTTAGAGATTATATGACTAGCTCATAACTCAGAGTGGCACCCTAGAATAGGTACTTGGCATCTCAGCCATTATGTTGTATCATGAAACATGAAATGCTGGTCCTCTACATGATATAGGGAGAAGAAGCTTAAGATACCTGTTCTTGGGATGTCTGTAGGGTCCTTTTCTTTTCTTTCTTTTTTTTTTTGTTGGTTGTGGGGCCTGAACTCTGGTCCTGGGTGCTGTCCCTCAGCATTTCAGCTCAAGACTAGCACTCTAGCTCTACAACTTGAGCCACAGTGCCACTTCCTGCTTTTTTTTTCTACTTATGTGATGCTGAGGAATCAAACCCAGTGCAAGGCAAGCACTCTCCCACTGAGCCACCTTCCCAGCCCTGTAGGGTCCTTTTCATAAACAGTTACAGTGACAGAAATATATGAAGTGTGTTCTTTGTATGCCTTGTATATTTCCTATATATTTTTTTAACTGTGTGTCACTATAGCACCAAGAAGCATTTATAACATAGAGCTAACAGTATACCCCCAAGTTATCCATATTTGCTCTTTGTAAACTAGAAATTTTCACATACTTGTAAATTTTAGAAGCTAGAATTAGAATGATGCCCAAACTAGAATGCACTTTTGACATACATACTTGTTTTAAAATTTTGAAGATGCTAAAGTTTTACATGTAAGCTGTTTAATCAATGCACTTGTACATATTCTATATATACATATGTACTATATGTATATATATTACTACATATATTTATAATAACTATATATACAAATGATTTGTTGCATTTATAATATATCTTTCCTGGATAGAAAGGTAAAGATGACTATAAAATAGTTGACAGGATGTCGATTGATTTTATGAATATATTTTTGTTCTTCAGTTTCATCAAGCTATTGGTGAATTTGCACATTTGTATTTTTTCATTGTAAGCATATTTAAGAAGATATTTGTGCTGATTGATATGTGACCTCTTTTGTTTAGTGCCTGTCATACAAGAGCACCCATCCCATGAACAAATAATTTTGCTTCTTGAAGGTGAAGGGTTTCGTCCTGTTACATTTATCCTAAATGCTAATCTACTTGTGAATGTCAAATTAGTATCTTGTAAGTAAATATTCATCTTTTTTGCTTAATTGTTAAGCTAGACTTCTGAAATAATTATGTCCTTTAAGTAAGATTTTGAATAGCAACAGTGAAAAAAATAAGCAGCATTTGATGTTGGTTCTTTAGTCATGTATGATTAAATAAATTTTACAAACTTATAATTGATGTATAAGCTTAAAAAGATTTTTGTAGTATCCCTCTGTTCATCCTAGGTTAAGTTCATTGTTTTAATAAATACAGTATATTTTAATTCTTCTGTACAGTGGACTCGTGGCTTTTAGAAAAGTTGACATTTGGTAAATGAGATAAGCAGGAAGCATGATTTAGTAGCAAGAAATAAGTTTTAAAGTAAATGACATTGATCTAATTTAAAAATTCCTGAATAATAATCCTCATTACTCAGTAATATATTTGTCAGCTTATTCTCTTTGAAAGTAACATATTCTTAACTTACTATATTTCAGAATATTAGTAAACCTCTTCAGTATTATTTGTTCTTTGATTTAAGATAATCCTTTTTCTTTTCTTACATTAAAATAAGAAAATAAGAAATTCAAAAGTTGTACTTCATGCAAAAACAGGTTTTAGCTTATTAGATTAATAGAAGTTAATTTATGATTGTATGCTTTTGTCATTCAAGATTCTTCAGAAAAATATTGGTACTTCTCAACCAATGGATTGCATGGTTTGGGACAGGCAGAAATTTTTATTCTGTTGTTATGCTTGCCAAATGAAGATAGAATTCCTAAGGACATCTTCAAACTGTTCATCACTTTGTATAAAAATGCTCTAAAAGGTATAACATTTTATTAGTACTGTCAGAATAGGAGATGTATAAACTAGTTAAAGGAGTTTATGTTTTTGCTTGTGTAAATTATATGGAAGATTGCTTCATTTGCAGTCTTCTTACTTCATTGCTGTAAAGGGATTGCTGATTTCCTTAAAAGAACCTAATCATCATTTTCACTCCCCTTTTAATGATAGATTTAAGGATAATTAATCATCATTTTTCATCTCCTTAAACTTAGCACTAAATTGATTAGTGATTTGTGTCTGTATATAGAGGTTCAATTTTTAAAATGAAAATGTGTCTACTTCCTTGATTTTTAAAATGTATTTATATACTTTCTTACCATTTGTACCACATTGGGGGATGTAATTTGGTAGAAAAACGTAATGATATCCATGGTTAGAAATATTTTCAAATTTTTGTTCATCTTTCCTAGTTCCCATGAGTAGATAGCATTGAATAGATGACCCCAGTTTGCAGTACTGGATTTGAACTCAGAGCCTTATGCTTGCTAGGCAAGTACTTTACCATTTGAGTCATGCTCCCAACCCTTTTTGCTTCAGTCCCATCTTTAGTGCTCACCTGAGGCCAGTCTTGGACTATATTTATTGCTCCTACCTCTGCCTCCCAAGTTACAGGAGTGCCACCACTCCTAGATTGCTTTTTGAGATAAGGTCTCATTGATTTTATTTTATTTATTGTTGGTTGTGGAACTTGAACTCTTGGCTTGGGCGCTGTCCCTGCACTCTTCAGCTTAAGGCAAGCACTCTAACACTTTAGCCAACAGCGCCACTTCCAGTTTCCTAGTGGTTTATTGGAGATAAGAGTCTCATGGACTTTACTGCTTGGGCTGGCTTTGGCATCAAACTGATTATCTTCCTATTCTCTGCATTTTAAGAGGCTGAGATTATAGTTATGTGCCACCACACTGTCTAAGATTAGAAATAAGCAGACTAGTCATGTTGGTTCACAAATATAGTCCGAGCTACTCAAGAGAGATTGGGATGATTATAATTCCAAGCCAACCAGTGTCAAAAAAAAGTGAAACGTTATCTCAATCAGTAGCCTAGCATGGTATATACTGTGATGCCAGCTACTCAGGAAGCATTAGGTAGTAAGATTATGGTCTTAGCCTGGCCCTGGACAAAAATTCAAGACACTGTGCAAAAAGTAACTAAAAAATATCCAAGATGTGGCTTAAGTGGTAGAGCACCTGCCTATCATATGTGATATCTTGAGTTCAACCCCATTATTGCCCCTCTCACTACCCTACCAAACAAAAAGGGAAAATGGAAAAAGGAAAAGTAGGAATGAGAAAAACATTCTCTATTTGTCTTAATAAACTCTGGGTTGGACATTTAGAATTGAAAAGTTTTGTCAACAATAACAAAACAAATTTTAATGTTTTTATTAACAATTTTGTTTCTAGGAAAATATGTAGAAAACTTGGACAATATTACTTTTACTGAGAGTTTTCTCAATAGCAAGGATCATGGAGGATTCTTGTTTATTACACCTACTTTTCAGAAACTTGATGATCTCCCATTACCAAGTAATCCTTTTCTTTGTGGAATTCTTATCCAGAAACTGGAAATTCCTTGGGCAAAAGTTTTTCCTATGCGTTTAATGTTGAGATTGGGTACAGAATATAAAGGTAAGTTTGAGAATAATAAGATTCCATTTTTTTAAATGCACTGTAAAGGAAAACATTCAGGGAGATTATTAAAATAATTTAACAGATTTACTGGAATTACTTTTCATTTGCTCTATTTTTAAATTCCTGAAGCATCTTCTACCAAGTTAATCTAGACAACCTTGGTATGTTATGTAGTTTCTAGGTGTTCATAAGTAACTTTAAATGTTTTCTGAAATTCAAAACAAAATGTAGAAAACTTTGATAGTGTTATTTTTGTTGAAGTCTTCATAGAAGCATGTATTAGTGAGAGTGAATAATTACCCCTTAGATTATCAGTGCTACTTTATTTACTTGCTGACTATAACCAAGAGTTAAGTATTTTGTCATTTTTCTATGCCTTAAATTTTTAATTATTATTTTTGGATTTTTTTTTTTTTTTTTTGGGTCCGGTCGTGGGGCCTGAACTCTGGGCCTGGGCGCTGTCCCTCAGCTCTTCAGCTCAAGGCTAGCGCTCTACCATTTGAGTCACAGCGCCACTTCCGGCTTTTTTCTTATGTGGTGCTGAGGGATCAAACCCAGGGCCTCAGGCATGCAAGGCAAGCGCTCTACCACTGAGCCACCTTCCCAGCCCTATTTTTGGATTCTTGATTTAATTTATTACTCAAAAATGATAATGCTAGGCACTGGGAGCCCATACCTTTAATTGCAGTTGTTCAAGAGGTTGAGATCTGAGAGTTGCAGTTTGAAGCTAGCTCTTATCTCCAATTAAAACAGCAAAAAAGCCAGATATGGAGCTGTGGCTAGACGTAGTAGAGTGCTAGCCTTGAGTGAAAAAGCTAAGGGACAGTACTAAACCCCTCTAAGTTCGCTCTGGTATTGGCATAAAAACAACAAAAAAGTGATAGAGGCTAAATTGTTTATGTGTCTGTGTGTGTGTGTGTGTGTGTTCTTGTATATACTTTTGACACAACTAGAGATTTGGAAACTGTTGTAATGGCCTAGGTTTAGATCACAAAATTAATTACAGTGTTACTCTTTTTTTTTTAGTGAGGAGGAGAATTGATGCCAGTATTGGGACTTGAATTCTAGGCCTCAAAGCTCTTGCTCAGCTTTTCTGCTCATGGTTACTTGAGTGCTCTACCACTTGAGTAACATTTTTACTTCTAGCTTCTTCCCCTCCCACCCCCAGGTTAATTGGAAATAAAAGTTTCTCTAATTTGTCTGCCTTGGACGGCTTCAAATCCTCTATCCTCAGATCTAAGCTTCCTGAGTAGCTATGTGAGCCAACAGTACCCAGTTAGTGGTTTAACATTTTGAATTCTCATCATATCTTTATCCTTAATATTTTTTATTTTTTTGGGTCCGGTTGTGGGGCCTGAACTCTGGGCCTGGGCGCTGTCCCTCAGCTCTTCAGCTCAAGGCTAGTGCTCTACCACTTGAGCCACAGCACCACTTCCAGCTTTTTTCTTTTTGCTTATGTGGTGCTGAGGAATCCAACCCAGGGCCTCATGCTTGCAAGGCAAGCACTCTACCACTGAGCCACCTTACCAGCCCCTATCCTTAATATTTTTCAAGAAATAATTTGGTAAATGGGCAGTACATCACATCTGATGAATTTTAGGCATTTGATTCTAAATAATATTTTCTTTTTTTTGTTGTTGGTCATGGGACTTGAACTCTGAGCCTGGGTGCTTCCCTCAGCTCTTCAGCTCAAGGCTAGTGCTCTACCACTTGACCCACAGAGCCACTTCCAGTTTTCTGAGTGGTTTATTGGAGATAAGAGTCTCACTGACTTCTCTGCCCAGGCTGGCTTTGAACGGTGATCCTCAGATCTCAGCCTCCTGAGTAACTAGGATTGCAGGTGTAAACCACCAGCATCTGGCTCTAAGTAATATTTTCTTGGTGGAAAGTTCAATACAGGGAAAATTTTTAAAGCCACATTGTGGTTTGAGGCTAGTCCAGGCATAAAGTCCAGACAACATTTCAGCCAATAAGTTGGGCATGATGGTGTGCACCTGTCATTTCCAGACTGGCCCCCAAAACCCTGGACCCCTTTTCCCACAAAAGCTAAAGCAAAAAGGGCTGGGAGCATGAATCAAGTGGTAGAGCACCTGCCTAGCAAGTACAAGGTCCGGAGTTCAACCCCTGGTACTACTAAAATAGCAGCAACAACAAAAATTACTTTCCTTTGAGA
Organism: Dipodomys spectabilis; assembly: GCF_019054845.1. NCBI lineage: Eukaryota > Metazoa > Chordata > Mammalia > Rodentia > Heteromyidae > Dipodomys > Dipodomys spectabilis. Next base: position 21,459,736 of record NW_024870817.1, on the reverse strand, counting down.
TTTTTGTTTTGTATAAACCAGAGAAGATATTTAATTGAGTCAACTCTTTCTCCATTCAGCCTAATGTTTTGTTTCTGATAATATTGGAATGTCATTTTTTGTGTGTTATATTTTGTTTTGTTTCCTAGGTCTGGGCCGTGAACTCAGTGTTCAGATTGTTTGTTCATGACAAATGTTAACTTTGAGCCAGATCTCCAGCCAAGCTGTTTGCTGGTTATTTTGAATATGGAGTCTCAAAAACCTTTCTGCCCAGGCTAACTTTGTATCTCAGTATAATAGCTAGGATTACAAGCATGAGTCCCCAGTGCCCATTTTGAATGCTATTTTTATGGATGATTAGAAGTGACTAGCTAATCATAGTGAGTAGGGAAAATACAGTCTATAATAAAGGCCAGTATTTTGGCTGATAACATCTATAAACAATAAGACCGAAAGTTGGAAAATTTTGAAGCAACATGTGGAGATTATTTTTTAAAATTGCAAGTGTTGAAACTGTAAAGTTAATACCTATTTAGTGGTAATGAAGAAAAATAATCAATTATGCATGGAAATAAGTACTCCCAACTATTTTCTGTATTCTTATGTTCTGCTAAATTTTAGATAAACTGTCAGTTTTTTAATTTGTTGTTTTGTTTGGGTCTGTGCATTTGTGTGAAGTTACTGGGGCTGGAATTCAGGTCCTGGGTTCTATCGTCCCTTATAGTTATTTTCCCTCGAAGCTAGTGCTCTACCCTGGAGGCACAGCTCCATTTCTGGCTTTTTGCTGGTTAATTGGAAATAAGAGTCTTGTGGATATTCCTATCCAGGGTGGCTTTAAACAGTGATCCTTGGATCTCAGCCTTCTGAGCAGCTAGAATTACAAACATGAGCCACCAGCACACAGCAAAATTGGCATTTAGAAGGTAGTGGTGCTCGTGTAATTTTAGATATAGCTTGGCTTTTATTATAGAGATGTACAATTTACAATATGAAACAAGCTAATGACAAAAGTTAAGGTCTCACGGGGCTGGGAAGGTGGCTCAGTGGTAGAGTGCTTGCCTTACATGCTCAAGGCCCTGGGTTCGATTCCTCAGCACCACATAAGCAAAAAGAAAAAAGCTGGAAGTGGCGCTGTGCCTCAAGTGGTAGAGCGCTAGCCTTGAGTTGAAGAGTTGAGGGACAGCGCCCAGGCCCAGAGTTCAGGCACCATGACCGGACCCCCCCCCAAAAAAAAAAAAAAGTTAAGGTCTCAGAATAAATTACTAAAACTAATGCGAATTAGCTATGCTTTAATGTTGAGACAGTCTGATTGGAAAGTCATTAAGTGTTAAATTAGGTAGTATATAAATTCCCTTTTGTAACACTGATAGGCCATGAATCTGTTGAGAATAATGTAAATTTACACAATAAGAGTTAATATCATCTTTCATTTCCCCCTAATGACTGAGTGGTGCTTATGCATAATGTTTGTTTGAAAATAAGAATTAAAATAATAAACATGACTTTATTTTTTAAAATTTTATTGGTAGTAACCAGTTTTTCTTATGTATATGTAGCCTATCCTGTACCTCTAACAAGTATCAGAGGCAGAAAACCTCTTTTTGGAGAAATAGGACACACTATTATGAACTTACTTGTTGTGAGTAACAAGTTATTTTATTAAGTATTCTTATACTAGTAGTTGAAGTATTGAACGAATTGTATTTGTTTACCGTTTTGATTTGGCATTTTGGGTATCTGAAAACTCTTATTAAAACCTAATTCACTTAATATAGAGTATTTTTGATGAGTTGAGTTTTATTTTGGTATCTCTTCATTTATGTATGAATGATTCTGATAAGTTCTGATGAGTTCTGTTGCAGTTTTTACATACTTAGGTAATATGACACCTTTACACAGAGCTCTAGAATTGTTGAAGTTTTAGTAAAAGGATTAGTAGTAAAATCAATTTGTTTTGTGGTTTGGGACAAATAATGGCCTTAGTTTCCACATTTGTAATAGCAAAGGTTGAATTCAGTGCAGTTTGATTCCCTTTCACCCATTTTGTAATTTTGTGTTTACCTGTTGCCATAGAGAAATATTTATGGATTTTTCATTAATCCATATCTGGTTTCAAGACTGTGTTAGTCAGATTTCTGCTACTGTGATAAAAATACCTGAAGTGATCAAGTTATAAAGTGAAAAGGTTTACTTTGGTTCCATAGTTTCAGAGGTTTCAGCCCATAACCACTTGACACTGTTTTGTAGGGGAGAGCATAGGACAACATGTGAGAGCTCTTCACAGAGGAAGTCTGCTCACCTGATGGTGGCTGGGTAGCAAAGAAACAAAAGGATTGGGACACTAATATCTCCTTCAAGGCACACTTCAATGACCAAACTTTCTTCTACTAATAAGCACCTCCTCCAAAAAGCTCTCCCTCCCATGCAGCACCACAGGTTAACAAACATTTAGCACATGGCTTTTGGGAAACAGGAGAACCATAGCAAAGACCTGTATTTGGAAGATCTGGGGCTAGAAATAGAAGTTATCACCAAGCACTGCAGAAATCTTCTATTGGGTAGCTGGAAGGATTTGTTTAGTTTTGTAACAACTTATACAGTTGGTACTAGCTTTCTAGATAGCATTTTGATAGCTCTGTCAGAAGCTTTAATGTGGTAGAGACTAAAAGGCTTTAATGGATAGGTAAATGTTTGTGAGTAGCAATGTAAAGTTTGTGGAAATGTGATTCTTTTATGTAGGATCTTCGAAATTATCAATATACCTTGCATAATATAGACCAGCTATTGATTCATATGGAAATGGGAAAAAGTTGTATAAAAATCCCTCGGAAAAAATACAGTGATGTGAGTATACTTGGTTTATTAAAATTTTAAAGATATATGTTAAACATTAGAATTGCCTAGTATTGTTAAAATACATTTTTATTTTGAATTAGGCTAATATATAATGGCAACAAGTATGAAACTGACATTTTAGAATTTGGTAATAATTTGTTTAATCCTATTTTTTTCATCATCAAGTGATTGTTTTTTTCTAGGTGATGAAAGTAATAAATTCTTCTAATGAGCATGTCATTAGTATTGGAGCTAGTTTTAGTACAGAAGCAGATTCCCATCTGGTCTGTGTGCAGAATGATGGTGTTTATCAAACACAGGCCAATAGTGCCACTGGTCATCCTAGAAAAGGTAAGATCACTGCTCCTAGTGCTAATTTATAAAGCCTCTTCAATTGAAGAACTCACTTCTAAGGAAAATACACATATATTTTACATATTTGCTGAAATGATAATAAATTCTTAGTTGCTTAATTGCTTGAAATTTCAGCTACATAAATAACGTGTTGGTAGAATTGCTTCCAACTTGAGATATTTTCTTGTTAATCAAGCTTGAAGACTTGTAAGACTTCAGTCCTTTTGTGCTATTCATGTTTAATACACACTATGGGACAAGTCTGAATAATTCTCTTTGGAGTAAGGTGGTTTCATTTTCGCATTTAGTCCCTGCCTAACTCTGTTAGTTAGGAAAGCACAGGGTGGAAAAAGATGAAGATATGTAAAATTATAAATAGGTCAGGCTATAAAAATGATGAAGATGGTCAAGTGAAGAACATGTATGAGTAGCATTATGCTCCGTTGTGGCTGAATGGCCTCAATGACTGCTGTGATTACCAAATCCTTAAAATACTGGGCCTGAAAAATGTGAAGTGAGGTAGAGATAAGTATTCCATGTATGTAACACATTATTATAGGATAGCATACTTAAAATAGCCTGATACTCTGGATGCTAATAGAACTTTTTTCTCTTTATAAAGGCAACATATACTAATTTTTAGTGAGCTTAGGAAATGTCCTTTGAAAACTAGTAAAAGAAAAATTGCCAAGAAAAGACTATTGTTGGCATTTTATTGTCTTTCCTTTTTAACATTTTATACTGGGTATTTATACTTTTTGTATTATGTTTTACTTAATGTAAATTAACGTCATTACATTTAATAACTCAATATTGGTTGATAAGTAAATATATATGCACAGACAAATATGTGTGGTAAGATTCAGAACATATGAATATTTATACAGTAATTAAAAAGAACATTTTTGTCCCTTTACTATCTAGGCATCCTCTTACAGGTAACTGAACTAGTATTAGTCAGTTCCTTGATCCCTTTTTCAGAGACATTTTTTCCATTAGTAAATACATACATGCATAGACATCATCTCTAAGATATTAAAAAAAAATTATTTTTGTCAGTCCTGAGGCTTGAACTTGGGGCTTGGGCTCTGTCCCTGAGCCTGTCTGTGTTCAAGGCTAGTGCTCTACCACTCGAGCCATAGCATCACTTCTGGCTTTTTCTGTTTATGTGGTACTGAGGAATTGAACACAGGGCTTCATGCTTGCCAGCAGGCACTCTACCACTTACCACATTCCCAGCCCCATCTCAGACTTTTTAAAGGTAAGTTGTAACATTGTTCCATTGTGCATCTTGGTTTTTTTTTTTAATATTTCATGGTGGTAATTCTTTGTTGATAAGGAGCTTATCTGTCTCTTATGTTGTTATAAATTGTCAGTATTTATAAAAATGCTGTTCTGAATAACCACATACATTATCTGTAGGCTGAGTTCCTACAAATGGAATTTCTGTGTCAAAGTCACATTTATTTGTAATTTAATATACAGTTATCAGGTATGGGCTTCCCTTCTGAATTATGGTCTCACTAATATTATTTCTCATACCCTTATATAAGCATAAACATTTAACATAGTGTAGCCTATTATTTATTACACAAAAAATTAAGTCGTTTTTATTCTATATTTTAATTTTATCTTTTTTTATTGGATTTCTGATGTATTAGAAGCATAATATTTATTGAGTACTTAAAACATATATGATCTTGCCCAGGCACTGGTGGCTTATGCCTGTAATCCTAGCAACTCAGAAGGCTGAGATCTGAGGATCATGGTTTGAAGCTAGACTGGGCAGGAGGAGACTCTTATCTCCAATTAATTTACCCATACTGCACACACACATACATACACACAGATAGAGAGAGAGAGAGAGAAAGTAGAGCTGTGGTTCAAGTGGTATAAAGCACTAGCCTTGAGCAAAGAAGCCCAGGGACAGCACATACACACTCTCTCTCTCCAACCATCTCTCTCCCTCTCTTTTCTTCTCTCCCTCTCTCCTCCGCCCCCCTCTGTGGTGCTGTGATTCAAGTTCTATAAAGCACTAGCCCAGGGACAGCACCCAGGCTCTGAGTTCAAACCTCAGGACTAGCATTTCCCCCCTCAAAAAAAATATAAAATGGTCCATATTCTGATTTTCACAAATATCACATAACAGAAAATAAGCACTTTATAACATAATGGTTATTTTATTATCAGTGACAGGTGCAAGTTTTGTGGTATTCAATGGTGCTCTGAAAACATCTTCAGGATTTCTTGCTAAGTCCAGCATAGTGGAAGGTATGAGCTTCATTTTTGAATGTTTTAATACAAAGGTGTTCTTTTAAAAATGTATTTGATGTTTGTAAAAGAATTATACATGTTATAAAGAATAGGGCCATAGACTTAGGTGAAATGAAATTATCATCTAATCCAAGAATTACAGCATGACCCCAGAATTAACTACTAGACTTAATACTATTTTGAGTGTTATCTTCTTTAAAAAAATATTATTACTGGGCTGGGAAGGTGGCTCAGTGGTAGAGCGCTGGCCTTGCATGCCTGAGGCCCTGGGTTTGATGCCTCAGCACCACATAAGCAAAAAGAAAAAAGCCGGAAGTGGCGCTGTGGCTCAAGTGGTAGAGTGCTAGCCTTGAGCTGAAGAGCTGAGGGACAGTGCCCAGGCCCAGAGTTCAGGCCCCACGACTGGACCTCCCCCCCAAAAAAAAATATATATATATTATTACTATAAAGGTGATGTACAGAGGAGGTGCAGTCACATAAGTCAGGTAATGAGTGCATTTTGTTTTGGACAGTGTCATTCCTTCTCTCACTGTCTTCAGTTATTCCCTTTCATCCCCACCCACAAATTGTATAGCTCATTTTCAACATAGTGTCTAGTGGGGACCACTGTTGCATTTGTTCACCCTTTGTTCTACCATTTCTGTCCCACCTATTACCCTCCCCAAAGACAGATAAATGAACAAAACAAAAGGAAAAGAAAAACAACCAAAAAAAAACCCTCTCTTGTTTCCATTTTCTGGAGTTCATTTCAATAAATACTATTTTATGTGATCAGAGTTACATAAGTATTGTGCCTTTGTGTTCCTCTCCTAATCTTTTTACTAATCTTTTACTCTGCTTGTGCCTTATGCTTAAATAATATATTACATAATAAGGCTTATTTAAAAGATTTATTAAAGTGATATTCTACATATAGTCCTGTGGAGCTTGACTCCTTTCACACAGTATTTATATTTCTAAAATTTATGCATTTTGGTGCCTATATTCATTTTATTTTATTTTATTTTTTGTTGGTTGTGGGGCTTGAACTCTGGGCTTGGGTGCTGTCCCTCAGCTCTTCAGCTCAAGGTGAGCACTCTACTTCTTGAGCCACAGAGCCACTTCTGGTTTTCTAGTGGTTTATTGGAGATAAGAGTCTCACAGACTTTCTTCCCCAGGCTGAACTGTGATCTTCAGATCTCAGCCTCCTGAGTAGCTAGAATTATAGGCATGAGCCACCAGCGCCCGGCTTTTTATTCATTTTAGTACTATTAAATACTGTGTGAATATGTGACAATTTGGTCTCCTATTCATGAACTTTTTTTAATACTTTCTTTTAAGCTTTTATTAATTTTATTTATGTGGTACCAAGGAATCGAACCTATGGCCTCATGCATGCTAGGCAAGCTCTCTACCACTAAGCCACATTTCCAGCCCCTAATCATGAACTTCTGAATTGTTTCGTGTTTTTACCACTATTACAAACAATAGGGAAGTGGTGCTGTGGCTAAAAGTGATAGAGCACTAGACTTGAGCTGAAGAGCTCAGGGACAGTGCCCAGGCCCAGAGTTCAAGCCCCATGACTGACAAAAAAATAGAAAGAATAAGTCTATTGGCATTCATACTTGTGTATGTATACATGGGATACACGTTCCACTTTTTTCTTATATTTCTAGGAGTGGAATTTCAAGGGCAATTAATTAGTGACTGCCTCTGCAAGATATTGCTAAAATGTTTTCTGAAATGTTTAAAGCAATTTTCATTAACATTGATGTATAAGATTTTTTTTGTTGGTGTACATAGTCTCCAAACATGGTATGATCATACTATTAAATTTTCGTCAGTCAGTAGGTGTTTCCAAATTTAGTCATTATTGGCATATTTCTATTTATTAAGAAGTAGATCACCTCATTGTATTTATTATTATTATTTTCTTTTTTTGGACGGTCGTGGGGCCTGAACTGTGGGCCTGGGCACTGTCCCTCAGCTCTTCAGCTCAAGGCTAGCACCCTACCACTTGAGCCACAGCACCACTTTTGGCTTTTTCTGCTTATGTGGTCCTGAGGAATCGAACCCAGGGCCTTGTGCCTGCAAGGCAAGCACTCTACTGAGCCACCTTCCCAGCCCTGTATTTATTATTATTACATTATATTTTATTATTTATTAGGCACATATGTAACTTTGAAATGCCTATTCCTAACATTTGCTCATTTTTCATCTGTTTGTATGTTTCTTTATCTAGCTAATTTGTAATTGGTATAGTGTTAGACACTGTACATCTTTCACTTCCATTTTTTAAGTTACATATAGTAATCCTGCTTATTTGCTGTTCAGTGTTATAAACTAATATATATATATATAATGTGTAATGATTAAATTGGCAATTAGTCTTCCATTTTCATAAACACATTTCTTTGTATTAGAAAACTTCATATTCTTCTCTTATAGTTCTTTATGAAATATTTAATAAATTGTGCAAACTATAGTCCCCTACAATAGAATGTAGTCCTCTATGTAACTGTATTTTGGTACGTCATTTAATGCCTATATCTCCCTTCTACTATCTTTCTTTGTCTCTAGTAACCAATGTTTTATTCTCTACTTGTATGAAATCAGTTTTTTAGTTCCTACATGTAAACTGGAAACAATTTTTTTTTCTGTGTGTGGTATATTCACTTAACATAATGTCTCCCAGTTCCATCTATGTTGATGCAAATGGCAGCATTTCATTCATCCTTCTGGGTGAACAGTACTCTGGTCTGTATGTACACCACATCATCTTTACTCATTCATCTGTTGCTCTCAATGTATTTTAACAGTGAATTTTATGGCATAGGAATACAGACTGATATTTGGAAAAAGAAATGTAAAATGTAACTTTCCTTTATAGATGGCTTAATGGTCCAAATAACTCCAGAAACCATGGATGCCTTGCGGCTTGCTCTACGAGAGCAAAAAGACTTTAAAATTACTTGTGGAAAAGTCGATGCAGTAGACTTGAGAGAATATGTGGATATCTGCTGGGTAGATTCAGAAGAAAAAGGAAATAAAGGGTAGGAATTTTTATTAGTACAATGTAATTGATTTGATGGAAGGAGATGGATAAAAACTATGATATAACTAAATATTTCATGATTGAACATATATTTATGCCACTACTTTAAGTGCTTATATTCCATTTAATAAATATAGTCTGGTTTTTCAAAGATGTGTTTTCTTGGTCATGTTGCTATTAATTGGTGGCCAAATTGGGAATGAACCAGTGTCAAAACATTTATTGAATAGCATTGTGGGCTTGACAAAAGTCAACATATTTTCCTCTATATGGTGTATTTTTTTTTGGGGGGGGGGTCCCGTCGTGGGGCCTGAACTCTGGGCCTGAGCGCTGTCCCTCAGCTCTTCAGCTTAAAGCTAGTGCTCTACCACTTGAGCCACAGCACCACTTCCGGCTTTTTTCTTTTTTCTTATGTGGTGCTGAGGAATCGAACCCAGGGCCTCAGGCATGCAAGGCAAGCATTCTACCACTGAGCCACCTTCCTAGCCCCTATGGTGTATTTTTTAATCAAATAATAATACCTTTTGGATGGATGAATATGGACACTGGCAGTCTTGTAGATGATTACTGCTGTTCCTTCCACTTTTCAATTACCCATAGTCTTTCCCTTTTGGAGATTGCTGAGGGGTCTGGAACACAGAAGGAAAAGGTGGGTGGCTAATGCTGAAACATTCCAAAATAAATTTTTAAGTTGAGACAGTTTGATTTTTGTTTTTTGTTTTGGTCAGTTGTGGGGCTTGAGCTCTGGGCCTGAGCACTGTCCCTCAGCTCTTCAGCAAAGGCTAGTGCTCTACCACTTGAGCCACAGTGCCACTTCCGGCTTTTTCTGTTTATGTGGTGCTGAGGAATTGAACCTAAGGACTCATGCATGTAAGGCAAGTACTCTATCATTGAGTCATCTTCCTGAGGAGACAGGTTTTATGTTAGGATACTACTTAAGATATTTTAAACATAGGCTCTAATTGACTATATGAAAAAGAAGATATAATTTACTGATTAACAAAAATTACTTATACGTTCAAGAAGTTGGGATAAGTGAAGTAGAGATTTAATTGTTTTGCCTATAATTGAGATATTCGTTATTTCAAGCTTTCATTTTCTTTCACCCATTCAAATCTGTTAATTTATTTTATAAAAAGTACTTTGTTAATAAAAGGCTTACATTGTTTTATTTTGTAGTGTTACCAGTTCAGTGGATGGAATATCATTACAAGGATTTCCAAGTGAAAAAATAAAATTAGAAGCAGATTTTGAAACTGATGAGAAGATTTTAAAATGTACTGAGGTAAGGGGAAAGATTTTTTTTTTTAGTCTTGGAGCTTAAACTCAGGGCCTGGGCACTGTCCTGAAGCTCTTTTTATGCAAGGCCATTGCTCTACCAATTTGAGCCACACTCCACTTCCAGTTTTCTGGTAGTTAACTGGAGATAAGAGTCTCACAGACTTTCCTGCCTGGGCTGGCTTTGAACTGCAATCCTAAGTTCTCAGCCTGCTCAGTAGCTAGGATTACAGGCATGAGCCACCAGCACCTGGCATTCTTTTTTTAATGTAGAGAGTACATATTCTACCTTTGCATGTTTAACTACGGTTCATTACACTTCTTACTTTATACTTTGAGATGCAGATTTTCACCTGTCTTTTACCTATCATGTTTCGATTTCAGCAGACTAACTTCAGGTTATCATCATGATGGTCCATTGCCATATTTGTTTGTACTGTAATATGTTATTTCACAATATTTTTATTTTACTCTTACAGTGAATAAAATGTTTTATTGACATCAGCTTATAATCAGTATTTTTTTTTTTTTCCTGCCAGTCATGGGGCCTGAACTCTGGGCCTGGGCACTGCCCCTCAGCTCTTCAGCTCAAGGCTAGCTCTCTACCACTTGAGCCACAGCGCCACTTCCAGCTTTTTCTGCTTATGTGGTGTTGAGGAATCGAACCCAGGGCCTCATGCATGCAAGGCAAGCGCTCTATCACTGAGCCACCTTCCCAGCCCCTATAATCAGTATTCTTATAAAAGTTATTTTTGCTTCTTCTTTTTTTTTTTTTTTTTTGGGTCCGGTCGTGGGGCCTGAGCACTGTCGCTCAGCTCTTCAGCTCAAGGCTAGCGCTATCTAGCTCTACCACTTGAGCCACAGCACCACTTCCGGCTTTTTTTTTTCTGCTTATGTGGTGCTGAGGAATCGAACCCAGGGCCTCATGCATGCAAGGCAAGCACTCTACCACTGAGCAACCTTCCCAGCCCTAGTTTTGCTTCTTTTACTTTTTATTTTAATGTTTAGGGCTTAGGGCTTTAATGTTTAGGGTTTAGGGCTTGAACCCAGGTTCTAGGTGCTGTTCTTTAGCTCTTTTGTTCAGTGCTAGTGCTCTACCACTTGAGCCTCAGCTCCACTTCTGGCTTTTTTTTGGTGATTAATTAGAGATAAGTGTCACGGACTTTTCTGCCCAGGGTAGCTTTGGATTCCAATTTTCAGATCTCAGCCTCTGGAGTAGCTAAGATTATAAACCTGAGCCACCAGTGCCTGGTGTGCTCACACCATGTTTTAAAAAAATAAGAGAATATGAAACTATAGAACTAAAGCCTCCCAATCCTTTATTCTCCCTCATTCAACTATCCTGTAATCAGGAAATCAGGTATTCTTTGTGATTTTATGTATGTGCAAGATAAAAGCCACAGTAAATATAGAAACAGTAGAATATTATCTTTGGTCTTAATTTCATATCGCTGTCCTTATAGGATGGGCTTTGTAAACGGAGATAACAAGAATTTCATTGATAACAAGTCAACTTTACGTTAAAATAAATGAGCCTTTTTCATAATCTGCAATCTTCGGTTTATATAGGGTTAACTGTAGATATATAGAGAGAGTTAAACTGTAGATATAGAATGTTCTCACTGTATTTGATGTCGGTATAATTTGTGGAGGGGAAGGGGAAAAACATCGTTTAAATAGGGATACAGGTGGACCCATTGCAACAATGAGAAGTACAAGTCGTTATGTCAAAAACGAACTTTACAACTTTGGTGGGGGAGGATGGGGGGCAGGGAGGATTGGGTGGGGGGGGGTGGGGGGAGGATGGGAAGGGGAAACAAAGGAGGAGGCTACAATGCTTGATAAGAAATGTATTCATTATCTTGCCCATGTAATTGTAACCCCTCTGTACAGTATTTTCACAATAAAAAAAAATTTAAAAAAAGAATGTTCTCAACTAGTGATTTTCATGAAACATTGGAATTAAAATTTAACCAAAAGTAGCAGTTGGTACATTTAAAAATTTTTTTATTGTCCAAGTGATATACAGAGGCGTTAGTTACATATGTAAGGTAGTAAGTACATTTCTTGTCAAACTTATTACCTCCTCTCCCCGAGACATAGTGTCTTGTGAGTATCACTGTTGCATTGGCTCGCCCTTGGTCCTTTGTCTCACCATTTTGTTGTTCCCCTTCCCTTCCCTAATTAAGATAAAGGTATATACAATACCCAGGGCACCAAAATCAACTGCAATGACAACAGGGGATAAACAATAGGAAAAAGAAAAAAAAAACACAAAACAAAAAAGAAATCACATAATACATTAAAAACAACAAAAACAAAGAAAAACCTCTTGTTTCCATGTCATGGAGTTCATTTTGCTTAGCATCACCTTATATGGTCATATGTACATAGCTATTTAGCTATTCTGCTCATCTGCTAGGATTATCCTAGACAAATACTAATTATTACAAATGAGGAAACCATGGGATGTTTCTTTGGGCCTGGCTTCACTTAATATGATCAATTGTGGTGCATTTTTAAGTTTCTTTTATTTTTAATCATGTCTTGTTTCCCAATTAAATTCATTTTAGGTGATATACTTCCCAAAAGACCAGGATTTGTCTACTTGTTATCAGTTTGCAAAAGAAATAGCCATGGCTTGTAGTGCTGCATTGTGCCCTCACCTGAAAACTCTTAAGGGTAATAGAATGAATAAGATTGCACTCAGAGTTTCCATTGACACTGATATGGTAAGGCGGATTTTGTGGTGTGATTTTGAAATGAATACACTGTATATTAAAATAATCAAAAGAGGGCTGGGAAGGTGGCTCATTGGTAGAGTGCTTGCCTTGTGTGCCTGAGGCCCTGGGTTTGATTCCTCAGCACCACATAAGCAAAAAGAAAAAAGCTGGAAGTGGCGCTGTGGCTCAAGTGGTAGAGCGCTAGCCTTGAGCTGAAGAGCTGAGGGACAGCGCCCAGGCCCAGAGTTCAGGCCCCACGACCGGACCCAAAAAAAAAAAAAAAATCAAAAGATGTTTCTGTAACTTTTTGAGAAAAAAGGTCTTTTTTTTTTTTTTCTAAATGGTGCTGGGAATGGCACTGAACTTCATCCCCATCCTTTAACTAGAACTTAAGAACATAAAATATGTGCTAAACACTTTATATGTATTATCTGTGTTGATCTCCAAAACAGAATTTAGCCAATTTTTAAAATAAAAGGCCAAACAATAAGTATTTTAGGCATTGCAGGTTGTTGTGTCTCTCTTACAATTCAACTCTGTCATTATAGTGGGAAACAGCTATTGACAAATATGTAAAAGAATGTGGCCAGTGAAATTATTTTACATATAGCAGGGTGTTCTGACCCAGGGCTATCCTGCCTGATTAGTAATTTATTTATCTATTTATCTAGCTATCTATTTATTTATTCATTCATTCTTTTGGTAATGGGGCTCAAGACTAACCCTCCTGCCGCTGAGCCATAGTGCCACTTCGGCCTTTTCTTTTTATGTGGTGCTAAGGAATGGAATCCAGGTTCTCATGCATGCGAGGCAAGCACTCTACCACTGAGCCACCTTCCCAGCCCTGATTAGTAGTTTTTTAAGTTTACTTATTCTGACTAAATTCACATGATTTAAAATTTTAAAAGTTTGAAAGTATATATGTAAAAGGATCAGTGAACGTTGCAGAAAACTACATTCTCAGTATATTCCTTTTTTTTTCCGATTGTGGGGCTTGAACTCTGGGCCTGGGCATTGTCCCTCAGCTCTTCAGCTCAAGGTGAGTGCCCTACCACTTGTGCCACAGCACCACTTCAGGTTTTCTGAGTGGTTTATTGCAGATAAGAGTCACATGGACTTTCCTGGTGGGGCTGACTTTGAACCACGATCCTTAGATCTCAGCCTCCTGAGTAGCTAGGATTACAGGCTTGAGCCACCGGCGCCTGGCTGCATTCTCAGTATATTCTATGTAGATGTTAGAACCTTGTAAATGATAAGTCCAGACAATAAAGTAAATGATACTAGTAGATATATATGTAAGGTAACAACCTTTAACTCTCAACCCCACTTTACCTCCACCTTTCCTCAGCTCTCTATCCCTGATCAAGCTATCCACATTCAATATTCTTTACGATTTTATACATGTACAAAGCAAGTAGGTGTGTGTGCTTTTTTTTTTTTTTTTGAGTCCGGTCGTGGGTCTGAACTCTGGGCCGGGGCGCTGTCCCTCAGTTCTTCAGCTCAAGGCCAGCGCTCTACCACTTGAGCCACAGCACCACTTCCGGCTTTTTTTTTTCTGCTTATGTGGTGCTGAGGAATCGAACCCAGGGCCTCATGCATGCAAGGCAAGCGCTCTACCACTGAGCCACCTTCCCAGCCCCTGTGTGTGTGCTTTTTATCTCACCTTTTATACTATTTTTACCATGCTTCCTAAATATGTCATTAGGACATATTTTTTAACAAGATCTTCATGCATTATATGGTATTGTTAAAATTTAGATCGTCAACACAATATTTTGTTTTTGAAAAGTATGAGTACAGCCATAAGAAAAATTTCTAGGGGAATTGACAGATTCAAGTATGTACTCTATAGATAATATATTGCTCTAAACAGCAGTCATGCCAATATATTTCCGCAAATGCTGAGAGATCTTGCTCCTATGTCATGCATATGAAATTGTTTTTTTTTGTGGTGGCTGGGAATCAAGCTCAGGGCCTCATACATACTAGAAAGGTGCTCTATCGCTAAGCTATATTCCTTAGCCCTAAAACTTTTGGACTTTGACAATTTTATAGGTAAAATATGATACCCCAATATTATCTTAACTTGTATTATTCTTAACAATGAATGATGCTCATCTTACAAGTAAAAGCTGTTTATTTTTCTTTGAACTTGTGGTTCAAATCTGTTAGGTATATTTAATTTCTAACTGTTTCCAACATCTCATAAAGACTTTCAAAGAAGATTCTCATTAGAGTGGTTAAAATACTGGCTTGTTTTTCTCCAGCTAAGATATATTACTGGAAAAAAGGAAGTTTTGTTTTCAAAGCTCCCTTTCAAGGAAGCTGCTTGTAATTATTGGTTATTTGAGCAAGCATTATTGATTTTTTTTAGTCAAATAGAATTTTACCATCAATATCAAATTCTAATATTATCACATCTGAAATATGTTAAGTAGATTTTAAAAATATTATTTAAAGTAATTTTGATAATTATTCAAAGACCCAACCCTCCATTATATTTATGTATTACTTAAAAGAATAATATCTGCCAAAGGAACAAATATAGTTTTTGTAGTAGATGGATAAAAGAAATAATGGAGCCAGGCGCTGGTGGTTCACGCCTGTAATCCTAGCTACTGAGGAGGCTGAGATCTGAGGATCGAGGTTCAAAGCCAGCCCGGGCAGGAAAGTGTGAGACTCTTATCTCCAAAAAACCACTAGAAAACTGGAAGTGGCACTGTGGTTCAAGTGATAAAGTGCTCCCTTGAGCTGAAGAGCTGAGGGACAGCACCCAAGCCCAGAGTTCAAGGCCCACAACCGACAAAAAAAAAAAAAAAAAAGAATGGGAGAACATAGACTGTTTTTTTTTAAATAAAGTGTCTAGTGTTTGTACTAACATGCCTAAACTAAATATTTTTAAATGTTTTTAAAATATTTACATTTCTATTCATCTGCAAAAGTAAACTAGAATGCTAATCTTCAGGGTCATCTTATCAAGATTTTCTTTTTCCCCAGGTTGAATTTCAGGCGGGATGTGAAGGCCACCTTCTGCCTCAGCATTATCTAAATGATCTTGACAGTGCCCTGATTCCTGTGATTCATGGCGGGACCTCCAGTTCTAGTTTACCATTAGAAATAGAACTGGTATTTTTCATTATAGAAAATCTTTTTTAGTGAAAGGATGTGTTATATTTTATGTTTTGAACTGATCTGTTAAAACTATTTCTAGCACCACCTCTGAAATGCCACAGTGTTAAAAAAAAAAGTAAACATTTAATGACTGAAACATAAAAGCTTTGCTTTTTTAGGCAGAAATAATCTAAGAATTTAAGAGAATAACAATTATTTCAGCTTTACATAATACAAGTACCTGAATGACACAGGTTTCTTCTCACTTTAAGAAATATGTCTTATTTACTGTGTTAACTGTTAAGCCAAAGTATCTGCACTTAGTTATACCTCTTTACACCCAAGAGTGGTTTTAATGAAGGCACTTTTCAGATGTAACCATATGAAGGAAATATCTGTTTTGTGTGTATGCCACTTAGAATACCAGTTTCTAAAGTCTGTTAAAAATCTGTTTCAATGGCACTGATCAGTTTGGAGATCTTAGACACAGTTCTTTGAATAAAGCCAATAATTTATTTGTATAAATGGAGTGGAAATCTACCTCCATGATTAGATAAACTGTTTGGATTGGAGTCAGAGTTTTACATTTTTCCCTTAAATTATTATTATATATATATAGAAAGAGAGAGAAAGAGATAGAGGTAGGTAGACATAAAAACAAATATATCATTTTTCTTGATTAAATGGTATTCATAAAATAATTGTGGGTGCTTCTGGATTTTATGATTCTATATTTAAGTATATTGTTTTTATAGTAACATATGATTTGAAATGTGTTTTATAAATGGTTAATAATTTATAAATAGGCAATATTTTTATATCACAGTGTATTAACTTTTTTCCTTCCTTTCAAAGTATACCACTGCATTTAACATTTCTAAGACTGACAATAGGCCAGAGATGATCCTTGAAATAGTCATTATGTAGCAATAAATGCAGCCTGAAACAGATTTTTTTACTTCCATGTTAATCCTTAGAAAGTTCTTGACAACTTTTTTCATCAACAATGTATGAAGTATACATTTTAATGAACTAATTACTTTTACATATTTTAAATTCTTTGTATGGTAACTATTTTTTATACCAGGATATTTAAAATAAGTTAAAGACTATGTATTTGAGACTGTTACAGAGCTTTCCATATTACTTCAAGCAGCAAAAAGGAAAGAAAAAATGTGTATTGTGTAAGTTATGTAAAATCTAATCATTACTTTGATGCCTTTTTTATTCTTATGTGAAATATATGTTTTGTATCATAAACACTCATTGCATATCTAAAGAAAAGGAAACTACTAACACTACATAGCCCTAATTAAAAAGCATCTCAAATTATAGATCAAATCAAATCTATAACTCAGGATCAAAGGTCTCAAAATAGGAGAGACAAAGAATTTTCATCTCTTTGGGCATGTGGTCCTTGCTCAATCACATCTTTAGTACTAGCCAAATGCACATGTTGCTGAGTATTGTCTTCTGGTAATTGCTATTTCATAAACAATGTAAAATGTTGCTGGTATTAGTTAAATGGCAACATAATTTGTGAAATTTACTAAAATGATATAAAAAGTACATTTCAAACTCAGTTTATGTTTCTTTTATATAATGTCTGTTTACATGTTGGAAAGTGTTTTGTAGAGTAGGTGCACAATTTATGAACACTAAATTCTTTAAAGTAATCAAATAGATGAAGGCTTTTCTACAATGGGATAACTTTGGATTCCTTTTCATAAAGCATCTATATTCAGTAACAGTTGGAATTTTGTCCCTAAAGTTTGGTGGCACGTGTTTAAACATTCTTGGTACATGGATATTTCTAAATGCATTTGCATTTACTTGGACATGTTCTTCCCATTGGTACTTGAAATATTAATTTTTTTAAGGGTTAAGAAATAGAATGCCTTCTTGTAGTTCATCTAGATTGATCAGTTTTTAGTTTTATGCTTTTTCATACAACTAGCTTTCCCTGAATTTTGAAATATGACGTAGAACATTGCCTCTTTGTTTTATATCTATGTCCAACAAACTAGGGATGCATCTGTATGTGTGCTGTGTGCAGAGCAATTTGTTAGGTTTTGTTAGTTAGGAAAGGAATAAAAACATTGTTTTGTCTCTTGGAGGTAATATATAACAAATATATTTTATATAATATATAGTAAATATATTTAATTTTTTTGCTATACTAGAGATATGACTATGTGGTAACAAAACAATCCAGGAAGAGGATGGCCATACCAATAAAAAATGACAACCTGGGATACTGTTAATAGTGGACACTAAACTTGTTTAGGTAAAAGTTGAGAATCTGAAAAGGAAGTAATATTATAGAAAGACTGGACTTTTTTTTTTTTTTTTGGCTAGTCCTAGGGCTTGAACTAAGGGCTAAGATGCTTTCACTGAGCTTCTTTTTGCTCAAGGCTAGCACTCTACTGCTGAGCCACAGCTCCACTTCTGGCTTTTTTTGAGTTGTTATTGAAGATAAGAGTCTCATGTACTTCCCCAGCTAGCTCAAGCTGTGATAATCAAATCTCAACCTCAAGCTAGGATTACTGGCATAAGCTACCATTCAAGCATAACATTGATAATGTGACCCAGGTTTTAAAGAATATATCTAGAAATAAAACAGAGGGCTGGGAAGGTGGCTCAGTGGTAGAGCGCTTGCCTTGCATGCCTGAGGCCTTGGGTTCGATTCCTCAGCACCACATAAGCAGAAAGAAAAAAGCCGGAAGTGGTGCTGTGGCTCAAGTGGTAGAGCACTAGCCTTGAGCTGAAGAGCTGAGGGACAGTGCCCAGGCCCAGAGTTTAGGCTCCACGACTGGATCAAAAAAAAAAAAAAATACTTGAGCTTGAGCAAAACAGAAACTTCCAGCTCATTCTAGGTTTTATTTTTTCTTTATGGTTTTTAAGAAATGGTTCATGTAATATATGTGTGTGTATTCATGATTCAGAAATTTTTTAAACGTTAAGTTTTACTTCTCACCTGTATGCATCTACCCTTATATTTCCTACTCCTTAGCCTCAATAGATAGTCATTTTTATTTCCTAATATGCCAAGATTTAGGTGTAGTTTCAACAAATACATATTTCTCCCTTCCTTTTTCAAGCATACAATACATTGTTATTATGTTATTCACTATTATATAAGAAATTTTTTTAACTTTATGCCTGACTGAAATTTTGTTTCCTTTGAGAAACATTATCTCCCAATCTGTATCTCCTCCAATTCCCTATCAACTGTCACCAATTCAACCCCTGGAAACCACCATTTACTCTCTGCTTCTATGAGCTTAACTTCCTAGATTCTGCATGCCATGCAGTGTTTGTCTGTCTGTGCCTTGTTATATTATCTACTGGCCACCAGGTTCATTCCTATATTACCATGACAAGATTTCCTTTCCTTTTAGCCTGTAGCCTGAGTTACTATACTCACACACCCCCTTCTGTTATGGCCACCAGATTCATTCCTATGTTACGATGGCAAGATTTCCTTTCCTTTTAGCCTGAGTTACCACACACACACACTAATTCCATGTCTTGTTATTGTGAACAGTGTTGCAATGAAAATGCGGTGCAGATAGTCTTAGATATAACTTTATTTCCTTTTAGATATATTCCCAGTGGATTATTGGATCATACAGTAATTTCACTTGTAATTTTGAGGAACTTCACACTTTTTCATGACTATGTTTATTTTACTCCCTTACAAAACATAGCATATTGAACACAATTGTACCAACTCAGTTACTTTGGGTTTTTATTAAAGTTTTCATTACTTCTGACCACTTTTCCATAGTGATTGAGAAAAGCATCTTAGTTACAAAAAGGAAGAAAAACTATTACTGGAATTACAGCATGCTTTTTGTAGGAGTTCTTTTTTCATAACAATTTTTATTACTAAAATACTATTACTAAAATACTACATGGCTAGCTTTCTTACTGAAATTAAATTCCTCTATTCTGGTTTTTTTTTAACTAGGCACTAAGCACTAGGCACTAAATTTGTTTTACCACTTAACTGATACATTAGTATTTCTCATTTATTGGATTTTTATTATCTCATATTAATTGTACGAAATGTGTTTCAAACTTCAGGCTGGTGGCTCACTGATGTAATCCTAGCTACTCAGGAGGCTGAGATCTGAGGATGGCCATTCAAAACCAGCCCAGGCAAGTCCGTAAGACTCTTACCTGCAATTAACTACTACAAAGCCAGAAGTGGAGCTGTGGCTCAAGTTGTAGAGTGCTAGTGTTGAGCAAAAAGCTAAGGGACAGAGCCAGGCCCTGAGTTCAAGCCTCAGGACTTGTACACACATAAAAGATGTATATTAGGGCTGGGAAGGTGGCTCAGTGGTAGAGTGCTTGCCTTTCATGCCTGAGGCCCTAGGTTTGATTCCTCAGCACCACATAAGCAAAAAGAAAAAAGCCAGAAGTGGCACTGTGGCTCAAGTGGTAGAGCACTAGCCTTGAGCTGAAGAGCTGAGGGACAGCGCCTAGGCCCAGAGTTCAGGCCCCACGACTGGACCCCGCCCCCCCCCAAAAAAAAGATGTAGTATTTCATTATAACATACATTAATCTATTTATTCCCAATTATTTTCTCTTGCTCCATCCCTCCAGATTTTTAGTGGCTTTAAATTTTTTTGTTTTGTTTTATTTTTTATTTTTGGTTTTAAATTTTTTTGACTGGATATTTATTATTAATAAGTTTTTTTGATTATGTAAATACCATACAGAGCGGTTAAAATTACATGAGCAAGGAAATGAGCACATTTCTTATCAAGCATTGTTGCCTCCTTTGTTTCTCCTTACCATCCCTGCCCTGCCATATCCCGCCCACCCCCCCCCCCCCACCAAAGTTTTAAAGTTCGTTTTTCGACATAACATCTTGTACATCTCATTGTTGCAATGGGTCCTATATCCCTATTTAAACAGTTTAAACAATTTGTTTTTTCCCTTCCCCTCCACAAATTATACCAACATCAACTACAGTGAAAATAGGGGTTATACCATGGGGAAGGGGGGAACCCTACTGCATTGTTGGTGGGAGTGTAAACTTGTTCAACCACTTTGGAAAGTAGTATGGAGGTTCCTCAAAAGATGCCACATAGAACTCCCCTATGACCCAGCAATACCACTTTTGAGCATTTACCTGAATGATCACAAACAAGACCATACTAAAGCTACCAGCACAACTATGTTTATTGCAGCATTATTCACCATAGCTAAGGTATGGAACCAACCCAGATGCCCCTCAGTAGATGAATGGATGAAAAAAAATATGGTATATATACAAAATGGAATTCTGTGCCTCCATCAGAAAGAATGACATTGCCTCATTTGTTAGGAAATGGAAAGACTTGGAAAAAATTAAGTGGTTTTAAATTTTATTTATTTTTGTCGGTTGTGTGGTTTGAACTCTGGGCCTGGGCACTGTCCCTCAGCTGTTCAGCTCTAGGCAAGCTCTCTACCACTTGTACCACAGCGCCACTGTACCACAGCGCCACTTATGGTTTTCTGAATGGTTTATTAGAGATCAGAGTCTCATGGGAAGGAGGGAGTAGCAATGCTCAATAGGAAGTGTACTCATTACTCATGTAACTAAAACCCCTCTGTACAGTATTTTTACAATTAAAAAAACATAAAAAAGAAGAAAAAACAGTCTCATCGGCTTTCCTGCCAGGGCTGGCTTTGAACTGCAATCCTCAGATCTCAGCCTCCTGAGTAGCTAGGATTACAGGTCTGAGCCATCCGCGCCCAGCTTAAATTTTGTTCTTAATATCCCATTTTGAATTAAGCTTGGACTGATACACAATATATTTTGGTAAACATGTTCTACATTTGTGATAAAATTCAACTATACTTTTGTGCTTTATATAGATGAATAGATCTAATATTAAAGATTGTGTGTGCACATGTGTGTGCATGTACCAGTCTTGGACTTGAACTTGGGGTCTAGGCTCTGTCCCTGAGTTTTTGCTCAAGGGTAGCATGCTGCCACTTGAATAATAGCTCCACTTCTTGTCTTTTTGGTGGTTAGAGGTAAGATTCTAATGGACTTTTCTGCTCAGGATGGTGTTGAAATGTGATCCTTAGATCTCAGCTTCCTGAGTAGCTAGAATTACAGGCATGAACCATCAGTGCCTGGCAATGATTTTTTTTTTTTTTCTGGTGCTGGGGCCTGAAATCCGGACCTAGGCACTGTCCCTGGGCTTCTTTTGCTCAAGGCTAGCATTCTAGCACTTAAAACACAGCTCCACTTCTGGCTTTTTGGTAATTTATTGGAGATTTTTTTTTTTTTTTTTGCCAGTCATGGGGCCTAAACTCTGGGCCTGGGCGCTGTCCCTCAGCTCTTCAGCTCAAGGCTAGTGCTCTACCACTTGAGCCACAGCGCCACTTCCAGCTTTTTCTGCTTATGTGGTGCTGAGGAATGGAACCCAGGGCCTCATGCATGCAAGGCATGCACTCTACCACTGAGCCACCTTCCCAGCCCCTTTATTGGAGATATTGCTCAAACTTTCCTGCCCGGGCTGGCTTTGAACCAACATCCTCAGCTCTCAGCCTTCTGAATAGCTTGCTAGGATTAAAGATGTGAGTCACCAGCGCTCAGCAATAAAGATCTTTTTAATAAAATCTTAGTCTCCCAGATTGCCTCTACAGTGATTTCCACTGCCTATTACCAAAACTGTTGTGCGGTTCCCTTAGTCATACTAGTTTTGGCCTTTGTGACCAGTAGAATATAGTAGAAGAGTATACGATAAGACTTCGCTGCCCATCTTTAGTCCATTTGTCTTTCTTTCCCCTCTATCTCCTCTTCTCTTGGCTAAGTCACTGAGGGAAAATAGATAGCTGCCAAGTGTAGGCAGCTACATAGAGGACCTGAAGCTTTCCACCAACAGCACATGAGCAACTTCAGGAGGCCCTGCTTTTCACTCTAAGAAGATAACCAATTACCTTTTGTAAGATAATAAATGTTTTAAACTTAAGATTTTGGTCATTTGTCACATGTAGCAACTTTTACGTAAAAATTGCTAATGGTTTTGACAAAATTAGACAATTCATTTATGGACTCCATGCCACCATTCATAGGTGCTGAGTATAGAGAATGAATTTAGCAGTTAATTTGCCCTGCAGTAGCAAAGATGCAATTGTGGAAAACTTCTATTTCTGAAAACTGCCTACCTGGATATTTAGGTCTATGCTCCCACCGAAAACAACAGAAGATGATTAGAATCGTCATAAAACAAAGATTTTAAGAGAATAAGGAATGTCCAGTCCAACATTAAAAGTGAACATGAGCTATATTTTAACAACCATAAAAAGGATAACAAAAATCAGTTCAGGCCCCACAGTGGGGTTAATCTAACAAGAGTTCCTATTATCACTTTTAGAATGAGGAGAAACCTATCAAAAATAAAAGCCAAGTTTAAAGTTGCATAAGTCACCTAAATAATCTTATGCATTCCATTAAGATGCATCAAACCTGATGCCTTCAGGTGCCAGGAACATAAAATTTTGTTTGTTTTGCCAGTCCTTGGGCTTGAAATCTGGGCCTGGGTGCTGTCCCTGAGCTTTGCTCAAGGTTTGCATTCTACCAGTTGAGCCACAGCTCCATTTCCTGCTTGTTCTGAGTAGTGTATTGTAGATAAATCTCATGAACTTTCCTGCCCTGGCTGGCTTTGGCCCACAATCCTCTGATCTCAGCTTCCTGAGTAGCTAGGATTATAGGCCATAGCCACTGACACAGCTTAAAATTAAGTCTTTTCCATAGAAAATTCCATGTAGGATTCAAGTCCTTTTTTGTTTTTGTTTTTGTTTTTGGGTCCAGTCGTGGGGCCTGAACTCTGGGCCTGGGTGCTGTCCCTCAGCTCTTCAGATCAAGGCTAGCACTCTACCACTTGAGCCACAGCGCCACTTCCAGCTTTTTTCTTTTTGCTTATGTGGTACTGAGGAATCAAACCCAGGGCCTCATGCATGTAAGGCAAGCGCTCTACCACTGAGCCACCTTCCCAGCCCCCAAGTCCTTTTTTGAATACAGCATCTAACACAGAAAAAAAACATTTTGCTAGATTCCAAAAAGAATAAAACTCATATGCGTAGGCATTCACTTTATGGTTTCTGAATTTTAAAATTAGATTTGGAAATTCATGCAAAAAATGGCAAATTACAAAAGGCAATGAAGCTAATTAACACTGTTGTTGCTTGTGATGAGCTGAGTCCAAACAGCCCTTCTGGCTCAGTAGCAGCAGTCACTGGAGTTGCCTCTCAGTGACTATTCCTTCCAGTAGTAGCCATTGTCTGCCAACGTTGCACCTTCACCACCACTGCTGCTGAGCCTTCTCAGGTTCTTGTGCAGGATGAGGGAAGATTGTGTGAAGAACTTAATTCAGAAAAGTAAATTGAAGGCCTCTGCTCTGTCTTTCCATCCTCTTCTCCAGGAGATATCTCTGTGTTTGCGTGTGTCACTGTCTCAGTGGCTTTGAGGTTAGGGGTTCTTACACCATTGCGGTCTTCTGGTTTTCCCTTTAGGTATTTTTGGAAGGTGACATGTTATTGGTTGTGTCCTACAATATCCTGATGAGTTATTAATTCCTAACCAGTTTCTTTCTGCAAATCCCCCCCCACCACCACTCCGCCTCCCCAGGGTCATAGGAAGGCTATCAAAACTAGAAGGGGCTAGGGTAAGGAGCTAGAGGCAAGATATTTGAAGCACTCTTTTGTGTCTGATTTCAGCCTACTAGGCCAAGATGCTGACCAAGGGTCTTGGGTCCTAACTGATGTACTTTCAATGCTGCAATTATCTTCAAAATTAATTTTTTTTGGGGGGGGATCCGATCGTGGGGCCTGAACTCTGGGCCTGGGCGCTGTCCCTCAGCTCTTCAGCTCAAGGCTAGCGCTCTAGCGCTTGAGCCACAGTGCCACTTCTGGCTTTTTTCTTATGTGGTGCTGAGGAATCGAACCCAGGGCCTCATGCATTACAAGCCAAGCGCTCTACCACTGAGCCACCCTCCCAGCCCTAATTCTGAATGCTACTCATCATTATATCCTCCTGCATCTGGTCTCAAATGAAAAGTAAGTGCTAATTGGGTTAAGGTGGGCCTCTTTGTCCAAGCCTATGTCATAATCACATTTTACTTTTAAATCACCACCACACCCCATTTTTTCTTAGGTGGTCACGTGTAATCACAGGCACAGGGTGACTTTTTTTTTCTTGGTTCTTGAATTCACGGCCTGGGCACTGTTCCTGAGCTCTTCTCAAGGCTAGTGCTCTACCACTTGAGCCACAGCTCCACTTCTGGTTTTCTGGTGGTTAATTGGAGATAAGTCTCACGGACTTTGCTTCCCAGGCTGGCTTTGAACCCCAACCCTTAGATCTCAGCCTCTTGAGTAGATAGGATTACAAGCGAGAGCCACCAGCGTTGGGGGTCAAAGGGTGATTCTTGAGATGTGGAATTCATTGACAACCATGTGTCAATCATTCCCTGTAGGCTGGCCTTGGGGAAGAACTTAACCCTCCAGGTTCCCTAAACCTTGATAAAAGTTGGGCAGATATAAAAGTGATGGTCCTACTCTACCTCTCCTGAGACAACCCGTTGTCACTTCTGACAGTGCCTTTCTGTATGAACTTAACATTTTTTTTTCTTGGTCGGTGGTGGGGCTTGAACTCTAGGCCTGAGCACTGTCCCTGTGCTCTTCAGCTCAAGGTAAGCGCTCTACTGCTTGAGCCACAGCCCCACTTCCAATTTTCTAGTGCTTTATTGGAGATAAGAGTGTCACAGACTTTCCTGCCCGGGCTGGCTTTGAACCTCGATCCTCAGATCTCAGCCTCCTGAGTAGCTAGGATTACAGGCGTGAGCCACGGGCGCCTGGCAATGAACTTTACAATTCTTAATAAACTCAGGTTTTGCTCTAAATTTGGTGTGTTGCCTGAAATCTCAAGAATACAAAGCTGCCTTGACTTCTGGTACCACTAAGGCCCTCAAATGTAAGGAAGAGAGAACAAAGTTCAGTATTTTTGTGCAGCAACACTCTATTCTTGGGAGCACTGATGATTTCATGGCGTTAGCGTATGAGTAGGATTAAAAAGAAAATATACCCAACTTTGGAAACCCATACTTCACACTAGGCACTTCTTCATCTTCCCCGAAGGTGGCAAAGCTAGAAGCTCCGGTTGCACTTCAGGGGCTGTGCGCGTGCGCAAAGCTCTGCGCGTGCGCACTCCTCCTCACGGGCGCGCCCGCGAAGCACGGGCCTGCAGCCTGCCCGTAGTGGAGTCAGATTTCCACCCCCTCCCGTGAAGCGCCTGCGCGGACGGCGGGCGTCCGTCACCATGACAACAACCGCTGGGGGCCCAGGTACTCCTCTCTCCTTGACGTCGCTCCGGGCGGTCTCCGCCATAGCCCGCGGCGTGGGCTTCCGGGCGACGGCCTGCCCGGGACACTTTTCGGGCCTCAGTACCCGGGTGGGCGCTGTCGGGGATTCGCCCTGCGGAAGAGCGCCGCTCCGTCCCCGCGGAGCCCCGGTGGCTGGGGATGGACCCCGTCCGCGCCCGGCGCGTGGCGCGGAGGCCGGCTCCGGGAGGAGGTTTAGGGAAGAGCATTTAGCGGGCGCGGGACGCTGGCAAGATGGTTGCCTTCGGAGGACTCGCTTGAAATGGAAGGGCGGGGACGCCTGTGTATCGGTGGAACGGTGGGTCGCTGGGGTCGCTGGGAGGCGGAGCCTGGAGGCGCCTGGCCGGCCGCGTGCGCTCGCTGGGGGCTCCACCGTGGTACTCAGGCCTGCGCTGGGGTCACACCTCTGCCGTCGGAGGCAATCCGCGGCCTGCAACTCCTCCGGAAGCCCCCGTCCTCCCCAAATCAGCCGGCCTGGTGACACTTCTTTTTCAGGGTAGCTGTGTTCCCAGACATAGGACCATTTTCTAAAGTTCTTCGCTTTGAAGAAAGTAAGGACCGAAGTATGTTTGTACCCTGCATCTTTAAAAAGAAAAATCATATCCTCGGTGCTACAAGAGCTTTTAAATAGACATAATTGCAAATGACTGATTTTATGTTATTTTTAACTTTGTGTCCGTCATGGGGGCTGATCTCCGCCTGGGCGCTGCCCCTCAGCTCTTCAGCTCAAGGCTAGCGCTTTACCACGTAAGCCACAGCGCCACTTCCGGCTTTTTTCTGCTTATGTGATGCTGAGGATTCGAACCCAGGGCCTCATGCATGCGAGGCAAGCACACTACCACTGAGCCACCTTCCCAGCCCTAAATTTTTTTATCCTACAAAAATAAAAATGTGTTCTGAACACATAATAAACACAAAAGGCACATTAGGATTTATGATGAAAACTTCCTTCCCATCAACCGATTAATTCCAAGCTTAGGTCAATTAAAGTGTCAGAGCATGCTTAAGGTAGGCTAGAATAGGCTATGACATTGGGTATTAAATGTATTCTTATTGGGCATAAACTCTAGGCCTGGGTGCTGTCCCTCAGCTCTTCAGCTCAAGGTGAGCGCTCTACCACTTGAGCCACAGCGCCACTTTGTTTTCTGTGGTTAATTGGAGATAAGAGTCTCACGGACTTTCCTGCCTGGGCTGGCTTTGAACCGCAATCCTCAGATCTCAGCCTCCCCAGTAGCTAGGATTACAAGCGTGAGCCACTGGCACCCGGCTAAATGTATTCTTGACTTAGGGTATTTCCAATTTATAATATGTTCATCTGGACATATGTCTATTCTCAGATGCAAGGAGCATCTTGTACATAGTTATGGCTGAGTACCATGTAGCAATTCACCTATTTAAAGAATTAGTAGATCTGGGAATGGTGGCTTCCACCTATAATCTTAGCTACATGGAAGATGTAGGTAGGAAGATCATGATTTTTCTAGTTTCTTATAAAAACATACATACCTTAATTTTGGACTTTGTAAGATAGAAACTTCTGTTTTAACTACCCAACTTTGTCAAGGTACCATGAAAATAAGTCTCCCAGAGAGGTATGAATAGGTGCAGCACAGAGATATAGAGTCCCAAGTCATTAGGATTTGATATCTACTCTTTCTCAGCCTCTCCAGCCATCTTACCCGCCCCCTTTTATGGTGCCAGTCCTAGGGCTCGAACTAAGGACCTTGATATTTTGTGCTCAAGGTTTGTGCTCTGCTACTTGAACCACAGCTCTGCTTCTGGCTTTTTGGTGGTTTGGAGGTAAGAGTCCCACAGATTTTTCCTGCCTGGGCAGACTTCAAACTACGATCCTCAGATCCCAGCCTCCTGAGTAGCTAGCGTTACAGGAATGAGCCACTGGTGCCATCTCTCTCTCTCTTTTGTGATGGGGCCTTGCTTTGTAGTCCAGGCAGGCCTCAAAATTACAATCCTCTGGTGCCAAATTCTGAGGGCTGGGTGTAAGGTGTATGCCATCACAGCTGACTCCATTTAGTGTGTATCACAGTGAATACTGTGATTTCATTATTTTCTTGTTGCCATAAATTGCCATTTAAGTTTGTAAGGCCATGACTGTTTCATGTGCTGAATAGGGCCAGTGTCTGAGGTGACTGCTTGGGGACAATGGGGTCCCCAGCCAACTCTTTATTCAGAGTGGTTGCTACATCCCATGTGTATTGGTTAGAAGTTGTCTTTATTTGCCCCTCTCTTCTCTGATCAAATACTGCTTTGCACAATATTTCATTGGCAGTTTCTAATATCTGTTGTTGAACAGTTAATGAAGAGCATAATCTTATGCATAAGATACTAGAAGGCACTTGGAAGGCAATTAATAAATGGTTGAATAAATAAGCAGAGTTAGAGAGATGATAAAGAGAAAATACAGTGTATTTTAAGTTGACAGAATTAACTACATTTCTACATGCTATATAAGTCTATAAATACTATCTCAAGAGTTCACTTAACCACTCATGAATATTTCCAAGAGTCATAATCTGAAGAGAATATGCAGCAGAATGTTCATTGGAACTTCAGATGGAGGAAACAAATTGTACAAAACTAACAAGTTTCAAGCATAACTTTGGCTTTATATTCTTACTTTTATTTATAGGGCTGGGATATGATGTGAAATTTTTGAAGTTTCAACCCTTGAAGATCTATTTCTTGCCATTTAAATTTTCTTCTTGCATCTTTTTTATGCTTCAGATGTTCAGATCATCTTGAATATCTACTGATTATTACATTATGTAACATATGATATCTTTATATTTATTAATACTTGCAGCATCATAATATATGTTGTCTTCAAGTGTTTATATTTTTCCCAGTATAACTACTTTGTTAATATCCCTTATCATCTTCTGTAGGCATAGACTTAAAGGAAATAAAATCACTACCTTGTAAAGATATCTCAAGAGCATTATTCATAATAGCCAATGTATAGAAACAAGCTAGTTATCTGATGGCTGATTTTTAAGTAAAGATGTGTTGTCCACACACACATAGATACACACAAAGAAGAATATTATTCATCCCTAAAAATGACTTATTAATAGCCACGAGTGCATGAGCCTTGAGGGAACTGTTATTCTAAGTGAAAGAGCTACACAAGAAAGAAGGAAATACTGTGTGATGTTATATAGAGAATTTAAAAGAGAATTCAAGTATACAGAAATAGAGAACAAAACTTTAGTTGGGTATGTGTGGAGAATATATGTCAGAGGATATAAAGTGGCAAATCTGTCAAACACATCTGTAGATCTAACATATAGCA
This sequence comes from Dipodomys spectabilis, assembly GCF_019054845.1. Classification (NCBI taxonomy): domain Eukaryota; kingdom Metazoa; phylum Chordata; class Mammalia; order Rodentia; family Heteromyidae; genus Dipodomys; species Dipodomys spectabilis. The sequence goes on along the minus strand of NW_024870817.1, from coordinate 21,430,455 downwards.
AGAGGATTATGGGTAATAAATTGTAATACATATAGAATGTTAATTTGCCTCATATAGTAACCTTTTATCTATCAATATATGTCTCACCACATCATGCCTACATTTGCATAATTTTGCTTCAAAATTTTTTGCTCCATTGAAAGTACCAGTCTTTCTCATGTAAATCCTGTTATTTTAGGATCATGGAGTGAAAATGTACTGGAATATTTTCTGAGAAATAACCAGATTACAACAGAAGATGGCGCTGAGATTGTCTGGTATCATGCTGCTAATCACAAGGCACAAATGTATGAGGCCTTGAGAAGTAAGTTGCTTGCTTTCACTTATCTTGGAGCTAACACAAGTAATAATTTCATCCCTGTCTACTAAGTTAGCTTTTTTTTTCTCAGAGGCTGTTATTGGAATCTTCAAACTACCTCAGTAGCCAAAAAGCCCTTGTACAAGCTGACCTGTTTCTCCAAGTTCACCTGTTATCATCTTCCTATGCTTCTGAAATTCTGAAGAGTTAATTAGCTTACTCCTTTCTTATTATGTACTATAGTTAAAAGAAGTCTTCGCACTTTCAGCTTTCCCCTGGGTACCTCCTTCTCTTAAGTCCACAAATTCATCAGGGAGAAGACTGTCTTCTCCTAGTTGCTACAGATGACAGTGTTGCCAGGTTTTACTGCTGCATAAAACAAGTTGTATATTCTCATACTTCAAATAAGAGTTTCCACACTGCTCTTCCCACTTCCATGACTAGCTCTTTCCTTGCCTTTGTAGCCCTCACTAGGCTTCGAAGCCAATGATGCATGGTTCCTATTTTTTTGTGAGGGCAACACTTGACTTCCAGATGTTTCCTTCTGTTTATATACTTCAAACTTACAACTTAAAATAGCATTGTGTACTATGTCTCATGATAGTGTGGGTCAGCTGACTGGTTCCTTTGCAGGTGGTGTAGATGTAGACCAGAGTCTTTTTTTTTTTTTTTGTCGGTCATGGGGCTTGAACTCTGGGCCTGGGCGCTGGCCCTCAGCTCTTCAGCTCAAGGCGAGCGCTCTACCACTTGAGCTACAGCACCACTTCCGGTTTTCTGGTGGTTTATTGGAGATAGGAGTCTCACGGTCTCTCCTGCCCGGGCTGGCTTTGAACCGCGATCCTCAGATCTCAGCCTCCTGAGTAGCTAGGATTACAGGCGTGAGCCACCAGCGCCCGGCAGACCAGAGTCTTTATAGAGCTGCAGTCAGTGGGGAGCTCAGCTGGAGCTAGAAATCCTATTGTCAAAGAATATGTGCTTATAAACAGAGATATGAGTTTTCAATATACACTTCAGCCATAAGTAATACATAACCACAGTTTCAAATTTGAGAGTTGAGAAGAAAAAATAATGATTCATTATTTCCAGAAGACTTCCGCAAATCTTAGTAAGTCTACCCTCACATACTCATTTTGCTCAGTACTGGAACATGTACATAAGTCTGACAACAGTTTATGCACTCTGTAACTTAAGCAGTGTTTAACTTCTGGTCACCTGTTAATTCATCTGAAAAAAAGTAAGGACAACATATAGGGCTTAGTATAGTACCTGGCATGTAGTCATTCCTCACCATTAGCTTTCTTTCCTTCCTTTTCCATTCCTTGTTATGTACAGGGCATGGCATTTCCTGTGTTTCTGCTTGTTGTTTTATTAGCACTAACTGAAGGTTTTCCATTTGGACAGGCTGTGCTCACATGATAGAGGCTGATGTCCTTCTTCCAGGCGACGAGTCAGAGCATGGTCAGCCAATCATGGCCCACCCTCCTGAAATAAGTAGCGATAACACTTTGCAGGAGTGGCTGGCAGAGGTTATGAAAAGCAATAAAGGCATCAAGCTGGATTTTAAGAGGTATTTATACAAACATGCGTTTGGTTGTTTCAGAAAACTTTGAGAAAAAAATTAATAGTCACACATACCCATGCCTGTGTATTTTTGTACTTAATTCAAACTGCTGGTTGAATTATAGGCTTTAATATGTTCCAGGAATGGACCTGATGCTCGCTGAGATATATGCTAAGATTGTTTCTTGGAACCTTTAGAGGCTACAGTTAATTTTTATAAAGGAATTAGTCACAAGTGATCTGTGTGATAACAGAGTGGTAACTTTAAAAAAAATGCTTCTTTTGGGCTGGGAAGGTGGCTCAGTGGTAGAGCGCTTGCCTTGCGTGCCTGAGGCCCTGGGTTAAATTCCTCAGCACCACATAAGCAAAAAAGAAAAAACTGGAAGTGGCGCTGTGGCTCAAGTGGTAGAGCACTAGCCTTGAGCTGAAGAGCTGAGGGACAGCGCCCAGGCCCAGAGTTCAGACCCCACGACTGGACCCAAAAAAAAAAAAAAAAATGCTTCTTTTGTTGAAAAGCAATCTGTGAGGGAGAGAGTTGGAAGAACATTATTGAAGCAGTTAATATGATTTATTATATGATTTATTATTTTTGTAAATAGAATTATGTAGAGTTTTTCAGTAACTAAAGTGTTTTTTAAAATATTGTTTTGGAAGTATTGATAGTGAAGTGTGACTAAATGTCATTTCCTTCACTCATAAATGAAAATTATTTATAACTTGTATTTATAAGAATATACCAGGAAAGCTCAAGATAAGCTTCATGAAGGCTGCCACTATTGAAATTCAGAATTGATGCTAAACCTACCTCATCTCTGAATCATATTTTAAATTTGAATTAACTCAAGAAAGTAATAAGGATTTAGAATTCTTATAGAATTAGTAAAGCAGTCCAGCCATTTGCTGTAGGACAAGCTGTGTCAGTAAGCCTCGTTGTTGTTGGTGAATGAGGAGTATACAGAATCTTGAGTATACAGCAGTTCGTATTGATGGGGACTTGTGAGTTAAAGAACTGGCTTAAAATTATGAAGATTTTCCAGTGGCATCTAATTCAACTGTTTTATTGACAAAGAAACTTACTCCCCGAGAGGTTTTTTGAACTACCAAAGACAATAGCTAAGCTTTGCTGACTAAACTAGCACCAGATCCTACGATTTTGGAAATACTTATTCCACCATGAAGTAGAGCATTTCATCAGCAGTAATTGGCAATTTCAAGTTTTAGACCTCCTTGCCTTTTTAAGAGCTCAATTTTTCTTGTTTACTGTTTCCCCTTAAATTGTTCCCTGGGATGTTTCCTTTGGCTCCCCACAGATTAGCTTGTTTATTCTTAAATGCTAGCAGCTACCACAAAAGAGCCAGGCTATTAAAAAAATTAATCCTATTATTTGAAGGAGAATGACCAAAACAGCTGTAAGAACATGTATTATTTGTCAGACCATCTTCTAAGAACATTACATGGGTTTCTCATTTAATCTTCCTAACAACCCAGGATGTAGGTCATTGTTGTTATCCTCCTTTTCCACATAGGGAAATGGAGGCAGAGGGGGTCAGGTAGGCTGCTGGAGGTCATATGGTTAGTAATGGAGAGCTTCAACCTGGCTGGAGAGTTTAAGAGGAAGCAGGCTAAATAATATTCTAATCAAAATTTAGTTCTGGAGCTTGAATTCAGGACCTGGCTGCTGTCCTTGAGCTCTTTTGCTCAAGGCTAGTGCTCTACCACTTCAGCCACAGCTTCACCTCTGAACTTCTGATATTCATTTTTTGGGGGAGGTGGGGAGTGGTTCGTTGGAGATAAGAGTACCACAGACTTTCCTACCCACGCTGGCTTTTAACTTTAATCCTGAGATCTGAGCCTCTGGAGTAGCTAGGTTTACAGGTGTAAGCCACCCATGCCTGGCTAATGCATGGTATTTAAATTTTTTATCTGGAGTTTTGGCAAGGAATTACTTTTCCATAATAAGTAATTTAAGTGACTTATTACAATTTTGAATATGATTTTTATTCTTTCATCCTAATTTCTAAATGAAATTCATAAGAAAGCGTGCTATTTTGGTCATTGTAGCTTTATAATGCTCTTTGAAGTCAGATAGTGTGATGCCTCCAGCTTTGCCTTTTTTGCTCAGGATTACAGGCTATTCTGGATTTTCTCTGTTCCATATGACTTGACATGAGAAATGACACATCTTATTTGGAGTTTACAAGCCCAGATTTAGGGTTTATTAATCTTCCATTTCAGGAGCAGAAGAGTAGAAGGAGGAAATATACCACATAGGAACAGAGTGACAATGAGAAGCTAAGAACTAGAGCCTGGCTTCTCTGGTTTTAGTGTAGTACTTCATGGGATTGTTGATTTGACTTTGGAAGGTACACAAAAGGAGTAGAAAGAAGGACAAAAGCCCTGTTAGACATGTCCCATCTTGAAAAAGCGGAGGACCATGAGGGGGGCTGCTCCTGTTCTCCCGAAGTCATCCCCATGATTCTTTGTCTTCCACCACAGATGAGCTACTAACTGTTTTACACTAGCCTAGTGAGGAGCTTCCGAACTTCTACTGGGTCTATACGTAATGGCACTATTCATAGATCTGTAGAACTTTTGCATTCCTTTCATGAATAGTAAGTAGAAATCAATATTTTGAAATATAATGTAGGTTAGCTTTTTCCTCTGCTATGATCCTTGATTTTATTTGTCAAATATTTTTGTATTATGCTATTATCATGAATTTGAGAACATCAACACCAGTGGTCTAAAAGCCCTTTTACTGTGAGAATGTTTTGTTAACAGCCAACTGTTTTTAGTCTGGCAGCCGTGGAACCATCCATGATGCTGCTGGAAAAGGTGAAGAGATACCTGAAGTGTCCTGTGTGGATTAATGCTGATATTCTTCCGGGTCCAAATGGGAGTGGCAAGGTAGTAGATGCGAAACCATTTATAGACACCGTGACATCCTTCTTTCCAGATGTGACATTTTCCCTTGGTTGGACAACAGGCTGGCATCCTGAAAAAGTCAATGAAGGTGATTGATCATTCTAATAATGTGTTTAAAGTTAGTCAAATTAAAATATCCTCCAGTTATAAAAATAGTACCTTTAATACAAAGCCAATAAAAAAAACAAACCCCTTCCAACAAAATCTAAGAGTCTAGTGCTGAGAAAGTCCTGACCCTTCATGTATGGGTTTGACCCTTCTTTCCCAATGGCACTGTGCTCATTGGTTTCACTCTCTTCATCTGTCACCAAATGGAAATACTTGGTTGAAAAGTCTAGATTTACTGAAGTGAAGTTGCCTCTTTACATATTTTGAACAAGTCCTGAGTTGCTCTTGTGTTGTTGTTGAACCGTTGGACCATTTTAGTGCCTTCTTCACCCTCTCCCCCAATTACACTGTGAAGCAACCTCTATATTTTAGATAATGGATGCAAAAACTTTTCAGAAGTAAGAGTAATTGAAGAGCAAAAGTTCTGCCCTTTAGATATTAGGGGCACCTCCTTACGTTTCTTTGATTGGACAAGACATTGGGAAGCCCCGAGACACTTCTGGGGCTAGATTTGTTCTTTGCATTCGCATCCTGCTACAGGTAGACATGATCAGCTTCTTATTACACTCCCTTGGCTCATGTTTGTATTTTCTTTGCAAATCCTTAGGCAGTGATGTCTAGGTTAAACAGCCAGTAAACAACTCAGTGCCCTAGAACATTAGTTCACATGGTAAAAGTAATAAAGTATTTGGAATCTATACAGGTTTTATCTATGGGCTTCAGCGCACTCTTTTTTCTGCTTAAGGGCCTGGGTCCTGTCCCTGAGCTTTTGTGTTCAAGGCCAGAGCTCTACCACTTAAGCCACATTTCTACCTCTGGCATTTTGGTGGTTAAGTGGAGATAAGAGTCTTTCAGACATTCCTATCTGAGCTGTGATCCTCAGATCTCAGCCTTCTGTGTAGGTAGGATTATTGATGTGAGCTAGTCATTTTTAAATTAATTGGCTATTGCTTTGTATTATCATTATGTGTGTATGGGGGTGCTGAGGATTGAATTTATTGCCCTATTACTGAGTTGTTTCCTCAGTTCCAGATATAACGGTTTCTTGTTCAGCATGAGGTTAGAATAACTGTCACCTAGTGGGTAATGACACAGATTGTGACTTTCTTAGCCAATAATTGATACAATTGAGAGAAAAAAACTATCCTAACTCAATTAAAAATTTCTAATCATTTAGATTTTTATTATTTTCATTGAGGTAATACATAATTTAAAATGCTGAAGAGTAGCACTGTTTGAAAAGAAATGTACTTACTTATGTAACTGTAACCCCTCTGTACATCACCTTACAGTAAAATAAAATTTAAAAAAATGCTTGAAGAAAATAAACTGAAAAGTATTTAGTACCTCTCTTGTGATTATAACCTCTATCTTGTCCCTGTGTAATCTAACAAGGGCTCTCCCCCAGGTTTGCACCTAGTAAACCATGTCTGCAACCAGAGTGTGCTCAAGTTCTTTTCCATCACTGTGTTCAACATTACCAACAAGTGTTTTATCCTGCTCTACTTCTTATGCTAAAGATTGTTAAAAAGAGTATGTATAGCTTTCTAACCATAGTATAGTTTCTGTTAGCAATCCCTTCTTCTAGTATTCTAGTATTCTGTAATTTTGAAAACTTAAAGAAAAAAACATTTCCTTTTTATTTACCAGAAATTTACCTACTAAATTGAGATATTCACTGAGGATTTCTGCAAATCCTCCTTTACCTTCCAAGACTTTTTACAACCCACTTTTGGTAGAGATTAGGGCAATACAAAATGAAACAGTTTTTAGATGCTATTTATACACAACCAGTGCATTTTCTAGAATATCCCAACAAGATTTATAAAGTCAGTTTTACTTCTACTTGTACTATACATAAAATCTGTAAGTGATTTGGACTAACCACAAAGAAAATTGAAGTCAGTTATCACTTAAACAGCTATTAAATACCTAGTAATCACTTTTTCTTGGAAAAGTTAACTAACACAAATAGAAAAATCTCCATTTATAGAGCATATTAATGATACAGAATGACCTAAGAGATGACACATACCTTAGAATCTTTCAATAAAAATACTATCATATTTTTTTATTTGAGAGATTAGAAGTTATTTATTTATTTTTGGTGCTGATACTAGAACTGGGCATTTTCACTCCCTGTTGGAGCTCTGCCGCTTGAACCACACCCCCACATAGCATTTTGCTAGTTATTTGGAGATAGAGTCTCTCAGACTTTTCTTCCCAGGCTGGCTTTGAACCTTGGTCCTCAGATTGCTGCCTCTTGAGTATCTAGTATTATAGACATAAGCCATTGATGCCTGACTTTGTGGGTTTTTCTTTTTTTTTTCTTCTCTTTCTGTCTTTATGTACTTAAGAAAAAGATCTTAGCAATGAAGTAAGTTAAAATTGTTTCAAATATGCTTTTTTTTACTTGAGAGATTAGTAAAACTTCCTTGGATTTTGTTTTCTATTTTTTGTTTTGTGCTGGAGATTGAACCCAAGCCTGACATTTTTTTTTTTTTTTTTTGTCGGTCGTGGGGCTTGAACTCTGGGCCTGGGCACTGTCCCTCAGCTCTTCAGCTCAAGGCGAGTGCTCTACCACTTGAGCTACAGCGCCACTTCCGGTTTTCTGGTGGTTTATTGGAGATAGGAGTCTCACGGTCTCTCCTGCCCGGGCTGGCTTTGAACCGCGATCCTCAGATCTCAGCCTCCTGAGTAACTAGGATTACAGGCGTGAGCCACCAGCGCCTGGCAAGCCTGATATATTTTAAGCTCATGTTCTATCATTGAGCTACACCTCTATCCCCTTAAAGCCTCTTTAATGTTATAAGTTGTGCTCTAGATTAATGTGGTATTTTTATTTATTTATTTATATTTTTGTTGGTCGTGGAGCTTAATCTCTGGGCTTGGGCACTGTCAGCTCAAGGCGAGCTCTCTACCACTTGAGCTACAGCACCACTTCCAGTTTACTAGTGGTTTATTGGAGATAAGAGTCTCACAGACTTTCCTGCTCAGGCGAGCTTTGAACCACAATCCTCAGATCTCAGCCTCCTGTGTAGCTAGCATTACAGGTGTGAGCCATTGGCGCCCAGCTATTTTTTTTGTTTTTGTTATTTTTGTCGGTCGTGGGGCTTGAACTCTGGGCCTAGGCATTGTCCCTCAGCTCTTCAGCTCAAGGCTAGCACTCTACCATTTGAGCCACAGCGCCACTCCTGGTTTTCTGGTAGTTAATTGGAGATAAGAGACTCACAGACTTCCTGCTCAGGCAGGCTTTGAACCTTGATCCTCAGATCTCAGCCTCCTGAGTAGCTAAGATTACAGGTGTGTGCCATTGGCGCCCGGTGATATGGTTTTTATATACATTTTCCACTACAGATATTTTCTTGGATAACCAAGTATGGGAGTGTGATTCTTCACAGAAAAATCATAAGTTTGAGGCTATTTGAGCTACATATTAAGAACCCTGTCTCTTAAATTTAAAACCTAAAACCATATTTGGTTGGGTTGGAGATATGACTTGGAGTTAGATAATTTGTTTGCCTTGAGTAAGACCCTAGGTACCTCCATCCTACCACACAATTAAAAAAATGTTCACTTGTATTGTGATATTTCAATTTACTCTGACTCCAAATGGAAAAACTTATAAATTATCTATTCATTTACCTGTAAATTTGCAATAGATTTATCTATTTGAGCTAATTGATTTTTTAATTTAATTGACTTCTAAGATTTTAATTAGAAATCTTCATTTTTTTTCTCTTTCATTTCAGGGTACAGTTGGACAATGGTGAAAGAGATGGAATATATATGCAGTGGACTCAATCAGCCCGTAACATTCCCTGTCAGGGCAGCATTAGTCAGGCAGTCCTGTTCTCAGTTACTTTGGCTATTAACAAAATCAAACAGGTATGTATTAGTTTAACAAGGTAAAGTGTGCAAGGTGTGCAATTGAGTATGTGTGAGAATCAACTTAGCTTGAAAATCATAGGACAGTGTGTATGAGAAGAAAAGGAAATGGAAAAGGTTGTGTATATGCACAGATTCCCCCAGCAGATGGAAGCTCTGTGGACTTTCTCTTACTTAACAGCTAGTCTTTTAACCTGTTTCATACAAAAGGTTGTACATGAAATAGATGCTCCCCCAGTGCTATCATCTTGCTTTATTATTACATAGTCACAAACTGTTAAAAGGGGATAAATTACTTTCTCTCTTAATTAATTTCATTTCAGAAATCTTTTTCATACAAAGTTTTATTAAAATTCCCTTTTTTCTTTCTCTTTTCCTTCTTGGATGGATCTCTATATTGCATATATTGGGTATATTAATCCTCGAAAGTTTGTTCACAATTTTTCCTTGTTTTTTATCCCCTTTTTCTTCTTTTCTAAGTATACAATTTCAAATAAACTCTTTGAGTTTATGGAGTATTTTTTTCTGCTTGAGTCTGTTGCTCATTGTTGTATTTTTCATGACATTATATTCTTTAGTTCCAGAATTTCTGTTGGGTTCTTATTTTATGATTTGTCTCTATTATATTTATTTTTTATTTTTTTCGGGGTCGGTTGTGGGGCCTGAACTCTGGGCCTGGGCGCTGTCCCTCAGCTCTTCAGCTCAAGGCTAGCGCTCTACCACTTGAGCCACAGCACCACTTCTGGCTTTTTTCTTTTTTGCTTATGTGGTGCTGAGGAATCGAACCCAGGGCCTCATGCATGCAAGGCAAGCGCTCTACCACTGAGCCACCTTCCCAGCCCCTCTATTGTATTTCTAATTTTGTTCATATGTTGATTTCTTGATTTCATTCTCTTATAGCTTCTTGAGCATCTTTTAGAACAGTGTTTTTACGTTCACAGATATATCATAGTTTTTTCATTTCTTCTAGGTTGTTTAGAACAGAATTATTGTGAGCAGAGCACTGGTTGCTCATACCTGTAATCCTAGCTACTCAGGAGGTTGAGAGCCAGAGATCAAAGCCAACCCAGGTAGAAAAGTCCATGATACTCTCCAAAATAACCAGCAAAGAAGTGTGGCTCGAGTGACAAAGCCACTAGCTGAGCAAAGTTAGGCCAGTATGATACCCTGAATTTAGAAAACTGTAAGAAGAATAGCAGTAACAGTAGCAGCAGGAGGAAGAGGAGAAGGAGGAGGAAGAAGTGGAGGAGGGGAAAGGGAAGAAGGTGGAGGAAGGAAGAAAGGAAGGAAGGAAGGCAGGCAGGCAAATAAGGAAGGAAGGAAGGCAGGCAAATAAGGAAGAGAGGAAGGAAGGAAGGAAGGAAGGAAGGAAGAAGGAAGGAAGAAAGGAAGGAAGGAAGGAAGGAAGGAAATTACTGAGTTCCTTTGATAGAGTTATATTGTCAAATTTCAACTCTACTGAGCGTTTTAGATGGAAAGACCTTCCCAAGTCAAACTGTGTCAAGATTCTGTGGCTCTTCCATAACTGTTCTCTGGATGCACATACTTTACCCATCTTATTTCTTCTTTTGCGCTTTCTCTTAAGCTTGGACAGCCAGGCTGAGGGCTGGAAACCTCCTATTTATTTTCCTTCCTGTAGTGCTCTAAAGCAGTGAAGCATATTTTCCAAATTCAGAAGAATCAATCTGGCTGTTTGTGCTCATGCATGATCTGCAGAGGCTTGAGTGTGTCATCTGTGAGGATGCCATGGACGAGGGCGTCACAGAGTACTGGTTGTAATCATGGGCCTGTGGAGCATCCACAGGTATCCATCCTCCAAGGCTTGTAAGCAGAGATCTTGGAAGTCTGTGACATGATTAACTGGAACTACCGCCACTTCATTGAGTTCCATGGATTGATTGCTTTGAACCCTCACCTCTTCTTCCTCCTAGTTGCCCTCAGACTTGATCAGATTCCCTCAGTATCCTGGGTAAGGTGAAAATGAATCCGATTTCTTGACCATCATCCCACAAGTTTAGGGAAACTGAGAATTCATTATGTTTCTACTTTCCCACATGGGAAAAATCAGATGGCAAGGAGGTCTCTTTGGACCCTAACTGGATTACACTGGGAGAATGGGGTGTGGATAAAGTGAAACTGTTCTTTTTCACACTTCTCCAAGTGTCTCCTTAATACTTTTTTCCATGGGTCATTGCCAAAAATCATTGTTTCTCTAGGAGGATGAGAGCTAAAAACTATAATGTGTGCTCGTGTAACTCATTGAAGATGATAGTCGTGCCCACATCTAGCTTCATGTAGAGCTGGGGAACGTAGTTTCTATTTTGTATGACTTTTATGTCTAGAAAAGAATTCAGAGGTTTATTAAGTAAAAAGGAGAATGGATATTGAACAAAGCTGCCAGTTTCTGTCACACAGTTATATATACTGTTATTTAAATAAGAAATTGGTTCAAAAACCCAAAAGAATAAAGGATCATGCTGTGAAAAATCTTTTCTTCCATCTACCAGTCTTCCTGACCAATCTTGCTAACCACAGTTGTCAGTTTCTTGTTATTTTATTTATTTATTTTTTTGGTCAGTCATGGGGCTTGAACTCTGGGCTTGGGCGCTGTCCCTGCGCTCTTCAGCTCAAGGCGAGCGCTCTACTGCTTGAGCTACAGCACCACTTCCTGTTTCTTAGTGGTTTATTGGAGATAAGAGTCTCCCAGCCTTTCCTGCCCGGGCTGGCTTGGAACCATGATCCTCAGATCTCAGCCTTCTGAGTAGCTAGGATTGCAGGCATGAGCCACCGGTGCCCAGCTAACAGTTGTCAGTTTCTTATTAACCTGTTATAGCTTCTTTGTAAATATAAGTGGATATGTAAATATAGATTCTTATTTTCCCTCCTTGTAAAACAAAATATCCATTGTATACAGCTAGCTTATTAAGGTAAGAGGACAAGAGATGAGAAGTGAGGGAGAAGAGAGGTTGGGCTGGAGCAGGGACACAGAGGTCCCTCCTGAGATGTTGTTTTGTGTTTTGGTTAACTGACTTATACTTGATGATAACTTATATAACTTATGTATGTTTTTGGACAGTAAGAAGCTTTAAAATGTAGGTAGATAATTTATTTGAATGAACATAATTTAAGATACTCTTTAGCAATTTTGTTTTTTCATTTTTATTTAAGTTTAGTGGGAGGGGGGAATATGAAATGAGGCAAGCTAACACTGGAAAGCTCTTCTTTTAACCACGATGATCATATCTGTGTCTTTTTATAAGTCTTGTCACCATGGTGCCCAGATAAATTAATAGATTCCATTCTAGCATGAAATATAGGCTTCAAAGAGAATTTTCACTTTTCCTCTATGATCTGTGTGGTAGTTTAAAATTATTTCTGGTTTGTCATATAATACTGCTGTGGCAAAATCCAAAGTACTTTCCTTTGTTATATATCGAAAATGGTGTAACTGTTCACGAGGGCAGGAATATGTCAGTGTAACAAGACCAATGCCCAATCACACAGCTATTTCTTATGGGTAGTAGAAGAAATGCTTTGGGGATTACCTCCTCCCTTCCTCCAAATTATGACAAATTTATGGGGAAAATAAATATGAAACTACTTAGGGCTTTGCTTTTCCATAGACTCTAATGTAACCATATGACTGAAAGAAATTATTATTGTTGTTGTTGTTTTACTAGTCCTGGAGCTTGAACTCAGGGCCTGGGTGCTGTCCCTGAAGCTCTTTTGCTCAAGTCTAGGACTCTGCCACTTGAGCCACAGCTCCACTGCTGGCTTTTTAGTAGTTAATTGGAGATAAGAATCTCATGTATTTTCCTGCCTGGCTGGCTTTGTAGCTGAGATTACAGGTGTGAGCCACCAGGACCTGGCTAAGAGATGAATATAGGGTAGAAATGACATTTTGATTACAGTATTCCTAAATCCATAAAATGTTGTATATGTTATTGTTCTTTAACTTCAGAAATGGTTGTAAATTTATTCTTTCTGATATTCTTAATGACATCCCTTGATGTGTTATCATCTCATACAAAAATCTCCCAAAGAGATAGCAGGGCCATCATAAGTGACTATGGATGTTGGCAATGGTAGTGATATCCTGGTCCCTTCACATTCTGCTGTTAATGCTTTCCCCTCATACAGACTACTGAATAAACCCAGGTTACAGCTCTCACTTTTTTGCATTTGTGCCAGTCCTGGAGCTTGAACTTGGCCTGAGCACTGTCCCTGAGCTCTTTTGCTCAAGGCTAGTGCTGTAGCACTTGAGCCTCAACTCTACTTCCAGCTTTTTGATGGTTAATTGGAGATAAGAGTCCACAGACTTGCTTTCCTGGGTTGGTTTCTAACTGCAATCTTCAGACCTCAGCCTCCTGAGTAGCTAGGATTATAGGTGTGAGCCAATTGGGCCCAGTAACAGCTGTATTTTTTTTATTTTATTTTATTTTTTTTTAATCAGTCCTCGGGCTTGAACTTTGAGCCTGGGCATTGTCCCTGAGCTCTTCAGCTCAAAGTGAGTGTCTACCATTTGAGCCACAGCACCACTTCCAGTTTTCTGGTGGTTAATTGGAGATAAGAGTCTCATGGACTTTCCTGCCCAGGGTGGCTTTGAACTACAGTCCTCAGATCTCAGCCTCTTGAGTAGCTAGGATTACAGGCATGAGCCACCAGTGCCTGGCTTAACAGCTGGAATTTTGACATTAGGTAACACAGTCCCTTCAGTTCCTTTTTCCAAAATTTGACATATTTTTATTTATTTATTTATTGTGTTACTAGTCTGAGTTTCTAAAAGCCATGTAAGGACTGGAATATAGCTCAGTGGCAAAGCACTTGCCTAGCAAGTGCAATGTCCTGGATTCAGTCCCCAGTACCAAAACAGAAAAGATATATGTATATGTATATTTGGCTTTTCATATATATATATATATATATATATATATATATATATATATGCAGTTTAAAAACCCAAACAAAAAAAATAAAAGTCATGTAGTATTTCTGTAATTCAAATATAGTTGCTATGCAATTTTGACAAACACCGGTGTATGTTTGTGTATGTTTGGTATAGAAACAAATATGTATTTTTAGACTTAGTAGAATCACTTGCCATTGTTTCTTACCAAAAAAAAAAAAAAGGCTTTTAACTACATAGTTCTCTTATTTTAATACAGGTACAGCCTGACTATTTGGACTGGAAAAACTGATAACTATCCCATTGAAGATTTGCTTTATATTAGAGAGCACTTTAATAAAAATCAAGTTTTCTATGACATTTTGGAACCACAAAATCAAGAATTTAAAAAAGCCATTGGAATCAAAGTTAATTTCTGAGAAAATTTGTCTACATTACTTCCTGTTATCATATCCATCTGTGCTTTATTTTTGCAGTTATTTGACAAAGGTGAAAGGGACAATTTCATTTTAGTATTTTAACAGCTGCCATAAAATCATTTTTTTAGTTACAGTAAAAATACTTAACTTGGGTATAATGTTGCATGTTTGTAATTCCAGCGTTTGGAAGGCTGAGGCAGATGGCTATATAGTGAAGGTTTGTCTTAAAAGAACAACAGCAAAACCTCTATGAGTTTTCTCCTAATGACCATGCATTAATTTTGTGAAAAGACTGGAATAAATAAATTGCAATTTGGTGATATTTGACCCTCTATTCTTTAATCCTAAATAGTGTTTTTTTCTTTTCACTGGTCCCAAGGCTTGAACTCTGGGCCTGGGTTTCTCCCTGAGCTTCTTTTGCTCAAGGCTAGCATTCTACCATTTGAACCACAGCCCCACTTATAGCTTTTAATCATTAATTGGAGATATGAGTCACATGGACCTTTTGGCCCAGGCTGACTTCCAACTGTGATCCTTAGATTTCAGCCTCCTGAATAGCTAGGATTACAGGTGTGACCCACCAGCACTTGGCTATTTTTTAAATGTTATGTTTAAAAAATCTTGTTGTGCACTGATGACTTACACCTATAATCCTATCTACTCAAGAGTCTGCTGGAAACTCAGGCAAATCTACAAGATTTTTGGAAATCAGATATCTGGAACTGGAGTTGTGGCACAAGTGGTAGAGTGCCAACAATGAGTAAAAAGTTGAATGAGAGTGTGAGGCCTTGAATTCAAGTCTAGTACCAGCACATACACATAAAAAAAGAGAAAAGAAAAATTGTTTTATGTTGAGATATCTGAGTCTAATGTTACTTAGGTTAACGTTTTTAGAGGTACACTTGTAAACTGTTCTTAGGAACATAAACAATTATGAAATTTATTCTGTTGAGTAGCAAATTTGAATGATTATTCAGGGGGAAAAGCAATCTTTTTTTTTGGGGGGGGGGGGATCCGGTTGTGTGGCCTGAACTCTGGGCCTGGGCACTGTCACTCAGCTCTTCAGCTCAAGGCTAGCACTCTACCACTTGAGCCACAGCGCCACTTCCAGCTTTTTTTCTTTTTGCTTATGTGGTGCTGAGGAATCAAACCCAGGGCATCAGGCATGTAAGGCAAGCGCTCTACCACTGAGCCACCTTCCCAGCCCCATGGGAAAAGTAATCTTTATCCCTACTAATCCTCACACAGGTGGTGGTAAGCAGGACGGGAACCCTTGAACTATGGAAAGTGAATCAAATCCATCAGGTATACTTGTGGGGAGTGGCCTTGCAGGCAGAAAAGGTACACCAGCCAGGTGGGAAAGAGCCTTTGTCTTGACATGGTCAAAACAAAATATGAGGTGCCAAACTATGAAGCAAGGGATAAATTTCCACACTAAATTCATACCTTTCCTCTTAGTCAGTGGGAGCCATGGCTCTATTTTGAGGAGAAAAGATTATCCATCAAGAAAGTGTAACAATGGGTTACAATGGCAGGAAGAAGACAGAAACCAATCAAAAGAGTAGGACTTCTTAAAATGAAAGAAGAAAACCTTTAAGTAAAGTAGTATGGTAACAAAAGGAGATGAAGAAGCAGAGAGGGAAATTAAAAAGGAAGTCTTGTAGGAGTTTCAAAACAAGACAAATGAGTATGGAAGAGGCGGGGAGGGATCTAGGATTCTTAGCTTGGATGACAGCAGGCCAGATAAAGTCACTGAGCCCAAACAGGATGAGAAAGAGGTTAGGCATGGCTTTATTTCCCCCCACTGGTTCGTTGATATTGCTACCCCATACCAACTAACAAAGATAAAGCCATCTATCTGACATTGGACTTAACCTACTACTATTAAGAAAGATGTTCTATTTTTTATTTAATTCTGCCAGTTTCTTAAAAATCAACTATCCTTACTCCTCCACAAAATGCAGTTACTTCTATTTTACTACATATTTCAACTATTTGCTAATCTTATACATTAGGACCACCCACACAGCACCATGATCAGAGTGGAAAGAAAGCATGCAGCATGTGGCTCTCAAGGAAGGGTCCCTTTCTTCTCCCTTCTGCTCTCTGGTAGCACCCAGCCCACTAACCCTGGTGACTGAGTTGTGCTCACTATAGTTGGTGTTGTAGATCAAAGCTAGTAGTTGCTCCCTGTCTTCATGAACATGAAAACAAAGGTAGAGTTATAGCTCTTGAAATCCTGAAGTCCCAAAGCCTATTTTCAACAATATGTTATTTACTTTTTGTGACTGGACAAAAATACCTGACAAAAACAGGAAGAATTTATTTTGGCTCATGGTTTCAGAGGGTTCTGTCCATAGTTGATTAGCTCCGTGGTTTTGGGTAGAATAATCAAGAGAAGCTGGGGATGGATGAACTTCTTCCACCTCACTAAATACAGGATACAGAAGGGGGAATCTAAGGGGAAAGGGACCAGGGACAAGATGCCCCATAAACTCCCCCCTCCAAGTGGCTGATTTCTTCCAGCTTGATCCCACCTCCTAAAGTCTCCAGAACCTCCCAAAACAGTGCCACTTGCTGGAGACCAAGCATCATCCTGGTCTTGTGGGGACATTCCAATTTTTCAAACCATAGCAAACTTTCTTTTCAACCTGCAGAATCTAGAAGTATTAATATATAAATAAAGCCATCTCTAAATGACTCCTGCCATGGATCACTATTATCTATGTTCTTGGAAATCTTGGTCTCCAGTAACTAAAAATGGTACCTATAAAAGTTAATGAAGTTTCGCTAAAGTTAAATCATACTGTTACATGATATTATAATTTAACATAAGACCAGATTAAACACACACACACATGATTCTGTTATAAGCATCTGTGGTTCAGCTTTGGCACATTAACATATATTTCACTTAACATATATTTCACTTAATGGAGTGTAAAGTCCCATAGAATGGCCTTAGAACCAGATTCCAACAATCATGGCACTGAAAATATTCTTAGGTTTGCTAGCAAGTTAAAAAAGTAGTATTGAGTTTTTCCTAGCTTTCTTTAACAAATGTAGCACAATTTTTATGTTCAAATCTTTGCTCTCAGCATTTAAGAAATAAAAAAACAATAATCAGCAATAGTCAAAATGATTTTTAAATCTTTATTGGTACTGTCTTCTTTTGAACTAATCTATTTACATGTTCTTCCAAACTATATCCTTACAATGTAAAGTCAAGTACTTAACTCGATATTAAAACTCGCAAAAAGCAGTTAGCTACTTATAAACATCAGGTACAATTTTAAGTTCTGAATTAAAAAAATTTCTAATGTACTGAATGCTTTGCGAAAATATTAACTGGAAAAGCCTCTAATTTTTAAAATAAAAGTCACAGTAAGTAAATAATTACTACGTACACAACAACTTGCTTTTATGACATTACTGAGAAGAGCACTGTGCCCAGCATTAGGCTCTTTTCTCTATTTCTAGAATGCAAATAAAGTTGTCTGTGACAATTATCAGGTTAATACCTTTACATTTTTAGTTGGATTTGATCTTTGTTTAGAGCTGCTAGTCTGAAATGTCTTTGTATAAACACCGTACTTGGAAGCCATGAAGATATAGTCATTTTTTGAATATTTTATAATAGCATTTATTTTGTTATTCACAGGTGCTAGAATACTAAGGTGATTGGAATGTCACACTAAGGAAATTACCTTTATTCTTATTGTATGAATGTCTAATAACTACATATCAGAAATAAAAAGATATTAATACTGACCGAATGCTTAATACATTTTAGGATTACATTTATGCTTTTTAAAAAATAATTTTAGCTAATCTAATCTAGTAACTTTTCTTTTAAAATGAAGCAAGCTTTTAGATTTATGATAAATCCCAAACTTTTTTCTTTTCTCTTTTAAATGTTGTTTCCCCATTTGATTACTTCTTTTTGGAAGACAGGAATAGTAAGTGAAAAGGGATGCCTTTTAATTTTTGTATTATCTTGTTATTGGAAAGATATGTATAATAAAAGATATGGATGAAGCCAGGTGTTGGTGGCTCATAATTGTAATTCCAGTTACTAAGGAGGCTGAAATCTGAAGGCCAAGATTTAAAGACAGCCTCAGCAGACAAATATGAGAGACTCTTATCTCCAACTAATCATCCAAAAGCTGGAAGTGGAGGTATGGCTCAAGTGGTAGAGTGCCAGTCTTGAGTATAAGTTAAGGGTAAGTTCGAGGCCCTAAATTTAAGTCCCAATACTGGCACACACACACACACACACACACACACACACACACACACTAAAAAAAAAAAACATGGAGGAAGAAAAATTCTCTAAGCTAACATTATATGGTAAGTTTGTTTAAAAAGACAAAATGAAAGCCAGGTGCCAGTGGTTTACATCTGTAATCCTAGCTATTCAGGAGTCTGAGATCTGAGGATTGTGGTTTGAAGCCAGTCCAGGGAGAAAGGTCCATGTGGCTCATCTCCAATTAACTTTGAAGCCAGAAGTGCAGCTGTGGCTCAAGTGGTAGAAAGCTAGCCTTGAGCAAAAGAAGCTCAGGGACAGCACCCAGGCCCAACATAAAAACAAAATGGGGTAGGTGAATGAAGAAAGGAAGGAGGCAGGGAGAATGAAATCATAATGCATGATTGATGAAACTAGGAAAATTGAGGGGAGGGGTTAGATTGGGAGGCATTTGGGGAGAATGGTGAAAGGGGTGACATTGATCAAGATGCATTGTATTTTTAAACTGACTGTTGGAGCTGGGAATGTGGCTTAGTGGTAGAGTGCTTGCCTAGCCATCTATGAAGCCCTAAACAGAAAAAGCCAGAAGTGGTGCTGTGGCTTAAGTGCTAGCCTTGAGCAAAAGAAGCTCAGGGATGGTACCCAGGCCCTGAATTCAAGCCCCAGGACTGGCAATAAAATAAAAAATAAAAATAAATAAACTGACATGTTGAAGAATAACCTTTTTGTACCACTACTTAAAGATAATAAGAATATAATTAAAAAATAACATTTAAATTTAATTTTTTTTAAAAAATGCAAAAAGTGGCCCAGAAAACTCAACAGACTATTAGTACTTTATGACTCTGTCCTACCAGCTCTACCTTGGTTTAGCTGGCAGCAAGAATAATGGTTGCCCATTCTAATGACAGTGGCTGGCCTTTATAAATTAGATTGTTGCCTACCTGCAGTCACTATTTTTTTTTAAATTTATATTTTTTGGCTTATACATATTGATGTCAAAGTATTTTGTAGCTATCAGTGTTCTCTTTTATGCTTTTGGTACTATGGACAATTGCAACTAGTTTGTGATTAATTTACTGAGATGAAAATTTATAAAATCACTGACATGAGAACATGATGTTCTCATAACACTTTAAGCCAATCTAAAATTAAATTTTTTTTCTAACATAAATTACTATCTTTCTTTACCAATATTTCTTTAAGTGGAAAACCACAGGGAGGTTTTGAGGGGGAAAAAAAGCTTTCATTTTGTTTGAAAGAATTCTTTTAGCAGAAACTGTGTATTACTGGTGTGTTCACTATGCCTAATATGAAACACATTGTATTTTGATCCACCTAACAATGTTGACCAACTAATTACAAGACCTTAAAAGGAGAGGGACTTAGATTTCATCTCCAAGTCTATGTTTTTCTGATATAGACATTTGTGTTTTCTAGCCATCTCTTAAAAATTTACTAATTGCTTAATTTGTTCTGTCTGCAATGACTGTCTCCTTAACAACATTTTTTTGCTTTTGTATTCTTTAGGGAAAATAGGAACAGTTGGCATAAGCACTTTTTGACCACAAGACAGAAGGCTGCAAATCTTGTTGCTGACATTGATATCTGCAATGGGAGGGTGAGGATTTACATTTAAAGGTGGCAGAAACCCAGGTCTGTTCTGCACAATACTATGATCAAAAGAAAAAGCTCCAGAACCACGCCTTTCTAAAATTGCATGATTTCTCCTGCTCAAGGAAGCTGGTGGGATATTCTCCAACAATTCTTTGGATCCTGACAACAGAGAAGGAGATGGTGAGAAGATTTTTTTCTTTCCTGTAACTGTTTTGCCATCTTCTCCTGTTGGAGGGGTTAGACCCTCTGAGAGCTGGGAATCAGAGCTGTAGTGATTAGCACCAGAGTTTCTTTTCTGAACTATACTTTTCAAGGTGGATGCAAATACTGTCTGGTTCTCATCTGGATCCTGGTCAACAGGGACTTCAATACATGGCTGATTTCCTTCCGGAAACAAAGACTGGAAGTTTATTTCATCATATGACATCTTCCTTGAGTTGGCCTGATCAAAGGCTCTGAGTAAATATGCAGTGTCTTTTACATCAATGCTTTGGTGTCTAGTGATGAATCTCTTGGAAAGTGCCAGTGCATTGGTTTTGTAGGATAATTCTTCCTCTGGAGTAATATCTTGGAGCTCTTCTTGCAAAGAGGCCACTCTATTTTGGTGCTTTAATGATGGTGGAGTCTTGATCCAGGCTGGGTTCTGGGATACCTTGGGTCCATTAGAAGCCATTGCAGGTTTCCTTACAGGGGAGCCTGGGTCCCAGGTGTCGTCACTGCTTCTGGAGGGCTCCCGATCTTTAAAGCCAAAAAGTGTCAGGTCAGTTTCAGAAGAGGGTGAAAGTGGTGACGAGGCTGTTTTGATGTCTATCTCTGATGGAGTAGTGCAGGTGGCTGGGGAGTGACCCCCATCAATATCTGCAGGAGGCATATTTAGGTACTGTTGAGTAGTATGCCTCCCAGAGGGGGATTTTGCCGTCGTTATGATGATGACCTCTTTCCCTTTCGCTTTGCAAGCACTAAGGAGAACATTCAGGGTCTCTCTGTCTTCTGCATTTATGGCATAAATCAGAGCCGAGTAACCAGAATGGTCTTGCAAGCTGAGGTCAGCTCCACTCTTGAGGAGCAAAGAAACCACTTCTGGACCAGCTTTTTCCAAGCAAGCATGCATTAGTGCCGTTTTCCCAGATTTGTCCTGGATGTTGGGATCAGCATTGTTCTCTAACAGGTATTTAACCATCTTGGCTTTACTGACACTCTGGTGATCAACATGTTTGGTCCTACATGCAATCATTAGAGGTGTTTCCCCTCGGTCATTGCTCTCATTGATGTAAGCACCACCTTCTAACAAAAGTCTCGTGAGGCGAAGGCGGCTCTGATGGACTGCTTTGATCAAGGAATTCCCATCACTTGAAATTTCTGTACTTTCATCCATCCTCAAAAGTCAGAAATCAATACCTGGTTATCAAAGAAGATGAAGACGAAAAGGTGAGCCAAAACCAGCATCCCAACTTAAATTTATTTTGCTACGTAAAATTTCTGAAATGTGCAGATATAAATGGGCTATGCTATCAATACTTGTGGAGGAAAGATAGGAATTGCAAAATGAAAGAAATACAGGATAGCAATGACCTTCAAGGACTTACAACTAATATGAAATTTTAGTTATTGTAATTTGAAAGTGTAAATTTTCAAAATCTTTCCTGAATATTTATGATTTAGCTGTAACATAGTACTTTCCAAAATATCACATTAAACAATAATATATAGATTTTCTATCTGTGAAAATAGCTCCACTTCTGGCTTTTTGATGTTTAACTGGAATAACAGTCTCAGGAACTTAATACCTCGGCAAGCTTTGAACTGCAATCCCCTAGCTACTCAGCTTTTGAGTAGCTAGGATTACAGGCGTGAGTCACTGGTGTCCAGCAACTAAAGAATACTTTAAAGAATATCAGCCCACAAAGACAAAAAAGGAGAGAGAACAGCAACACATTTTGAAAGCCAAACAAGCCAATGGTAACTGATTTAACCTAAGAAAGCTGCACTTCATGTCAATGGGGGTAAGAGCTAAGAACTAAACCCAGGCCCAGTACAAAATTCTCAAAATATGCAGCCTCAGGAAGTTATAGAACTGAGATTAGGGTGGGGGGGTGAAGACTTCAGCAAAGATTAGGAGGGTCCGGTGAAAAGCTGTTAGAAGCACAAAGGCTGTGCTAATTGAAGTGTAATCTACCTTGGGCCAGCAGCAGAAAGTGGCTGAAAGCAGACAATCTTAGGCTCCAGTCCTGAGCCACTGAATCATAGCCTAAATTTTGCCTGGCTGCAAGTTTGAGAAGTGCTACCACGGTGGTTCCTCTACCACTAATCCCTGACAGGCAGACCCTAAAGGATGTCCAGAGATTTGTTCTCAAAAAAAGATGAAATAGTAGGTGTCTGGACTGAAGATGCTCTTCTCTTTGGAGCAAAAGCTGGGGAGAGAGGAAGGGGTGGGGTTGGCAATTGTTTGTATGCTGACCATTACCTAAAAAGACTCACAACCCACTTCCCTCAGCTACACTACAAGATGGTTGGCAGCCTAC
This sequence comes from Dipodomys spectabilis, assembly GCF_019054845.1. Lineage (NCBI taxonomy): Eukaryota > Metazoa > Chordata > Mammalia > Rodentia > Heteromyidae > Dipodomys > Dipodomys spectabilis. Next base: position 21,407,966 of record NW_024870817.1, on the reverse strand, counting down.
CTTACCTCCTGGGCAAAAATTGCTATACTCTTCTGTCAAGACTAGGACCTGCCTAAGAGAAAGCACATAAGGTACTGAGCTCACATGTCACCAGATCACTGTACAATAATGATGATTACAGGTGACAAGCCTCACCTGTAGGCTCTGGGACTCTTTCCATCTTTTCAGACCCAATTCTTTGTCTATGAATAGTCCAAACAAAAAAGAATAGGAAACAACCAGAAGGCCTCTTACATTAAAACAGAAACCAAAACAAGTAGGAAAAGTAACTTGGAGGAAACAGGTTGTAGTTAGGAAAATGAAAACTTCACTCAGTGAGATGTTGTAAGCATGAAACAAGAGTGAGAAGATTCTTTGACAAAGTGATATTCAGAAAATACAAAAAGAACTCGCAAAAGGAAAGTATAATACAAAACTGCAAAACTCAATAGAAGAGTTGGATGACAACGTGATAAAATCTCTAACATACTAAAGCAAAAGTATAACAAAAATGGGGGCTGGGAAGGTAGCTCAGTGGTAGAGTGCTTTCCTTGCATGCATGAGGCCCTGGGTTCGATTCCTCAGCACCACGTAAGCAGAAAAAGCCGGAAGTGGCGCTGTGGCTCAAGTGGTAGAGTGCTAGCCTTGAGCTGAAGAGCTGAGGGACAGCGCCCAAGCCCTGAGCTCAGGCCCCATGACCAGCAAAAAAAAAAAAAAAAAGAATAACAAAAATGATGACAACAACAAAAAATGACAGCACCAGGCTAGGAACTCCAACATTCAAATAGAAGTTCCAGTAAGGAAAAAAAATAGGAAAAAGAGATAGCAAGAGAAGGGTAAAATTTCTAGGACAGGTGATGGTAAGTGTCTCATACCTGTAATCCCAGCAACTTTGGCTAAGATCAGGAGAGTTGTGCTTCATAGAATAGAGTGGGCAAAAAATCCACCACCTCATCTCAACATGTGATAACATGCAGCTGGCATCTCAGCTACAGCGGGAAGTATAAACTAAGAAGTTCATGGTCCAGGATTGCCTGGGAAAAAAAGCAAAACTGCATCTAAAAAATAAACCAGAGCCAGGCACTGGTGGCTCACACTTGTAATCCTAGCTACTCAGGAGGCTGAGAGGACGGCAACTTGAAGGTAGCCTGGGCAGGAAAGTCCTTAAGAGTCTTACCTCCAATTAATCACAGAAAAAGCCAGAAGTGATATTGTGGCTCAAGTGGTAGAGCGCTAGACTTGATCAAAAGTTTGCCCAGGATTGGCAAAAATAAATAAACCAGCGCAAAAAGGGCTAGAGAGTAGTTGAGTGCTTGCCTAGCAAAAGTGTGAGGCCCTGAGTTCAAATCTCAGTACTGCAAGGAAGAAGGAAAAGGAAAGAAGTGAGGAAGGAAAAGAGGGAGGAAGGGAGGAAGGAAAGGAGGGAGGGAAGAAGGAAGGTAGGAAGGGAGAAAGGGAGGGAGCAGCAAGGGAAGGAGGAGGGAAGGGAGGGAGGGAAAAAAAATTTATAGCTGAGCATGCAGGTGCATACCTGTCATCTTAGCAGGGACGGGAGATTGAGAGTTTGAGACTAGCCTGGACTACAAAGACCCTGCTTAAAAAAAATTCTAGATTGGCAGATGTGAGTTACCAAATTGAAAAGGCCTAATTACAATCTAGCACTATGAATGATATTGATCTTGACACATGCTTGTGAATTTCCAGAACAGAGAACAGAAAAGATTACATGGACTTGTAGGAGTAGGTCAGGAAGGGTGAAGCTTCAAGGTGTGGAGATAAATCACATATTAACTGATCAAGAATCGGTACAGATGCAGATATGGGAACAACAACAATGGAACATAATGGAGAAATGTCTTTAAAAATCTGAAGAAAAAATTATCCTAAGCTTTGAAGTCTATATTTAGCCAAACTATCAAGCAAGAATTAACTGGAGATATACTCTATCAGGATGAAATAGTAAACAAGTAAACATGAAAATGACAGAAGACAGATCTTTAGAGAAGCTATGTGCTCAACACCTCCCCTGTGGCCCCGTGCGCCGCCCCCTCCCCCCCCCCCCCCCGAAAAATGCTAAAGAGCTGTCTATGGGACACACAGACATCCTCTCTAGGATCTGCCTGCCATTTTACCATGTACCACCTGAGAGCCTGCCTGCCCATCAGTTCTGGTTTCTACTTGCTGTGTCAAGATACACCTCTGCTTTCTCCTTGTCTGCTATCTGTGTGTAGGCTGACAGTGCTCACTTCTGCTCTTCTCATTCACCATGTTCTGATGTCTGGGAGAAGTCCTGGTCTCAAGAGAAGGATGGAACAGCCCTCTCCCTTTGCATCCTAGGACGCACTGCTGATCTTGAGGTCATCTCGTTAGTGCTCAGGGATGCTGAGCATTCTTCATTTGTCTCTTTTGTGCCTTTCACCCAATTAAGTAATTATGCTATTTAGGGGCCATTTACAAGTAGAAAATAAGAAGGAAAGGGGTGGGACTCAGGAGAACAAGGCAAGTCGGGAGGGACATTGAGCTTCACATAATGTTCTGTCTCTCAACTTAGATGGTATATATAAATATATAAGGGTGTCTGCTTTTTATTCTTTAGCTAGTATTTATTTCAAGCCAGGCACTGGTGGCTCACACCTGTAGTCCTAGCTACTCAGGAGGCTGAGATCTGAGGATCATGGTTCAAAGCCAGCCCAGGCAGGAAAATCTGTGAGACTCTTATCCCCAGTAAACTACTACAAAACCAGAAGTGGCACTGTGGCTCACACAGTAGAGCACTTGCCTTGAGCTGAAGAGCGCTAAGATAGCACCCAAGCCCAGAGTTCAAGCCCCATGACTGACCCCCCCCCCAAAAAAAGTATACATTTCACATAATCTTCTGTATAATACTGTTCTCATTTATTTATTGCAAATAGAACATGTATAAGAAAAAGAGCATATGTGAACATATAACATTATTAGAATTTAGTCATAATAAATTTTGTTTATATTTGCATATATACAAATAATGTATTTAGAGTTGAATTATTATTATTATCATTGTGCTGGAGTTTGAACTCAGGGCTATGAATGCTTAGCTTGCTTGCTCAGCTGGCACTCTACCACTTGGGCCATGTCCCCAGACCTGCTTTTTGCTGGTTATGTGGAGGCATGGTCTCATGAACTTTTCTGCTGGGACTGGCTTTTTTTTGGTCAGTTGTGGACCTTGAACTCTGGGCCTGTGCGCTGGTCCTGTGCTCTTCAGCTCAAGGCATTCACTCTACCATTTGAGCTACAATGCCACTTCCAGGTTTTTTTTTTGTTTGTTTTTTTTGGGGGGGTCCGGTCGTGGGGCTTGAACTCTGGGCCTGGGCGCTGTCCCTCAGCTCTTCAGCTCAAGGCTAGCGCTCTACCACTTGAGCCACAGCACCCACTTCTGGCTTTTTTCTTTTTGCTTAGGTGGTGCTGAGGAATCGAACCTAGGGCCTCATGCATGCAAGGCAAGTGTTCTACCACTGAGCCACCTTCCCAGTCCCTACTTCCAGTTTTTTGAGTGGTTAACGGACTTTCCTTCCCGGGCTGGCTTTGAATTGTGATCCTCAGATCTCAGCCTCCTGAGTAGCTAAGATTACAGGTATGAGCCACTGGTGCCTGGCTGCTCAAACTAGCTTTAAACCATAGCCTCCTGAGTAGCGATATGCAGCAAAAGGTATTATTGACTGTATTCATGCCTAAATATTTCATCTGAGTACTGTGAGTTCCTAAAAGGTGGTATTCCACTTGGTTATCATTCATGATGCAAAAACAAAGGTCAATTATTCAATAAACATGTCCCTAAACAAGTGGCAGTGAGTGCTTTGATATTATGCCCTCCCATTGTTACATGCCAGACCTAAACATACCAGTAATGCAGGAAGGCAGGAATTAAGAATCTGTTAGCAATCTGGTTCCAACTCAGAGCTCTATTCTGGAAACAAAGCATTTCAAAAGAGCCCATGTGAGACAATGAGTACAAAAGAAACCTCTTAGCATTTGTTCACAAACAAACGGTTTTGATATGGCTAAGAAATTTGCAGGAGTAAGTTGGAACATAATAGCAAATACAGAAAGCACTTGTTAACTGCAGTCCAAGAAATATACTTCCAATTATTAAAACATACACACACACACACACACACACACACACACACACACATTAAAAAAAACCTTGGATGTAAGCATTTGAAAAAGATATTCAAATACGAACATGTAGCAGGGTGCTCTAATTGAATATTATAATCTCCTATACTTCTATAGTTTAGAAAGTCTTTTTTTTTTTTTTTTGTTGGTCATGGGGCCTGAACTCTGGGGTCTGGGCACTGTCCCTCAGCTCTTTAGCTCAAGGCTAGTGCTATACCACTTGAGCCAAAGTGCCACTTCTAGGTTTTTCTGCTTATGTGATGCTGAGGAAATGAACCCAGGGCCTCGAGCATGCAAGGTAAGCACTCTACCACTGAGCCACCTTCCCAAACCCTATTTGGAAAGTCTTTTACTTGTTTTAGAAGAACTTTGGGGGGAGCTGTCAGACTTTTTACCCACTCTTATATAAAGGATCTTCTCCACAACACTAGACCTGGGTACTTCCTAGAATCACGAAAGAGAAGAATAGCTAGCAATGTGCTGGTGATGGGATGCCTGAATCTGGTATTGGAGTCAGGATACCTAGACAGGATGACCTAGGATCATTTTCCATAGGCCCTCTGAGTCCTGTGGAAAGGAGAATGCTGTGACTCCAGAGTCTCAGAGAAGCTGAGCAGCACCCCAACTGGATGTCCATGTATATAATGGCAGACTCTCTCCCTAGAGGCCTGGAGTGTTGTCTCGAAAACATGATGCCATGATGTTTGTTATTTCTTCTTTACTTTATCTATCTATCTATCTATCTGAACTCTTGGCCTGGGCGCTTTCCCTGCATTCTTGAGCTCAAGGAGAGAGCTTTACTGCTTGAGCCACACCACCACTTCTGTTTTTCTAGTATTTTATTGGCGATAAGAGTCTCATGAAGTTTCTTATCCAGCCTGGCTTTGAACCGTGATCCTCAGATCTCAGCCTCCTGAGTATCTAGGATTACAGGCATGAGCCACCGACACCTGGAGCTTTTCTTATTTTTTAACAGACAGTGCCATGCTATATTTCCAAGCTAGCCCTGGGCTAAAGCTATCTTCCTGCTTTAGCCTCCTGAGCAGCTGGGATTATAGAAACACGTCACTGCATTTTCTATCATGGCTATTGAAGCCACTTGGTTTGTTCCCACTTAGTACAATTCTGTTGTTGCTTAAACAATAAAACGTGCAGAGAAAAAAAGTTGTTAAATACTTTATCCTCCAAATGCATAATACATGTATGGGTTCCTAGTGTTCATTGTATAATCTGTGCCTTACTGGAATATTTCCTGTGTTTTTAGTCCTTTATCGTCTTTCAGGTAGTTCTTTTATCTTGCTTTATCCATTTATACACCAAAAGTGCCAACATTTAAGCCTGACTTATATTTCACTATGTTTGATGTGACTACTTCTCTGCCTTGAATGTTCTTTCATCCTGTCTCCTCCTGTGAGAAGCATCCTGCCTGAACACCCAGAACTGGTGTCATATTAGCGTCCAATCAATCCCTTTGTTACATTTTAGACAATTCTGAGGTTCAGGTACCCCTTTCATATACATAATCAACTGGAAAGAGCTCAAGGTCAGATAGAGCTAGATTTCAATTGTGATTCTCCTTCTTACTAGACGCTTACAGTATGTCTGGTTAAGTCTTAGCCTCTCAGATTGAGTTCATCTCCTGTGCAATGACAATTGTATATCACTCATTCCATGCAAACGTGAAAATGAAATTGTATAATGTTAGAAGGAGATGTTTTTCTGTTGTATCTTCTGCTCACTATTTTTTAATGTATCTCAAAATTTAGCCTTCTTTTTGATCACATCTCAAATCTATAGCCTATTTAAGCAACAGCTAGAATGTTGAAAAAATGTTTAGAATCTATAATAATAGTTGGTAAAGCATACAAGGAATTTAATAAGTGGGCAATGTCCTTTATGTATGTACATTTACCAAATACCATTATTTCAGCATCATTGCAAGATCTTAATTATTAACCATATTAATTTAACAAAACAAAGACTGATTCTCTGGACAAATGGATCAGAAAGGCTCCAGACTTGCAGACAGAATGCTGAAAATGAGGACTAAGAGCCTGTGGGCTGAACAGTAGTATCCCTTGCTCTGTCCTGCTACTGGGAGACTGGGAGCCAGAAAAAAAATGTAAAAACATTTCATTTAGAATTTTGTGCCCTAGTAAAAATATCTGTTGATAAATGAAGCAATTCAAACCATAACGACACATACCCTTTGAAGCAGACACCCACTCCAAACAGAAATAGAAAATTACCTGAAAACATGATTCCAGATTTCATAGTTTACTTTTGTCTCTTCTCTCCCCTTAGATGAGGTTTTCTACCACCAGCTGTCAGTTCCTACCAAAGAAATCAAAGCTATTCAGACTCATATAAACACCAACGATTTGTTACTCGCATTTGGAGTCTAGTTTTTTAATTCCTTGTTAAGAAATCTTTACAGTGTTTAGTTTATCACATTTCACTGATTATGAGTTTGTAAAAACATCTGGAGTGGATCTTTTGCACAGCAACTGGGTATGTGTCTGTTTGCAGAGTCTGACCAGCAGTGAGTGCTTGGTGGAGGCGTAGAGGGCCTGGTCACTCACATGGTCCCCATTTTGTGAAGGTGAGGAGACTGAGGAGGGAAAGCCCCTCATCTTACCCACCTGCCAGGGGTTTAAATGCAAGGCTCTGTGTTTTTACCTTAATACCTCCATGGTAGTGAGAATGTGGGCTGAAGTGCTTTGAAAGCCATCTTGAAGGTGACAGGCAGGAATTTTCCTGCAGTTATATTTTTTTCTCCCCATTCCCCTTCCCTCTCAGGTTTCCTTTCATTAGGACAATAGGGACATTTCCCTTTCTGCCTTTACTAATATCTCCAAGGAGGATCCATGCTCCCTCCCATAAAACGAGTGGTTTGGCGATGGTAGAGGAGGGCCCGCTTGAAGATGGGGGGGGGGGGAGGGCATCATAAATGGGTGTTAAGCTCAGAACTCACTTCTTTTCCCTGTCCCTAGTCACTGGCATTCTACATTCTGTGCAAGAGGCATCAGGAACCTGGGTTCGCTCTCTCACTTTCTCTTCAAGTTATCAACATATGAGAAGTCATTCTAAACTAGAACTAATATCTACTTTGTAGCAGATGATTGTGAGGATTTTTATAAAACCTACATACACACTTGCTACTTAGGAATTCAATAGATATTGGTTTCCAAATATAAATCAGCAAGTAAGAGTTCCTGCCTATATGTTCCATCTCTGAGCTTGGTGGGATCTGACAATGAAAGGCCAAGTTTAATACATCAATGGCTTCTGCATCCTAAAGATCACATGAGCCTGTTGCATAGATTCCTCATCCCCGCGCTATCCGCGGTCAACCTCTGTCTCCAGCTTACATAGAGTTGTCTCCATCTTCACCCCGGGATGGTTTGATGCTTAACTTACCTAGTGGAGAGAAGAGCCAGGTCAGTTGCCCTATCCCAGAGAAGGGTTAAGGGAGCTCTCAAGTCCCAGGGAGACGTAACATTGGGTTGGAACTGACCTGGATGGGAGGTTTGCTGATCTTCTGAGGCCTGACGAAACCCAGAGTCCCAATGGGCAACAGAAAGCCAGGATGTAGAGACCCGCTGTACTTGAAATGATGCAAACCTGCCAGCCACAAGCTCAGCGTGTCTCCTCTCTAGCTAGAAGATATGTACTCCGTCCCAGCAAGGAGAGGTGCAGAGCCAGAGCAAAAGGCTGCACCTGAGATGGTCTGGAAATGGGACCGACTGGCCGGCAAGAGTGCACTTCGCGGCTACTGGTTCCTAAGAGATATTCAGAAACAGCCCAAGGAAAAGAGGAGTTGGGAAGCTCTTGTTGTGTTTCCCACAGCTATTTTCTCGTTCCCTCAGGCCTTTAGGTCCGGGCCACAGGGCAACTGATGCCCCCATCTTTGCGCAGATCCCTTCCTCGGCAAAAGAAGAGGCAAAAGAGGCAGGCAGACAGAACCTCAAACCTTGCACCTACCTCCAAGTCTTTGAGAACCAAGGTGAGTGGATGCCCGAGCTGCTGAGAAGGCTGGTGGCCCCTTCACGGACCCTCCCCCGCGGTCGTTTCCTCGGATTTTTTCCAGGAGCAGGAAGGAGCAAGGGCAAGGCACTGTCAGAGAAGGGCAAAGGAAGGTGACTGGGGCGACAGCGCTGGGGCACGGGTGGGGGCGGGGTGCGCAATTCGCCGTCTCCTCTCTACGCCAGGGCCAGAAGCGATTGCCATCCATGAAAATAGGCTGGGCTCCGTTGCCTCTGCCGAGTGGCTCCCCGCCTGGGGAACGCGGCCGTTCCTTGGGAAATGGCGCGTCTGGGGAGGGGACAGCCATTGCACTCATCCTCAGGCAGGTGAGCCTTTGCACGTCCCAGCTGGGGTCTGGTTTCCGAATGCCATAGATGTGCGCGCCCCGGAGCCACGGGGACCCAGCCGCCAACCCCTAGTATGGCTCTTCTGGAACAGCCGGTGGCTGCCAACAGCCCCCAGCCCCCAGCTCGCCCTCGGGGCCCGTCCCGCCCGTCTCGCTGCCCAGCGGCCCTGGCCCCTGCGGAGGCGCGGGCCAGCCCGACCCTCCGACCCGCGCGCTCCCGCGGCGGCGCCGGCACTCTGCACCCCGCGGTCCCCGTCCGCTCTGCGAGGCCCACAAGGAGGCAGAACCTGCATCCCAGCTGCCGCCAGCTGGAGCCCTAAGCGGGAGGGCACTGCGGGGGGGGGGGGGAGGGAGAATCCAGCAGAACGCGCCCCGGGGTGGCGGGCCAGTGGTTCATTTTGGCTGCGGGGGGTGGGGGCGGCGAGGGGCTGCAGCCCGATGGCCCTCGGCCGGCCGGGTCTCCCCCGCCAGGGCGCTGCAGTGTCTGGATGCGCGGGAGGTGTGGACACCCAGGGCCTGAGCCGTGGCACCGAGCGGGGCGCACGGAGGCCAGGCGATCGCGGGGCCCCTGGCTGCGCCCTAGATGCCCTTCTCCCAGCAGTCGCCCCGGACACCCAAAGTTTCCCCAAGTGCAGCGGGCAGACACGGCGCAGCACACTGACCTGGGACGCGCTGTCGAGTTGGCGATGGCGCCCGCTGCCTCCCCCGGCTGCTCCCACCCTGGTTGCTGGTGGCCCCTGGGGCTCTGTCGGATCTGGGCTGTGATCTTCAGCACCACGGTGGACCTTGGATCCTGGTAAGTGCCTCCCGGTTCCCGCCCCTGCTTTGGCAGAGACTGGCGGTTGCGGGCGGCGAAGCGCAGCGATGGAGTGGGAGCCCGGAGGCGCGCACCTCGCCAGACGCCCGGGTGGCGCGGCGCTTCCGCTGCGAGTGACGCGCCGGCTTCCCGCTGCCTGCAGGTGGGGGCGGCGGGCCCGCGCGGCCCCGCTGGCCAGAAGATGCTCCCCGAAGCCCCGCCTTCTGTCCTCACAAGCCCCGCCCCTGACCACCACCACCACCACCACACCACCCTTCTCTGGCCACCTAGCTTGGGTCCAAGCACAAGGGCGTCAGTTTTTTGTTTTTTGTTTTTTCTGTAAAGATGATGTTCCTGGGACCGCTGGTCAGCGGCTTGCACCCCACATTCCCCCACCAGCTCAGATCAACCCTGCTGGTCCATGATTCTGCCCTTCTCCATGTCCTTCTCTCCTGTTATTATCCCTGTACCCCACTTAGTGGAAGCCAGAGAGTCACACACATCAGCTTGGAGTGTTAGTGTTTTTATTTTATGACTACCTAGCCCTATTACTCTATTATTGAAGTTTAATATATAGCTTAACCAAATTCCACAAAAGAAATGGCATATATTAAACTCCACCAAGAGATCAAGGAAAAAGGAATTAAGTAGAATTAACTGGTTTAACTCTTCATTTATCATGGACTGTCTGGTTGGAGAAAATATCGATATTTTCCATTGTTCAGATAATGTCAATGAACACAGCCAGTAATTCTCCCCAAATGAGGAAGGTAGATTGATCTCTCTGGGCTGGCTCCTTTATAGAGGAAAACAGCAGAAACAAATGCAAAGCACGTTCCAAGGACAAGCTGCTCCAAAGATGGGCTCTGAGGGAGCTGGAATCCTGGGTCTAGGTTACCGTTTTTCGGCGCTCATTTGAGGGCATAGGGAAGAGAAGAAAGAAAACAAAAACAACAAAACAACAACTGGGCAGGTTTTCATGAAGGCACCTTTCGCTTCCCTTTCACCCTTTAAAGTTTGTACTGATGCACACTTTACACATCAAAAGATGCACATTCACAAGTTATCTGAAGCATCGTCTAGATCAAGAAACAACATTACCAGCTCCTAGAAGTCCCCCCTTATATTCTTGGGAAGATTATTGATTTCCAACAATGAAGTTGATATTGCTTGTTTTTGCACTTTATAACACCAGAATATGCTCTGCGGTGTGGCTTTTTCTCCTCAATACTATGTTTAAAAGATGCATACTGTTGTGTGGTTGTCACTCATTCCTCTTGACATATAATATTACAGTAGGTGTACGTACTTCAATTTGTTTATTTTCCCCCTAATAGACATGGGTTAATTTTCAGGTTTGAGATGTTACAAATAAACCTACTATGGTAATAGATGCTGGTTGGTGAACATACATATGGATTTCTTTTGGGTACATACCTAGGAATGGAATGTGAGTCATAAAGTAGGCATATGTTCACTTTCTGAAGATATTGCTGCTTTGTAAAGTAGATGATCCCATTTTCACTCTATTAGTATCCAGTTGCTACTTGTGATCAAATATGTATCACTACAAGTTTAGTGATTCAAATCAATACAAATTTGCTTTCTTACCATCTAGATTTCATGTGGCTAAAGTCAAAGTGTCAACAGGGTTATGGGTGTGTCATCTCTGGAGGCTCTGGAGGACACCCCATTTTCTGCTGTTTCTAGCTTTTAGAAGCTGTTTTGCGTTCTTTGGCTGGTGGCCCCTTTCTGTATTCTCAAGTCTCTCTCTCTCTCTCTCTCTCTCTCTCTCTCTCTCTCTCTCCCTCTCTCTCCCCCCCTCCGTTCTTCCCTCCCTCCCATTTTCCACTGTTTATGTCGTCTCATCTCTTTCTTCCTCTGACTGTCCTGCCTCACCTTCTTGGGGACTTTTGCAACTACACTTGGACCCACTTGGATAATCTGCCATCTGAAGGTTCTTAATTTAACCACCCTGAAAAACTCCTCTTGCAATGGCAAGTAACATTTTTCTAAGTTCTAGGAATGAAGATATGTTTTAGGTACAAGTTAAAGTAGATTTTTGGATTTTTGGATTTCTATATTTTAGAAATAAGATAAAAAAAAATCTGATCCTACTGATCAAGATATAGAGAACTGTGTGTGATTAGTCTGCCCTCTTGAATTAAAAAATCCCATGGTTATCATTAGCTTAGCTATCACCACTGAAATTTTTTTTCTTTCTTTTTTTCTTTTTGTCAGTCATGGGCCTGAACTCTGGGTGTGGGTTCTGTCCCTCGGCTCTTCAACTCAAGGCTAGTGCTCTACTACTTGAGCCACAGTGCCACTTCTGGGTTTTTGTTTTTGTTTTTTTTGCTTATGTGATGCTGAGAAATCGAACCCAGGGCCTCATGCATGCAAGGCAAGCACTCTACCACTGAGCCACCTTCCCAGCCCACCACTGAGATTTTATAAAGCAAAACAGAATCTTGTGACAGCAATCACTTAAACCTACTCAGCTGGCATTCTTGTGTCTAAAGTGCTCAGAAGTTGGTACACCATGTACCTTAGAAGCGGGGAGATGGGTAGGAAACTGCCATAATTCTGTTTTCCTTACAGCTGGCATTACATGTACTTAATGGTAGAAGACTGAAATATTTGTCCAACAATTAGAATTAAGTAAGGATGTAGATTATTGCTATTTTTGTTTGCTGTAGGTTCAAACCAAGTAAATTAGGAAAGAAAATGAAACAAGGGATTTAGATAGGAAAGAAAAATAAAACTATCATTTTCAGATGACATGATCTTGTGTATAGAAATGACACACTCACGCATATAATTAAAACTATTAAATTAGTTCAGCAAGGCCATAGGATGTAATATCAATATGCAAAAATGTATTTCAGTAGCAGCAAACAATATGAGATGCAATTATAAATCAATTCCCTTTACTAGAGCACCAAAACAACAAATACAGCAGCAATAAACAATATGAGATGCAATTATAAAACAATTCTATTTACTGGCGCACAAAACAAATCCAATATTTGTGACAAAATTTTGTGTGAACAAGAAAACCATTGGTGAAAGGTATTAAGGAAGATCTTAGTAAATGGAAAGACATCTCGTGTTTATGGATTGGAGGACAATGCCATAGGATGGCAAATCCCAAAATTCAACACAATGACCATCAAAACTCCAACTCTCTTCTCTCCACTCCTAACTCGGTAGGTGTCCAGCATGCTGCAAGCATGATAAATCCTCATCTTTAAAAAAATTCCAATATTCAAAGAAGCAATGCAACAGTAATATCAACAAGACAATATGTTGGAAATGATCTGTGCAACTTGGGGGTGGGGAGGGTGGAGTGGGAGGGAAAGTAGGAGAAAAATGAGGGAAGGGTAACATTTGACAAGAAATGTACTTACTACCTTACTTATGTAACTGTGACCCCTCTATACATCACTTTGACAATTAAAAAATGTAAAAAAAAATTACAGTATATTGGCTGTACATGGAGAAGTTGTTTGCTGTAATTTCTTTTTCTTTCTTTCTTTCTTTCTTTTCTTTTTTTTGTCGGTCATGGGGCTTGAACTCTGGGCCTGGGCATTTTCCCTGCGCTCTTCAGCTCAAGGCTAGCACTCTACTGCTTGAGCTACAGCACCACTTCCGGTTTTCTAGTGGGAGATGAGAGTCTCACAGAGTGCCTGGACTGGCTTTGAACCGCGATCCTCAGATCTCAGCCTCCTGAGTAGCTAGGATTACAGGCATGAGCCACTGGCACCCGGCTGTAATTTCTTTTTTGTGTCGTGGGCCTTGAACTCAGGGCCTGGCCACAGTCCCTGATTCGTTTTGCTTGAGGCTAGCACTCTACTACTTTGGGCCATAGCTCCACTTCTGGCTCTCTAGTGGTTAACTGGCCATAAGGGTCTCACAGACTTTCATTTAGGGTCTGGCTTTTGAACCAAAAAATCCTCAGACCTCAGCTTCCTGAGAGGCTAGGATTCAAGGTGTGAGCCACCAGAGCCAGGCTCCTTGTGCTATTGCTGCAAATGCAGCACATGTATATGATGTATTCCTTATCCCACTCTTCTTAAAACAATTTCAATTACTTTCATTTTTCTTTTTCATACATGCAAGCAAACAATTTCAACCACATTTTACCTCATTTATCCTTTTTGGTAGTCCTCCTCCCTCTTGTTCATCCACCCAATAAACAAAGTTTATTTTACTTTCCTGTGATTCATTTTTAGTATGCATTAATTGTACACTAATATATTGCACACTAAATATAACATGCATACGTTATATTTTGCTCAGGATAACTTTATTGCTTTATCTTTCTCAGTCTTCCCACTCCCTATTGATCAACAGTTTACATCCACTGGTGTTCATTTTTAAAAGTTCAGATCAAATTCAGCAGTGAGTCCATCTGGTCTGGGGCTTTTCTTTGTTGGGACACTTCTTTTCATGATTTCATTCTCATAGCTTGTTATGGTTTGTCTCATGAGAGGGGAGAAAATCTTTGCTAGCTAGTCAACACATAAAGGATTAATATCCAGGATAAATAAACTTAAACATCAAAGAAACAAATAATCTAGATAAATAGGCAAGCAAAGAAAGCCAAACCCCAAATAACAAATGGAAAAAAATAATAAAGATTAAGGCAGAAATTAATGAAATGGAGATCGAAACAGCTCTACAAAGAATCAATGAAACAATAAAAGTAAATAAGATTAATAAATCCTTAGCTATACGTACACTTCCTTGTATGTCGTGCCTTCATAGCAATATTCCCAGCTCTCTGTTTCCATGATCATCTCTTCTATCTGAATTGTTGAGAGTACCCATCTCAGTATAGGTAAGGAGCATTGGATGACTGATGGTTGTCTCCACTTAATCTGGAGTTGGGAGAGGATCCTGAGGGCTAGGGAGGGGGATGATAGATGTTTTATGACACACTAAATGAATTCAAGAAGCCCAGGAGACAGTGCAGAGGATGAAAATGAGAAGCACTTAGGAGAAGAGCAAGTAGAAGGGTTTGGAGCTCCATCCTCAGAAAAGTGCATGTGCATATAAATGATGGCTCAATTAAAGGGGTCAGGACAGACTTTGAGGTGGATGAATACCTTGTGCACTGGCAGTAATTCAATGTCTATTGATCTGTGACAGTTTACGCTTGCTACACTCTAAAATGCCGCACTGGGCTGGGAAGGTGGCTCGGTGGTAGAGCGCTTGCCTTGCATGCCTGAGGCCCTGGGTTCGATTCCTCAGCACCACATAAGCAAAAAGAAAAAAGCCGGAAGTGGCGCTGTGGCTCAAGTGGTAGAGCGCTAGCCTTGAGCTGAAGAGCTGAGGGACAGCGCTCAGGCCCAGAGTTCAGGCCCCACGACTGGACCAAAAAATAATAAATAAATAAATAAAATGCCACACTGCAGCTATATGAGACGTGGAGGTAAAAAGATCGTGATCTGAGGCTGGCACTGGCAAAAAGTGGGCGATCCTATCAACAAATACCTAAAGTGAAAAAGGGCTGAGGGTATGGCTCAAGAAGTAGAGCATCTGCCCAGCAAGTATGAGGTCCTGAATTCAAAACCAAAAGGCAAAGGAAAGAAAAGAAAAAGAAAAGTACAACTCTTTCTTGGGTAATCTTTGATGAGAGGGTATTACTGATGGGGGTGGAAAACATGAGGCCACTGTGTTGGGTGTCAGGACTCATAAGGCTTTCACTGAGCACCACTGGAGCTTAGAACAAGATTCTAGGTAGCAGCGTCTGTGGCCTCATGCTACATCCCCTTCCCTCATCTCCGATTTCATCCAAGCTCCCAGTACCTAAAGTGGTGACATTGGGATCACACCCTTTAAAGTCCCTTCCCCATTCCTGACTCACTCACTTTATTGCTTCCTTCCTAGTTCTATCTCCTGGGATTACAAGCTACATTCCTAGACTTTGTCCAAGTTCTTCTTTGAGGGCAACTAAAAGCCACAACAAAGGAATAAACTTCACAAAATAGGATAGTACCCATAAGGGACTCATAAGTTTAGCATATTTGGTAACTAAATGAAACTAAAAGGTAGATTTCAATTTAACGATACTGAGAAGCACGGATTTGAGTCCTTTGTGATTGATGCAGATTTTATTAAAATTTAGTAACAATTCTTCCATGCTAATAGCTATAACCAGGAAAAGTTGACTATTCCAGAATTGTTTCTTTTGATATTGTATTAATCTCATATCTTATGGAGGCATTTGTTCTCAGCTAAGTGTGAAGAGGTTGGGTTGGCTACATCTTGTATCATAACCTTAGTGATAAGTAATTCTAGCCTGTCATTCAAAAGCCACGTTATGCAGCTTACAGAGCTTACATATCTCTTAGCATTTGACTTTTTCTCATACTGAATGGAACACATGGGTTTTTCATCAAATAATCTTGGAACAGGTCATGAGAGTAAACAATGAATGAAAAACTATTATTTTGTGCTTGGGGCCAATTATCTTTAAGGAAAGAGAACTTAATGTTTTAATTGCAAAACAAGTGTAACAATACTAAAAAACATGAGTGAATAAAAGCCTCAATACAAACCTACTATTAAGACATTTTAAATTTATGATTATTATGGTTGGCCGTTTTATAGATTTTTTAAAAATGTAATTGTACCGCTGGCAAAATATTGTACCTAGTCCTTTATCCAGGGAAAATCTGAGCTTAATAAAGTTTTTTTTTGAAATTTGCTAGTCCAATAAAGTAATCAACATATATAATATATAATATACTATCAATATATAATCAATATTATATAATCAAAATTATATATATATATATATATATCTCGAGAGAGAGAGAGAGAGAGAGAGAGAGAGAGAGAGGGAGGCATTATGGCTTGAATGTGTTCCCTTCAGAATTTGTTGCTTGTCTGATGGTAGCAAAAGGTGGTATCTAGCCAGGCACTGATAACTCATGCCTGTAATCTTTGTTATTTGGGAAGCAGAGATCAGTAAGACTGCAGTTCAAGGCTAACCTGTGCAAAAAGTTTGTAAGACCTCTTCTCATGACTAGCTGGGCATGCTGGTGTGCATCTGTCATCCCAGCTCAGTGGGAAGGGAGGGTTGTGCCTCAGGTCATCCTGAAAAAAAAAAAGAATTGAGACCCTGTCTCAAAAATAAGCAGGACAAAAGGGCTGGAGATGTGGCTCAAGCATTAGAATATTTGCAGGCAAAGATGTGGCCTTGAGTTCAAGTCTCAGTATTTCTATTTTTAAAAAAATAAGATTAAAGTCTTTAAGAGGCGACCAGGTCAGGAAGTGGTGCAGTGGCTCAAATAGTAGAGCGCTTGCCTTGAGCTAAAGAGCTCAGGGACAGCACCCAGTCCCAGAGTTCAAGCCCCATGACCAACCAAAAAAAAAAAAAAATGGGAAAGAAAAACAGGAATCAGGTCATCAGGGCTACCTCTTCATTAAAGAAACATAGGGGCCCGGGCTGGGAATGTGTCTTAGTGGTAGAGTGCTTGCCTAGTGTGCATGAAGCCCTGGGTTCGAGTTCTCAGTACAACATAAACAGAAAAAGCTGGAAGTAGTGCTGTGGCTCAGTGGTAGAGTGCTGACCTGAGCAAAAGAAGCTCAGGGACAGTGCCTAGACTGTGAGTTCTAGCCCCAGGACTAGCAAAAAAAAAAAAAAAAGAAGAAGAAAGAAAGAAAAAGAAACACATAAAAAAGGAAACAGAGGCTTTTATGTATAAAAGAGGCATCACACTGAGAGGCAAGCTAGCCTCTAGCTAACCTGTTGAAAGAAGGCCTTCACCAATCACAATAGGCTTAGACTTAGACTTCCCAACTCCAGAATGGTGAGACACAGGTTGCTGTTTATAAATTATCCAGCCTCAAGCACAAAATGGATCAAGCTAAGTGGCATCATCAGTCACCTCCCTTGTCTTCTATACCTATTTTTTTTTTAAATGTTTATTAATCAGGCCTAACATCCTGGAATCCAAGGTGACTTTAAGAGAGAATGAGAGAAGGAGGCATATACAACATGGAGGCAGAGGTTCAGCATTTCTTTTTTTTTGTGTGTGTGGGGGGGGTCCGGTCGTGGGGCCTGAACTCTGGGCCTGGGCGCTGTCCCTCAGCTCTTCAGCTCAAGGCTAGTGCTCTACCACTTGAGCCACAGCACCACTTCCGGCTTTTTTCATTTTGCTTATGTGGTGCTGAGGAATCGAACCCAGGACCTCAGGCATGCAAGGCAAACGCTGTACCACTGAGCCACCTTCCCAGCCCCTTCTATACCTATTTATACCAGGCATCTTTGCTCTATTTATGAAAGAAATCACAACAGAATTCCTTAAAATATCGAGCCCTGTTTTAAAAAACATTTTTATGATTTTCTTGAATTTAATTTTTTTTTCCTTAAAAGTTTTAGTTGTTGGAGAGGAATATGTATCATAAAAGCAGAGCAGTATACTTGTACTTCAGAGTCTGAGCAACACTATTCTTCATGCAACGTTTTTTATCTGTATTTTCTTCCAGGCTGTATGATACTATACATTTATCTTCAAGGACAATGAAAATGCGTCTTCATTTATTTTTTTAGGGCCAGTCCTAGGGCTTGAACTCAGGCTTCGGTGCTGTGGTGCTGTTCCTGAGCCTTTGTTGTTTTTTTCCTCCTGGGTAGCACTCTATTCCTAGCCAGACCTCCACTTCTAGGTTTTTGGTGGTTAATTGGAGATGAGTCTCACAGGAATGCCGTCTGACTTCAAACTGCAATTCTCAGATCTCAGCCTCCTGAGTAATTAAATGAGCCTTCAGCGGCAGTATGTCTTTTTGCCATTCCCCGTGCCACCCCCTCCCCACACCAGTGGTAGAAACTTTAGACATGAACATTCCTTATTTTTCAATTCTAGGAAGTTTTTCTTATATTATTTCCTTGATGACTTTTTATTTTCTCTATTCTATTTTGGGCCACTCCTACTTTTTGCACTAGTATTGTCTTAATCATATATATACTAATATGATCTCTCCTATTATTATCGCTTTGGTTATTTTTCTGCTTTTGCTAAAATTTCCTCAAATTTATCTTTCTATTTCATATAAGCTTTTAAAAACTGATAGCATCTTTTTTTTGTCAGTATTGTGTTTTGAACTCAAGGCCTTGCACTTGTTGGACCTGAGCCACACTTCCAGCCCTGTGTTTTGGCTGATTATTTTGGACATAGAGTCTTGTGTCCCATCTGGGCATACACCTGAGCTGTGAGTCACATACTTTAGGTTTCCTGTCATTGTTAGAATCATAAGTCCCACTTGCCATGTCCAACTTCCCATGGAGTCTTGTGGACTTTTCTGTCAAGTCTGCTCTCAAACTGTGATCCTCCTGATCTCAGCCTCCCAGACAGCTCGGATTCCAGGCATAACCCCCCACTGCCCTACTTTAACACCATAATTTTTTAATTTCCAGGAATGATTTATTGGCATCTGAATAGTGACTTCTCTATAGCACTATTCTTTTCTTTCACATATATAAAATATTTTACTTTTTTTAAAGACTACTAAGTCTATACTGAAGCTAGATATGAGTGTACATGCCTGTAATCTCAGCTCTCAGGGAAGCTGAGGCAAGAGAGAAAGGGGAGGTTATTGAATTTATTCCTCTTCGTTATGTTAAAGTTTATATTTTTGGTATTATGTTTTCCAACATCTTAAATCTGGTAGGAGAAAAGGTCTTGAAAATCTTAACTAAAAACTTGAGATTTTAATGTCATTGGAAGATTGGTCAATGAGTATCATTTGAGCTCTGTATGTGTGTGTGTGTGTGTGTGTGTGTGTGTGCGCACACGCGAGCGGGCGTGTGCATGCAAACATGTGTGCGCTGGTCCTGGGGCTTGAACTCAGGCCTGAACATTGTCCCTGAGCTAGTGCTCTACCACTTGAGCCACAGTACCACTTCCAGCTTTCTGGTAGTTTATTGGAGATAAGAGTCTCAGAACTTTCCTGCCCAGGCTGTCTTTGAACTATAATCCTCAGATCTCAGCCTCCTGAATAGCTAGGATGACAGTTATGAGCTACTGGTGTCTAGCTTTTTGCTTTTATTTTTGGTTGGTTGGTTGGTCATAGA
Organism: Dipodomys spectabilis; assembly: GCF_019054845.1. Taxonomy (NCBI): domain Eukaryota; kingdom Metazoa; phylum Chordata; class Mammalia; order Rodentia; family Heteromyidae; genus Dipodomys; species Dipodomys spectabilis. Next base: position 21,388,583 of record NW_024870817.1, on the reverse strand, counting down.
GCTTGAACTCAGGGCACTGTCCCTGAGCTTTTGCTCAACTACTTTGAGTAGTTGGTTAATTGGACATGAGGCTTTCCAGGACTTTCCAGCCTGGGCTGGCTTCCAACCCTGATCTTCAGATCTCAACCTCCTGAGTCATTTGCTCATTGTTTTTTTTTTTTTTTTTTTTTTTTCTGTTTTCTTGTTTTGTTTTTTTGATTAGTCTTGCAGCTTGAACTCAAGGCCTAGGCACAGCCCCTGGGCTTTTGTGCTCAAGGCCAGTACTCTACCAATTGAGCCACAGCACGACTTGCAGCTTTTTGGTGTTTAACTGGAGATAAGACTATGATGTACTTTCCTGCCTGGCTAGCTTTGAACCATGATCCTCAGATCTAAACTCCTGAGTAGCTAGGATTACAGGTGTGAGCCATTGGTACCCGGCAACAGACAGGTTTCTAAACAAAGTGGTTATATTAACATTAAGCAAAAACTTGCTTTTATCTAATTTTGTTTGGCTGGTATCTCTAGGAGAACGGTGTCTGAGTTCATTTACATGACCTCCTGCCATGTGGAGAGTGGCATTATGTTCTGATGGGAACTTAAGAGCTTCTCGAAATTATTTTCAACCCCCCAAAATGTAGTCTCATCTTTTCCAACTATGGATTAGAGGCCATCTGTGGAGCTGCTGGGTTTTTACAAAAAGCCTGCATTCAGACTGACATTTATTTTATAACGTGGCAGTAGAAAGAAATCCGAAACATTTACAGAACAAAGGTTAAGGCTGAACTTTATCAGTGCAATGTTTATAGAGCATAAATCTGCCCTAAGAGGGGGTAGATTTGTTATTTATGCTTAACCATAGGCTCTCTTGTACATTTAAAATCCAATGTTAAAGAAGGTAAGAAGGAAAGGAAGGGATGGAGGCAGAATGAGAAAGAAGGAAGTCCTTCCTTTTCTTTTCTTTTTGTCAAAGGTCTCCTTATATAACTCATACTGGCCTCACTATCTAGCCCACACTGGCCTTGAACTTGCAATCTACCTTGCTTCTGCCTACCAAGTGCTGGGACTACAGGCTTTTATTACCATGCCTGGCTGTAGCATTCTTCTTTGAACTGATTCCAGACACTTGTGTATTCTAGAAGATTTCCTTCCATTTCAATTTTAGATACTTTCAAACATAATGAAAAGTTTACAGAGTATTTTAAAGATGTTTGTATAGTCCTCTGTGTCAATCATAGTTCTTGATTGATTTGAATTGACTGATACAATAATGGAGTCTCCATGGTGGACAGGCTGCCAATAGAACCAGGAGAGCCTGGTTTTGTTTCAGTCTGAGTCCAAAGGCCTGCTGCTGTGGTTCCTATCCAGAGCCAGCTGGCTGAACACTCAGAAAGGCAGAATTTTTTCAGTTCAAATCTACAAAGAGAGTAAAAGTTTGAAAGTCTTCTTGACTTAAAGGCAAATATTTCCAAAACAGAAATCAAAGAAGCATTAATTATAAAAGAAAAAAAATCTGATAAACTAAATTTCATTAAAATAGAATATATCTGTTAATCAGATCAGAAGATACAATTAAGAAATTGAAAAGGGAAAGACAAACTGAGAAGAGAGCCTCAGTGATTACACTTAAAAAATTCTATGATACCCAGCATGAACAGAGAACTCCTTCAAATCAATAAAGTAAAAGATAGCTCAAGTTTTTATTTTAAGGACAAAAGACTTAATTGGCACCTCAAAAAGATATCGGGGGGCTGGGAAGGTGGCTCAGTGGTAGAGTGCTTACCTTGCATGCATGAGGCCCTGGGTTAGATTCCTCAGCACTACATAAAGAAAAAGCTGGAAGTGGCACTGTGCCTCAAATGGTAGAGAGTTAGCCTTGAGCTGAAGAGCTGAGGGACAGTGCCCAGGCCTAGAGTTCAGGCCCCACAACCGGACCCCCCCCCCAAAAAAAAGATATCTGGATAGCTAAAAAAATATGAAAAGAAGCTCAACAAATATATGAAAAGGAGTTCAACAAGAACACAAATTAAAGTCACAATGGAATACACATCCATCAAAACTGCAAATGTAAGAACTGAAGGGTTTATGAAAAATTTTAAACTCATATACTATGGCCCGAGTTGAGTTGGTACAACTACTATGTAACTGCCCACCCAACATTTCTGCAATGTATTTGTGAAAAGTTTCTCTTTTATTATATGTAATGAAAGCATTTTGTCCTATGACTTTTTTTTTTTTTTTGGTCAGTTGTGGGGCTTGAACTCAGGGCCTGGGCACTGTCCCTGAAACTCTGTGCTCAAGGATAGAGCTCTGCCACTTGAACCACAGCACAGCTTCCAGATTCTGAGTGCTTAATTGGAGAAAAGACACTCCTGCCTAGGCTGGCTTCGAACCACAATCTTCAGATCTCAGCCTCCTGAGTAGCTAGGATTACAGGTGTGAGCCACTGGCGGCTGGCTCCATTATATGACGTTTATTAGAACAATTTATTTATTCCACAGTCTATAGGTGTTTGGGTCATTTCTAATTAGTTACATTACCATTTTAATGCACCCAGGTTAATTTTCTTTTTTCTTTTCTTCCCCCCCACCCCTACCCCGCGTTGTGGGGCCTGAACTCTGGGCTGGGCACTGTCCATGACCTCTTCAGCTCTAGGCTAGTGCTCTACCACTTGAGCACAGTGCCACTTCCAGCTTTTTCTGTTTATATGGTACTTAGGAATCAAACCCAGGGCCTCATGCATGCAAGGCAAGCACTCTATCACTGATCCATGTTCCCAGCCCAGTTTTCTTAAAATAGAAATGTTCAACTTTTTATGTTCCTTTTTTATGATGGTATCCTTTGTCCCTTATTCAGATTAAACTTTTTGGCAAGAACACAAGTGTTGTATACTTCATTTTGCCAAAGTTCCTTCATCATGTTCTATTCACAGAATGAAGTCAAATTTTCAATGGTGCAGTTTTACTTGGCATTTCCTTGATTTCTGGTGCGGTGGGGAGGTTTACTATATGTTGAAGGGCCATGTGTTTTTATATTTTTAAAACTTTTTCGAATATTTTTAGTATCTTTAAGTAGTTGTACAAAGGAGGTACCATTCAACAAAGCAGTTTATGAACACGATATGTCTTGATTAATATCAACCCTTTCCACATTCTCACCCACCCCTCCCAACCCACGCCTTCTCTCACTTTCCTTAATATTTTAGGGTGTGTAGTGAATTTTCCCCTGTTTAGCAATGCAGTTTATATAGACAATGCATCTTGATCAGTATCATCCCTTCAACCCTTTCACCCTCCCTCCACCACCTTCCCTTATTATTCTTATTTTGTGGTATATACAATGAATTCTTGTTTATTTATTTATTTTTGGGTCCGGTCATGGGGCCTGAACTCTGAGCCTGGGCTCTGTCCCTCAGCTCTTCAGCTCAAGGCTAGCGCTCTACCACTTGAGCCACAGCGCCACTTCTGGCTTTTTTCTTTTTGCTTATGTAGTGCTGAGGAATCGAACCCAGGGCCTCATGCATGCAAGGCAAAAGCACTCTACCACTGAGCCACCTTCCCAGCCCTATATAATGAATTCTTAACTTCATTTTCCTCCTTCTGCCCTTCACTCCTCTATCCTACTCCTCTTGTCCCCGCCTCTCCACCCCCTGCAAATAATTGTTTCCTAGTACTTGTTTTGTTGGGCTTTGACTTAGTCTTTCTAAAGAATTATACTGTTTGATCTCTCTAGAGAGTCTGTTATGTGTCAGTGATTTCATTTGTAACTACTTGCTTACCACCCACTGTGTTTACTTATAGACTGATAGGCACATAGTTTTTGCCCCTTTTTCAAATAGCTTTTGTTTCTTCTCTGATTTTCAGTAAACACACACTCACACGCAATAGAGGTTGAAATTGAAAACAAGAAAACAGCTAAAACTTCACATAGCATTGTATGGCATTCTACTGAAAACTAGAATACATGAGATTTTGTGCTGGGATGGAACCCAGGGACTCCCACATGCCAGGCCATTGCAATTCCACAGAGCTACACCCCCAGCCCATCTTGTTCTTATTTTCATCCCAAATATATATACCTTGACAGGTGTACATATACTCCTGACTGTTAAATGTGTGCCAGCTGTCTTCTGTAGATCTGTGGTCGCTGGCCAGCTCCATCTTGCAGTGTGCCGGCCCACCTTTAAAAGCATGAGCTCCGTTTCCTCAGAGGCTGGCCGTACCTCTCTGAATCCACAGGGACTTAAACTACACACATAAAACAGCCTCCTTCCTTCCACATTCTCTTTCCTCCCTGTTGTCTCTGGGTGCTTCTCATTGCAGTTTCCTGAGTCCAGAAAAATGCTATAGGATTGCATGGCTTACACAATGGAGATTGATTTCTTACAGCTCTGGAGGCTGGAGTTCAAGGTCAGGTGCCAGCATGGATAGGTTCTAGTTGCTTCTTGCTTGTAGGAGGTCTTTATTCTCCTGAGGGCCATCTGGATATTTATTTGGGTGGGCCATGCAAAATGATCCATACGGGCAGATGGCCATGGGAAGCTGATAAGAAGCATAAGTAATTATCCCATCATGTACCAGATGATTTTACAGGTCTTTATATAGCTTCCTGGGCAGATGTTCCTACCCCTTTGGCTTGCTTCACAAGATGGACAGCAAACTCCTGGCATTTCTTGCTTCTATAAGGACACTAATCTCATCATGGAGGCCCCACATCAAGACTTCATTTAAACCTAATTACCCCTCTAAGGCCCATCTCTAAATACCATCACTTGTGGTTAGGGTTTCCACATACGAGTTTTTGTTGTTTCTGTGCTTCAAAGCCAGCCCTCGTATGAAAGTACATGCGACTCTAATTTCCAGTTCATTACCAGAAAGCTCCAGGACAGCACTCAGGCTCTGAATTCAAGCCCCAGAAACACACACACACACACAAGCCCCAGAAACACACACACACACACACACACACACACACACACACACACACACACACACACAGAGTTTTTGTAGTTTAACATGTTCAAGGGTTTTTTCTTTTTCTTTTTGTTCACCCATTTTCCTCTGATTCTGTGTCCTCTGCCCAGCTTCCCTCTTAGGTGCACATGTATATACCATATGTGGGGTCAAGAACATAGAGTCATCTAAAAACAATGTGACAAAGTAAGAAGAGGTCCTTTGTTTCTTGAGTCCTGTTTACTTTGTTATATCTCATTGCATTTTGAATTTAATATCTGCATATCAGGGAGACCATGTTATTTCGCTCAACATGATTTGTTCTAGTTCCATCCATTTCCCTGTAAATGCCATTATTTTGTCTTTCTAATGGCTGCATAATATTCCATTGTATATAGGTACCACAATTTTTGGATCCATTCATCTGTAGTGGGGCATCTGGGATGTTTCTATACCTTGGCTATTGTGAACAGTGCAGCAATGAACATGGAGGTGCATGTGTCCTTGTATCCTGGTTCCTGTTGCTCAGTGGTATGGCTGGGTCATAGAAAAGGTCTATGTTTAGTTTTTTGAGGAATCACCAGATTGCTTTCCAAAGTGGTTGTATTAGTTTACATTGCTACCTGCAGTGCAGGAAGATTCCTCTTTCTCCACATCCCCTCCAACATTTGTCATTGTCTGAATTTAGGATATAGGCCATTCTAACTGGGGTAAGGTGGTAGCTCAGGGTTGTTGTTTTTGTATATCCTTTACAGCCAGGGATGATGAACATTACTTCATGTGTTTCTTTGCCATTTTTACCTCTTGTTCTGAGAAGTCTCTCTTTGGTTCCCTTGTCCATTTAATGATTGGTTTGTTAGATTTGGGAGGGGTTCATTTCCTGAGTTCCCTGTATATAATGAATACTAGGCCTTTGATGTATTGCTGGTAAATATCTTTTTTCCCAGTTGGTTGGCTGTCTTTCTAGTTTGGTAGCTATGCCTTTAGCTGTGCAGAAACTTTACTTTAAGGTAGTCCCATTTGTCGAGTCTCTCTCCAATTTGTTGTGACCCTGGGACTCTGTTCAGGAAGTTCCTGCCTGTGCCTATAAGTTCAAATGTCTCTCCTACTCTGTCCTGCAGTAGACTCAGAGTATCGGGTTTGATGTTGAGGTCTTTAATCCATTTTGAGTTGATGTTAGTGCATGGTGACAGGCTGGGGTCCACTTTTAGTTTTCTGCATGTGGCTGCACAGTTTTTCCAGCACCAATAGTTAAAGAGGGTATGTTTTTTTCACTGTATGCTTTTGGCTCCTTTGTCAAATATCAACTGAACTGCAAGAATGTGGTTTTATTTCTGGGTCTTCTAATCTATTCCATTGATCTTCAGGTCTATTTTTGTGCCAATATCAAGCTGTTTTTGTTATTATGGCTCTATAGTTTAGTAGAGCTTGAAATCTGGTATTATGATCCCTTCTGCATTGTTTCTTTTGCCTAGAATTGCCTTGGCTATTCTAGGTCTTTTGTTGCTCCATATGAATTTTCGGATTGTTTTCTCTATTTCAGTAAAGAATGTCATTGGGATTTTAGTGGGAATTGCATTGAATTTGTATATCATTTTTGGCAGTATGGCCATGTTCACAATATTAATTCTGGCTATCCAAGAACATGGAAGGTCTTTCCATGTCCTCATTGATTTCTTTCTTTAGCATTTTATAGTTTTCACTGAATAGGTCCTTTACATCATTGGCTATGTTAATTCCTAGATAGTTTATTTTTTGAGGTTATTGTGAATGAGGTTTGTTTACCTGATTTCCCACATATGAGTTTGGTGGGTGCCTGAGTGATAGCTCTGTGGGCTGTGGCTGTGGCTCTCATCCTGTGCCAGTGGAGGAAATAGGGTTGGGAAAAGATTAAGCCCTTTGCCCAAGTGCCCTAGTGCTTGGTACAGTCCAGCCTCAGAATATCTAGAATGCTGACCTCTATGCCTCATTAAGACAGAGAAGCACCCTACTTTTTCTGGACCAGCAAGAAAACAGACCTGTTCTTACAAGCAGCCCATCTATATTGAACTAATATAAAGCTTTATTTAAAAGATGAGCTTATCAAATGAGCTGAGACAATCATATCACTTGAGGATTTAAACTAAGAAATAGAAAACAGGGGTTAGTTGTGAGATCCTAAACACAACGTTTTGGGGGATGGAAGGCTACAGCCACAATGAAGCCTGCAGAGATTAGGGGATCACAATTGGCTCCCTGCAGAACCTCCTGGTTCCCAAAGGCCTTGAGGCTCAGGTTCTAGCTTGCTTTGCAGATACTGGGGTTTGAACTCAGGGCCTCACTCTGGCTCAGCTTGCTTGCTCATGCTGACTGGCACTCAACCATTTGAGCCATGTCTCCAGTTTGTCAGGTTCCAGTTTATATGTATCTTCCAGTCCCTGGGCTCTGTCCTGCCAGACGCACGTGGTGATTCCAGTATTTCTCCCTTGCAACTAAAGATTTTTAAGGAACACTCCAAGGTGGACCAGAATCAAAACACTTGCCTTCCCACTGAGCCCAGGGCTTGCTATTTCAGGGATGGGGACAATGTGTGCAAATTTCAGCAGAAGGCCATTTAGGGGAATACATAGTGCATATTAAGTGTATTTTAATGACAATGAAAAAAAGCTGTAATGGGGACTTGAGTGGGAACAAACAGCCAGAGAGGCAAACTAAATCCCCTCTCAATTTAAACTCAACCAGTAGGAGGGCCCCAAGAAACTGAAAATAGGTCCTCATCAGAATGCCCTGTGCATGGCATTCTCTGCTCTCCGCTCTCTTTCCACCTAACTAACCTCTCCTCCCCCCCAACACACTTCCTTCTTGTTTTCCAGCTTGCAAGGAAGGGATGGCAAGGGAGACCAGCAATCACATGTGGGCTTCTGCACCCCAATTCTCAAGGCTGCCAGAGTACAAAGAATGCCAAGATAATGGTTTCTATCTCTGTGTGGCCCTTTGACACACAAGCTAATGAACATATTCTAGGTACAAATCGTTCTTTCCCATGAGCTGTTCTGCAGGTTTCCAATGAAACAATTACTCCCATCCACTTAAAATGACTCAAGGACAGAGCTGAGGGCTGACTTATGTCAGCCCTGGCCGTTTGCCTGCCCTCTCCCTGGCCTTAGCATTTTAGAATACAAAACGCCCCCAGCTCTTCCACATCTCACCCCACGCACCTGGCTGCAAGGGCAGCTGGCTCTGCTCTTCTGTCCTTCTGGTGGTGCCTGGTGATGTTTTTCATATGCTGGACCGGTAGGTTCATGCTGTTGAGCTACAACAATGGCCCAGCCAGGAGGGGTTCGCTCACCCTCTTGCTTCTCTGAAAAGCTGCTTCTACTCCACAGGTACCTACCTAAGGGTCACCTTTTGAAACCATCTGAAAAGAGCCTATCTTATAATCAACAGTTCCCAGAAATTACTCACCAGTCACAGGCTATGAAAAGAAACAGATTTTGACAAAGTGCTTCAATGTATATTATTGCTCCAAGTTTGGCAGCGCTGAAGGCCAGCCATTTGAATAGTGTCAGATGTGATTTCAGAGAGGAATTGGCTTTTAAGAGTACAAATACTTGGAAACACCAAGAGAAAGCAAGAGCAGGAATTTGAGGTAGAATTTCAGGAGCATGAGCATGACGATCTGAAAAGTTCAGAGTTGACTTTTCATGATCTGAGCATGAAGAAAATCAGTAAACCGGAGGAGGAAGTGAGCGGTAGATGCAATCATGAATCAGGAACCTCCAGAATGTAGTGGTTGTCGTTCTGTTTGGGCAGTACCACAGTATGTGTGTTAGGAAAATGGAGGAGAAAGGAAGGCAACAGGCCAGACTCAATCTTCCACAGGCAAGGACTGTTCATTGAGATAGAGCAGCAAGGGACACCATCTTCCTGCAGGCTTGGAGATTTTGTAAAGAGCTGGGCTCAGGAATGGGTTTTATGAGGTCTGAGCAAGGAGGCAGAGGTTAATGAAAAAGCCATTAGGTCTAGGGAGGTGGGGCACTTTACGGTTAGGCCCACAGTGATTTGGTTACAGCCAGGCTTAAGTAGATTGCCTGTGTCAAGCAGTCCGCATATCTTTAGTGGTTTACCTGATGATTATATGCACCTGGAAAAACAGGGTGGGGGTCAACCCTTCATATTCCATCTTTGGATACTCAGAAAGAATGGGCCAAGAGGGGAGAGGCAAGTCCTTCATAAAGGGTCTTTGGATACATAAAAAGATTGAGCTGAGAGGGGAGCAACATGGAGTTATGAGAACAAGGCAGATTCCCATCAGTGTGGATCTTTTTTTTTTTTAAAAAAAGCATCCTCACATGACAGATCAACAAATGCCACTTCAGTGTTCAAGTATGCAAGACAAGCAGTCTACCACTGAGCCACCTTCCCAACCCAGTACCAGTGATTTAATCCAATACAAATCAAGGAAGTATTGAGGAGGTATTTTACAGATGTGATTATAAATTAGTTGACCATACATAAAGGACTTTCTGTCATGTGGGCAGGCTTCATTCAATCAGTTGATGGTGTTAAGAACAGAAAGTTGTTAGGAGAAAAATTTGTGCCTCCAGTTTGCAATGTCAACTCCTGAATAAATTTTTGACCTTCTGGCCTGTCCTAAAGGTCTGATTTGCTAGCCCTTACAATTGCATGAACAGTTCTTCAAAATATATGCCTTAATTACAAGCTTTTCCTCAATGGAACTGACCTATACAATCACTTGTATGGTATGTACTAGAGTAATAGTTAAAGTGCTTTTGCTCTGTGTTTCTTCTCTTCCTGCCCATCCACCCCCTTTAGGAACTGTGGATGGAACCCAAGGCCTTATTTATGCTAGGTAAATGCTCTGCGGAACTACACCTCCAGTTCAAGTTTTAAGCTAGAATAGTTCAAATCTGAACAAGTGGACAAGCCTGCTCTTTGCCCTTCTATGAGTGTGTGCTTAGCTAATTGATAACATCCTTTTTTTTAATGTTAGAGGTTGAACTCAGGATCTTGTGCTTGCCAGGGAGGTGCCTTACCACCTGAGCCATGCCACCAGCCATTTTTGCTTTTATAATTTTTCATATAGGGTCTTGACTTTGTGCCTGGGTTGTCTTCTATTTACATTTCCCACTGAGCTGGAATGACAAGTGCATACTGTTAGGTTTTTAAAAAGAGGTAGCCGAGTAAGAACCACACCACGCATGTGGTATTCATGTAAGAGGTAGGTTTATTCATTGTTCCGGCTGGCACCAGGCCATATTGGCCCTCCACGAGGCTGGGAAAGACCTGGGAAAGAGAACGTCTGGGTCTGGGCTAGGCCTTATCTAGGGTACGGGCGGAGAAAGGTGTGGCCACATCAAATTCAGATGTGACCTCAGCAGATGCAGGTGTGATCTCTTCCAGGTGTGCCAGTTGCCTAGGTAACGCAGGTACTGGGTGGAGACTTTGCTTGGAGGAGGGTGGAGTCTGCTTGCCATCCAGGAGTGGACCTTACACATACCACCATCCCACTTTTTACTAATTGAGATGGTGTCTTGTGAAGTTTTTGTGCCTGGGCTGGCCTTGAAGTTGTAACTTCCAGATCTCTGCCTTCTGAGTAGGTAGGATTACAGGTGTGGTCTACCTCATCCGGCTAACTGACAACATTCTTAATTTCAACCCAATGACACAAATGCTAGAAAGTACGAAGTGAGAATGAAATTTGGGTTGTGAGGCTGCCTGGGGTGGAGGGGGGGGAGAGGGAGGGAATGGGGGTGCACAAAGCATGCTGGGTGGTAAAGAATCAGTGAGGAGCATTTCCTAATGCAGGCCACAGGGTTCTGCTTCCTCTCACTAACATCCTTACCTAAGACCTTCAGCTGTGAACTTTGAGGATAGAATGTGAGAAGTCTGAATTACCAATGGCATATTGGGTAAGATAGGTTCCCTAGTCTAGATAGAAAGGTCAACCCAAAATATACCGCACACGAAAATTCCTTTTACCAGATACAGTGACACAGACTATGGGAACAGGGCTAATAGAGAACCAGAGCCAAGCAGATAAGGCTGTATGTGCATATGTATCTACACGGTGAAGTTCCTTCCCAGTGTCAAATATGGGAGTACTTGATTCATTCTTTATGAGAAAGAAATTTGACATCTCTGTCCCTCAATCACAGAAATTGACCTTTTTTCTCCCTCAGGAGATTTGAGCTCTGCTTGTCTTTCTCCCAGTCATTAAAGAACAATTAGCATGTTCTCTGGTTGGAAACACCTCACAGACCCTCACTACAAACAAGATGCCTTTCTAGACTCATCCAAATCTATTAATGGCAGAAGAAAGATTAAAAAAATTGCAAAACAGAAGAAGGAATCAATGTATATGCCAAATACCAGTTTCTCTGTATGATGTCACAGAACCTGGGCTAGCTCTTCAAACATCTGCTTCCTCTTCATCCTGGTCCACGGGCTAGCCTACATTTCCCAGACTCCTGGCATGTGTGATCGCAGGGCAAACTTTTGGCCTTTGGATTGTGGCCCAAAGTGATATGCACCATATTTCAACCTTTCTTCCCTGTTGAACTTCCCACACATGGTCCGGCATGTGTTTTCCTCTCTGGCAACAACTTTGTAAGTCCATTGTTGAAGATAGGAGCCACAAGATGGAAGGATCCTGGATCCCTGAGTCACCACCTGGAGAGATGCTTGCTGATCAAAACTATCTGTGCTGACATTCATTTTCACTGTTATGTCATGGAGATCCAGGGTTTATCTGCTCAAGCTACTAGTGAGCCCTTGGCCAACATTGTGGATGAATGGCATTGCTTTTAACTTTTACTATAATACACTGCGGTGAAAGGGTGCAAGTTTGTTTAATTCACTGAGAATACAATGAGTAGTAATGCAGCTAATATAATGAAATTCCCAATCAACTCTGCATGCGGCTGCCATATCGAATTTATTATCATGAAACTGTAGATGATTTTGGTTCAACACTGTCCTTAGCAACTTTTCCTCAATTAACTATGATACTGTTATGTGTTTTGTTTTTGTTTTTTTGTTTTTTGCCAGTCCTGCAGGGCCTGAGTACTGTCCCTGAGTTTCTTTTGCTTAAGGCTGCACTCTACCACTTGAGCCACAACACCACTTCCTGCCTTTTTTATGTGGTACTGAGGAATTGAACGCAGAGCTTCATGTATGCTAGGCAAGCACTCTACCACTAAGCCACATTCCCAGTCCATGTTATGAGTCTTTATGTGTTTCATAACCTGAAAAACATTTTAAATCATTGGTAGAGAATGGAGTCAATGGTAACCTAGGAGAAAGCTAGATGCAGATGACTGGGGGGAATGGGAAACTGATTCTTTTCTCTTGGCATTTTGCCTATGTGTAGGTATCCAGCCACGAGGGTCCACATGAATAAGAGATAAATCAGTATCAGCTTTTACTCATAAAATAAAACCAATGTATGAACACTTCATTGTAACAGCTGAGTATTAGCTGAGTGTGGTGGCTCAAGCTGGTAATCCTAGCTACATAAAGGGAGGAGAAGGGGACTACAGTTTGAGGCCAGCCTGGGTAAAAAGTTTGTAAGACTCCATCCCAACCAATGGCTGGGCACACTTACCTTCTATAACACAGGGAAGCCTAAGTAAAAGCATTGCAGCCCAAGCCCAGGTATAGAGATCCTACCTTGAAAATAACCAGCACCAAAAGGGGCTGGTAGAATACCTACTTAGCAAGAAAGAACAAAGCCCTGAGTAGATTAAAAAAAAAAAAAAGGTGTGTGTGTGTGGGGAAGAAGGAGAGAAGGAGAGTGTAAGTGAGCTTAGTATTGTTTTCTTACTGATGATTTATTGAGGCTCACTTTTCTAGAAAATCAATACTACAGGTTATGATCTTCCAAAGATGATACACAAAATAATTTAAATGTTGGGCATTTAAAGGGGAGACAAAAGTAAGGTATAAAGTACATATTGTGCTTAGAATGGCAGAGTTGCTGTATTAAATACTAAATGTATTCTTCTATCTATCTTTTTCCCCTTGTCTCTATCTACATAACCAGTCCTCTGGAACTACTTTTTGTTTGGAACTAACTACCTGATTTATGTATAGTTTGCTTGGAGAGGCTCTTTAGAAAATGTAATGTGTCTTAGTTTTTTTTTTTTTTTTAACCCTAGTGATAAAAAGGGGAAAAAAAAACAAGGGGTAGGGATTTAACTCAGAGGAACAGCATGTGTCTGGCAAGTGCAAGGTCCTGAGTTTAGTTCTCAGCTCTAGAAGCAAACAAACAAAATCTCTAATTTATAGAAGCAACAACATAGGTTACAGTCAAATAAATTATGTTGAGCAAAATAAGCTAGACCAGAAGAGTATATCCTAGATGATTTTATTCATATGAACATAGGCCAAAACAGACAAACCTGGAAAACCAAAACCTGGAATAGTGGCTGTGGCATTAGTAGAGAATGACTGGACAGAAGTTTGGGATCTGTCAGTTTAAGATACACTTAAAGATCTGTACTGAATCATAAGAAAGTAAAGAAACATAATGATACATAAGTAATGATACATAAGCAGAAGAATTCAGGCTGGAGCATTCAGATATCTGTAAGTTGGTCTGAAATGCATCAGAGCATGAACAGATGGATGATGTCCAAGGATGAGATAAAACAGAGACAGATGACAGGATCTAGGTGATGCTTTCCACATAATTCCCCTATCTTCTCTGTGTGCATGAAGGGTTTGTAAGAAACTACTAGAAGAAAGCTCCTATTTTACATATTTTATTCTTCTTCTAGCAAAAGTGAAACCACCCCTAACTCCTGGCTGCAGGACTGTCATTTTTTTTTTTTTTGTCTGCTCCAAGGTTAGAGCTTAGGGCCGGCCTCTTACTCCCTCAGCTTGCTCACGGCTGGCATGCTAGTATTTCAGTCACACATCTAGCCTGTCTTTTTTGCTGATTATTTTGGAGATGGAGTCTCTTGGAATTTTCTGCCACGCTGCCTTTGAACCATGATCCTCCAAATCTCAGCTTGCTAAGTAGCTAGGATTACAGCTGTGAGCTACTATTGCTGGGCTTTCTTTTATCCTTTTGAAGGGGACTGTGACCGAGGGATGAAAAATCCCCTTCAGGATCCCTCTTCTAAATGGTTTTGTTTTTGCTGTAGAATATCTCTTCTCCCTCCAGCATTTTCTGTGTTCCAGTATCTTCTAGTCTTCTCCCTTTTGAGCAGTCCTTTAAGGTCTGCATGTGTGTGTTCTGTGGCTCATAGGTCTAAAAACAGAACACCTAAAATCTGTCTTCTATTAATCTAGCTGCACATTTACCTTGTTAACTACAAAGTGTTTTGAAATACCACACATTAATGTGATTTGTTCTCCTTCTTTGTTCCAAGAAGGTAGTTTAACAGAAATGTCAATGCATTGTGGAGAAACACGTGAGGTCTCCCAGGGAACTGAAAGGCAAGCGCAGATCACTGGAAATGGTGGCTAATGTCATTTTTCCCTTTGCAACAGGAACGGCACACACAGCACAACTTCACATGGAATGTATGCTTCTTTCCTGTTTGGCCAGAGGCTCTGTCCCCTTTGTAACACTGTCTTCTCACTGTAGAGTCTAATTTTATTTCCTGTACTCAATTAATTATGCATTTCATTCTCCTCCCAGTGGGAGCATCCTTGATCATAAGGCTCTATCTTTCAAAGGTAATTATTTTTCTGAATCCTTTCAGCAGCTGGCCAGCCAACCTTTGCCTCACAATTATGTTACTTAATTAGGTTGTGTGCTTTGTAGTTTTTCACTTATTAACTATTAAAAAGTGCATCAATCACTCATGTTTACTATTTTCATTACTTACATGAAATACTTTCACATACATTTTACTACATATTTAAGAAGTCTTTAATTTTTAAAATAATCAAAAGTAAATCTAATCTTTACAATTTTATCTTCTCCAGGTTTTAAGCAGTGACATACTTTGTATGCTTTTATGTCTGTACCAGGGACATGTTTCTTACATAGGGTACAAAAAAATGCTGGGTTGGTGCTTTATAAACTTGAGCAGGGTTCAGAATCCTCTGGGGTGTGACTGAAAGGCAGATCTGGGACCCCCCCACCCCATCTCTAATGCAGGTGTAGTGAGGATGTTTGAGAACTTCTTGTAAGGAAGTGGGGTTACATAATTTCAATTTTATAGAAACATAAAATGTGCTTATTTATGTTTACGACATATGTACCTACTTTACATCTTTTTATTGTTGTATAGGGTTACTCCATGAATGCTATGGGAAAAAGTGAGGTTTATTCCTCATGAAAGATGAAGAGGGCAGTCATGAGAGAAAGCCTGATGATTTTCTGCCAGCCACTCTGTGGGCTTCTCTGTGCCCCAAGGCTAACTGTTTTCAAGCTGACTCTGTAGGCATATTGCCAGCAAAGTCTTCTTGCAATTTTACATAGCAAAAAGAGTGACAGGAGGCTAGCACTTACGAACTACTGCAACATTCTATAAGGAAGGAATTGTTTTTTAATAAAGAAACACATGAAAAGGGGTTAGCAAATTCCAAAGGCTTTAAAAGACTTTAAAACTACGACAGTGCCCTGGTTCTCTAACTTCAGTTGCTTTATCCAAAGGCAAGTTTTTCTCTTGACTTTTCCTTCAGGTAGAACCTTGATGTTCTTTACAAATTATTATTTTCTTCTAGTGAATGTATACATTATTACAGTAATGTATTACTAAAAACCCTTTCAGCTTATGGAAGCCTTACTCCATCTCATCCCTTCCAGGTCTTCAGAGCAATTAATTAAGTGTGGAACATTTTTTGTTTTTCTAAAAAACTTGTCACAGCTTGAATCATTTTGTATTTTATATAGTGGTTCCCTGATAATGAGTTAGTGTTTGCATCACTTTTATTTTCTCTTCCTCTCAACGTCCCCAAATGGTGATTACATTTGGGCTCAGCCAGTAATCACATTGCTATGAGCATGTGTTCTCATCGTTGCGAACAACATTCTATGCTTTTATTTCCTCTTCTTCCCATCCCTTGCTTTATTTCCAATGAATACTTCCTTCCAAATGTTTCAGGTCTGTCAACAGCTTATTTGTTTTCTATGCCAACTACACAACTGGAATATTGCTCGTTTTAAGTCTTATTTTCTGGATCCCAAGCCATCTTCATTTTGGTTTCATTTAGTTCATTTTGCTGGAGCATTTGCTTCAGTAGCTTTCTAAGAAAAGAAACACATGAGGAACCTCTGAGTCTGTGGTCTTATTCAGCTCAGTGAAGATTATCGGTCAAAAATCACTTCTTTCATAGACTTTGAAGGTACAGTTCCACTGTTTTCATTTCCCCCTCAATTCTCACTCCTCCTTTCCTTTCTTAAAGATACCACAAAGAAGCTGGGCACCAGTGGCTCCCGCCTCAGGAGGCTGAGATCTGAGGATTGTGTCTCAAAGCCAGCCCCAGCAGTAAAGTCTGTGAGACTCTATCTCCAATTAACCACCAGAAAACTGAAAGTGGTGCTGTGGCTCAAGAGTGCTTGCCTTGAGCTGAAGAGCTGAGGAACAGTGCCTAGTCCCTGAGTTCAAGCCCCACAACTGACCAAAAAAAAAAAAAAAGATTACCTCAAAGATAGTGTGTTTAAAGCCAAATCGAACCCTATCAGAAAATCCAACTGATTTTCCAATGTAAAAATAGATTTAAAACTAATACAAGCCATCATCACCCTCCATCTTTAAGTTCTAATTACTTTTCCTGTTTACATATGTATGTTTGTGTATTTTTGATCTCACTACGTAGTCCAGTCTGGACTTGAACTCAGAATCCTTGTGCCTTGTTCTTCCAAAATTTTGAAATACAAGGTTTTTACAAAAGAAACTTCACAAAATATAAAGATTTTGCACGCATAGTTGGAAGTGTGGAATTGCTTTAAGTTTCTTGTTTTTGCGTATGCTATTAGCTTCATATTGCAAATACCCCAGACTGCAGGGACTGGAGTTCAGCCCATATAAGGCAAGGAGCTGACAACCCTGGAAACGGCCCCCAACCACTGAGTGGGAGACAAATACTCCGCTTTTCCTTCCTTTATTCATTCCTCAGATATAATAGCAGCATGGACCTCTGTATCCAATGGGACTCTGCCCACTGTCTAGTTTTTCTATATTGGTACTTTTTGGAAAGAACTACTAAAAACCTCAGCACCACTGACATTCTATTAGTCTTAGAATCTACTTTTGGGGAAGCACAACCTGTGATACATTCATTTTCTAGGCTCTAGACTTCCAGATTGCATCCCCCGACTCCCTCTCCCCCAACCCCCTCTATGACACTAGATTTTCTCTTATTATTTTTCCATTGGAGGATCTGCTGGACATCAGTGGTGGTCATCACTAATAAACAGTCACATTTAAAAAGCCTGACAGTGGCAGATGAGAGATGGGTGTAGAACAGCATCTGACTGTACTTTTCACTTGCATTTCTCTATGTCTTTGTATGTACAGATTGGCCATTGCTTTTCTTCTTAAATGACTTTTCCCCTCATTAGTCTTTGACTTCTATAAATTCTGGATACTAATAGAGTCCAGGTTATGTTCATTGCAGAGACCTGTGTAATTGTTTTATCATGTTTTGTAACTTTTCTGCAATCCTTTTTTTTGTTGTTGTTGGTAGTATGGGTGGGCTTCAACAGGCCTGGGCACTATCCCTGAGCTTTTGTGCTCAAGGCTAGCATTCTACCACTTTAAGCCACAGCTCTACTTCTGCTTTTCTGGTGGCTAATTGGAGATGAGTCTCATGGACTTTCCTACTTGGGTTGGCTTTGAACTGTGATCCTCAGAACTCAGCCTCCTGAGTAGTTAGGATTACAGGCCTGAGCCATCAGAGGGCCACAGCCTCCCATTCTTTTTTGTGATGTTTCTTCTCTTTATGGAAGATTTTCAGAAGCTCCTTTTTACCCGATTTTTTGCATATTTATTTTATTGCTGAACACAAATGTCTCAATTATCTGAACAATTTTTCTTAAAGATATATAGTATGTCCAAGAATAATAATCATAGTAGATGTACCTAATATAGAGAATACTGATTTAGTCTGATATTGTCAACTATTTGTAACATATATTTTTCTTTTTTTAACAAAAAGTTAAACACTTTTTTAATGTGTCTGATTTTTTTTTATTATTTTTTTTGGTCAGTCGTGGGCCTAAACTCTGGACCTGGGCGCTGTCCCTCAGCTCTTCAGCTCAAGGCTAGTGCTCTACTACTTGAGCCACAGTGCCACTCCCTGCTTTTTCTGCTTATGTGGTGCTGAGGAATTGAACCCAGGGCCTCATGCATGCAAGGCAAGCACTCTACCACTGAGCCACCTTCCTAGCCCAAAAAGTTAAACACTTTTAATTTTATAAATAGATTTATCCTAGATTTAATTATTATGTAATGGTTTTCTCTGTCCCAGGCTCCAAGTTAGGTAATGGAATGAAGTGAATAAACAAAGTTCATACATCTATAACTTCCAGAGAACTGAAAAAATTCAAAAATATAGGTCACTTGAATATGCACATTCAGCATTTAGAACAAACAGAATTATCGGCTAAAAATGAGGGTAGAGAACATACATTTTTCTTTACATATATAATAATATTAATAAAATGAGTAGCATACACAATTTTTGTAACTTCAGAAAGCTTTGGCATTTTTTTAGTACTTCACTCCTAACTGCTGCAGACCATCACATTTTATAGACTAGTTACTCACTTCCTTATTGGTTGACATTGGGGGGGGCGGTCCTTCCAAGTTTAGAAAAAACTGTTGCAACAAATATCTCCGGGTCCATCTCTCTGTTTACAATAACCTTCTAGAAATGGAAGCCTTTGATCCAAATCCAGGATATCGTGAATTCCAATTCATACAGCTAACTTATACCCTAAAACAGTTGTGTCAATTTACAAGGCAGAAAATGCTATTTTTTTTTTTTATTGTGAAAATACCATACAGAGGGGTTACAATTACACGGGCAAGGTAATGAGTACATTTCTTTTTTTTTTCCAGCACAACTATGTTTATTTAATGACTACATTTCTTACCAAGCATTGTCGCCTCCTTTGTTTCCTCTTCCCATCCCCCCCCACCGTCAAAGTTGTGAAGTTCGGTTTTTGACATGTCTTGTACATCTCATTGTTGCAATGGGTCCAACTGTATCCCTATTTAAACAATTTGTTTTTGCCCTCCCCTCCCCAAATTATACCAACATCAAATACAGTGAGATCAGGGGTTACACCGTGGGGGAGGGACATACAAAACAACAAAGAAATCATCTTACAAATACGTTAGAAAAAATCACAAGAAAAAAACATTTGAATCCTTATCTTGGGGTTCATTTCCCCTAACATCAACTTATCTGACTGTTTCTGCTTGTCTCAGACATAAACTAGTAATTGCAAATAAGGGAAACCATGGGACCTATGTTTCTTTGGGCCTGGCTTACTTCACTTAATAAAATTTTTTCCAAGTCTTTCCATTCCCTAACAAATGGAGCAATGTCATTCTTTCTGATGGAGGCATAGAATTCCATTGTGCACATATACCACATTTTTTTGATCATTCATCTACTGAGGGGCATCTAGGTTGTTTCCTTATCTTAGCTATGGTAAATAATGCTGTGATAAATATAGTTGTGCTGGTAGCTTTAGTATGGTCTGGTTTGTGATCATCTGGGTAAATGCCCAAAAAATGGGATTGCTGGGTCATAGGGGAGCTCTAAGGTGGAGTCTTTTGAGGAATCTCCATACTACTTTCCAAAGTGGTTGAACAAGTTTACACTCCCACCAACAATGCAGTAAGGTTCCTTTCTGTCCATATCCCCTCCAGCATCCGTTGTTATTAGAGTTCTTGATTATAGCCATTCTAACTGGGGTGAGGTGGTATCTCAATTTTGTTTTGATTTGCATTTCTTTTATGGCTAGGGAGGTTGAGCATTTCTTCATGTGTCTATTGGCCATCCTTCTTTCCTCTTCAGAGAAGTTTCGCTTTAAGTCTTTAGCTCACTTACTTATTGGGCAGTTGTTTCTTTGAGAATTTGTTGTTGGGGGATTTAATTTTTTGAGTTCCAGGTATATTTTAGATATGAGACCCTTGTCCGTTGTCTGGCTAGTGAAGATCTTCTCCCAACCCATGGGTTTTCTATTGATCTTGCTAGCTATGCCCTTTGCCATGCAGAAGCTCTGCAACTTCATGCAATCCCATTTGTCCAACCTTTCTTTGATTTGTTGTTTCTGGATCTCTGTTAAGAAAATTTCGGCCTGTGCCAAGAGACCTAGGGTTTCTCCTATTCCATCCTGTAATTTTTTCAGAATGTTTGCTTTGACTCTGAGATCTTTTATCCATTTGGAGTTGATTCCGGTAAAGGGTGATATATAAGGATCTAGCTTTAGTTTTCTACAAGTGATTAACCAATTTTGCCAGTACCATTTACTGAAGAGGCTGTCTTTCTTCCATTCTATTTTTTTAGCTCCCTTATCGAAACTTAGATGGCTATAGGTCTGTAGGTTCATTTCTGGGTTTTCAATTCTATTTCATTGGTCCTGATGTCTGTTCTTATGCCAGTACCAAGCTGTTTTGATTACTATGGCTTTATAGTAGAGTTTGAAATTTGGTATTGATATTCCTCCAGCACTGTTCTTTTTGTTAAGGATCATTTTTGCTATTTGGGGCCTTTTATTGTTCCATATGAATTTTTGGATTGCCTCTTCTATTTCCTTGAAGAATGAGGCTGGAATATTTATAGATATTGCATTGAATTTGTAGATAGCCTTGGGAAGTATTGCCATTTTCACGATGTTGATCCTTCTAATCCAGGAGCATGGGAGGTTTTGTCACTTTCTAAGTTCTGTTTTAAATGCTATTTCTTTTGCATACCAAATAATTTATGTCCTGCTAACATGGTAGCACATTTTAGTCTCATTTAAGAAAAAAAAACAACTTTGTAAAGTTTTAGCTTCTAACTTGCTAATTTTGGTTTCTAGTAATATCCATTCTTAGTTCATTATCTCTATGAATTTTTAACTGCAGCTATCATTTTTATTGCTCTCTTTTGGGTAAAGAACATTACCACAGTGGCCCTCGAATCCCACAAAAGATTAGAAAGAAATTTCACAGGTCTCATAGTGCTCCTTAGGTAATCTCCTTCTGTTTCTTGACCAGCCCTATAGATAATGATGGAGTTCTCAATTTACTGAGTCCCTGTCTAAGTCAAAAGAACTTTGTTCAGAAGTGTGATGTGCACAGAATAATTCACATGCCCAACTCTGACCTAATTTTCTGTTAAAAATGTGAGTTATAGCTCTCTGTTCCCGTCCCTGCCCTATAGACTTATCTATCTAGTTCCTATCTCTGTGGGCCCTTACATTAACTCATGTTCCCAGGGCACTCTCCCACTTCAGGCCTTTTTGCAGATAAATATGTTGTCTTGAGCAGGTATTGGGAGGAAGTCAGTTCTGGCCTTGGAGCAAGGGTGCTGAGTCAGTTATGCCAAGAGATGTTTCCTAAATGGTATTTAATATAACCTCCCTAATATTAATGAGGAATAAAAACATACTGCTTAGATATAATTATCCAGTGGCTAAGACTGTGACTGGGTAGTAGAGTGCAAACCTACCATGTGTGAGGTCCTGTGCTTGATCTCTAGAACCATAAAACAAGCATGCAAGAAAACACATAAGCAAACAAAAAAATTATAGATCTAAAGTAAATATATATCTTTTTCCAATGTAAAAATGCATTAATTTTAAGGGGAGAAGGGTTTGGCACAACTTGAAATAAACCAGAAAACATCTTTATATTAATCAATCTTCTCGTATACTTCAAATTTGTACTTAATGCCCTTTTCCTCCTGGACCTCAGAGAGCACACCTGGGTATCTGTAAAAGAAAAGGACATGCGCTTTAAGTAGCATCCACTGAAAGCAGAGCTCCCCTGACTTCTCACCCAACAGGCGTCCACAGTATGTGAGTCAATCAGTTTTCCCTTTTTCTTCCAAATGGTAACTCAGCCACTGTTGAAGAAGTGACTATCAGGCTAAGATACGACACAGACAAATGGTAAGACAAAATAGCAAACTACATGATTATAAAATGAAGTGCAATTTCTTATCCTGATTCCTAATTCTTTTCTAAAAACAGTTTGTCTTGTATCTATTCTATCTCCAACCTAACATGAAATTTCCTAAGCATATTTTGCAAGTGTTACAAATTGGTACCATATTTCATATGTTAAACAAAGGAAAAATGAAATATCATCTATGGCTGTTTAGAATCCATGCAAGATATGGATTCTGTTTCCTGGAGGCCAGCATGGTTCTAACTCCCTATCTACCTAATCTTTGCTACCCTCGGGTATCTGCTCCCTTCAGCTTCCCATTCAAAAGAAGTTCTCTGTTCAATTCTGCCCTAACCCCTGGGCTCCAAACCTGTACTCCTGTCACTCAAACCTTGTTACTTCACTCAGTGTGTGTTGCTGGGGGTTAGAGGCAGCTGCTGTAGTCACACCATGCCTGCCACTGGCTGGTATCCTCATAAAAAAATCTGGCATTGCGCCTGGCATGAAAAATGCTCCACCAGTATTACAGGTTTTTGTCCCTTTAACTACTTTTGAAATTTATGGTAGGCAAAAAACACATAAAAAATTAATTTCTTGTGATATACATTATTAAATAGTCAGACATTAATTTTTTCAGTGGCTAATTACAGAGATTATTGTGATAAAAAGAAAGACAGAAAGTAACAAACAGCCTAACAATGTGTAAGGAGAACACAATGGTATTTTGTCTGTAGTAATTTATATCTCAGACTAACAAACCATGTTTCTATTTGCCAACCATTTCTAATCTATTGCTGTTCCGCTATTTAAGTAGTAGTAGAGCTGTTTTTATTAAAGAAAATAAAAAGCCAGGCCTATTTTAAAACCATAATTTTAGTTTCTTAGGAGTGAGTCATTAAAAGTAGCATTTACATATTTTTTGCATGTGCACAATTCTCAAGAGTGTCAAGACTGTCAGTTAATAAGACAAAAGCAAAGTACCAAGACGTTCCTTTCACAATTAAGAATAACAACTTAGAAATAACTATCCTGCTGGCTGAATATGATCGGTAGCCATGGTAATTAATATTAATCTCCTCTGTGAAGAGGAGGATTTAATTCTTCACTTTCACTTCTTCCTCTACTACTCATACATTTGTTTTGTTTTAATAATGGTCAAACTTACCGCTTAACCATAATTGAAAAGTTCTAAAGAATAAACTCTAAGATGCACACTTGGATTCAGAACTCAAATCTGGTGATAGAATTTGGGAACATCACCTATTTGTTATTAACTACCCACATAAGGACTCCTTTGTAGAAACTTGAAGCATCAAGAAAAGCAATGGATAAATAAACATCAGATCTGAACTGACAAAGGACCATAGCTCAGAGATAGAAGGTCAAAGAGGCAAACAGAATTCTTGAAAACAGGGGCTGGGAAGGTGGCTCAGTGGTAGAGTGCTTGCCTTGCATGCCTGAGGCCCTGGGTTCAATTCCTCAGCACCACATAAGCAAAAAGAAAAAAGCTGGAAGTGGCGCTGTGGCTCAAGTGGTAGAGCACTAGCCTTGAGCTGAAGAGCTGAGGGACAGTGCCCACGCCCAAAGTTCCACGACTGGACCCCCCCCCCCCCCAAACCCAATTATTGAAAACAGTTATCCAATAAATAACACACACAGACACACAAGACGAAATAAAAGATTTTAAGACATAGGCTCCAGAGGAAACATTTAAAAGGAGTGTGGACAAATATGGAACATCCTAGAGAGAGTTTTAAGTGGTGAAGTCTGAAGAGGAACTTTAAGATCTACTTCCAGCTATCTGTCTGTTAAGGGGCATCCATCCTAGCTGTGGAGCCAATTACTGCCTCAGTTACAGTTTAGGATGTTGTTTGTCCTCCATGGGTTCATGTGCTGGAGGCTTCTCTAGGGCGATCGGGAAGTGGTTTTGAGCCTTTAAAATGTGAGGCTTAAGAGGAAGTACTTAGGTAAATTGGAAGTGTGCCCATGGGACTCTAGTCTTTCTCTGGCTTCCTCTTTGGAGCTATAATCTCTTCCCATTCATGCTCCTATCACTGTGATCTCAGTTTTCTTGAGGTCCTCTAACTGGTGCTGAAATGCCATTGATATGATTTTAAACCTCCAGAACTGAGAGCCAAATACATCTCTTTACTAAAGTTAGCCTGCCTCAGGCATTACAGCAATGATCAAGGAGACAGCTTCTTTGGTATTCATCTGTTTTTGACTAGATAGTTACAGGAAGGCTGGTAACTACAAGAAAAAGCGTATTTTTCCTTAAACAAGAACCTGCCGATATATATTTGGGCCTGTTAGTTTGGTTGGGGATTCATGTGAGACTGAGATAGAAAGATTTCTTCCAAGATGGATGATTGAGAACAGAACCTCATAGGACAGACTGGTATGGTACCATTGAAAGAATACTTAAGAGGAGGTAAACATGTTTGACAGGAAATGTACTCATTACCTTACTTATGTAACTGTAACCCCTCTGTACAACACAACACCTTACAATAAAATAAAATTAAAACCCCAATTACCCACTCCCTCCACCAAAGAAAAAGAATACTTGCAGAAGCAATGACCTATGGAGTTTAAAAAAAAGGCAGACACAGAGTAAAACCATCTCACTTTGTTAATATTAACTTCTGTTTTCAGGTTTTAATCATTTGTGGCTTCATCTACTTTCTAAATTTATCTTTTTTTAAACCTCACCATAGTTCTCACTTTCATTTTTATTTCATTATATTAGTACTAATTTTTTTCCCTCTTCTAAGCCAATAAGTAGAGTTAATAAAAGATACTATATTTGAACTGAAGCCTGGATCACCACAAAAGGATACTGATAGAGATAATGGGAGTCTAAACTAAGGAGGTGGTATGGAGGGGGAAAAAGAGGAAATGGAAAATGACCAAAGGTTGTTTCAGGACAATAGGGAGCAATGACAAGTTTTCTAATATATTGAGGACTGGAGAGAAAGTCTCCAAATGGAGCAGTGTTACAGTCTTTCAGAGCTTTCCTTTTTTTCTCTATTTAATGAAAGACTGACCTACTCCATGTTTACCCTTTGGAATTCCCTCCACTCCATATTAAGGAGGTTGCCCTACTGGTAATATACACTGAAATCACAGAAAACTACAAATACTGCAATGGAAGAGAGATTTTTTTCATTGTCTTTCAGTCTTGTTGAGAATGTCTGCTTCTGAGCAAGGGTATTGTTTCTATCTCAATCTACTCAACATTAAACTTTTCTAAGACACTTGAAGAAATACTACCAAACCTTCATAAGCTGTGCCAAGAAAGAGAAGAGGAGAGTGTCTCTCACTCATTCTTAAGGTCAGTTTTTTTCCTAATACCAAAATCAGGTACCGACATTAAAAGACACATGAACAAATAAACCTCTGTAGATTTAGCATTGCTTTGAGATGTAAATGTGAAAATCCTTAACAAAATACTAGCAAACTGAATTGAGCAACATTAAAAAAAGGTTATAACAATTACCAAGTTGAATTTGTACCATAATGTAAGATTAATTTAACATAAAAACTAAGTAGTATTTCATATTAATGGTATATTAAAGCACTTGTTAATAGACAAAAAAAAAATCACACAATCATCTCAGTAGATTCAGAAAAGCAAATGACAAAAATCTAACATTCGGCTGTGATAAAAAATACTCAATGAACTAGAGAAGGGCTCTTCTCTGCTTCAGTGTGATACGGGCATGTGTGACAATCCCACATGTAACATGCTGAATGCTTCTACCTAAGATCAAGGAAACAGTGTGTAAGCATGTTTGCTCTACTCACCTTCTAGAAAATATTGTATAAGATTTGAGCCAAGGTAATTTGGCATGAAAAATTAAAAAAGAAAATCCAGACCTGAAAAAGAACTAGGTTATTTCTATTTGCTGCCAACAATTATAATATAGTATAATATAATATAGAAAGTCCTAAGCAATCTCCTCACAACTAATGAATTCAGTGAAGTTGCAGGATATCAGTTCAATAAGCAAAACATCACTTGTATTTCTATAAACGGGTCGTGAAGTATGAGAATAAAATTAAGAAAAAAGACCACTTATAATAGCATCAAGAATAGAATACTCAAGAAATTTAATGAATTAATAATATAAGACATTCACTAAAAGCTATAAGACATTACTGAAAGAAATTAAAGGATCTAAGTAAGCAGAAAGCTGTCACATGCTAAAAGTTTAGAAAACAATACGGTTAAGATGAGAATACTCCTCGAGTGATTTTCATACACACAGTATTTATCAGTATCTACCAGTTTGCTTCCTGACAAACAAAAACACTAGTCATAAAATTCATATGGAGATGTAATGGACCTAGAATAGCAAAGCAATATTGCAAAATAAAACAAAATTGGAAGACATATACATATATTCCTGATTATCAAGTTTGTGGTATGGCATTGGCATAAAGATACACATTGGGTTCAGTGGAAGATAATTGAGTTCAGAAACCTCTCTCACATTTATAACTACTTGAGATTGTTATGATGGCTGCAGAACCTGGCAAATACATAACAAGTTACATACTTTCAATAGTGAATGTTAGCATGTGTGAAAGCTGTTAAAATTTTCTTTCCTATAAGAGTCAGAATGTTATTTATCAAGGATCCTGAAGGGTCATAGCTTTGCAGAGTTCCAGATGGGAACAGAAAGATTTGGAAAAGTACTGAAATGAAAGAGATTCACACAGTAACTCATTCTCTCTCCCTTCCTTCCTGAGCCTGGCAGCTGTCCTTGAGCTTTTGTGCTCAAGGCTAGTGCTCTACAACTAGCCACAACTCCACTTCCCCTTTTTGGTGGTTAATTGGAAGTAAGAGTCTTAGGCTGGCTTTGAGCCGGAATCCTCAAATCTCAGCTTCCTGAGTAGCTAGGATTACTAGTGTCCCGCAGTAGTTCATTCTTGTGGGTGATAGCCAAGAGAAAAAAGTGAAGAAGAGCTGAGATCTATATTTACCTACTGTGAGAATCAGTAATAACAAAGTAAGTTTTTAACATAACATATATGAAATCATCAAATGTAGTTTTTCTGTGTAATCACCTTTGGAGCCTAAGCCAAAGTCTGTATTTCAGCTGTTTAGTTTTTATAATTTTCAATTTTTCTTTAGAATAAGGAGCCCAAGAAAGCTGAGGCCCTAGTAGCTTATGCCTATAATCCTAACTACTTAAAAAAAGGATCTTGGTCTTAATATTCCTTTGGGCATTTAAAAAACAAATGTACACTCACAGAATAATTGCTAGACAAAATAGAATATTTAGAAGAATGTGCTAAAAGCAGGTCTAAAAGTACTGATGAAACATTTTTCTTTTATTCTCTCTATACTCAATAGCTGAACGATGCTTGTAAACTGAAATACTATTTTAAATCAGGTGGTCTCATGTTAGTGTCACAAATGTAATTTCTTCTATCTCCACCCACTGCTACCACATTAATCAAAATCGGCTAATCTTTGACCTGAACCACTTCAACTAAAGGTTGCTGCTTCACTCTTGCCTCCTCTGGTCCACCCCCTATAAAGCATGTATAGCTATCACGGCTGTCACAGCTGTCTAAAAATGCAGCAGGTCTGATCCCATTAGCCTTCTTCTTGTTCCCAAATGCCTGTAGTGTTCTTCAGGTTCAGATATTTCTTTCTTAGTCTCTGAATGGTTTCTGGTTCCTGGTATATTTCTCCTGCTTCTGCACGGCTGGTTTCTTTCATTTTGTTCTTATCCTACTTGTTACCTGTCTGAGAGGACTTCTCAGGCCACAGCATGTACTACCTCAGAGCACCTTGATTCTACATGCAGTACTTCTTTTCATCACTGTCATTTGTTACCCTCCCTACTACTATAAAGAATATAATCTCCAGCTGACAGCAATATCAGCAAGCCAAGTCATTACTAATGTCTTCAGTGCCTAGAACAATCTGACTTTCCTAGAATGGACTAATAATAGCTCTTCCCTTTGACAAAAATCATTAAAACCTGAACCCTTCCAAATTCATGCAGCCACTATGGGAATCAGCATGGAGGTTCTTCAAAAAACTACAAACAGAGGTATTATATAATCTGACTGCTTCGCTCCTTGGCATATACTTCAAGGAATGTAAGTAAGCATATAAAAATAGACACCATGTTTCTAGTAGACTACTTACAACACCTGAATTATGGAATCAGCCTAGGTGGCCATCAACTGAAAAATGGGTAATAAAATAAAAATGTGGTATAGATACACAACAGAGTATTACTCAGCCAAAGAAGGATGAAATTATGTTGTTTATAGGAAGATGGATGCAACTAGAGATCACTACATTAAATAAAATAAGCCAGACTAAAAAAGACAAACATTGTATGTTCTCTCTTATGTAGAATCCAGACCTAAACAAACATAAAAAGAACGAAGAGATTGTTTTGAAGTAGAAACTGCTGAAGGGCAAAAAGGAAGGTTATGTGGGGTTGAGGCAGGGTGTGAATATGATCAAGGTACTTCATATATATATATGAAAATAAAATAATTAAGCCTATTAGAAATTACTTAAAAAGTGGAAGAGATAAGGAAGAGTAATAAATAACAGAAGGGGTGAATCTAATCTAAGTCCATTATATAGAAATGTCACAAATGAATTCCTTTGTATAATTAATATATGCTACTAAGACAGAGGTAAAACAAAATATCCAATCATTTCCAAGTTTGCTGAAATTGATTTCCCAAATTACTATAGTATCTATTTATGTTGCTATTAATCTGTCTGTGTATCTATCTGATACATGGTTATCCCAAATGCAATCTAGGAGAAAAAAAAAAAATCAACTCTTTTCTGTAATCCTTAAGAGGGCAATGCAAACATACTTTAGACTAGTTAACCACTCTCTACTTACTCTGGAAGAAGTTTATATTTTTCCAAATCAATTTCTGGGAAAAATGTGTCACTTTCAAATTCCTGCATGATCCGTGTCACAAATAGTTTATGATGGCCTGGCTGATTCATGGCTTCCTTTAAAACAAAGGGAAATATACATTTTCTTTATCTGTGTCAAAAGAGAAACTCTAAGACTTTCATTAGTTAAGTTTATATCAGGTAGTAAAGCTAGTAAGCTTATAAGCTGGTGTGCTTACAAGAATTCCTTTTTAGGTAGGGACTGGTAGCTCATGCCTGTAATCCTAGCTACCTAGGATGCTGAGATCTGAAGCTTTCTGTTCAAAGCTAGCTGGGGCAGGAAAGACTACAAGACTCTGATCTCTAACTAATCACCAAAAAGCCACAGTGGAGCTGTGGTTCAAATAGTAGAACAATGGCCTTGAGAACAAAAGCTCAGGGACAGTGCCTAGGCTCTGAGTTCAAGCCCCAAGAAGGGCACAAAAAGCAAAACAAAGCAAAAAAACCTCTTTTTTAATTTAATCATTCAGTTTGGTGTTTTCCTTTGGCTGCTGTTTTAAGAATTAACCCCAAAGCTGGGCACTGGTAGCTTATACCCGTAATCCTAGCTACTCAGGAGACTGAGATCTGAGGATACTTGTTTGAAGCCAGCCCAGATAAGTCCATGGGACTCTTATCTCCAATTAGCCACTAGAAAACTAGAGGTGGCCTTGTGGCTCAAAGTCTCAAAGTGGTAAAGCACTGCTAGACTTGAGCAAAAGAGCTCAGGGACAGGGCTCAGGCCCTGAGTTCAAGCCCTATAAACAACTGAAAAAAAAAAAAGAATTAAACCCAAAGGAAAATTTACATATGTATTACTGGGCAATATAATACAATTTTATGAGATCTTTCTTATTAGAAACGCTTCTATAACAATTGTTAACAATTGTTCTTAGTCTTTTTTGTTAATAATTTTTCTGCTGCATATACTATTATTAATTTTTTTTTTTTTTTTTTGGTTAGTCGTGGGGCTTGAACTCTGGGCCTGGGCACTGTTCCTGAGCTCTTCAGCTCAAGGTGAATACTCTATCCTTTGAGCCACAGTGCCACTTCCTTATTGATAATTTTTATAGAAAAAAAAAGCTGGTTTGGAACAAATACTTTAAAATTTTAATAGAAAGGATGACTCCAAATTGCCCATTCAGTTCGATACTGGTAGTTCACACCTGTAATCCTAGCTACTCACAGGTTGAGAGCTAAGGATTGCAGTTTGAAATCAGACTGGAAGTAAAGTCCATGAGACCCTTATCTCTAGTTAACCATAAAAAAGCCCAAAGTGAAGCTGTGGCTCAAGTGGTAGAGTATGAGCAAAAGAGTTAAGAGATAGTGCTCAGGCCCTGAGTTCAAGCCCAAGTATCAGCATCAAACAAAAAAACGAAAGAACAAAATCAAACTGTGGATCCAAGAAAGCAGTAATAATTTTTGTTCCTCAAACATACATAAGGAACAGGAAAAAAATTTATATACATACATACATACATATATGAAATTCCAGGTCTGTGTTATCACTAAAATTCCTAAAAAGGGCACAGAACAAACTTTCAACTTCCATTTTTGATATTTCCAGTTATATTAAATCCTTTAGTATCTTTGCTACAACTAAATATTCTACTAATTCTTATTGTTGCCCAACTAGAAAGACTTACAGTACTTACCACAGTTCCATCCGAAGTTGTATAAAATTAACCAAGTTTTTCATAGAGGTCTATCTACTAAGTATTTTAAGCTTCGAAGGCCAGAGGGTTTCATCTATTTAGGCAAAAGCAGTCACAGACAACAGACAACACTAGACAGACAGGCACGGCTATGTGGCAATGAAGCTTTATTTATGTGGTCTATCGAAAGATCAGCCTGAATGATCTACCATCTATTATGATGGAAGCTAGGTGAATAATGAAGAACTGCAGGTTTTATTTCCTTACCATAAATCAAATTATACAAATGCATTGAAGTACTTATAGAATTTACTTATTTACATAGTTTTATAAAATATAAAGAGAGTTAAGTTACTGTTTTATAGACCAACATAAAATTGTGGTGAAAGATGTTTACTCTCCTATGAACTGTCTTAAAAACAAAAGTAGAAAAGAAATAACATCTGTAACCTAGCTGTCTGTATGGCATATCTACATCACATGTATTAAGTACTTTGAGATATAGAAATAAATGCTTGCTTTTATTAGAGAACATAAGGGTCCATTTTGCTGAGGGTAGGTCATAAAATGGAAGAGGATGCTGTCTAAGAAGTGCAGATTTTTAGAGTCAGGATTTGTGAAGAGGATTGGTTCTTGGCATAGATTGGGCTTTCAACAATCTTCAGAGGCCATGTTTTGGGTGCTTGGTCCCCAGTCTATGCTGCTACTGGGAGGAGGTGGAACCTCAAGAGGGTGGAGCCCAGTAGTTAGGAAGTTAGGCCATTGGGACAATGAAGGGGATATTAGGACAATAGTCTGTCTCTTCAAACTTTTTTACTTCTCTGTTGCCATGACATGAGCAGTTTCCTTTTGTGTGCTCCTACCACAATGTTTACATATTTTATAGTATTCAAATCATTCATTTTCAGATGAATATGGTATTGAATCATTCAAAATGTGAGTTTCTCAACAAAACAAATAACTAGTTTTCTTGAAGACACTCATATTTGGATGAAAAAAATCAAATAAAATAAATGGGGAGGGGCTGGGAAGGTGGCTCAGTGGTAGAGTGCTTGCCTTGCATGCATGAGGCCCTGGGTTCGATTCCTCAGCACCACATAAGCAGAAAAAGCCGGAAGTGGGGCTGAGGCTCAAGTGGTAGAGCGCTAGCCTTGAGCTGAAGAGCTCAGGGGCAGTGCCCAGGCCCAGAGTTCAAGCCCCATGACTGACCCCTCCCCCCCAAAAAAATAAATAAATGGAGAAAATAAGGTTATAAAAATGTAAGAAATTGAGAAGGAGCCTAGAATTGTTCTTTCTCAAATAAATTTAGTGGATATATGTTTCCATAAGCCTAAAAGGGTATGGACTGAATTTCTTTGTGTCCATAAATATTAATCTGGGGCTAGAGGATTAATTCAAGCGATACAGGGGTATGAGGTCATCAGTAACACACACACACACACACACACACACACACACACACACACACACACACACACACACACACACACACACACACACACACACACACACACACAGTATATTTAAGAATCAAAGAGCTCCTAAAAAATCTAACGTTAGAAGTTATTAAGAAAAAATGGAAAAAAAAATTCTTTTGTACCCTATTTTTCCTTATGATATGACATCATATCCTGTACCCTCACATTATATGCAAATTGTTGAGGAAAAGCTTTTGTTCTACTTTGAACAAACATACATTGAGTTACCTATCACCTGAGAGCCCTATGCTTTTCTCAGTGAGACGTTTCTCAGAGAAACAAAGAGATAACAGCATATCTAGATAGAACACAGTAAGGTGTGAATGTAATTCTCAGAAAGAATTTTAGGATGGTTTTAACCTGGAAACTTCAGCTAGTGTTTTGAGCTGAAAATAAACTGATATGTGGGAAGATGTTGGTCAAAGGATAAAGATTTCAGTTCTATAGGAAGAGTACATTTAGTGGGTCTATTGTATAACTTGATGGCTATCATCAGTAACAATGTATTGTGCTTGTAAAAATGGCTCAGAATTGATTTTAAGTGTCCTTACTACAAAAAATAAGTGAGGTAGCATACATGTTATTTAGCTCAATTTAGCCATTCTATAAATGTACACGTATTTCAAAACACCTTGTTCATAATATCTGTGCTCTTACTTGCCAGTTAAAAAATAGTTAAGGAGAAGAACTAGACTGAAAAAAGAAAATAACTGGTATAGACTAAAGAAATTCCTGGGCATGGCAATGTCAAATGACAATTCTAGCACACAAGTTGTCTAGCTTATAAGTAGTGATAATGTGCTCCTTCTAAGGCTCATGGCTTAAATTTTTAGTTTCAGACAATGGGTTATATCCTATCTTCTCATCTTCTCTTTAAATGGCAAGAGAGCTGAAATAAAGTAGGGGGAACATTTAGTTTATTTATAGATCATTTTACTTACCTTATAAACAGAACTGCCTCCTACTATCCAAACCATGTCTACTTTATTGTTTAATTCTGGTTGCTCAATAAGTTTTAAGGCTTCATCTAAACTTTTGGCCAGAAAATGAGCTCCTTGTGGGGGTTCCCTGAGGGAGCAGGGGGGAAGAA
The DNA here is from genome assembly GCF_019054845.1 of Dipodomys spectabilis. Taxonomy (NCBI): domain Eukaryota; kingdom Metazoa; phylum Chordata; class Mammalia; order Rodentia; family Heteromyidae; genus Dipodomys; species Dipodomys spectabilis. Next base: position 21,355,429 of record NW_024870817.1, on the reverse strand, counting down.
AAAAAAAAAAAAAGAAAAATCACTGGTTTTGAAAAATCTACACATACTAGTATAATAATCTGAATAAGAAGCAGTGATTATAAAACTAGAAGCATCATAAATGTGAAATTTCAGTAAAAAATACTTAACATCAGTATGGCCTATAAGCAGTATCTAGTATACATTTTGCACACAAAGGAGCCACATCAACTGAAACACAAAAACTCATGTGGTATCTCATGAGGTTAGAAAAAAATCACAATAGTTGGCCCTGTAATAGGGGGTAAGGATTAACTGGGTAAAACCATGACTGGGCTCCCTGGAGGTTAAGATAATGTTCTGTTCTGAATCTTTGACCAGGGTCTGGCTTACACAGGTATAAACTTGTCAGAACTTAGCAAAAATATTTACTTCAGCAGAAAAACTCAATAAAATAGTAAATTACAGTTAATGATATATATGAAGTATATAGGCAGAAATATACTAATACCTGCAATTTTTAAAGAAATACAAATGTAAACAAAGCCAACTAATGGACAGATGGGTGTGATAAAACTAGCACCACAGAATGGTATTGAGAGAATGTAGGTGGAGGGCATAGAGCTGCTGTTTACATGTCTTTCTGTTTGAAAATTTACATGATAAAATGCTGGAAAGAGCAGGGTTGGATGACTGTAGAAAAGACTGGAGCAATAGTCAACTGTTAATATGTGGTTACTTTGGGAAAGGACTTTCATGTTTTGAACAAAACCAAAATGGGTGAAGTATTTGAAAATCAGTGTAGCAATTAAACCCCAGAAGGGAAGAGGATTTAAAATAATTTCATTGTTTCCACTGACTAGTTCAATGTCTTTCAACCTCCAGAACTCACTCATTTTGGTGAGGAGGTGAGGGGACCTACAGAATCTACGCTCTCATAGTAATTAGATACAGAAGAGACATATTAATTCGCTGTCAAGTTCTCAGCCGAGTGCTTTAAAAGTATTATGTAATTGCCCTTGAGCTGGTAGTTATGACAATGATTAATCAAGAACTAATGGAGATTATTCATTCTCTTAGCAGTAGGCTCCCTCTCTTCTTGATATCTATTTGACTTTTCTCCACTCTCTGTCATCTTTATGGGAAGGAGACAGGATAGAGCAAAGAATATTCTTTGACTCAGGCTAGAAAAAGAAAATGGAGGTCAGGTTGAAGTTAAAAGCCTGATGTTAGCAGGGAAGCTGCAGGAACTAGTTGGACTAGATTGCTGAAAGAGGATCCAAAGTGGAAGAAACAGGGACCGGGACTTGGGAGAGAACACAGTCTGGTTAACAGTGTAGGATGACAGGGACAGTTGAGGTGATTTTAGGAACTGAGGATGATGAAGTCAGCATTAATGAGAGGAGACAAATGGAAAACAACAACAACAAAACTTGACATGAGAAAGTGGAAGAGGTATTCCTGCAGCTGGTGGGTAATAGTGATATGATTTCCCAGAAGGACAAATTATTGGCAAGAATGTCTACGAGAAAGGACAATAATTTTGTGACATAAATAATTCCTTACACTTTGTAGTAACTCTGGAAATGAAAAACAAAGATGAGATTAACAATTTGTTTCAAATTTAAGTTATAAAAAGGTGCTGGGGAGATGGTTCTGTAAGATATGGCTATTTGAGCCAGGTGTGGTAGTTCATATCTATAATCTCAGCTGCTCAGGAGTTGGATACAAGAGGACTGTGGTTTCAAGTCAGCTTTGGACAAAACAAAGAAACCCTACCTGAACAATAAACTAAAAGCAAGGAGGACCAGGAGCATTGCTCAAGTGATAAAGCACTTGCATAGCAAAGAACAAGACTCTGGAAATCAAATCTCAATATTGCCACTAGAAAAATAGTTGATTTCTTAGCAGTTCAGAAATGTTTTACAGGAAATATGCTCAGCAATGCCTAAAAACTGAGGTAATGTTTGAGTTCATCAGCTTGTTCACAGAATACATTCTAGAAAAGAACACGGTAAGCAAGGACTGAAACATTCCATATTAGGACTCGCTTCATTGCTAATTTCCTTTCCATCTATATCTATATAGATACATATATATCTTCAAACTGAGTTCGGATTCTCCAACAAGAAAAGGCTGGTATGTGGTAGTATACATAATCTGTGTCAACATGTGTGGACATGTTTGGTGTGTTATTTGTGATGGAGAATCTTGTATTCTTCTAGGTAACTCCCAGAGAATTAAATGAGATAATGTTCCTAGTAGGCTTTCCACTTAATTTAACTACAACTCTGGTTGAGACTCCTTTTTAACTAACAGCTAAATGAGGGGGTATATGCCTGTCATCCTAGCTTTGTGGGAAACCTAAAGGCAGATCACAGTCTAGGCTTGTGGCTGGGCAGGAAGACCCTATCTCAGTGTAAAAACATAGCAGGAATGGGTTACCTTGAGATCCGGTTTCTTCTATACTGGGAAGAGGTATAAAATCAAGTACCTTTAAAAGGTTGCATAAACAAGTATGTAAGTGCTGGTACTTTATGCGAGACTCAGAAGAGCCTGGCATACAGCAGGTGCTCAGCATATGCATGCAATTGGCCAGCAGGTAGGGAAACAAGAGAAGGGGCAAGAAAAGAAGCCTAATAAATTATTTTTACTGACTGGTATCACTATTACTGTGGCATGCCATATAATAAAGACTTTAAATTTTCTTTTTTTCAAAAAAAAGCAAAATACACCAATGTTTATGTAAATATATAAGAAACAACCAAACCCAATTACATATACCACAGGAGGGTCATACAGAAGAAATTAGACTCATCATTTGAGAAGAAATGCTGGCTTAACTGAACATCTCCCCCACTGAGATTCCTTTATGTTTGTGTTAGCTCAAGCTAGCCATAAATAACCTTGAGTAGTATTCAAGAATATGTTATTAAAAAAAATCCCTGGGAATGGAAATACAGTTTGTGAATCTGGATTCTACCAAGAGAAGGATAATCAAAATATCCTAGCAACCAGGACAAAGAACAGCATGAAGATGGAGGCAGATGACAGGCTGCACATCAACCAGAGGCAATTAGTGCAATGGCCAGGCATTTTCCAGTCTAGAACAGATATGGGAGAAAAATCTTCATATGCCTGAAACCCTCAGTGTGTGGCTGTATAACGGGTTTAACTTGGCTAGTATATTATTCAAACAGTAATCCAGGTGTCGTTGCCAAGGTATTTGGTAGATGACTTTAATATGGGTGGGTTTCATCAAAATACAAACCACCTCACAAGAAGAGATGAAGCTTCCCCAAAGAAATTTTACTTGTAGAACTGTAGCCCCTGCTGGAGAGTTCTAGTCTGTCCTCCCTGATGCCCACTCTAAAGACTTTTGGTCTTATGGAACTATCCCCTACATCAGTGATAGCAAATTCCTTGCAAAGAAACTACTGTAGACCCATCTTCACTGGGTCTGCTTCTCTAGCTTTCCCTTCCCCAATTACCACAAGCAAGCAGCTCCCTCACATGCTGTATTCTGAATTTTTTTTTTTTTTACTGGATTATTTTGTTAAGGAAGAAATGTTCAGCATCTTGATTCAGTAACTTCTGACCAGATTAAAAAAAAAACACACAATAAAATGAAACAAACAAAAAACTCCCTGAGGTTCAGGAAGCTATTATGGTAGGTTAGGACCAGTATCAATAACCAAATGAAAAAAAGAAAAACCGAAATCAGTACATGTCATAAATGAAGTAAATGACATTGAAGCCACTAAGGTCGAATTCAGCTACTGGAGTTGACTTCATGAGTTATCTTGGTATTCTCCCAGCACCCCAAATCCCTAAGGCATTTCCAAACATCAGGAATTATTATTATTGGAGTACCATTGTTAGTTTGAAGGACAAGAAAATTCTTAGCAGAAGTCAAGTAGACACAGATGCTTCCTTCTTCTGAAACTTCCTGAATTATCTCAGTATTCTGAAATGTTTTTAACTTCAGATGCTGGATAAAGAATACAAGTATGAAATATATATATATATATATATATTCCAGTCCTGTGGCTTGAACTCAGGGCCTGGGCACTGTTCCTGAGCTTCCTTTGCTCAAGGCTGGCACCCTACTACCTGAGCCACAGAGCCACTTCCAGCTTTTTTTGTATATGTGGTTCTGAGGAATCAAACTCAGGGCTTCATGCATGATAGGCAAGCATTCTACCACTAAGCCACCTTCCCAGCCCCCAAAGTATAATTTTCGTATTATAATTAACTAGGAATAATAGTGGACTAGAATAAGTTTGTCAAAACTCACATCTTATTGAATTGAGAATTGAGTCTAGAGAATGATAGCCACTTAATTTTGGTAAATCTTAACACATAGGTATTTTGATATTTGTTGAACTAGAAAAAAAGTTACTTATTATATTGTATAGTTAGTATTTGAGCCCAGACTAATGATTGCAAATAAATGTGCAAAGTGTCTAGTACAGTGAAATTTAATTTTAATGTAACTTCAGAATAAGTTGTTGCATGGCATTCGCTGCTTATTCATTTTCTGTAATTACCTTAGTGATATTAAACAGCCTTATAGTTACTTTTATACAATTTCAGTCTTTCACAATGATCTGAGCCCTAAGAAACAATACAATTTTTTAAATTTGTGTATGGTGAGTTTATGTTATGGTACTTACTTGAGTTCTCTACTAAGAACTATATTAATTCTGTCCTTTAAAGGTCGATTCTTCTCAGGAATGGAGAACCAGGTTTTCCTACCCATAATCACCAGATTCTGTTTACCTATAAAGTTACACAGGGAGAATAAATGCATTTAGGGAATATACATATATTTTCATAGTTACACATGTAGGCAGATATGATTGTTATACTGACATCTAGTGGATAGTCTTTACAAAAACTAAAACAGCTCTACAATTATCACTATCTAAATACGGTAACCATTTTCTTTTTTATCTAACCCAGCGTTTGTTTTTAACTACTTGCAACCACTGCAGTGAAGAAAAAAGATTCAGGGTTGAAGTGCTCAAGTTGAATGTAATCTGTCATTTACTATACAAATCATATTAACACATTTTACTTTCCTTAGCTATACAACGAAGATAAAAATAATGTAATTCCTTAGAAAGACAAAAAGTCAAATTGCTTTGTGAAATGGCAACTGCTTTGTAAAACTGTTTAAAGATAAAAAAGAATACTTCTTACACTTAGCCATTGAGGGGATTAGAGATGTAGAAAAAGGTTACCTCCTAATAAGTACTATTACAGTTGCTGTTGGATGTAATCATACTATTTATGTTTATGCACTTTATAGATTTATTGTCGTACTTTAGAAAATAGGTCCTGCCTAGACACTGGTGGCTAATGCCTGTAATACTAGCTCATTATGAGGCTGAGATCTGAGGTCATGGTTCCAGGCCAGCCTGGGCAGGAAAGTCTGAGACTCTTAATCTTAAACCCTAAACATTGTGAAGCAGAGCTGTGGCTTAAGTGGTAAGAATGCCAGCCTTGAGCATAAAAGCTAAAGGATAGCGTACAGGCTCTGAGTTCCAGCCCTACAATGGACATATGAATGAATGAATGAACGAACACACACACACACACACACACACACACACACACACACACACACAGGCTCTGAGTTCCAGCCTTACAATGGACATATGAATTAATGAATGAACAAACACACACACACACACACACACACACACACACACACACAGAGGCTCTGAGTTCCAGCCCTACAATGGACATATGAATGAATGAACGAACACACACACGTACACACACCAGGAAGTTTTTAATGCTCTACTTATCTTAACCTTAAAAATACGTTCAGTTGTGCCTCTATACCTTTCAGTATTATACCTCACGAATAATGCTTCTTATATAAAATATTTATACATACGATTTCCATTTTTACTTAAATACTTAGAACTCTTAGATATTTTGGTCAAGGTAATATTAACAAGTACCAGACCACACTCAGGATTCTTGGGAGTGGTTTTATTAAAAAGGCTTCTTGTCATCCCATTTACACCACTGACCTGAGGGCCAATACAAAGGCATTTTGTCTGTCCTATTAACGTTGTGTAACACCTAGACTATTGGGGATTCATGGTTTATGCTGCCATTCCTCCTCACCACAAACGGATGTATTTCTTAGGTTTTCACCAGAATATCCTCTCATTCAGAGTCTTTTCTTTGGTTATAGTCCTCTCTCCAATGGCTCAATTTACCTAGTTCTTCCCCTAGGAATGAAATTATCCTGGATGTCAAACATGCAACTGAAAATTGTCTACAATTGCAACCCATTCCCCACTCATTTATTTTCCAAGTCACCTAGACTTGGCCACACTGGTAATCGGAGAGATGCTTGATGACTTCTTCCATTACCTTTCAGTTGTACATATCTAACACTCAATATCACATAACTGTTTTTTAAAAATATGTGCGTGTGTGTGTGCGCCTGTGCACACACACTGGGCTCTTAGTGTTCTTGTCATTTCACTCAAGGCTGGTGTTCTATTTGAGCCACGCCTCCAGTACTGGCTTTTTGCTGGTTAATTGAGTAAGAGTCTCATGGATTTATCTTCCTGGGCTGGCTTCAAATCCAACCCTCAGATCTCAACCTCCTGAGTGAGTGGCTAGTATTGCAGAGGTGAGCCACCTACATCCAGTAGTTTAAAAGTTTTTACATCCCACTGCCCATGCTCAGGCTTTACCACCTCTTTCAGCAACTATTCCAAAGCACTAACCTCTGCTGGCACTTTGCCCCCAAACGAACAGCACACGTAAAAAGAACGTTAAATCAGGAACTGTGTACGATCACTGACTGGTAGGAGGGGAGGTGGCAGCTTACCATGGCAAATCTCCTTTAAAGTTCACATTACCTTCTACTGTAGAGGTTGTGGTCATTCTTTGGAAATACTTGAATTCATTCCTGCAAGGCAGAAAAACAGCTTACTCAGAATTGTATCCCGCGGGCTCAGGCTGCAACGCCCAGGGTAAACTTTCTGCGTAGTAGACGGTGCTAGCCCAGGGCGGGGACTTTGCTCCAGGTCAGAGCGCTAGGGGGCAAAGGGCCAGAGCAGCCCCAGGATCCTCACGGAAATCAACAGCTTGGCCCGGCGCTGCGGTGGTGGAAGCCAGAACTACCCACGGCCCATCCGGCTTCCAAGTCCCACCGCAGCCCCGGCACGCAGGCCAGCCCAGCGCAGCCCCGCCGTGCCTGGGCCAGCGGCAGCTTGTGCCAGCTCCAGTTGCCCCACCTAGGCCCAGCAGGTACCTGAGCGGGGGCCAGGGGAGGTCCCCATTTTTGCCGATGCCCATGTTCTGGGACACGGCGACGATGCAGTTCAGCGAGCGCCCCATGCCGGCAGCAGCGTTCGACTCCGAGCTTTTAGGGCACACGGGGTGCACGCCGCGGGTTTGGCGCGAAATTGCGGGCGCCCCGCCCCCTCCGTCCTATTTGTGCAGGCGAGGCCCCGCCCCTTCCCGCCCCGCCGCGCGAACGGGTCGCAGCGTGCGCGCACGCGCAGGCGCCGGCTGGCTGCAAGTGGCGGGATCGCTCTCCGGGCCGGCCTTGCCTGCAGATTGCCATTCTCTGCCCCGCAATGTCTCGCCGGAAGCCTGCGTCGGACGCACTCCCGGCAGCCCGCTCGGCCCCTGGAAGACAAGCAGTTTTGAGTCGGTTCTTCCAATCTACTGGAAGCCTGAAATCCAACTCGTCACCCCCGGGTGCCTTCGGGAAGGGAGACCCTGGCTCCGCAGCGCCCCCAGGGTCCGCGGTGCAGCCGCCTTTGGTAGGTTCGGTCCAGGAGGGGGCGGAGCCTCGGGTAGGGGGCGGGGCGGTGTGGGAACGGGCGGGGTTTGCGGGTGGAGCTGGCGACGGAGGCTGCGCGAGAAACTGCAAGGTGATTGGGCCAGATGAGAAAAGGGGACGACGGGGTGTGTGGGGTGGGGGGCGGGGGAAGAAGCTTAGTGTGTGTGTTAAACCCTAGATGTAATCCTAAGGCTTTATTCTTCCCTTTGAGGTAATAGACTTGTGGCCAGGGTGACACCAGTTGTTACTGGGAGACCTTTTTCATGAGTTGATTATTGAAAGAGAACTTATTTATATATATTCCTGTTTGGGTCACTGGAAGAAAGCTGTCATTCTAAGTCTTAACTGTCCAGAGCGCAGCAGTCTTGTGCAGTATGTCCTATCACTGTGGGCAGAAGTCCTTCTGTGCAGTTTCCTAATGACTGGAAAGTGACGTTTAGTTTGGGCAGATAAACGTTCTATAGATGTGAATAGTTACTCTGGGAGTACTTTCTGTGGCTTGCTGTCCTTGAACAGAACAAAATAATTATTTTAAAGTGTTTTTTTTTTTTTAAACTAGAAATGTTACCACAGGCTAAGCTCAAGGGTTACTCCTTCTTGGGGCTCCCCGGTGTACCATTCCCCAACCTTGGGCGGGGGATGTGGCTCATTTGGTAGAGTGCCTGCCTTGCACGGGCAAGGCCCAAACTGATAGTGCGGAAGGGTACTGCAGCATCTTTCAGCTGCCTACCAGATTTTAATGTGAGTAACAACTAGGTTGCTTCAAAATTTTGCTTCTTGATATTTTTCTTCCTTATGGTATCACTCGGGTCTCTTGCCTTTTTTGAGGGTGACCTAATTTTTATGAATTCACCAAGACTTTATTTTGTATCCACCACCTGAGACTGTTTGGTGAAGGACTTAGTTTTTCTTCTGTTTTCTGCTGACAAATAGTTCATAATCTTATACCATCTTTAGTGGCAAACTGTTTACACAGGAAGTTAATTATAGTTAACATTTCAAGAGTTGTTCATGTATTACCTACTTCTCCCCTGTAGTTTTGCATATGTTAAATAAATATGCTTCTTAGGAGTATTTTACTTCACATCTAAGTAGGGTAATTTAAGTTTGTAATTTGAGATAGGTAAGGGTTGATTGAATAAAGAAACGAGACTGACTTTGTTTCCTGTAATTCTAGGAGGGTTTGAGATGCTAAGGAGGCTTATGACTTGCTAGTTTCTACATAGGCCTTCCATTTCTAGAGCGAATGTAGGTCATTCTGTTAGGAATAGAAGTCAAGATACTTATTGTTATTCACAAGTTAGGTTTAAATTACTTCATGTATGGTGAAGCATTCTCAGAATGGAGGTAACATACTCTTCTAACTTCTGTGTTGCAGTCCACAAAAACTGACAGAAGGAAAAAAAGACCACTGGTGAATGATGGACCTGTTAAAAAGAAAACAAAGAAAGCCCAGGAACAGGAAGGAGGAAGTGACTTGGTAACGCCTGGCAGTCCTGGTGAGTTCTGGGTGATGATTCTTCTCAGCCCAGTCATGGCACTGATATTTTTGTGTTCTCCAAGGGGAAAGAGGTTGGCTTTTGGATAATTGAGTCTTCCTCCTTTGTGGAGTGAGATCTATTTATGCTGGAGGTCCTGGTGGTGTGTGTATGAAGCTAGGGGTAGTTCTACAATTTAGCTTGTTATCCCAACTTTCTCCTTTACTTCCTTTAGCCATTTTTATCCTTCTTATAAAATGAAACAGTATTGTTATTGATGTCCAGCACTCTCTCTTCACCTTGCTGTTCTAAAACTCTGCACCCATGAAACAAGAACTCTGTAGTCTCTACCCACAGCTTCTGGCATATACCATTCTACCTTCCACTTCTGTCATTTGGCTACATTTATTCCTTTTTATTTCAAGGCAGTATTTCACCTTTTCTTAGATCTTTAATATGCAAGTTATTTTTTTATTTATACCTCAGATCCCTAGGAGAAGGAAACTTTTGTACTTAGAAGTAAATATAGCCATTGGAAAAGGAATTTAAGTATATATTTTGAAAACTTAGGGATTGATAATAAATGAAGTAGAATATACATTGGAAACGATCTTAAAAAATATATTTGGAATAAGAGCAATCATGAAAGGAAGGCAAAGTATGTATCAGAAAGCTTATAAATTTAGAAGGAAGATTTCCTTTTTTTTTTGTTGGTCGTGGGGCTTGAACTCTGAGCCTGGGCGCTGTCCCTCAGCTCTTCAGCTCAAGGCTAGTGCTCTACCACTTGAGCCACAGCGCCACTTCCTAGAAGGAAGGTTTCTGCCAAAGAGTCTTAGCAATTAGCATATGTGACACGCTAACGTTTTTGTTTTAGCTATAGAAGAACAGTTTTCCTATTTTTCTTTCTTCTGGGCAGAAGAGTTTTTTCTTTATTATTGAGTTTTGCACATTGATTTTTCTGCACTTGAGCTTAGTTTTTAAAAATATTTAATTTTTTTATCCTAGCTGGAGTTGCTTGAAAAGTTCTTAGATCTGTGGGATTATTGTTCTTAACAAATTTAAAAAGATTTGTTTTTTTCTTTGCCAGTATTCTCTCAAAAGTTTTTCTGCCTTCTCCTCTCCATTTTTAGTATTTCTTACTTGGATGGGTATTAAACCACTTATATGATCTGTCATGTTATTGAGGCTCTTTTCTTTTGTTTGCCAGTCTTATTTCTCATCGCCCTTCATTTTTTTTTTATAGAATAATTATTTTGTTGCCATTTTGCTGGCTTTCTTTCTTCCTTTTATTATAAACGTATTTTTTTTTTTATTGTGAAAATACCGTACGGAGGGGTTACAATTACATGGGCAAGATAATGAGTACATTTCTTATCAAGCATTGTAGCTTCCTCCTTTGTTTCCCCTTCCCATCCTCTGCTCCCCTCCCCCCCCAACAAAGTTGTAAAGTTTGTTTTTCGACATAACAACTTGTACATCTCATTGTTGCAATGGGTCCTCCTGTATCCCTATTTTAACCATTTGTTTTTTCCCTTCTCCTCCACATATACCAACATCAAATACAGTGAAAGCAGGGGTTATACCATGGGGGAGGGACGTACAAAGCAACAAAGACATAATCTTATAAATATGTTAGAAACAATCGCATGAAAGATCTCTCTCTCTTTATTTATTTATTTATTTTTGTCAGTCATGGGCTTGAGCTCTAGGCCTGGGAGCTGTCCCTGGGCAATTCAGCTCAAGGCTCATGCTCTACCACTTGAGCCATAGCGCCACTCGTAGTTTTCTGTTTTTTTTTTTTTTTTATTGTGATTAAGTGATTACATAATTTCCCAAATTTTGCAGTATTGTGGCGCCCTTCATTTTTGAGGTATTCTACTGTCATATTTTCAAGTTCAGTGATTTTCTGTAGCATCTAAGTCTGTTAAAAATCTTATTCATTGAGACATTATGGATATTCTTGCTAGAGTTCCATTTCTGTTCTTTTTGACCTTTTCTTAATTTTTTTGTTAGCATACGATTAGCTATATAGAGGGAGATTTCACTGTGACATTTCCATGCATATATACAGTATATTCGAATCACTCTCCACTCCTCTCTCATGGTCCCTTCCCATCCCCTCCATCCAACACCATCCCAGCAGGGAAGGTAAATTTGTTCCGAATCAATTGTTCACACTTAGGAAAATACCACATTTAAACCCCCTCATACAATAAATGTATACGGATTCTAAAATAAAATTAAATTTAGAATCTAAAGTATTAAAAACAAAGGTGAAGAGAGGTAAAGTATTGAGATTGTTGCCTGGTGCATACTGACAGTTGAATAATAAATTCTCAAGCCTCATCACTTCTGCAACTGCATTTTGTGTTCTGAATGTTATCAGTGTCACAGGGGAAATACTCCATTTTGGTGTGCTGCTGCTCACAAGCATTCCTTTCTAGCACAAGAAAGGGTCAGATTTATGGATGGACTAACCTACCAGAGTAAAGGCTACTTTAGACCTCTCTACCAAGGTTTAGAAACAATCCTTTAAACAACCAAACATTATAAATAAGTATTTATTTAATGGTCTGGAGGTGGTGACTCATCCTGTATCCCAGCTACTTGGCAGGGGGAGAAATTGGGAGGATGGTAGTTGGAGGCTAGTCCAGACCAATCCCCCGTACCCCCCCCCACCCCCCCCAAAAATCTCCATTTCAACAAAAAAGCTGAAGTGGTGGTATGCTTTATCCCAACTGTGGGAAGACAAAGGTAGGAGGATCATGGTTTGATGTCAGTCCTTGTAAAAAATGAAAAGCCCTACCTGAAAAATAACCTGTAGCAAAAAGTGCTGGGGACATGGCTCAAGTGAGAGTGCACCTGCCTAGCAAGTGTAAATTCCTGAGTTCAAAACCTGTACTAATGGTAAAAACAAAGCAAGCTTAACTGCCTGACCGGACCAAGTCTGATAATCTTTAAAGAATTACAGAATCCTGCATGAGACAGTACAGAGTTCAAACTATCAATTTGTAGCAGTAAAGTCACTCAAGGGGTGTGGGAATCTTTTTGTATCCACAGGTGGGAAATACACACACTTACTGTATTGCTTTTTTTTTTCTTTTTCTCTTTTTTTCTGTATTGCCTTTTTTTTTTTTTAATGTGGTCATTTGTCTCTCTTTTTTTTTAATTGTGAAAGTACTGTACAGAGGGGTTACAATTACATGGGCAAGATAATGAGTACATTTCTTATCAAGCATTGTAGCCTCCTTCTTTGTTTTCCCTTCCAATCATCCCCCCACCCCTCAACCCAATCCTTCCCCCCACCATTACTTTTAAAGACTAATTCAATATACATTTCAAAAAGTAGAAAGTGATACTAAACAAAATTAACATGCTACATTGTTGTTTGAAAAAAAGATTTTATATATCTTTTTCTAGCTAGAAGACTCACAGGAAAATTGATATGTTGTATATCTGAAAAGAGTTTTCCATCTAAACCTTGAAAAGTTTTAACTTTTAGAAATGATCACAGCGCAACTTTTGTCCTCAGGGTTGTTTTTATTTTTTGGCAGTACTGAGGTTTGAACTGAGGATTTTGCATTTCTTGGCATTCTGCCACTAAGCTACACCTCCAGTTGTTTGTTTTGTTGGTTGTTTTTGAGACAGGGCTTTACTTTCTGCCTAGATATGCATCTGAGCCTGGATCTACTTGCTTTAGTCTTCCTGTCATTGCTGAAACTGCTTAGTACCAGTCCTATTTATTTTAGAAACTCTATTTCCAGAGATTTTGGTTCACTAATTCCTGAAAGTATTGAGCATTTTATATGTAAATAGTATGAGTTCTTGATTTGCTTAATTTCTGATTTAGGTTTTTGCTTCCATTGGGTGTGCCAAATTTGTGATTGCTTATCATTATCCTTTCTAACTTCAGATATTTCATTTGCAGTTGTCACCTCTCTAGTTTCCTGTCTGCCTTTAATATATAAAACCAAATAAAAAAGGCAGATGCAAAATTCTACTGTAGTTTTTAATGGGTTTCAGAAGCTAATGAGCCCAAGGTTATATATTTCTTTGCTTTATTACACTGTAACATTGTAGTAAACATTTTTTTCTTAGCTTTTTGAGACAGGATCTAACAATATAGATCAAGCTGACCTTGAACTCAGCGGGTTCCTGCCTCAGCTTCCAGAACGATGGGATTATAGTGTAGGTGTGATATACTGTACCTGTCTAAATTCATTGTTTTAATAGGATTTCTCTTTTTAACAAATTCTTGCTGGTTATATAAATCAACCTAATGGGACCAAAATACTATTAGTATTTTTTATTTTCAGTAGTTTCTGAAGAACCAAAGAGACATCTGAGGACCAGGAGCCTTTTAAAGTCACTGGAAAAACTGAAAGAGTTCAGCTGTGATTCTGCCCTCCCTCACATTAGAGTCCAGACAGAGCCATGCAGGGAGAGATTTGCAGTTCTGCCAAAGTGTACTGATTTTGAGGACATCAGTCTTCAGCGTGCAAAGACTGCAATTTCTACTGAAGATTCCAAGTCACAAAGTAATCAAAAGGTATGTCACTGAAGCCAGGAGTTGGTGGCTCATGCCTATAAGGAGGCAAGGAGGCTGAGATCTGGTTGGAAGCCAGTCTGTGTGAAAGTCTATGAGAATCTTTATTTTCCTTTAACCACCAAAAAGCCAGAAGTGGAGATGTGGCTCAAGTGGTAGAGCACCAGCCTTGAGCAGAAAAGCTGATAGACAGAACCCAGGCCCTCAGTTCAAGCCCTAAGGACAAGCATTACCTTCGCCCCCACCCAAAAAAAAAAAATGTATATAACTACACCCAGAATAGGAGGTTCTTAAGTATCATTCGAATCAAAGGAGGGAGCTTTTCTTTCTTAGTTTCTTTCTTTTTTTTTAATTCTTAGAGATTCTAATTTAGTATATATTTGGTAGGGATGAATTGGTTTATAGTCAAACAAAAGGTAACAAGACCCCTAAATGTTTTTGACATGTTACTTGGGTTAGGAATCACTGGCTTGGGGGATATTTTTATAAAATTGATACTTATGTATGTACAAGTTTCCCATAGTCCTAATTTTAAAGAGTTTGCACGGGAAGGCATCGTGGGCCATACAGGTGGAGGTTCTGAGGTGTTTCAGTAGAAATCTTGGCAAATATTAAGCAAAATCATGGGTAAAACAAATGAATATAGACTTGGAACTATAAAATAGGAAGTGAAATTTCGAGATGTTGACATGCTTACTGCAAGTGCTTTTGTTCTCTGTTTGTGCCCATTGATCTTTTATGCATTACACATGAAATAATAAGACATGTTGATAAATGTAATAAAGTAAACTTAAAGAAGAAATATATAAAAGTATATGCAACACTAAAAGCATATAAGACATTAAAATATCTAGAATTTGGAAATTTATTCAAATTGTGGGGCTTATAATTAAAACAGAAACTTTTACTGTGAAAGCAAAATTAAACCTGTAGAATAACTTGTCTGAATGTGCTTCTAGAAAACTTTCACATGGGTTTATCAGGTGTTAGCTTTTTGCCAATTTGCATTTTTTTCTCTTTGAGAATCTACTATTGCAGCTATTACTTTTTAAATTTAAGTCTTTTGGTTGCCAGGACAGTCAATTTGGACCATTACAAGGGAGCCATGAAAACATCTCAAAAGCTTCATTTAACAAACGATCTAAAAGCATCTATACGCCATTAGAACTGCAGTATATAGAGATGAAACAGCAGTATAAAGATGCAATTCTGTGTGTGGAATGTGGATATAAGTACAGGTTCTTTGGGGAAGATGCAGAGGTAAGTATTTTTCCAACCCTAGTTCATATTTATCTTGTCCAACCATCAATATTTTTCAACATTTCTGTTTCATTTTCTGAAAGCAAAAAAGTGAGTTTGATCAGTCATCCTTTAAAATACTGTCACTTAGTGTAAAAAACAAAAAATGGGCATAAATAGGTTTGGTAGGAGCTAGACTCGGGAGAGAAATGACGGTGGTGGTGTTGGGCTGTTCATGCTAATGATGCTAGGCCAGTATTTTTAATCTATCACAAGTTTGTGGGATGTATTAATGAATGAATGAAGCATGTTCATGCCAATATGCTTTCTGGTGAAAATTCAGACAAGAAATATGAGATATATGGATGTTCCTCATTTTACCTTTGATTTATGGATTTTCATAGCCAGGAAAAGTTACCTCTTAATGGATGAGCCCATTAACTTGACTAGCTATTAACAGGTATTTGAAATTTCATACATTCATATTGTGCAAGACAGCAATCTTGCTATCTTGTGTAAGTTGGTCTGTATTGTATTTTGAAGTGTTTGATGTAGGCTTCAGTCAAGAGGATTAAAAGGGAATTTGCACGTGTAATGGGCAAGCTTTGGGAAAATACTGATTGCATAGTTCCAAGCCTGATCAGAAAGAAGTATGGTAGCATATATATTGCCTCATAGATGGGTAATGAAGACTTAACCAACTTTTTCTCAGTTTTCTGAATCCTGTAATGGCAGGACAGTGGTGTTCTCCAAGGAGTGTGCTGTGTTTCATGTTATGACTGACTAAAATAGC
Organism: Dipodomys spectabilis; assembly: GCF_019054845.1. NCBI lineage: Eukaryota > Metazoa > Chordata > Mammalia > Rodentia > Heteromyidae > Dipodomys > Dipodomys spectabilis. The sequence continues at coordinate 21,339,590 of NW_024870817.1, read as the reverse complement.
ATCAGTCATGTTTTCTGAGGAGAGGATCAGATACGTAGTTGGCATCATCTGGGAAATGGGGAGGTTAAATGGTAAATTTAAGTCTGACTATAGTAAAGACAGATGTTTCCTTACCCTTCAGGGATGGACTTACTATAGTCCAGATGGAAAGTGGGGGTTGGGAAATAAGATTGTTAGAGTGAGAGTCTGTGCCTCTGGAGGGTAGTACTGATGCTATGGTGTTTTCTAAAAGAAAGCTAGGAATCAGATGCAGCTTCCTGCTTCTTTATTTCTGTCAACCATACATCATTAGTTAGCTAATAAGACCAAGGGGTTCTCTTTTTCTCATGATTTCTGAATTTCCTCTCCAAGTGAACTCATCATTTGTGTGTGTGCTGTAGTATCTTTTGATTGTCAGTTATTTGCATGACAAGTTCTTATTCTATTACATCTTCATGTTGTTCAAATTGAATAGTCCTTATGAAGGGAAAGCTCAACACTAAAGTTTTGGTACATCTGAGTACATAGAAGAAGACTTGGCATGTTTTTCTGAGTTGTTCAGAGATATCAATGTTGGTTTTGAAGTCAATCTGTTGGACTTGCCAAAAACAAATGAAGCCATCAGTGTCTATGCAGGGAATGTCTTTATAACTTTTATAGTACAGCAGCAAGTATGTTAATTCTATGTGTATACCTTTGATGATTTTTTAGCAAAAAACCCAGACCACTTAACAAGGATTCTGGAAGTGGAAAGTTATTGATATTTTTAATTTGTTTTAGATTGCTGCCCGGGAGCTGAATATTTATTGTCATTTAGATCACAATTTTATGACAGCGAGTATACCTACCCACAGACTGTTTGTTCATGTTCGCCGCCTTGTGGCCAAAGGATACAAGGTTTGTTTTGGCTTTAACTTGTGGGGCATGGGAATTAGGATTTCTTCTAGAGGGAGAACATGTCTGGTAAGGTGGTAGGCAGAGGTTACTTGGTTTTAGAATTTGGCAATTTGAGAAATAAAAGTGTGTCCTAATTATTAGCATTATACCTTGATGATTGTTTAGTATTTGTAGTAGAATTTTATTTTTTCTTTTTGAAACAGGTCTTGTTATGTAATTGAAGCTTTCCTCACAACTTATTCTGTACTTCAGGCTGGCCTGATTACTTGAAATCCTTCTCCCTCAGCATCCTGAGTGCTGGGATTATAGATATATGCCACCAACCTGGTCCTAGAATTTTTAAACTCAGAATCAGAGTGTTTCTTAGTGATCTGTTCACATGTGTTAGCTTCTTGTCATTTTTTTTTTCCGTTTCTTTAATCAGTCTTGTGGCTTGAACTCAGGACCTGGGCACTGTTTCCGAGTTTTTTTGATCATCAAGGCTTCCACTTGAATCACAGCTCTACTTCTGGCTTTTTGATATTTAATTGGAGCTAATGGACTATCCTGCCTGTGTTGGCGTCAGACCACAATCCTTAGATCTCAGCCTTCTGAGTAGCCAGGATTATAGATGTGAGCTACTGGGTGCCCAACTTGTGACTTTTTTTTTTACTTAAATATTTCACCTGGACCCTGTGGACAAATATTTGCCTTAAATGTTTCTAAATTATTATTATTATTTTTTTTATTGTAAAGATACTATACAGAGGGTTACAGTTACATGAGTGAGGTAATGAGTACACTTCCTCTTGAACATTGTTACCCCCTCCATTGTTTTCCCCCTACCATCCCTAAATTATTTTTTAAACATTATAAAGTAAAATTTTAAGTGGCTTTCATCATATTTGCTATCAAATATATCTTATTTTGTTGAAGGTGGGAGTTGTGAAGCAAACCGAAACGGCAGCATTGAAGGCTGTTGGAGACAACAAAAGTTCACTCTTTGCCCGGAAATTGACTGCTCTTTATACAAAATCTACACTCATTGGAGAAGATATCCTTTTAGAATCTGATTTTCTTTCGCTTACATATTCCAAGAGCTCTGTTTTTTTTTTAAAAAACATTTATTATTATTATTATCTTTAAATACTTGTATAAAAAAGTTCCCATTCTACAAACAGTATATGAATACAAGGTGTCTGACAACATTGTCACCCATCGCTCCTAACCCATCTACTTTTCTTTTTTTTTAAAATTGAGATTAGGTGATTACATAAATTTCACAGTTTTGTGGTATAGTGATATTTAGTTAAAGTCACAAACACATTTTAACCTTCACAAGGCAAATTGTCATTATTAGGGTCTATAAAGTTTGTGAATTCTATGAGCTTTGAAAATACAGTTATTTCTTCTATATCAGGTGAGTTTACTTTTCTTTCCTTTTGCTTAGTGTAGGCTATTCCCTCTTTCCCTCTCATTTCTCCCTTCCCATCACTGTCTTTGGGTTGCTTAGTGCTTTTTCTTCTATGTCCAGTGCAGCTGATGGGCCCCTTTATTATATGTTGTTTGCATTTCCTTTACAGCCAGGGATGATGAACATTTTCTCATGTGTTTCTTTACCATTTTTCTTTTCTTTTCTTTCTTTTTTTTTTTTTTTGGTCGATCATGGGTCTTGAATTCTGGGGTGGGTGCTGTCCCTCGGCTCTTCAACTCAAGGCGAGGGCTCTACCACTTGAGCCACAGCGCCACTTCCTTCTTTACTATTTTTATCTCTTCTGAGAAATATCTCTTTTGCTCCCTTGCCCATTTAATGATTGCTTTGTTAGATTTGGGAGGGATTCGTTTCTTGAGTTCCCTGTATATAATGGATAGTAGACCCTTGTCTGATATATTGCTGGTAAATGTTTTTTCCCAATTAGTTGGCTTTCTTTCTAGTTTGGTTGCTATTTCTTTATCTGTGCAGAAACCTTTTATTTTAGGGTAGTCCCATTTATCGAGTCCCAAGGGCTCTGTTTTAAGATGATAGATTAAAAAAAAAATATTGTTCTTTCAGTGGGAAAATTTTGAGGTGGTAATGGAATGGCAGCTTCAGTCCATGGTTAGTGATTAGCCCCTTTCTTCTACTGAACATCTACAAGGATTGAAGATGGCTGGAAATACTGATTTTTAAATGTCATAGTAAAAGGAGAGCTCATCATATCCCAAGAGCAAGGAAGAGCGAGCCTGGTAAAAGGTGATGGCAGACTAGAGCTGTTTGAAATATCTTCCCTGGTATCATTGTGGGTCATGGTTACCTGCTTAAGGCCTATAAGCTCCTCAGAATCTTCCTAAAATGGGAACTAGAAAATAGCTTTTACTTCATTGAAAAGAAAACTGCAAAATTAGGAGTCTGTTAAATGCTTATAAGTTAGAATTTTTTTTTGTTAGCTTTATAAATAAATTTTGCTACTTGGGAAAAAAGATTGTGGGTACAGCTTTCTTATCTTGAAGAAACCCTAGAGTTCTTACTCAATGGCTGCCTTCAGATTTATCACCATTCATAAATTCATTGTGTTACAAATATAATTTAATGGTTAACCATTATCAATTTTATTAGTTTTTTTTCTTTTCCTTTTGAGGTAGGGTTTCTGTGTAGCCCAGATTGGCTTTGAACTTGGAATTCTCCTGCTCAGCTTCCTGAGTATCTGGGATTCCAGGTGTGTACCTCCACACCCAGTTTTTAAATCTAGTTGTATATAAAATAAAAGGAGAATGCATTTAAAATAACATAATGAAACTCTTTTTATAGCTAATAGGTTGAGTTTCATTATGCTATTTTATTTATTTTATTTTATTTATTTATTTATTTTATTTTATTCATGGAGCTTGAACTGTGGGCCTGGGCACTGTCCCTCAGCTCTTCAGCTCAAGGCTAGCACTCTCAATTGAGCCACAGCACCACTTCCGGTTTTCTGTTGGTTTATTGGAGATCAGAGTTTCATGGCTTTTCCTGGCCGGGATGGCTTTGAACCGAGATCCTCAGATCTCAGCCTCCTGAGTAGGTAGGATTACAGGCATGAGCCACAAGTGCCTGGCTCATTATGCTATTTTAACTGCATCAGCCTTAAAAGATACCCTGTGAAAGAAAGTTATTTCTTATGGCTTATTGCAAATTAGCTGACTAAGAAACTTGGTTAGCTTCTATTCAGATTCTAAGGATGTTTTCTATTAAGTGCCTAGATAGTACAGTGGCTCAAGCCTTTAATCCCAGCTGCTTGGGAGGCTCAGTTGGTGTTTGAGATTTGAGGTTAGCCTGGGCAAAAAAATCAAAGAGTGAGTTTTTGGGACTTCATCTTGATTAATGACTGAGTGGATTAGTGGGCTTCTTTCATCCCAGCTCTAGGACAAAGTCAATGGCTCGGGTGGTAGTATGTTTCTCTCATCCCTGTGATTCAGGGATGAACAAAGTGGGAAGATTTCAGTGCAAGTAGACCCAGACATAAAGTGAGCTTAAAATAATTAAAAAAAATTTAATGTAAGAAGAGACTAGCAGAGAAGCTCAAGTAGGAGAGTGCCTACCTAGCAAGCCCCTGAGTTCAATTCCCAGTAAACCTCCCACCCCGCCTCCCCAAAAAAAACAAAGAGAAAAGTAAACCTAAATAGCTATCACTCAGCGCACACTCAAACTACTAATAGTCCTATATTGATTTTACCTATGTAAGTACCTGGCAAACTTGATTTTTCTTTTGCCTGAGCTTGAGTCTCTTATTTGAAGTCTATCCCTTTCCTTGCTTACCTTTTGCTTCCATTTCTGATATCCAAGTTCTTAATGCCAAGCTGATTCTTTATGCCAGAGTGAGCTGTTATTCCTGAGAATTTGAGTAATGGACTTGTTTCATACATGTGTGCACATACATATGTCTGCATTTTACTTTTTTTTTTTTTTTTGGTTGGTCATGAGTCTTGAACTCTGGGCCTGGGCACTATTCCTCAGCAATTCAGCTTAAGGGGAGTACTCTACCACTTGAGTCACAGTGCTACTTCCTGTTTTCTGGTGGTTAATTGGAGATAAGAGTCTCATGGACTATGGACTTTCCTGCCTGGGCTGGCTTTGAACCAGGATCCTCAGATCTCAGCCTCCTGAGTAGCTAGGATTATAGGCATGAGCCACCGATGCCTGCCTGCATCTTACTTTTTATCATGTCTTTAATTCCCAATTTTTTGCTCTTTTGTTGCTTTAGGCACTTTAATGAATGAAATTAATTTGCAGTATTTGAGTGTGAATTAATTGCTTTGGCTTATATATATAATATACAAACACTACATTTTATAATACATAATGTATTTTGTAATATATAATACATATAAATATAATATGTAATATTATATATATATATATATATATATATATATGTTAACACCACATTTAAAAGTTGGGTTTATTCCTAGGATACAAGAATGATTCAATATACTATGACTGCAAATAGAATCTAGCAAATAAATAGATTCAAGGACAAAAATCCCACGATCATTTCAGTAGGTACAACAGCCAACATGCTTTCATGATAAATGCCTTAAAGAAATGGAATGGGAGGAACATACCTCAGAATAATAAAGGTTAAAATTTAGCATGTGTTTTTTTTTAACTTGTACTACATGTGAATCCTCTGGTCAAGCTAGATGACACTGTGAATGTTGATGAGATAATGACCGACACTTCCACTAATTATCTTCTGTGCATCTATGAAGATAAGGAGAATATTAAGGACAAAAAAAAGGGGAATGTCATTTTTGGCATTGTGGTAAGTACTTTGTAAGTGAGGAATGAATATGTTAAAGGTATTAGTAAACTTGATAAAAATGAGTCACTTTGGAAAAGTTTCATGAGTATGTGTGCATTAGGTAGAATCATATAAAATTGCTTGGGTTTGATATAAAAGAGTCTCCTCATAGGTTAATCTGATGATATATCGTGTGTGTGTGTGTGTGTGTGTGTGTGTGTGTGTGTGTGTGTGTGTGCATGTGTGTGTGTGTGTGTGTGTGTGTGTGCATGTGTGTGTGTGTGTGTGTGTGTGTGTGTGTGTGTGTGTGTGTGCGCGCGTGCCCTGGGGCTTGAACTGCCTGGGAATTATTGTTCCTTAGCTTCTGTTGCTCAAGGCTAGTGTTCTGCAGTGGAAGCACAGCTCCACCTTCTTTTTTGGTAGGTTATTGTAGGTAAGGATCTCATGGACTTTCCTGGCCAGGCTGGCTTCGGACTGAAGTCCTCAGATCTCAGCTTCTGAGTAGTTAGGACTATAGGCATGAGCCACTGGCACCTGACGATATGTATGTTTATGTGTATGTGTATGTGTTTTAAATTATTGTAACTATTTGATGTTCTCACAAATATAAAACAGGATAGCTACATATTTCTTAATATACTGAAAATGTGTTTCTCTTTATGTGCTTTACCAAAAAAAGTAACAGAAATGTGTATGAGATATCTAATGAGGTGTGCTTTATAGGAATTGTTCTAGGAAACTTTTTCTCATTATAATATTACCTGTTAAATCACTAGTTACAGTTTTTTCATATGGCTTCTTGGAGCTATAGAAGATCCAGATAATTTCAATCCATGTTCTCTAGAATTTTAAGAGTTGAAGGGAGATGTATTAAAACACAGCTATGTAGACAGTGTATAGGTAGAATAATAAAACACTACTTACCGCATGGATAGCAAAGGTTTTATAGATACCTTCTATGGGATAGAAATTAAACATGGAAGATCATGGGACTATTCTGTCCATAGATTCGGAGGAAGGGATACTTAAGGGATAATGATAATTGGCTAAAACAGACTGTTGTGTTCTTTATCACTCAGAGACCTTAACTAAGTAGTTTCTTTCTTTCTTTCTTTCTTTTTTTTGTTATTGTTGTGCTTGTACTGGGACTTAGATGAGCCTTCCACTCTCCCTTAGCTTTCTTGTTCAAGGCTAGAAACTTGAACTGTACCTCCATTTGTGGCTTTTTGCTTGGTAATTGGAGATAATCTTTCAGATTTGTCTGCTGGCTTTGAACTATGATCCTCAGATCTCAGCCTCCAGAGTAGCTAGGATTATAGGCGTGAGCCACTGGTGCCCAGCTTCTTCATTCTTCATTCTCTGCCATCCCTCTCATCCCTACTCACCCCCAGTTTTCCTGGTTTCATAGGATATGCATCGAATGTTATGACTGCATTCTCCCACCCCTGGCTTTTTATAATTTTACTTTTTACATATTAGAGATATAATTAAGTGTGCTTACTATTATTTTGGTGGTCAGGTGGTTAGGACTGTGTTCCTTTGTGATCATAATTGCTATTTGTGCAGTGCCTTATTTATGGGATATTCACCTTTATTCTTTTGACTTGATCCTTACAACAGCCCGGTTAGAAAGTAGCTGCTTTTTTTTCTCTTTGTGGAAGAAGAAACTGAGGCCCATTAGGGTGACATGTCATAGTTGTTCCACCAGGCGTATTAGTTAGCTTCAGGACTATACTTAGGTATCTCTGGAAAATTCCACAGTGTATTTTATACCTGACTCATAAGAGTATTGAAAAGCAGACAGGTCTTCAAACACTTTAGAAAATGTAGTATGGACTAGTGAGCAGATTGGCTTTACAAATCTTTCCAGCTGTCATTCAAAAAATGTCTGTTTTCTGTGATGTTATGTTTGTATCTGTTTTCAGGGAGTACAGCCTGCTACAGGTGAGATTGTGTTTGATAGCTTCCAGGACTCCGCTTCGCGATCAGAGCTGGAGACTCGCATATCCAGCCTGCAGCCTGTGGAGCTGCTGCTTCCGTCAGACTTGTCAGAGCAGACAGAGACACTCATCCACCGAGCCACTGCTGTTAGGTAAGCTGGGGAAGTGTGATGATTCCCAAACTAGATGAATTCCCAAACTGATACCTATGAAAGTTGTTAAAATAGTTTTTTATTTATGAAACTTATATGTCAACAGTGGGAATTAAAATGACCCACGTTGTCACTTTAATGTAGTGTTTATAAAAGCTGATTTTTTATTTTGTTTTTAAAAAATTAACATTTCATTATTATTATGATTATAAAGGTGATGTACACAGGGATTACAATTATATGAGTCGGGTTAGGAGTATATTTCCTTTTGAATAGTGTCTTCTGTTCCTCACTCTCTCCCACTCCCTCCCTCCTATCTCTATCCACGAGTTGTATGGTTCACTTTCATCAATGTCTAGTGAGCTTCCCTGCTGCACTTTTTTACCCATTTTCCCTTGAGTTCTGTGCCCTCCCCCCACTCTCCAGAAGATATGCATGTGAAAACACCGTACATAGAGAAAAAGAAGACAGAATCATCAAAAAATTAAAAAAAAAAAAAAAGAGAGATCTTGTTTCCATATCTTGGGGTTTGTTTTGACGTGTGTATTATTTTATATAAATATGAAGAGGCGCCTAGACATTGAGCCATTGTGTTTCTCTGTGAAGAGTGTCTATCCTCTTTTGGTCTCATTGGATCTAGAATCCTGTAAAATTTATCATAACCCAGTGTATTTTAGATCTAATTTACACATATCAGAGAACTTGAGCCATTTATCTCTGAGCTTGGCTTACCCACTTCACATGATTTGTTCTACTTCCATCCATTTCCCTGCAAAGGACATTATTTTATTCTTTCTAATGGCTGTTTAAAATTCCATTTTGTATAGGTACCACATTTTTTGGATTCACTTATATATTGTGTGGTATCTGGGCTGTTTCTTGGTCTTGGCTTTTGTAAGTAGTGTGTGAATGAACATGGATGTGCAGGTGTCTTTATCATATCCTGTATCATATCGTGATGTTCAGGGTAGATGCCCAGGAATGGTATGGTTCAATCTATGTTTAGTTTTTTGAGGAACCTCCAGACAGCTGTTTAGAATGGTTGTACTAGTTTACATTCCCACCATCTGTGCATTTCCCCCGCATCCCCACCAACATGTGTTGTTGAAATTCATACTGTTGGTCAATCTAACTGGGGTGTGATGGAATCCCAGAGTTGTTTTGATTTGCATTTCCATGGATGATGAGCATTTCCTTATGTGTTTCTTTGCCATTCTTTCTTCTTCTTCTGAGAAGTCTGTCCTTAGCTCTCTTGCCCATTTAATGATTGGTTTATTAGATTGGGAGGGGTTAGTTTCTTGAGCTTCTTGTATATAGTGGATATTAGGCCTTTGTCTGCTGGTAAAGATCTCTCCTAGTTTGTTGAATGTCTTTCTAGTTTTGTCCTTAGCTGTACAGAAACTTCTTATTTTGATGTAATCCCACTTGTCAAGTCTCTCCTATCTGTGGTGCCCCTGGGACTCTATTTAAAGGAGTTTATACCTATACCTACAAGTTCTAATGTTTCTCCTACTCTCTCTTGCAGTAGTTTCAAAGTTTCAGGTCTGACGTTGAGGTCTTTGATCCACTTTGAATTGATGTTAGTGCATGGTGACAAACACGGATCCACTTTTAGTTTCCTGCATGTGGATGCCTAGTTTTCCCAACACAACTATCGAAGAGGCTATTTTTTCCCCCACTATATGTCTTTGGCTCCCTTATCAAATATCAGATAACTATAAGTATATAGTTTTATTTCTGTGTCTAGATACTGATCTTTAAAGGACCTTAAGATATTATTTAGTCATATTATTCACAATTTACCTAAGTTTTTTGGAAATATTTATTGTTTCTTTCTTAGAAGGTTTATGTAATTTGAAAATACTTCATGCTATAAATCTTCCTTCAGGCCTGTGTCCAGTAGTTTTATTTACTAGGTTTATGTCATACTACTTACTTATGAAGTAGTGTGCTGGGTACTGGCCTATAGAGGAAGAAGTTGTAGTTATGAATTTGGGTTTTCAATCCAGTAGGATAAGTAAAGGTGCATATACCTGACTGGATTCACATATTCATTGTCCAGTGTGAGTGTGCACTGTTGGGAAGGGGCTAGTCTTTTACCTGGAGTGAGACTCACATAGTAGACTAGAGCTTGAGTGAAGAACACTGTGTCGAGTAAGGATTTGGGACTTTAGATCAGGTAGGGAATCCTATAAGAATTTTTATTTAGTTTGAAACATCACTTAGAAATTTAGACTAAATTATTAAGTGAAATTCCACATGTTTTTACTTAGACCTAAAAGTGTTTATTTGCATTTAAATTTAAATTCTGAGTACCTTTTGTAACTTGTCTTTCTGATGATAATGCTAATATATGTTCATTTAGGAGAGGTTAAGAGTTATAAAAATAAAGATAAAATAAATCCAATTCTGTAACCTAGAGATAGCTATATTTTACATAGTATTTCTTTATTCATTTGTCACTTTTTTCATTTTTAAACTTGGATTCATGTTGCAAAATCACTTGAATACTTTTTTTTTGGCTTAAAAATTTCATACACACACATACTATTTGTTGCTTAAAGAGGCTGTGTTTTCTTTAACATATATTTTGAGCCTCTTTGTGAAGAATCCTACACCTGTAGCTATATGTGTATTTCTGTGTTCTTGATTTTGATACATTGGTACATGTGTTTATGTTTGTGCCAATTCCATACTGATTATGTTACTATGGCTCTATAGTATAATTTGAAATCTGAAATTGTGATACCTCCAGAATACTCTTTTTGTTCAGGATTGCTTTGGCTCTTTGGAGTCTTTGTGCATCCATATGAATTTTAGCAATTTTTTTTCTTTCTGTGAATGGTATCATTTGACTTTTGATAGAAATTACATTGAATTTGTATATTGCTTTTGGTAATCACTTTTACTATTAATTTCATGAGTCTATGACCATGTGCGGTCTTTTCATCTTCTGTGTTAGCAGTTTCTTTCTTTAGTGTTTCAGTTATTATTGTAGAGTTCTTTAATCTCCTTGGTGAAAGCACATTTTTTTCTCTCTCTCTCTCTCAATTTATCTATTGTGGATGGGATTGTTTATAATTTCTTTGGTCAACATCTTCACTATTTGTATATAGAAAAGCTACCAATTGTTGTATGCTGACTTTGTATCCTACAGCTTTGTTGAGGGAATTTATCAGATCTGAGTTTTTGGTTTAGTCTTGCCTTTTTTTTTTTGGTCTGGTTGTGGGGCCTGAACTCTGTCCCTCAGCTCTTCAGCTCAAGGCTAGCACTCTACCACTTGAGCCACAGTGCCACTTCCGGGTTTTTTTTTTCTTCTGCTTATGTGGTACTGAGGAATCGAACCCAGGGCCTCATGCATGCAAGGCAAACGCTCTACCACTGAGCCACCTTCCCAGCCCTTTTTGGTTTAGTCTTTAGGGTATTTTAGGTATAGGTATATCATCTATATATAGAGATAATGTCTTTGTAAGTTTTCTTTTTGTACATTTTTTTTTCTATTTGACTCCCTTTTACTACATTCTCTTGCCTTATTGCTTTGGCTAGATATTCAAGCACTATACTGAATAAGAGTGGAGAGGGTAGGCACTCTTGTTCTTGAATTTAGAGGAAATGCTTTCAGCTTTTACCCATTTAGTATAATGTTGTCTATAGGTTTGTTATATCTAGGCTTACTTATGGTGAGGTATGTTGCTTCTATTGCTAGTATCTTTAGGGATCATGAAATTTTTATCATGAAGAGATGTTGAATTTTGTCAAAAGACCATCTGCATCTATTGAGATGATCATGTGATTTTTGTCTCTGCTTCTATTTAAAGACTGCATTGTATTTGTTAGCTTGCATATATTGAACCATCCTTATATTTCTGAGATGAACCCAACTTGATCACAGTGTATGCTATTTTTGTTTTTGTTTTTTTGGGTCTGGTCGTGGGGCCTGAACTCTGGGCTTGGGCGCTGTCCCTCAGCTCTTCAGCTCAAGGCTAGCGCTCTACCACTTGAGCCACAGCACCACTTCCGGCTTTTTTCTTTTTGCTTACATGGTGCTGAGGAATTGAACCCAGGGCCTCATGCATTGCAAGGCACGTGCTCTACCATTGAGCCACCTTCCCAGCCCCAGGTGTTTCTTCTTATAACATTAAAAATATTGACTCTATTTAAAAAATTTTAAAATCATTTTTTAAGGCAGATTTTGCTGTCTAGCCCAGACTGACATCAAATTTCAGATCCTCCTGCTGTGACTTCTCGAGTGCTAGGATTATAGATAGGCATCTACTTACCATGCAACAAGTGCCTTTTTAAAATTAAGTTTCAATGTGTTTATTTCTATGTGCTTTTAGTAGATTGTCTGGATCTATTAAATCTTTCAGGTTTCTGATAATATTCCATTATTTTATACTTAAAAAGGTCTCTTTCCATTCTAAAGGATTTTGTATGTTCATCCAAATTTTAGTCCATTTATTTTTCTTTAATGTATTTTTTTATACTTTTATTTCTGTGGAGTATCTACAGTTAATTTATATCTATGGGAAGCTGTTTAATGAGTTTATCAGCAATTTGAAATACTTATTTTTAGTGTTTAATTTTTAATGTACTTTATTTTACTGGGTGAGTAGAGGTCTTACCTTAATTTTTCTCTTGAATGATGGTGGTTCCACTTTAATATCCATTAAGCTATAACCTTTATCAACCTGAGATATAACTCTCAGACATCAGAAACAAAACAACAATAAAATCGCAGACCAATTTATCCAGGGGCATTGAGAATGTCTTTATTAGGTATGAATAGTATAGTGTTCCACAATTCTGTTCCATATTTACTGCCAGTAAGCATGATAGCACTTAATTTTCAAGTACAAATGTTGTTTGCTTTTGTCAATATCTTCTTGTTTGTTTTCAACATTGGTAGTTATTTTGTGTCTCAGAACATCTTTTCTTTTTTTCCCAGCAGAACACCTCAAGGTAAAAATAGTAATTTTTAGCCGGGCGCTGCTGGCTCACGCCTGTAATCCTAGCTACACAGGAGGCTGAGATCTGAGGATCGCGGTTCAAAGCCAGCCCGGGCAGGAGAAACTGTGAGACTCCTATCTCCAATAAACCACCAGAAAACCGGAAGTGGCGCTGTAGCTCAAGTGGTAGAGCGCTCGCCTTGAGCTGAAGAGCTGAGGGACAGCGCCCAGGCCCAGAGTTCAAGCCCCACGACCGACAAAAAAAAAAAAAATAGTAATTTTTTTCAGTTAACAGTTGATAGGTTATATTTTATTGATTTCAGAGATGACTGTGTTAAAGTTATTTGAGGAAGGGCCTATGAATGGCTTAGAATTACAGAATATCCTGAAGTGTTAGGTTTTAATATAATTTTTTTATTCTTAAGTTAACCACAAGAGGTCTCCAAAGCATTTTATATTCCATAAGATATAATTTAAGGACTGCTAAAACTTAACCTTTATTTTATTTCTCAAGATACAGATCATATTGTAGTGTAGGACAAGTATTACCAAAGATGATAGTAATTTAAAATTATTATTTCTAAACAATTACAGGCATAGTTTTTCTTTAATTGTATGCCTACACGAAATGTAATTTGAAGATTTCAGTCTGTATCCTAGTCTGTTATATTCGCTTACTAACTTTCCACTCATTGTTAAGACTATATATAGAGAGAAACAAATGGAAAACAAGAATTTTTGATCCTTGCATTAACTACAGGTAAGATTGTTTTAGCATAGAGATGTTGTATTTTTACCGGGGAGGAAAGCTATAGAAAGCAATAATTAGGTGAAAGTGTTATTAAATATTATTAGTTCTCAATGAAGCTGAGGTAAGCAAGGTGAACAGAGCAGATGATACTTAGTTTTGTGTTCAGAGAAATGGGAACATTCTAATCATTGACATAGATAGCTTTGTGCAGGAAGTAGGTGTGGATAGAGACTTTTGCTGGGTGGAAAAGCAATTGGTAGAAGGGAATTGTTGTGTGTGTGTGTGTGTGTGTGTGTGTGTGTGTGTGTGTGTGTGTGTGTGTGTGTGTGTGTGTGTGTGTGTATACAAAAATGGCATAAACTCTGAGGTACACAACTTGGACCTATTATAGAAGTGTGGAGACAGCAGATTCTCCTGACTGAGAGAAACTTTCATATTGAAAATTGAAGGAGGAAGTATCAGACAAGAAAAATGCAGGAAGGGGTCTGGACTCCCTATGGGAAGGAAGTGAAATTCTGGGCATGGTGGAAAAAACAAAAAACAAACAAACAAAAAAACCTAGGCGAATCTCTCCTGTACGTTACAGTTGATCATTTCTTATCTCTTATCCAGCTGTTGATCTGCTGGGTTTTCTGTTTTGGTTATTTCATTACTTCTAAAAATTTTGTTTGATGTTCAATTTCTTTGCAGAGAAATTTTTTCCCTTGCTGTGGCCATTTATCTTTCCATTTGTTTCAGGCATGCCTGTAATTACTGCCAGACCATTTTTACTATGTCTCCTCTGAAAGCTTTTGTCAGATAATTCTGACATTACTGTCATCTTGATCTTGGCATCTGCTGATTGTCGTTTTAATTCAGTTTGAGATCTTCCTGTTTCTTGGTGTAATGATTGAGTTTTGATCAAAACCTGCGCCTTTTCAATTACATTATAAGAAATGTTTTTATGTAAACTCTGTTTTAGTGTGGCTTTCTCTAGCACTGTCTTAGTAGAATGGAAGTGTGCTGCCTGGTATTAACAGGTGGAGATAGCAGTGTAGGGCCCCTATTTGGGCTCTCTTGTAACCTGAGGGGGCTGGGTGCCTTTTCTTGGAGATAGGGGTGGGAGTTCTAGCTCCTTGGGTTTCCACTTGGCCTTCTTTGACATGTCAGTCAGATAGGAAGAGGATCTTTATCACTGATCATGGGAGTTTAATTCTAGGTTCCTGATGTGATTTTCATTGACAATGTGGGGACTGAGGCCTTGTTACTGGCCAGCAGGAATGAGAGTCTTGGTTTTCTCCTTTTTCCTCTCTGACTGTCTTAACAAAGAGCCTTTCCCTTTGGCCTTCACTGGCGTGGAAGGAGGTGGTAACATAATTTTTCTGTAGCCTTTGAGTAGCGTCCAGGAGTTTTTGTCCAGAAGTTTTCTGTCTTTCTAAGCTGTCTTTTCCCCTGGTTGTTTATTTTTATTTTTTATTATTCTTTAAATTTACTTATTCATATTTTATTTTTTTTCTTAATACATATTTTTTATTGTAAAGATACTTTACAGAGGGGTTACAGTTACATGAGCAAGGTAATGAGTCCATTTCCTATCGAGCATTGTTACACCCTTATTTTTATTTTTATTTTGTCAGTCCTGGGGCTTGAACTCAAGGCCTGAGCGCTGTTCCTAAGCTCTACAGCTCAAAGCTAGTAGTGCTCTACCACTTGAGCCACAGTGCCACTCTGGTTTTTCCTGCTTATGTGGTGCTGAGGAATTGAACCCAGGGCCTCATGCATGCAAGGCAAGCGCTCTACTACTGAGCCACCTTCCCAGTCCTGGTTGTTTATTGAGGAACAACAGACATTGTAGTCTGTCTGTCTGTCTGTCTGTCTCTCCGTCTCTCCTCTCTGTCTCTGTCTCTCTCTTTTGCCAGTCCTGATGCTTGAATTCAAGTTCTGGATGCTGTC
The DNA here is from genome assembly GCF_019054845.1 of Dipodomys spectabilis. NCBI lineage: Eukaryota > Metazoa > Chordata > Mammalia > Rodentia > Heteromyidae > Dipodomys > Dipodomys spectabilis. Next base: position 21,324,251 of record NW_024870817.1, on the reverse strand, counting down.
CCTGAGCTTTTGTGCCCAAGGCTGGCACTTTACCACTTGAGCCACAGCCCCACTTCCAGCTTTTTGTGGTTAATTGCAGGTAAGCGTCTCACAGACTTTCCTTCCTGAGCTGACTTCAAACTGTGATCCTTAGATCTAAGCCTTAGATCTAAGTAGCTAGGATTATAGGTAGCACTAATGTCTGGTGTGGGTCTGTTTTTGATTTGTGCCTATTGGCACACTTTTTTTTTTTTTTTTGGGTTGTTGGCTTCCTTAGCTCTAGCTCTGGGTCATATATGGTCAAGTAAATCTCGGGATCTTACTGTTGTATTCCTCAGATCCCTTTGTCTGCCTCTCAGAGTTCATTCCTGACCTCCAGTCAGGATCTTATTTTTGTAATTGCTGTATGTATAAATGAACTTTGCTTCCTTGATACTATTTTAATCTAATTAAAATATTAATGCTTTGGTTTATATTGATATGCCAGTGTGCAAATATGTACTTCAGGTAAATTGAGTTTTCTACAGGAGTATGATTTACACTACTTTTTATGTTTTTAGTAACACTTAAAAGTTTAAGCACATTAAAATATTTTTAAGAGCATCATCAGAAGAGAAAAAATTCTTATCTTATTGTTGTCAAATTAACCACCGAAGTATACAAAATGAAACCATCAAGCTTTGTCAGAGAGACCAGAAGGTGATTAAGTCATTTCCCTTTCTTGTAAATGTTACTCTTCTTTATTGTTCATGACAGTTAAACATCAAAGTTAAAGACCCATAGCATTTACCTCAATAGCAAGTAGATTCAGAGAGCCTAGTAAGGGCATGGATCATGCACAGAGCCCTAAGTGGAAAGGGAAATGCCCCAGAAGTAGAGAAGGTGACAAGTTGAGTTATTTAGGACTTTGGCCCCCACAGGTAACACTGAGTGGCACCTGGTTTACTTACTCACCTGAGAGAATTTGAAATGATTCACAGGTAAACACTTTTTACTTTCGTAGTTAAATATTTACTTGAGGTGTATTTAAAAGGTGTAATTACTGAATCAAAGCTGTGATTTCATAAATTTTTATGGTGTTGAAAGAGTCTTAAGTTGGTATTTTTGAGTTAAAAAATCTGAGTGAGTTTGACAGGAATCTGAGGTTGGAGTGATGTGTTTGTGAAGAGAGTGATGTTGGGGGGGGGAGGGGATGACTCTACTATGCTGGAGAACCTGAACGGGCAACATTTGTCACAAGTATTTGCTGCTTGATAAAGTTTACAGTTTCTATGTTTATTTGAATTAAATCTAGTAAATCTGGACAATTGGAGTTGTAGAAAAATATAGAGGAGGGGTTTGAGGCCTCGGTGAGAGGGCATATAAGCTTTTTGGGCTACTCTTTTCTTTAAATTGGCTTACTTTTCTTATTTTCTTATTTTTAATTTTCCTATTTATTTATATTGTTTTCAGTACATTCTAATAGATTAAATTCCTTTCTTTCTTTTTTTTATTCCCAAGGAAGGTCTCAGTGTTGGCAGGTGTTTTTAGTAGATTCTCAACTTACTAAAACATTCTCTGAGTTGCATCTCTGAGTTGCATATTATATATTCATTCATTTCTTCCTCCTTGAGAACATTTATTGGGTGCCAGCTGGCTGTGTATTAGGTTTTAGGTGATAAAGGTACAGAAATGAGTAAAATTCTTACCTGCTAGGTACTTATAGGGAAGAAGTAGTCACAGGAAAATGGTAGTGATGGAAATTCACCATTTAGCTGGGCATGGTAGAGCAATACCAGTAATCCCAGCACTTAGACAGCCAAGGCAAGAGGATCATGAGTTCAAGGACAAGTTGGGCTACATAGAGAAATGCTGTCCAAAAAACCAAAATATAAACAACAGCAAGAACAGGAAAAAAAAAAATCACTCCTGTGGTCCATGGGAACATCAGATTTCCCCAAAGTAGTTGGGTGAACATTCTTGTGAGTTTTCTAGAAATGATGCTGGGACCCTGGAGGCCTAGAGAAAGAGCTTTCTGTGAAACAGGCAGTGGCGATGTCAGCTGTGTCGTAAGATCTGTGTCTCCCATAGCTGTTGTGACCTGGCACATAGCAGGTACTTAACAAATGCCGGGAAAATTACTGGTTAAATGAATGACATTTGGAAAGAGGAGAATAATGGCTATTTCCAGTTCGTTTTTCTTAACAAAAAATAATTAGGATATTAGATTATAAAGATAGAAGGGTATATAGTAGCCAGAATTTCACACAATCTATGGACTTGATGATCAGGGTAGAGTTCTGTGGGATGGATACAGCCAGCTCAGTTACTTCTTTTGGCAGGACCATATTAATTTCCTAGCATTCTTCTATTAGTTTTATTCCTTAATTTAAAAAAATGTCACTTTAATGCAAATTATCCTTAAAAAAATTTTTTTTTGTGCTGGTCCTAGGCTTGAACTTAAGAGGCTGGGCACTGTTCCTGAGCTTCTTTTTGCTCACCATTGGTGCTCTACTTCTTGGGCCACCACACCACATCTGGCTTTTGCTTAGTAGTTTATTGGAGATAAGTCTCATGGACTTACCTGCCTAGGCTGGCTTTGAACCACAATCCTCAGATCTGGGCCTCCTGAGTAGCTAGGATTACAAGAGTGAGCCACTGGTGTCTGGCCTGGCATTTCTTTGTACATGCTTTTACTATAATTATTAATAGTACATCTCCTACATACAAGGGAAATGCTTGTCTCTAGGACAGCATTTGGATGTTAAAATTTTGTTATACTTGTATTTCTTTTTAAAAATTATTCCCCAGCCAGGCATGGAGGTAAAATCCTGTCATACCAGGATTTGGCAGATAGGAGCAGGATTGTTTTTGGTATTCAGGGTCTTCTGTTATTCCATATGAATTTTTGGGTTGCTTCTTTTGTGTCATTGAAGAATGTTGGGGTTTTGATGGGTATTGCATTGAATTTATAGATAGCTTTGGGCAGTATTGCCTTTTTATAATGTTAATCCTTCCAATCCAGGAACATGGAAGGTTTTTTCATTTCCTTAGCCTATTTTAAATTCTTTTTTCAGGTTTTTAAAGTTTTCCATCATATCTTTGGTTAAGTTAATTGCTAGGAATTTTTCTTTTTGAGGCTATTACTGATTTCAGTTTCATTCTTTTCATTGTTGGCATACAGAAAAGCTACTGCTTTTGTTTTTGGGTTAATTTTATACCCTACTACTTTGCCAGAGTTTCTGATCAGCTTAAGTAACTTAGAGGAGGAATCTATAGAGTTCTTTAAATACAGGATCATGTTATCTGCAAAGAGGGAGAGTTTTACTTCTTCCTTAGCTATATGATCCCCTTTATGTTTTTCTTTTGGCTTATTACTCTTGCTAGGAATTCCATTACTATGTCAAAGAGGAGTAGAGAGAGTAGATATCCTTGTCTCATTCCTGATTTTAGAGGAAATGTTTTTAACTTTTCACGATCAAGTGTAATGCTGGCTGTAGGTGTGTCATATACAGCTTTTATTATATTGAGGAATGTTCCATGATGCCTACCTTCTCCAGAGCTCTTATCATAAAGGAGTGTTGGATCTTGTCAAATGCTTTTCCTGCATATATTGAGATAATCAAATGGTTCTGTTGATGTGTTGAATTACATTAATTGACTTGTGTATATTGAACCAGCTTTGCACAAGTGAATGATTTTGACCTTACTGATAACTCCAGAGAATTCCCAGACTTCCTGCTGGAGCAGTGATTTCAGAAACAATTGTGTGAAGTGTGTAAGGATGAGAGTGTAGGTAGGGGTAAAGTGTGCAGGGGTGAGGGTGTGCAGTATTTCACTAGTTCACTACTTGTTTTTTGTTACTATACCTACTCATTTGTGATTGAGGATTTTTTGCATAAAGCTTCCTAATTAACTGAAGTACTTTGTCTTTAAAGTTTTTGTCAAAGATTTGTATTATCAATTTTAATATTCTACAGATGTCATTTCCTTGTCCACTGTAGAGAGTTTTACTTATATTTAATTTCCAAAAACAGTATTTCAAATTACTCATCTTTCAGGAGTAAATCTGTGAAGTAATGTATAATTAACGTAATTTCAAAACATTCCACGGTAAGGGCTGGAAGTGTGCTCAGTGGTAGAGTGCCGCTTAGCAAACATGAGGCCCTGAGTTCAAATCCCAGTACCACCAATAAAAAAATTCTACACTAACCAGTAAAGTAGTGTTTATTACTTCAAGTGGAAGCAAGAAAGCTGTGTATTGAAGGAGGAAAAGAGAAAGACAGGGGATGACATGAGACTTGATCATGGTTTTAGTAACATTTATACAAGTTTCTCAGGCAAGAGGCTAAGGCCCTAAATGATACACAAAACGAACTAAAACACCATCTTGGAAGGTTACAAGATTACCTAGCTAGTAAGTGGCAAAGCCACTCACTGGGCTCCAAACCTATCTGATGCTGCTAAATCTGCCAGATGCCACATCTGTCTTCTACACAGAACCAAAGTCCCATGATAATTGTGTTAATATAGTTTACCACTGCTCCTCAGTATGGCTTTCAATACATTTTTCTTCCTTTGTGGTTCAAAGAGTGATTGCTTTCATTCTCTTCCCTACAGCAAAGCTTGTTTCACTTTCTGCCTTAAAACAGGGGCTGGTGGCTGGCTGGCTGCTGAGCCTGGACTTGCTTATCTCCAGTCTCTGTACACTTGGCCTTGCCCATCTGTCTTCTGCCCTTCCTTCCTGTCAGACCTCCAGCTGAAGAAGGTTTCCTTACTAATGTCTGTTATCTTTCCTGATTCCTTAGGGATTATTCTCTTATCTCTTGTTTCCAGGCCAGTAATTCTTTTTCTTCTCATTTTTTAAAAAAATATGCTAGCATAAGGCTTGACCCTTAGAGCACTGGAAGTCTGAATTCTTGGTAGGTTTTATTCTTCTACTTTTTTTTTTCTCTATTCAATCCTCTTAAGAAAAATACCTGTCTACCTATGAGCCTATTTACCCATGAGCTGTTTAAAATAAATGAAATGTAGGACTTGGAATGTGGTAGAGCATTTACCTATCTTGTTGGGTCTAATCTACAACTTCCTCCATAAAAGGATGATTATAAATGTATCTAAGGTTAAAAAATACTTAAGGAAAATAGTAATATGATTCATCCTGCCATTTCTGATTGTGTGTTTTTTTTTTTTCCCGGTCATGGGGCCTGAACTCTGGGCCTGGGCGCTGTCCCTCAGCTCTTCAGCTCAAGGCTAGTGCTCTACCACTTGAGCCACAGCACCACTTCCAGCTTTTTTCTTTTTGCTTATGTGGTGCTGAGGAATCAAACCCAGGGCCTCATGCATGCAAGGCAAGCGCTCTACCACTGAGCCACCTTCCCAGCCCGTATAAGAAAGCCATTAAAAGACTGGAGAGTACAGTTGTAATCTTCTAAGTTTAAAATAAATTTTCTTCTCCTTAATAAAAGAAAAGTACCTGTTTAGAATTTGATTATCTATCTATATCAACCAATTATCAATCATCTGCTTGATATACACAACACTGAAGTTGAAAACATTCTACCAGGTTTTGATCTGCTCCTCTGCATTTCAGCAGGGCAGGATGTTCTATGAAGGTTCCTAGGTCCCATCCCTCAGTACCATTTTTTTTTTTCTTGAGTTCTGGCCATTGTTTCTTGGCCAGGCAGAGCTGGGCTTGGTACCTCACAGTGGTCATAAACCTTAAACACACCATCTGGTTTCCCTCCTAGGAGGGCTGGGTGAAATACGAATGCTTGGCAATGAAGGCGTGCCTGCTGGGTGGCTGTCACTGAGAGCAGAGAGGTGCTTAGTATCGCATGGCATCTTTAAGATGGTTTATCTCCAGCCAGGAAGGTCTGCACCTCATCCACCAGGGTATACAGGTGTATACTGCTACATTTGACTGGTTTGTTGAGATGAGGTGTTAATAACGTTGCCTAGGACAGCCTTGACACTCAATCTTCCCATCTCTGACTTCCTCACAGCTGGGAAATACATGTGGCTACCATGCTAGCTCAAAATTACCAATCTAAAAAAATGAAATGGGGTTCATGGGATGTGAGGGCATGTTTGTAGGAAGTGTAAACATTGATTCATGAAACTTTTTCTTCCTCATAATCTTAATGTTTAAGGAAAAAGATGCTTCAAAAGGGTGAATTGGCTTCTGAGCATCCCTGTTTGCAATAAACAAATAACGTGTTCACTGATTGTTTATTTCCTCCTCTTTTTTGTTTCCCAGCTACTTATTGCAGAATTCCCATGGATCTTACTGATAACTAAAGGCTTGGCCTGGTTAGAGCTCCAGCATGCATACGTATCATATATACGTAGCATTCCGGTAAAAGTAAACTGAAATGTAATATGCTCCACAAATGTGACTCATGTGTAAATGCAAGTTTTCTGATGACCCACTGAATAGATGAAAAGAGGAGCTGGGGTCTAACTTAGCAGCAGAGCACATGCTTAGCATGCAAGGCCCCAGGTTAAGTCTCTGGCACCAAAGTCAAAGCAAAACACAACACAACTAAATGAGTAGAAAGATGTCATTGAAATTAATAATTCATAATATATTTACTTAATGCTTTTTCATTTCAACATGTAATCCTTTTACATTCTCTTTTACAGGCTAGCCTTTTTAACTCCAGGGTGCTTACTCTCAGGTCATCCCTGAGTTCTGATGAACTACACTGCAAGTATTTCGTAGCTCCCATGCTCAGTAGCTTCTGTATTTGTCTGTGCAGTTTATGGAGTGTAGGATAGCTTTATACAGGAGCCTGGGAGGGAAAAGCAGCCCTTAACTAGACCCTTAACTACATTTCAATGAGAGAAGTTTAAACCAAGGTAAAATAAATTGTGAAAAATAGTTCATCAAGTTTTTCCACAATCCTTTGGAGTTGTTACTAGTATTATTTTATTTGTGAGGAAACAGACGGAGGTCTGAATGCGTGAGTGGTGGAGCAGAATTTGGAATTGATCACTATGGTAGGTTAAGTGGCAAAGGGAATTAAAGTTGCAGATAGAATTAAGGTTACATATCAGTTTCCTTTAGATGGGGAAGAACTGATTAATCTGGCTGGGCCTAATTAATCAGTGAACACAGAGGAAGCGTTGGAAGAGATCAGAGTGATGAGCATTTTACGTGCTGATACTGGCTTTGAAATGGAGGAAGGGCCCAAAAGTCAAGGAAGCTGGAGAAAACAAGGAAACAGGAAACAGGCTCTCTTCTAGAGCCTCCAGAAAGGATGCGTTAAGGATGTTAGAATTCTGACTTACAGAACTTACAGATAATAAAGGTGTATTAAGCCACTAGGTTTGTGATCAGTTGTTACAGGACAGTAGGAAAGTAATGCACTTTACAGAAGGTGCACTTTACAGACTAGGTGTCTGATAATGCTTAAATAGATATGACTTCTCTTGCCAATAGGAATTGTACATGTGAGTGGCAGCTAAAGTGATTACTACCTTTTTAAAGTGTGAATAATTTGTATTTATTAAAGGATCATTTGCTATGACTTACCTTATCGATAAGTGTACTTAATAGTCATTTATGTAACGCTTAACTATCTTCCTCCAGATATTACAAAGTTTACCTGTGGGTGATTAAATTGACTAAGACCATAGATTACCTACCCCTACAGAATATAATCCTGTTTCTTCTGCCTTTCAGAGAACCTCGGGAACATCCCCGTCTGTAGGTTGACTGTCATTTATACCTCCCTCCCACCTACTGATTCCCACCAATCACACAGCTTAGCCTCTTCCACATTCAGTCACTATCTTAAGGTTGCAGAGAAAAGAACTTCTTAGGTTAGTTCCAAGGATTGAATTGTGCTCAGTGAAATGTGTATTTCTAGAAGGAAGAATGCCTCTATCCTGCTTCCTCCTTGCCTTCCCTCTGTAGTCCCAGTGCAGAGACTTGCTTTCAGGGGTAGGTGTTTGAGTCACATCTGTCATTATCCTATATTAAAATAGCACCTTGTCAAAGCACTGATGGATCACAGTGCTCCTCACACACAGACAGAAATAGGGATATCCTCCTCCTCCTCCTCCTCCTCCTCCTCCTCCTCCTCCTCCTCCTCCTCCTCCTCCTCCCCCCCCCCCCTCCTCCTCCTCCTCCTCCTCCTCCTCCCCCCCCCCCCCTCTGCTACTCTTCCTCCTGTTCCTTTTCCTCCTGCTCTTCCCCCTCTTCCTCCTCCTCCTCCTTTTGTAGAATTATATCCTGGTTGAATGTGAAAAACTGTTGGAATTCCGTTGTTGGGCTTACCTGGGGCTAGGATGATGTGAGATGTTTGTGGGTCTATTTTTCTAACCTCAGAAGTAGATAAGTTGAAGTCTTCTTCCTTGGTGCATTAGCTCCAGGTGGGTAACGCATGTGCAATATCATCTTCCAGAATTCTTCTCTGGTTTATGGAATCCACATGCTATTCCTGCTTTTCTTTTGAGGCTCTAGGCCATGTTGGTCTAGTCCTAAGTGATTATGGATGTGTTGGCCTGGTAAACCAGCCTTGTCAAAAGCAGATGGAAACTGGGATTTAGAAGCAGTGTAAATAAGGAGGTGGTGAATTTTGTTTTCCAGAACGATTTTCACTTGAAACGTCTAGGTATTTTCAAGTTGTAATTTGATTTGATGCATCTAAGTAAACAGTTGTACAAAACAACCTTGTCTATTACATAAGAGCTTGTGTAAGCATGTACCTGAGTTCAGGAGTTTGGCACACTTTCTCTGATCTCTTTTCATTCACACTAGGGTATAGCTACACCAGACTAATTAATTTCCGTGTTCTTTATGCGTCAACTTTTCAGAGGCATAGCACAGACCAGTGGTCTCAGCATAGAAATTGGTGCAGACAACCTGTGTTTGGATTTTCTTTTCAGTGCTAGGGATTGAACTGAGGGCCTCATGCTTGCTAGGTAAGTGTACTACCACTTTTGCATGTCCTCAGTCCCCTGCCCTCCCCCCCCCTTTTATTTTGCTTTAGCTATTTTTTGAATAGAGGCTTGCCCTAGCTTTACCTGGCCTTGAACTATTATCCTCCTACCTCTGCTTTCTGAGTAGCTGTGATCATAGGTATGTGCTACCATGCCTGGCATAATTTTGAGATAGTGTCTTGCTAAATTTTTGCTTGGACTGGATTTGAACCATGTATCTCCCATTTTTGCTTCCAAAGTAGCCAGATTACAGGCATGTACCACCATGCTCAGCCTGGTGTTTTGGATTTTAATTTCTTCCCTTATTACTTGTAACTCAACTTCTCTGTGACTTAATTTCTTCATACCAAAACAGTTGTAAGCTGTGTGCAGTGGCTCAATCTTGTAATTCTAGCTACTTGGAAGATGGAGATTGGGCTATACCAGTTATAGGCTTGCTCAGGCAACAAAGAAGTTCACAAAATTCCTGGCTGGGTTCAGTGGTCCACACCTGTTTCCCAGCTATGGGGGAAGCATGTTTGATGGGTGGGATGCTGTCCTCCCCAGCAACTAGTAGGAGGATTGCAGCCCAGGCCAGCCCAAGCAAAAAGTGAGACGCTATCTCAAAAATAACCAATGCCAAAAGAGGTTGGCAGAGTGGCTCAAGTGGTACAGCTCCTTTTTAGTAGGTGCAAGGATTTGGGTTCAATCCCTAGTACTGTCAGCTGTTGTATGGGCTGGGCCTAGTCTGCATAGAATTGGCTGTTGAATTTCCAGGAATTCTATATTAGTTTGTTCAAGTACTGGTAGGTTGAAATCAGCTATGGTAGGAATTTGTACAGTTTGGAAATTGGCAAATACCACCACAGCCTTCCTCTTAATCCTCTGGATATTGAAGTGATTTGTTTGTAAGTTGCTGTCTTAGTGGATAATGACCCTTCTTGTTGAGTGTATTAGTTTTCTAAGCTGTTATAACAAAGTTCTACTGACTAGATGACTAGATGGAGAGGGGAAGTTGAGATCAGAGTGTCAACCATACCAGATCCTTCTGAGGGCTGTGAAGGAAGGACCACTTGTACACTGATCTTACCTTGTAGATTTCCTTCTTTCTTCTGTGTCTTTCTTTTATATCTGTCTCTGTCCAGGTTTTTCCTTTTTATGAAGATGCCAGTCCTGTTGGATTAGGGCCTATATTAAAGACCTCACTTTAACTTGATTACCTGTGTAAAGACAATGTCTAGATTAGATCACATTCTAAGGTATGGGGATTCTGGCTTCTACATATGAATTTTCCTGGGGCACAATTCAACCTATAATATACAACTTCTTTCTCCATCTCTTCTATATTGTGTCTCTATGCTAATTCCATAGTAAAGAACTGTTGGCTTGAAAAGGAAATAGCAGGGCTGGGAAGGTGGCTCAGTGGAAGAGTGCTTGCCTAGCATGCATGGGTTCAATTCCCCAGTACCACATAAGCAGAAAAAAGCCAGAAATGGCTCTGTGGCTCAAGTGGTAGAGTGCTATTCTTGAGCAAAAGAAGCCCAGGAACACTGCCCAGACCCTGAATTCAAGCCCCAGGACTGACAAAATAAATAAATAAATAAAAAAAAAGAAAAGGAAATAGCAGATAGCTGATGTGTTACTTGTGTGTATTTTTGTATTCATTGTTCTATGAATTCCAGATAATTTCTTGGTTTCTTTTTAAGCAGTTCCTTCTGGGGATAATGTCAGAGTTAATATTTACAGAGAAAAATATTAGTTTAGAAAGATTTGTTACTTCAGACTATTTGAAGTCATCGTAAGATTTTTAATTAACTTATGGACTCAAGGCCTATGGTCAGTAAAATAGTCTTGATTTTGTGTCGTGCTGAGAAACCAGTTTTCATCATGTACGAGAGAAATCTTTGAGATGAATTTCCACTAATCTGAGAATGCTTTAAAGTTGGTACTTTTGTTCATAATTATGTAAGGTTATCCAGATCTCAGATTTTTGAGAAAGATCTTTTTCTGAAAGGCAGAGCTAATGCCATGTATAATTTTTGTGGTTTTGCTATTGAAAAAATATGTTTTGCACTATAGGAAGCAAAAATTATGTTTTAAACTTTATTGTTATATTATATACGAATAGATCATACTTAAAGTGTCATCTCAAAGTACATAAAGATGATGTGCATTTTTTTGTTTTGACAGTCATGGGACTTGAACTCTGGGCCTGGGCACTGTCCCTGAGCTCTTCAGCTAAAGGCAAGTGCTTTATACTTGAGCCACGGTGCCACTTCCAGTTTTCAGGTTAATTGGTTAGTTGGTTAATTGGAGATAAGAGTCTGATGGACTTTCCTGCCTGGGCTGGCTTTGAACTTCGATCCTCAGATCTCAGCTTCCTGAGAAGTTAGGATTACAAGCATGAGCCACTGGTACCTGGCATAATGTGCATTTTTGATTGAACCCTTGAACCCTAGGCCTTAAACATGCTAGGCATTAGTTCTGCTACTGAGCTATATTCCCAGCCATGGAATTTCCCTTTTTCTTTCTTTTCCCTTTCCCTCTTTTCCTTCTTTCCTTCCCTTTTCCCTTTTCTTCCCTTTCCTTTCCTTCCAATCACCTTTCCCTCTTCCTTCTTCTCTTCCCCATTCCTCTCCTCCTTCCCTCTCCCCTTTCCCTTTTCCTCTTTACCTTTTCCTTGCCTGTCTTATATTTCTTTGCCTTCTCTTCCTTTCCTTTTTGGTTGTAAAATTAAACATAGGAACTTGAGTGAGTTAGGTGAGTAGTTTGCATGAGCTATATCCCTAGCCCTTGATGTTTTGAGAGAAGGTATTGCTATGTAGTTCAGGTTGGTTTCCTGCTGGTGATCCTCCTGTCTTTGCTTCCCAAACGCTTCATTACAGGCCACCACTTCATTACAGTACCACCACAGCAGGCTTTTTGGAATGTGCTTTTTGAAGTTAAGTATTTTTCTTAAAATGAGAGACATTCTAGTCATCATTTTTTGCTCAACAAATACTGGAATTTGAATCTTTTTTTTTTTTCTTTGTCAGTCGTGGGGCCTGAACTCGGGGCCTGGGCACTGTCCCTCAGCTCTTCAGCTCAAGGCTAGCGCTCTACCACTTGAGCCAAGCACCACTTCCGGCTTTTTCTGTTTATGTGGTGCTGAGGAATGGAACCAGGGCCTCATACATGCAAGGCAAGCACTTTACCACTGAGCCACCTTCCCAGCCCCTTGGAATTTGAATCTTAATCAAAAATATTTGGAATACACACTCACATAGGGGTTTCTTCATATTTTTAAAATAAAAATCTTTATTATAACCTACATAAAATAAATTCAAAATTGTTCTTTATTGAGATTTGAACTCAAGGCCTTTTAATTGCTAGGCTGTTGCTCTACCACGGAGCTATGCCTCTAACAAAATTTTTTTTAATAAACTTTTATCAGGTATGATATGCATGTATAAAATTTATACATTTTAAGTATGAGTCAATTAATATTGACAAGTTATACATCCTAATAACTACTACCCTGATTAAGACCCAGAATGTTTCTATCTTTCTGATGGCTCTCTTTGTCTGTAGTTACTCTCTCTGCATCTCTCCCCTAACATTCCAAGCAACTACTGATTGGTTTCCATCAGAATTTTATAACACACACACACACACACACACACACACACACACATACACACTCTTACACTTCTATGTCTAGTTCCTGTACTGAAACAGTATATATGGAATTTATCCGTGATGTTGAGTGTATGGGAATTTGTTCCTGTTTATACTCAGTATGTTGAATGAATACATCAGTATTTGTTGATCCATTCAGTCGTCAAGTATTTGGGTTGTTCCCAACTTTGAGCTATTTTCAGTAGAGCTGTTTAGAATTTTCCTGTATGTTTCATCTTTTTGTGGATAAATGTTTTAATTTTGTGTAAAGAACTAGGAGTGGAATTGGTAGTCTATATGTATAAGAATATATTTAATGTGTAAAAAACAGTCAAAATATTTTCAAAGTATTTCCACAACTTTGCCCTCTACCAGGTGTATAGAGTTGCAGTTGATCCACATCCTTGTCAACTCTTATTATTGTGGGTCTTCACAATTTTAGTCACTATACTGAATGTGTCAGGTGTGTAGCAGCTTCACATTTTGGTTTATACTTTTTTTTTGTGACCAGTGATATTTTCATGTGTTGATTGGCTATTAATTCATCTATCTTCTTTGCTTATTGTAAGGCTTGGTTGGCTGGGGTGTATGGCTCAAGGGGTAGAGCACTTGCATAGCAGGTAAAGCCCTGTGTTCACACTCAGTATCAGAAAGACATTTATTACTTGTGAGAGTTATAAGAATCTTTTATCGAACTGGAATAAAAATCCTTTGTTGAGAGATACAATATGGAAAGGAAGAAGTCAAATTATTATTTTCAGATGATCCAATAATTAGAAGACCTTCTGGATTCCACTAGAAAACTCTTAGATCTGACAAACATTCAACAAAGTATCAGGGTACACAACACGCAGAAGATAGCGGCATGTCTATATACCAGTACAACAGTCTCAATCACAATAGCCTTAAAACCTAAAACTAGCAAACAGAGGAATAAACCTAACAAAGTAATAAAACTGAATATAAAATGAGATGCCCCCTAGTAGATGAATGGATCAAGAAAATGTGGTGTGTGTGTGTGTGTGTGTGTGTGTGTGTGTGTGTGTGTGTGTGTGTATGAATTCTATGCCTCCATCAGAAAGAATAGCACCACCTCATTTGTTAGGAAATGGAAAGATTATATTAAGTGAAGTAAGCCAGGCCCAAAGAAACATAGGTTCCATGGTTTCCCTTATCTGCAATAACTGGTATATGTCTAGGACAAGCAGAAGAGGTAGAAAACTTGGTACATAGGACCATATAAGCTGATGCTAAGTGAAATGAACCCCAAGATAGGGACACAAGAGGTTTTATCTTTGTTGCTGTTGTTTGTAATGTACTTATAATATACTATGTGATTTTTTTGTTTTTTTGTATGTTCTTCCCCCATGGTATAACCTCTGTTTTTGCTGCATTTGATTCCAGTGCCCTGCATCTTGCATATACATTTTTCTAATTTGGGGTGGGGAAGACAAATAACCAGATGCTGAAACAAGGATACAGGATGACCCATTGTAACAATGAGGTGTACAAGATACTATATTGTAAACAAACTTTGCAACTTGGTGGGGGGAGGGAAAAGTTGGGGAGGCGGGGAAGGAAGGGTTGGTAGGGGAAAAACAAAGGAGGGTGTAACAATGCTCAATAGGAAATGTACTCATTACCTTGCTTATGTAACTGTAACCCCTCTGTACAGTATCTTGACAATAATATATATATATATATATATATATATACAAAATGAGATGAAAGTTATAAAACAAAATGTAAAAATGAAATTAAAAAAACAAAAATGAAAGAAAAAAGACAGACGTGAACGTAGGAGAGCTATTTGATAAAATGGAGGGTCAAAGAGGGTAATGAGGAAGACATTATGTAAATATATTAAATGAATGTATGAAGTTGGCACAACGAAACTCATTACTCTGTACAGTTAATATTTGGTAATTAAAATCTTTTGTTAGGTGTATGTATTGTGAATGTTTTCTCCCAATCTGTGGCTTGCCTTTTTCACCTTTTTTTTTAAACCTTGGAATAACAGGAAGTTTTTGTTTTTGTTTTTTTGTATGTGTGTGTGAGTAGTCAGGTTTGAACTCCGTGCCTCTGACTGCGGCTCAGCTTTTCCGCCCAAGGCTAGTGTTCTACCACTGGAGTCACACTTCCACTTCTGGCTTTTTGCTAATTGTTTGTCTTCGAGGCACTATTTCAAACACATTCAAGCCACAGTTCCATGTTCAGTAGAAAGTACATTATCTGAGCATGTGGTTATTCTGTGAAAGTGGTGAGAGAAGGTACATTTTGCCACACGTGAAACAGAATGTATCTGCAGGGCTGGGTGTGTGTGGTATGTGTAGATGGTTGTGAAAGGCCTGGGATTGTACTGGACTAAAGTTGAAGAAAGATTGGAGGCTTTGAAACTGGGTTCCAAGGGAGTGCTCTCTGAGCTTTCTCAGATCAAGGAAGAAGAGCTGGGAGATCATATCAGCAGGCAGGAATGGATGGCTTTGTTCAGCTCTTGAGTTTCCTGTTTCTTCCTCCTTCAAAGTGTTTTTCCCTTTCCTTTCTTCTTCCAAGTTTGAACACTAATCCTCTTAGTACTACTAACCTTATCACAAACAGAAGTACTTTCCTTGTCATGTTTGTGGAGACATAATTTTTTTGATGGAGCTTTCCCTTTAAGAGTAAAATAACAAAAATTGTAGCCACTGCAAAAGAAAGAAAAGTCAACTCAACCCAGAAAAAACTAGAGAAAAAAAAAAGATTTAAAGAGACGTTGGTTTTCTTACATTTTGATCCTATCTTTAGTAACATTTTGAGCAGCTCTGCCCTGTGCAAGTGGCCTTGCTACTTTGTGGGCCTCAGGCCTCTGGCCTTAGTCCCATGGGATTCCAGGAATGGGGAAACCCTCAGCTTGCCTCTTGTTCCCTAACAGGCCTGTGTTCTGGACATATATCCTAGTGAGTTTCTCTACCTTAGGCTTTAAAAGTTTTAAAAAAGTTTTAGTTCCCTGTAGGAATCTCTGCTTTGTGGGGAGGGAGTCCTCTGGTCTTCAGACTCTCAGATGTCCCCTCTTCTCTGCTTGTTTTATTTATTTTGTTATTATTATTATTATTTTTAGCAAGACAGACTCGCCAGCTGAAAGTCACACTGGGTCTCCTTCAGCTTGGTTCACTGTTGGCCTTGTGGACTCCAGTGGAGGCCACCATCTTTCTAAGGAGCTATTTGTATCTTCCTTCTCTGCACAGCTGACAACTCCTTATTCTGCCTGAAACCCCCAGACTTCAAGTTTTTATTGAGAAAAATTAAAAATGAATTTATCAGCTACATGTGAAAACCTTGGAGCACGGCTGGAATTCTAGGCTCTCCTTCCTCCTGCTGAGTTTGCCTTATATCCCACAGGGTGGCAGGATGGCTCCAGCCATCCTCCCCTTCCCACTGCCAGGTTCAAGTCCAGGGAACAAGAAGTTGAAAAGCCTCTCCTCTGTAAATCCTGCAATTGTTTATTTTTTTCCTTTGTCTTTTAGTAACTAGTTTTATTTTTTGAGTGAGTTGTATATTTGAATGGTGCAATTATCATAAAGTGCTTCTTTGTTCGGCTTAATGCATTTAGATCTGAATTCTGTCGTTCCTTTTCCTTGATAATAAAGTCTGTCTGTGCTTTTTTTTTTAAATTGCATCATCTAGTATGTAGTCTTAGTTAATTTTTTTCATCCATCTATCCTTTTATTTTTAGTCTTTCCGACTTACTTTGCTTTGAGTTGCTTCTACATGTAGCATAGATGGTTTTTTGAGAAGATATCAACGTTGTAATTCAAACTGAATTTTAATTTCCTTTTATTAACGAGAGAATTTAGCTGACCTCACATATCTCCAATATTAGGTTGTTTGTATTTTACGTTATATTTCTGTATCTTTAGAAAAATCTCTATTTAAGTTTTTATGGGGTTATTCTTATGTTTTGTTCTAGTGATCGTCATTATCATTTTGTATACTACCTTAGTCTTCAAAAAAAGTGGCCATACGTCCCTCCTGTGAGAACTGATAAAATGAATGAATTTCATATTAATTGAGTGACATTGTGACCATGTTACATGTTACTCAGCTATAAAACTTGAAACTCAGTCAGGATTGGAAGAGTGAGAAATGCAGTTATTATAATCTATGCACAATATTAAAAATTGAACTGTATAACTTGAGGATAGGAAAAGGAAGGGGAAAATAAGGAGAACGATAGAAGGGGTGACATTGATGTATGGAATGGTAACCTCTTTGTACAACTACTTAGTCATGAAATGAAAAATAAAGAGTATGTTAGAAAACTATAGTCCCTTTCCCCAGAAATTTTTCATGTTTTTATTGTTTGCTGAACTATTTTAAATTGTAGTCATGAAGCCTAGCATCCTTTACCAAAAATGAATATTCTTATACATAGTCTTAATAAATGCCATTAAGTAAATTAATCAGTACACTATCATGAGTTTTCTCATAGTAGACTGTTTATAAAATTTAGTTGCTAATATCAGCATTGATCATAAAAATGGCAAGCTGACATTTGTTCACATGGATGTTAGTTTTGAATCTCGGTAAGTGGTCTGTTAATAGAGTCTGTTATTTGAGAGTCACCAACTTCAGACCTTCGCTTACAATAAAGATAATAGATTGGATCTCAAGTTTTTTTGTTTGAGTGTGGATTCCATTCTTGTTGAAGGAGTTTATCCCCATTTAAAATTTCAAAAACAGTATATTTGACAACAGAGAGGCAGATTGGTTATGAAAAGGGACTTAAAGTTGTAATTTAAAATTGTCCTATTGTACTGTAATGACTGAGACCTCTTTCTTAATGTTGTCTTCCTGTTCATTGATGGTGTTGTTGACTTCAGCTTGAGAGGAACATCTGGTCAATTTTCTGTTCATTTTGGAAGCCTCAGTTGTAGGTCACCATTGGCCTGTGTAGAGGGTATAAAAAGGGAATGTGGTTTTACAGTTGTTTAGGCCCAACTTCGTTATATGAATGCAGACAATTTTATTTTTTATGGTGCTTAGAGTCTTGCTTATGGAGAAGTGAGTCATGCACACATTTTGTACCCTTCCTTCCTTCCTCCCTTCCTTCTTTCCCTCCCTCCCTCCCTCCCTTCCTTCCTTCCTTCCTTCCTTCCTTTTTTTTTTTTTTTTTTTTTTGGGCCGGTCATGGGGCCTGAACTCTGGGCCTGGGTGCTGTCCCTTAGCTCAAGGCTAGTACTCTACCACTTGAGCCACAGTGCCACTTCCGACTGTTTTCTTTTTGCTTATGTGGTGCTGAGGAATCGAACCCAGGGCCTCAGGCATTCAAGGCAAGCGCTCTACCACTGAGCCACCTTCCCAGCCCTCTTTCTTTTTTTTTTTTTTGCCAAGCCTAGAGCTTGAACTCAGGGTCTGGGCATTGTCCCTGAGCTTCTTTTGCTCAAGACAAGTACTCTACCACTTGAGTCACATTGCCACTTCTGGATTTTTCTGTTTATGTTGTACTGAGGAATGGAACCCAGGGCTTCATGTACGCTAGGCAAGCACTTTACCACTAAGCCACATTCCCAGTCCTTGTATGTATTTCTTTTTTAAAATTAAATATATTTTTTACTGTAAAGATACTATACAGAGGATTTACAGTTACATGAGTAAGGTAATGAGTATACTTCCTATGGAGTATTGTTACTCCCTCCTTTGTTTTTCCCCCACATCCCTTTCTTCCCTACATCCCCAACTCCTCCCTCCCCCCACCATGTTGTAAAGTTTATTTTCAACATAGTGTCTTGTACATCTCATTGTTACAATGGGTCATCCTGTATCCTTATTTCAGCATTTTGTTATTTCCCTTCTACTCCCCAAATTAGAAAAATGTATGTACAAGATGCAGGGCACGGGAATCAAATACAGTAAAAACAGAGGTTATACCATGGGGGAGAACATACAAAGAAACAAAAAAAATCACACAGTACATTATAAGTACATTAAAAACAACAGCAAAAAGATAAAACTTCTTGTGTCCCTATCTTGGGGTTCATTTCACTTAGCATCAGCTTATATGGTCCATGTACATAGCTTTTGGCCTCTTCTGCTTGTCCTAGACATATACTAGTTATTGCAGATAAGAGAAACCATGGGACCTATGTTTCTTTGGGCCTGGCTTACTTCACTTAATATAATTTTTTCCAAGTCTTTCCATTTCCTAACAAATGGGACAATGTCATTCTTTCTGATGGAGGCCTTTCTCTCTCTCTGTCTCTCTCTCTCTCTGCCACATTTTCTTGATCCATTCATTTACTGAGGAGCATCTGGGTTGGTTCCATAGCTTAGCTATGGTAAATAATGCTGCGATAAACATAGTTGTGCTGGTAGCTTTAGTATGGCCTTGTTTGTGATCGTTTGGGTAAATGCCCAAAAGTGGGATTGCTGGGTCATTGGGGAGCTCTATGTGGAGTCTTTCGAGGAACCTCCATACTGCTTTCCAGAGTAATTGAACAAGTTTACACTCCCACCAACAATGCAGTAGGGTTCCTTTTGGCCACATCCCTTCCAGCATCTGTTGTTATTAGATTTCTTGATTATAGGCATTCTAACTGGGGTGCGGTGGAATCTCAATGTTGTTTTGATTTGCATTTCTTTTATGGCTAGAGAAGTTGAGCATTTCTTCATGTGTCTATTGGCCATTCTTTATCTTCAGAGAAGTCTCTCTTTAAGTTGTTAGCCCACTTATTAATTCGGTGGTTGTTTCTTTGAGGATTCATTTTTGGAAGATTTAAGTTTTTGAGTTTTTAGATGTGATTTTAAGTTTTAGATGTGAGACCTTGTCTGTTTTATGATGAGTGAAGATCTTTTCCCAATCCATGAGCTTTCTATTGATCTTGCTAGTTATGTCCTTTGCCATTCAGAAGCTCTACAGTTTCGTGCAATCCCATTTGTCCAACCTTTCTTTGATTTGTTGCGTTTCTGGGTCTTTATTAAGAAAATTTCAGCCCTGTGTCAAGGAGCCATAGAATTTCTCCTATTCCTTCCTGTAATATCTGCTTTGACTTTGAGGTCTTTGATCCATTTGGAGTTGATTGTGGTGCAGGGTGATATATAAGAATATAGCTTTAGTTTTTTACAGGTGTTTAAGCAATTTGCCAGTACCATTTGCTGAAGAGGCTGTCTTTCTTCCATTCAATTAATTTAGGGCCTTTATCGAAGATTAAGCGGCTATAGATCTGGGTCTTCAGTTGTATTTCATTGGTCCTCAGGTCTGTTCTTGTGCCAGATTGTACACATTTCTTTAAAGAAAGATTTGCATTTCCCTTTTGAATGCTAGTCCTGTGTACACTGACTGCTGGAATTGTTCACCTAGTGTTCTTAGCCTGCGTGTGTGTGACTTGCCCAGGAAACTTTGAAAAAATGAACATGGCTCCCTCACCCCTGACTTTAGGCTGAACTGATGTTAGTACATTTGGGGAATAATCTGTGATTTTGGTGTATGTCGCAGTCACACAGTTCTGATGCTGGCCTGCTATATGCTACTGTTGGAGGAGTTCAGGATTGACAGCACTGTTGGAGAATTAAAGCATCATTTAATCTTTTTTTTTAAGCATCATTTAATCTTTAAAAACAATGTCTTTGGCAGGAGTAAGGCATGTTACCTGTGAAAATGTCCAAATAGAAATTTTACTAAAATCTAATTTCACAAAGTTCTGGTAAGATCTTAACTCAGGTCTACAGGATTTCAAACACACTTAAAGGGGAAGTGAGTTGAATTGAACATTTTTCAATTAAGGTATCTAGGAAACCACAGATAGGAGACTTTATAACTTTAACCACTTTGTGAACAAAATGTTTGCACGAGGATGTTCAATAAAAAGATTGCATAATGAAGAATTTAGTGTTCTTGTACTGCTTTCATTCAAAGCCTGGGGGATAACTGACAAGTCCATTTTTATCAAATTTAATGGGTTTCTAAATCCTTATCTACTTTTCAAACAGAGCTTTAATTAGAGCAGTAATTGAGTAACCAGCTGCCTGTCTTTTCACTGTAGGAACTTGTGTAAAAACATTGTGGAAACTCATGCTTTTTGAGTTGCAAATAATAACTTTGCTGCTAAAAATCTAGGTATTAACGGAGTCTACAAGAAGATAAAGATTGATAGGAGCTTTACAGTAGCTAGACTAATACTCTTTCTTCAGTGGCTCAGAAGGGGAAAAACTCTTTGATAACATCACATATGGGAGGAAAAGGTTCCTCTTAGGTTTTGTCCTTGAAGAGCTTCTGCCTGCCCATGCTTATAGAACTGAGAAAACCTTTGGAGCCAGGTGCTCTGCTCTCCATCTGAATGTCTACTAACTTATTATCTGTTCCTGACTGGGCCTTGTACTTAATCTCTTTAAGCTCAATTTACTGACTTTTAAAATGGGGATGATTCTGCCAGTCTTAAGGGAGGACATGGTGCTGCAATTGGCAGACATCTGTTCTGTAGCTCTTTTATGGAGCAATGCTCTGCAGATGAGAACTATTCTGCACTAGGTGCTATTCTAGACGTTGGGTATAGTAAAAATGAAACTGAAGCTGAGGGCTGGTGGCTCATGCTTGTAATTTTAGCTACTGACAAGGCTGAGATCTGAGGATCTTGGTTTAAAGCCAGCCCCAAAAGACAAATCCTTGAGACTATTATATTCAATTTACCAGCCAAAATCTGAAAATGGAGTTGTAGCTCAAGTGTAGAGCACCAGCCTTGAGTGAAAAAACTAAGCAAAACAGGAGCCCCTGAGTTTAAGCTCTAGTACTACAGGATTTAAAATAACAAAAAAGCAAAAAAGACCTCCCCCCAGTCCCCCTCAACCCCCTCCCCCCCACTCCCCACCAAACCCCCAAGCCCAGAAGTCACTGTGCTCATGGATTCTAGTGAGGTAGCCATTTACACAGTGATCAGGGGAGATCTCATTGGAAAGGAGACTTTGGATGAAGACAGAATGGTGAGGATGCCATATGCGTGTCTACAGAAGAGCATTTGGGACAGAAGCGGCAGAGTTACAAAGATGGTGCTGAGGCCTGGCCTGGCCTGGCCAGCCTGTGGTGTTTAAGGAGTAGCTGAGGGGGGCAGAAAGAAAAGAGGTTAGAGAAGTGATGCAGGCCAGATCACTATGTAAAAACATGTCTACTCAGCCCTTTTAAAAAAGCAAATTGTGGGGCTGGGAAGGTGGCTCAGTGGTAGAGAGCTTGCCTTGCATGTCTGAGGCCCTGGGTTCGATTCCTCAGCACCACATAAGCAAAAAGAAGAAAGCTGGAAGTGGCGCTGTGGCTCAAGTGGTAGAGCGCTAGCCTTGAGCTGAAGAGCTGAGGGACAGCGCCCAGGCCCAGAGTTCAAGCCTCACGACCAGACCCAAAAAAAAAAAAAAAAAAGCAAATTGTACATGGGTGGGGGTTATGTGTTTTGTTAGAGAATTTTGAATATGCTACATGGAAGCGTGGTTCTTGGTCACATAGCAGGGAATGGAGAGTCATTGAGGGAATTAGGAGGGAGGTGCAGCACTTCCAATACCAACTCCCTGATGGCTACTGAGTTCAAGGGCTTAAGGGCTAGTCCATAAATGTCTGTTGAGTGCTTTAAAATGTCATCATTTGATAATTTGTTATGATATATGAGTAATTAGAAGTGAGTATGAATATTTAAAAGCATTATGTAGGACTTTTTTAGAACCATGTTGATACAAATTGGTTATCCCACACTTAATCTTTCAGCTGCTTTGTATGTATTTTTCTTGTTAAGTGGAAAATTTTTCCTATGAAGTTTTACTTAGGGATTTTTTTGCATTAGTTATTTCTGATTTAAAATTGATCGTTAATTAAAAAATGTAACTTGTGTGATGAAGTACATTAAATGGAACCTTGGTGAATTTGTTATTTCACAAATAGTTTCTCTTATAATATGACACTTATGTGTTTCTTGTAGAAACTTTTTATTGAAGTGTATCAAATATGAAAAATGTATAAATCACAAGTGTGCAGTGCAGGGAATTTTCAAAGTTCCAAAGGAGTTTTTATTTGCATTTCAGTACTATTGAGAGTTGTTTCCTTGTGTGTTTTTTTAATAACATTTAATATTGTCAGCTGTTCTTTGGGTATATGTTGTTGTCTTTATGGCTTAATTTATTTTACTACAATTGATGATAATGAGTCTTTAAAAATTATGTTTATTGGCCATTTAAATATTCTCTTTTATGTTTCTCTAACTTTTACCCATTTTTTTCTATTGGGTTGTATGGTCTTTATTACTTTATGGATATTCTGCCTATTTTTATGATATGAATGGAATGTGTTTGCTGTAATCTTTTTTACTTTGGGTTTTTATACCCTACTTATGTGTCCTTTTTATGAATTGAGTGTTTTAGTTAGGTGAATAGTGTTTTTCTCTATAGGTCACACTTTTTGTATTTTAAACTGTGATATGATAGATATATTCCTATGTTTTTTCTTCCTATGTATTATTGTCCCTTTCATACTTAGATCTACAATCCATACAGAACTAATTTTTTTCTTCTTCTGGTACTGGGGGTTGAACTCAGGGCCTTGTGATCATGAAGCATAATGAGCAAAAGAATAAAATTGGGAACACTTCTAGATTATCTTAACTTAGATGTTATATTCCAGCTTATTTTTATAAATACTTTTTATTTTCTTAGATCACGACATGTACACATACCAATGTATATAAGATAAGCTTCCAGAGCAACGGTAGCTCTTTCCTGTTAGCTGGTTTCCATTGTTCCAGTCAGGTTTACCGTTGTGTTTAGAGCGGTGGTTCTTTAGCTTTAGTATGCAGCAGAATCCTGCGCTGCTTGCTCCTGCTGCTTATGATGCTACTGCTGCTGCACACTGTATTTCCCTCTAGATGTGATCCTGTTTCTGGCTTCTCAGTCTTTTTTTTTTTTGTCGGTTGTGGGGCTTGAAGTCTGAGCCTGGGTGCTGTCCCTCAGCTCTTCAACTCAAGGCTAGCGCTCTACCACTTGAGCCACAGCGCCACTTCCATTTTTTCTTTTCTTTTCTTTTTTTCTGAGTGGTTTATTGGTGATAAGAGTCTCATGGACTTTTCCTGCCTGGGCTGGCTTTGAACCGTGATCCTCAGATCTCAGCCTCCTGAGTAGCTAGGATTACAGGCGTGAGCCAGTGGTGTCCAGATTGGCTTCTCAGTCTTGGTCCATGGATTTTTTTTTTTTTTTTTGCCTATCTTTGTATCAGCACCACAGTTCCTCTATTTCTGTGGCTTAGTGCCAGTATCAGAGTTGCAAGGTTTCTACCTGTTCTCTTCAGAACTGCACTGGGACTTTAGTTTTCTTCACAAATTTCCAGTTTATATTGTCCAGTTTTACAAGAACTTCAGTGGGATTCTGATTGGGTACACACACATACATATGTATATATATGTACATATATGCACATGTATTTGATTTAGAGAGAAATTGTGTTTTAATAGATATTCATTGCTAAAGATAGTACACTTCTATTCATGTCTTTTATATCAAAAAAATAACATTCTGCAATTTTCTTCTTGAAGGTTTTATATATTGTTGATTGTCTCATTCCTAGTATACCACATTGAGTACAAATTGTATAGCTATAATAAAGTTACACTGATGTAAATTTAAAAGCACTACATAATTTGATATAATAAGGTTTAAGATATGATTTATTTACCTAATATTAATCACATAAGAATATATATATTTCATTGTGATTAAGTGATGACATAAATTTCACAAATTTCATAGTCTTGTTAGATAGTTATACTTAGTTAAAGTCACAAACACATTCTAACCTTCTTGGGGCAAATTGTCTTTATTGTGGTCTATAAAGTTTGTGAATCCTATGAGCTTTGACAGTACAGCTATTTGCTCCACATCGGGTGATATGTACATTTTTTTCCTTTTGCTTAGTGTTACCTGTTCCCTCTTTCCCTCTCATTCCCTCCCTTCCATCGTTGCCCTTGAGTTGCTTAGTTTGTTTTGATCGGTGTCCAGTGGCGCTGATGGGTCCTGCAGTTGTATGTTTTCCCGTTCCCCCCTGTTTCTGTGTTCTCCTCTAGTTTCCCTCAGATGTGCGCATATATACCATATATGTGGTCAGCAGCATGGGGTCATTTAGTAATGATAGAATATTTTTAAGTGAAATTGGCTGTTTCTATAGTGTAAATTAATTGTACAAGGAGAGTGTACTGTGATATTTTCATACATGCTTACTATGTACTTTGGTCAAATTCACCCCCACTGTTATGCTTTCTAACTGTTCCTCTCCTACTGTTATACTCTCTCTCTCTCTCCCTCTCCCTCCCTCTCTAGTTCCATCATATTTTCTCCCAGAAGTTTCTCTTCTTTTCCTGGTTTTCTTCCACCTGAGAATCTCCCTTTTATATTCATGTCATTGTCATTATCATTATTATTATTATTGTTATTTATTTCAAGATTTTTATCTGAAGGATTCATATCTGAAAAAAATAGATAATGATTGGGGAAGGGTATATATAGGCTACAGAGTGGTATCTGTAATTTTTTGTTACTTTAATATTAAATCTTTGGAAAAAACCACAAAGCAAATAGTTACCATCACGTAAATATCAAAAATGAGGAAATTGTTAAACAAATTTCAGCTTTTGTGTACTATAGGATATTTTCCAGTCATTCAAAAGAATGAGCTATGGCGAGGTCACTCTGTATGGAGAGAATTTCAAGAGTTAGTATTTAGTGAGGTAGACAAGGTGCAGAAAAGTATGTATAAAAAGCCATTTCACTTTATAGTAAGATGACATATATGTAATGTAAGTTCATGCATATCATATACTTATTCATAGCAAGGTAGGTAATATGCCTTTGTCTGATCATACAAACAGATAAAAATAGGGAGAGAAGGAAAGAGAAGGATGAATGAATGGGGAATCAAGACAGGAAATAGAAAAGTACATGAATCACTTAGCATGGATGATATGCTTTTGTTTATACATTTATAGATAAGAAGACTATACAGTCACTTTATTTAATGAACCAATTGACTCAGAGAGGAATTTACTGCATTTGTCTGGTGGTTGTGATAAAAAAAATGAATTTAGCAAAAGTCCAAAGAAGCTCCTCAAAGAAGGAATTACTCAATGCTTTGTTCTGCTGTTAGAATCTCTAAATAGATAATTTAATGAAATTAAGATGCTTTTCAGTTTTACTTCCTAGGTACGGGTAATACAGTTAACTTAATTTCAATGAATTTTTTTAATAATGCAGATGAGAAAGTCCACGGTGTGCTAGGTGATACCTGATGCCAGGATATAAAAATAATAGTTGTGATATTTTATGAATTGGGGATATTTGAGCAGGGAAATGTTCTTTTTCTCTCTCTTTTCCTTTCTTTCTTCCCTTTTTTCCTCCCTCCCTTCTTCTCTTTCTCTCATTGTTTCAACCTCTTCAAAGAAGGAATGATTCTTGTCTTTTTGCTGCTGTTGTTCAGGGTGAGGTCTTAGTGAATAGTTTGAAATAATGGGGTAATACTTTGATATTTTTATTTTTATTTTCTTTCAGTGTGCGGGATGACAGAATTCGGGTAGAAAGGATGGACAACATTTATTTTGAATACAGACATGCTTTCCAGGTAGTTTCAGAGTTTTATGGAAAAGAGATAGTAGACATCAAAGGTAAATATTTTATCCATGTTAGTGTATTTGTCAAACTGTACTGACTTGAGATTTGGCTAATGGTGTGAATGTGACGTTCCATTGAATGACAGGTAGACAGTAATCAGCCAGAAGTAGAAGGAGCTGAGGGCAAAGGGCCCTCTTCTTTTTTTAAGTGCCCTATTCTTGTGCTCTTCAAGAACACCACTGCAGCCACCCTGTAGCTCATACCTGTAATCTCAGCACTTAGGAAGCTGAGGCAGGAAGATTACAGAATACAACTGTAGCCTCTTCTTTATAGTTGTAACCATGTGGTCACTTGCTGCTTTTGACAGATTCACTTGATTCTATGGAATTATTGACCAACTTTTCTTTTTGCTCACCTTTAAAGGTGGTTCATTAGTAGCTTAGCAGTTTTATAGAATGTTTAGGTATTCTTAAGAAGACTAGCATCTGAAAGGTTGGTTGTTAGAATTAAAATACCAGCACGTTAGTAATGGGATCCTAACATGTTAAGTAACCACTGTTTGTCTGATTGCATTTCCTCATCAGGCATTAGTGTTTTATTTTGTCTGTACCTCGTATACAAGACAGTCCAGCTTATGTTAGTGTTCAGTTTAGTGATGTGAATACACATTTTTCCTTTTGGCCCACACTTGGGCTTGTTTCAGTTCTCATTACACCCCATACAGATAATGTTTGTCCTTGCCACGTGCCTGAGAGTTTCATCATGTCTTGTTAGCATTGCCTTTCATGTAGGCTTCAGCATCTGGTTTTGGAAATTTCATGGTTTTTGGTTTTGAACTTATATTCTTGCACTTGCCAGGCAGGCAGTCTGTCAGTGAGCCACTCCACCCCCCAGTCTTTTCTTCCCCTTATTTGTCCTGTAAAGCCTCCCATTTTGCATTGTTTAGAATCCCCTACAGGGTGCAAAAGTGAAGTAGGGTGGCCAGACTGAGAGCTGTTCCCATGTTGGTGGTGAGCAATGAGAATGGCTGCACTACCAGCCCCTGTCATTAGCAATGTGTGGTGGTTATTCATCTATATCAATTCAAATAGCTATAAGCCAGTCCTTTCAAGAGCTATCCTGTGATTGGGATTTACCAAAACTTATTTAACTATTACCCTAGGGATGTTTATTTAGGTTGTCTCTACTGGTTTTTTTTTTTAACGGTTATAAAAGAATTTTCAACTCACCCTCTATTTTCACAGTCTTAGGATAGAGTTTGAACTATTAAAAATGGTACCCCCTTGTTCTTCCCAAAAGATTCAATTCATCACCAAAACAATGTGCTTTTCTCCATACCATAGGTATTTATGATCACTTTTTCTCAAAGGTGACCTTTCAGTTTAGGAGGTTGCATCTCAGCCAAACTATTATTTTAATAATATCTAATGTTTCACATTGATACTATTTTTAAATATAATTTAATGTTTCACATTTAAGTAATATTTAATAATAAATATTTTTAACTATAAAATATATTTTGTTTAGCTTAAAATTTGTTTTCAATAATAGTAATCATGTTAATGAGGGTATATGCTTTGCTTTTTTAGGTTCCCAAAGTTTTTCTGGCATCATTAATTTGGAGAAGCCTGTGATTTGCTCTTTGGCTGGCATAATAAAATATCTAAAAGAATTTAATTTGGAAAAGATGCTCTCTAAACCTGAGTAAGTAGAAAAAAGGAGGAAAGAAATGTTGTATTAAAACATTTCATAAATCAAATTAGAAATGAGAGTTTTGCCTGCTAATGATAAAATACTAAGGAGGGTATAAGGATTAACTGTTTGATATTGTTGCTGAGCAATAATTAAAATATTTCTTAATTAAAAATGCTGTCAAAGTGTATTCATGATAGCTATTTGATATATTGTTTTGACTATACAACTATGCCTTATATTAATTGGATTATAAAGTATTACTAAAAGTATTTATAAGTTTTACTATCTTCCTTACTATTGGTTTCATTTTTTATTTTATGGACCAGATAACTTTTTGCAAGAAAAACTAAGTTGGTAGATGTCAGGCATTTCAAAGCTGTTAATTGACTGTCTAGGGAAATACTAGTTTAATAACCCATGAAGTTAAAATGTCAGTGGGTAATTTTCTTGCCTTTCTATATTCCACCTTCACTAGCCCATTGTCTTGGCTCTGTCAAGAATTATCTCCATTACATGATCTGGTGTAAGTTAGCTCTTTTCAGTAGTAGTGGGTGGCCTGTAGGAGTGAACTCAGTAAAATGGCAGAATTGAATTAGGTAACAAGAAGTGGTACTGGTTCGAAGTTGCTGGCTAGAGTGGTGAAAGGTATTTTTCTTGAGAATAACAGGGACATATTTGATACTTTTCTCATCATGATTACCAAATACTTGACAGAAGCAATTTAAGGGCAAAAAGCTTTATTTTTAGTTTATAGTTTCAGAGGGTTCAGTCTGTCCAGGTAGGGAGGGCATGGTCCAGCTTAGGTCATGGCTGACAGGGAAAGGAAGCAGAGGAAAGGACTGTTGACCTGGTCTGATCTTCAAAAAGCATGCCTGCAATCACCTAATTGTACTAGACTCCACCTCCCAAAGTTTCCATGGGAACTACCAGCTGAGGACCATGTTCAACACATGAGCCTGTGAGGACATTTTATATTCAGACCACAGCAGAGCAAGATAGTATCGTTACAGATAATGAATGAATGCCAGAAAGACATGTCCACAGAGGAAAGAAAAAGTATAGTGTACTGTTTTAAAGCATGCTAAAAGACACTAAGAAAACAATACTAGTCATGGAAGAACATAAATAAGAAGTAGTAAAGCTTTGAAATGAGATGATAGGATTTAAGAATGGTATACAATGAAAAGGTTAGTTTAGCTAAAGATAAACAATTTAGAAAGAAAAAAATATAAACAAACAAGCTAATGCAGCAGGTCTGAGAAGACTGCTATCCTGAGGAAGATCTGCCTGTGAGCTTGGATCTTGACTAGACTGTGGAATTTCTATTCTACTGGTAGAATATCCTGCAGAATAGTTTTGGGATTCCTCCCTCCCTCCTTCCCTCCCTCCCTCCCTCCCTCCCTCCCTCCCTCCCTCCCTCCCTCCCTCCTTCCCTTCCTTCCTTCCTTCCTTCCTTCCTTCCTTTCCTCATCCCTTCCTTCCTCCATCCCTTCCTTCCTCCATCCCTTCCTTTCCTTCTTCCTTTCCTTTCTCATAAAGTAGTATAGAAATGATACAGTCTTGAGTTTCCCTGGTAAGCTCTGGGCAAGAATCTTTTCCTTCCATTTTAAAACTTTAGAAAGAAAAGCATGCTTTATAAAAGTTTTGGTGTCTAAAATATTAATGAAGTATTTTCCCATGTATTTATAAGATTTCTATCCAGATTCACACAGCATGAATTCTAGCCAAGCATTGTTTATGAGGTTCATTTCAAAGCACATAAAATTTGACTTTTTCACAGAATAAATAATTTAAGATTGTTTGAATATTTCAGTTCAGTGACCATATACTGTTAAATACCTGAGGATGTTGGCTGATACAACCTTAGTTCCACAATGTATATAATTCTACATGGAACTAGACACTGGCTGAAGGAAATTGATTTTGTTTGGAAAAGAGTCTACCTTCAAAATACTTATCAACCAAAAATATATGGGAAATCTCAAAAGCATGGTTAGTCCTTACAGCAGTTTGATAATTACTCTTTTGTAGGAATCCTTCTAATTTAAGATTGCCCAATGGTTGAGATCTTATTAAAATCAGTGTGGCTGTTGATTTAAAGAAAATTCTCATTGTATCTAGTTTGAAAGTTAGATTACTTGTTCAGATAGGGCAAAAAGGAAAACAATAACAGAAGTAGCCAAAGAAAGAAAGAAAAAACAAATTACACACAGCGCATTAATGCAGTTAATGAAAAGAACCATGACTTTTCTCTGTAAAGGACCTAAACGAATGTGGCTGTTCACATTACTGGTTTCTTTGTTGGTAATGTGAATATTGGTAGTCTCCAATAATTATATGTTAGTTAGGGCTCAAAGCCTTCTTCCTCATCCCCTCTGTATCAGGTAGTATATAGATCCAAACCAAATTTTGCCACAAAAATATATCCTTTTTGACAATCAAACATTAACACTTTTCTTCTTTAGTGACCTGACATTACTTGTATTGTTTTTATTTTTAATTTTTTTAAAAAAATTTAAATTTAAATTTTTTATTTTTATTTTTTATTGTGAAAATACTGTACAGAGGGGTTACAATTACATGGGCAAGGTAATGAGTACATTTCTTATCAAGCATTGTTGCCTCCTCCTTTGTTTCCCCTTCCCATCCCTTCCCATCTCCCCTGGTCCCCCCCCCACATTTGTATTGTTTTTAAAAATATGCTATCAAGACGTAGACATGATACCATACACCAAGAAGATTCCAGCACTTGGAAGGTGGAGGCAGGAGAATCTACAATTTCCAAGGCCAGGTTTGGCTGGAGATCTGTCTCTAAATACATACATACATACATACTTACATAAAGTCATTTTGTTAAGTGCTACTGACAGAAGCAACACTTGAATTGGCTGATAAAGGAAGTTGAATTAGCTACATTTGTAACATGTCAGTTACTATTTCTGAATATAAGCTGGAAGTGTATATACTTTTTAAAAAAGTTATATTGAATCTAAATTTTTCAAGTCTATTTGAAATATATGGCTTAAAAATTTAGTTTTACAATGTTCATCAAGAAATGTACACATTACCTCACTCGTAACTGTAACCCCTCTGTACAGCATCTATATGATAAAATAAAGTTAAAAAAATCTAGTTTTAGATATTTACAAGGACTTAAGGTGAGTGCAAATTCTTTGAACCTTATTAAGGAAATAACTTTAGCTACTTACTCTGTTTTGTACAAACAACATTGGCCACCATGGTACCGTGTTGATAATTATAGAGTAAATAACATTTGTTGCACATATAAGATTGTTAAGTGAAAGCTTTTAGTGTTTATCAAGATTATCTCATCATAGAACAAGAGGACAATTTAAAATATCTTGACATGTTTTTTCTAGTTAATTGCATAGCTTTTCCTGAAAGTACCATCACGTACTCTGCCGTAATAAAAGACTATACTTGTTTCTATTCCTGGAGATGTAAAACAAAAGCAAAACACTGCAACTGTTACTTTCCTTCCATGTTTTTGGCTTTGGTGTTGGAGCAGCGGCCCTTTTGCATCAGTATATTTAACAGCACTGGCATGAATGGAAGACAAGTAGCCTAGTGAATTCTCATCTTGTGTTGCTCTGTTAGTTTTTAAAAATTTCCTTATGCATTATGTGGTTACTGGTTATATTTCAATCTTTTACAGGAATTTTAAACAGCTGTCAAGTGACATGGAATTTATGACCATTAATGGAACAACTTTAGGGAATCTGGAAATCCTACAGAATCAGGTCAGGTCAACATGAGGGCTAGTTGATTCAAAATGGTTTTGAAATAAAAATTATAAAGTATGAGGCTGTTCTTCAGAATGCAGGTAAAAATAACAACAATGCCTTTTCTTTTTAAGGATGTTATCAAGCTATCCTTTTTAATAACCTAAGGATATTTCATCCTGATAGTGTCTGTCTTAATTTCTATATTACATATTTATTTAGGAAGATAACTTTGAAAATTAATATGAAGTGAATTTTCTTTGTCAGGTTGATTAGATCTTTTTCTTATATACCTTTAACTTGTTGGTAGGTCTGCAATTTCATTACGCAGAATGTAAAACAAGTTACTGTGGTATGCAATTTGACTAGTAAATGTGTCTCTTACTTCAATAATTTTCATTGTCTATTTGTCCTTCATTGATGAATTAGGTAAATGATAGGATTTGTTTATTAAATTAACACTTGGAAGCAAGCACTGGTGGCTCATGCTTATAATCCTAGCTATTCAGTAAGGTAAGATCTGAGGATCAAATTTCTACACTATCCTGTGCAAATAAATCCTTGAGACTCTTATCTCTAATTAACCACAAAAATGACTGAACGAGAAGCATGGCTCAAGTGTAGAACACTAGCCATACACAACAAGGTTGAGTGAGAGCTCAGGCCCTGAGTTCAAGTCCCAGTCATGGCACCTATCCCCACAAAATTATTACTTGGGAAAGTATGAGGTATTAGGTTGTAAAATTAATGTTATTACAAAGTCATCAAGAAATAAAACTTAATTTCAGATAAAATGCTAATTCCAAATCATTTGGTTAAGTAGTCAGAAATGTGAACCATTTGAATGAAGTGATTGAAAGCTCTTCAGAAATACTTTATCACTGCTGCCAAGTAGAAACTGAATTTGTTTTCCTGAATCTTGGATGAGAGTGAAGTAGTGTACTCCAGCCAGACTTATAGTGCTCATTAACATTTTCATCCTGTCGCTCCATGATGGAGAGGCTGCAGATCTGTTTCACACATTTCCATCAGCTCTGCACATGGAACTATGATAAGAAATGGAGCAGGAATGAGGACATTTCTGGATGGGTTGTTGAAGAAGAGCTCCCACCAAACTTATAGACATAGCCCTGGCATTCCAATCTTTGCTTGCTCCTGCCACACCTTCCCTATCCAGTCCTACCAGAGTCAGTTCTGAAAACCAGTTCCTAAGGCAGAAGAAACCTTAGGTCAAAATCTGCTTTTCAGTTCCTTCTGCTGTCCAGGAGTGGAACCTTGTAGAGACAGAAGCTGAGAATTGACATCCTCTCTTTGTTTAACCTTGGTCTCTCTTTCCATGGAAGCTTCTGAATAATTTAATCAATTGCCAAAATACATAGACAGTCCCTTTTCTTTGTAAAAATATCAACATTTATTTTGTGTGAATGAGCCCCTCATTATTAGACATGTGTAACACTTAAAATTTGTTGAGTGGAATAGTTAGGGTCCATGAATACCTAATAGTTTGACACAAATATAACTAGTTGACATTTTTGTTTTTTAAAATTTTTCTTAGACTGATCTGAAGACCAAAGGAAGTTTACTTTGGGTTTTAGACCACACTAAGACGTCATTTGGGAAGCGAAGGTTAAAGAAGTGGGTGACCCAGCCACTTCTTAAATTAAGGTAAAGTGTATTCTTTTTTCTTTCTTTCTTTTTTTTTTTTTGGGTCCAGTCAGGGGGCTTGAACTCTGGGTCTGGGCGCTATCCCTCAGCTCTTCAGCTCAAGGCTAGCGCTCTACCACTTGAGCCACAGCGCCACTTCCGGCTTTTTTCTTTTTGCTTATGTGGTGCTGAGGCATCAAACCCAGGGCCTCATGTATGTAAGGCAAGCACTCTATCACTGAGCTACCTTCCCAGCCCTAAAGGTATTCTTTTTAACCATGTTTCATCTGAAATTATAAAGTTGTAAAATTAAATATGATAAGGTTTTTATGGCTTAGAAAAGCAGTTTTAAGTTGGGGAAAAGTTTTGTATTTTGTAACTGCCAATAGACTGGTGTTCAGATGCTATCCCCGCATCCATCCTCCACCTCTGTGTCCCAGGAGCAAGCCTGTTTGTAGACTGGAAGGAATGGGCTCTGTGAGAGAGTAAGTGGTCCAATTAGTTGTGAGGAATTTGACGGCAAGGCTCAGAAATTGGTCGCTGGATGGAGGTAATTTGGTGATTTTGCTGGCCTTGGAGAAGGAGGCTACATGGTGGTAGTGATGGTGGTGAAGTTGGCAAGTTCATGGAGAGTCCCTAAGGAGCAGCACTCAACCAACCATAGCTTGATGGCTGAAATCCTGAAACAGTGTGACATCACAAAAGCAGAGTTTGTATACTGGGAGCGCCTTCCATGCAGACACTTGAGTCTTGCCCCTAAAACAGGGGTGTCCAAGCTGGGCACTGGTGGCCCATGCCGGTAATCTCACTACTTGGGAGGCTGGGAACTGAGGATCGTGGTTCAAAGCCAGATGATGCAGGAAAGTCCACAAGACTCTTACTCCTATAAACTACTCAAAAAAGCTAGAAGTGGTGCTATGACTCAAGTAGTAGAGAATTAGCCTTGAGCAAAAGAAGCTCAGGGACAGTGCCCAGGCCCAGAGTTCAAGCCCCAGGATTGGTAAAAACAAAACAAAACAAAAAACAGGTGTCCAGGAGTGTTTGCACATTAGAACTATCTGGGAGCTTCACCTGGATGCTTGTGTCTCACCATAAGAATTGTGATTGAATTCATCTCTGTTATACATGGGGTGTTAGGACTTTTTTAAAAGCTCTCCAGATGACTGATCATGACTTAGATAAATGTAGGAACACTAATTTAGAACTATATCTGGCACACTATCTGGCACTAGCAGGAGCCCAGTTAATGTGTACTGAATAGACAGCGTTATTTATGGAGTTCATACTATAGATGAGTATTTAGTACTTAGAATCCTGATAGTAAAGAAGAAGGTCCTGAGAGCTTCAGTACTTGTACAGTGTCTCAAAGGTGTCTCAC
This sequence comes from Dipodomys spectabilis, assembly GCF_019054845.1. NCBI lineage: Eukaryota > Metazoa > Chordata > Mammalia > Rodentia > Heteromyidae > Dipodomys > Dipodomys spectabilis. Next base: position 21,289,652 of record NW_024870817.1, on the reverse strand, counting down.
AGCTCTAAAACTAGGATGGAGTTCAGAATCTGAGTGGGCACTTACCATTGTCCTGAGCATTGTCCTGGCTCAGCCAGAAAGTGGTGACCCTCCACTCTGTTAGCTGGACAGGCCAGTTCCAACACCCTCAGCCTCAAAATGGTAAAATTCCTCCCCACAGGTTGAGTAAAGAATAAAATGAGACAGTAATCCTAATGACTATGTTTGAGTTCTTTATTTCATACCAGGCACTTTGCTAGGGGCTTTGTATGATTGTCTCTTTTAAACCTCACTAAGTAGATCCTATTGTTAGCTCCATTTCACTCAGGGATTAGTAAGTTGCTACTGTCTTCAGAAAGGAAAAGCAGATGCTACTGTTAATGTGGACTTTGCTCTAAAACACTACTGATGATGATGATTTCCAAGGTGCTACAATTTAGTAGAGCACTCTGATTTTCTTTCTTGATCATGCTGACCCTCAGACATGGGAAATTAAGAGGTAAAGAAGAAATCCTGGGGCTGGGGGCTTAGCCCAGCGGAAGGGCGCCTGCTCAGCCTGCGCAAGGCCCTGGGTTCGGTCCTCAGCCCTGGAAAAATTTAAAAAAAAGAAAGAAGAAATCCTGAAAATGAAAGTATCTTTTAGTTTAGTATTCATATGAAATTAGGAGACCTCCTGGAACAAAGCCAGGCAAGATGGTTTTCTGTACTCACTCTGTGGACAAAATGTAGGAATGTCTAGTTGAGATAGTTATCTACAAATCTGTCCTAGGAACCTCTCATTACCTCTGCACACATGCCCAGGAAACAGGAGTGCAAAGATGTTCTGGCTAATGGAAAGACATCTGCCACACCACAATGTGCACCATGTTATGTTCTTGGTTGAAACAGACTCACTAACAGATGCTTGTATGTGAATTAAAATTTCTATTTTCAATGTTAAGGCTCCTTTTTAAAGTGTGTATAACCAGGAGTACTTGGAGACAAAATCAGTAGACCATGTTGTCTGCTCTTTGGTGCTGAATCCTGGTCCCTTGGGACCCAGCTGAACTCTAGCATTCTCTAGCAGAGCTCTATTCTAGACCAATACACTAGCCCCAAACACAAAGCCATTTGCTTTCTCTTTACATTTTAGCTCATGATTTAAAAAACTTTTATTCTCCTAATCCATTACAATGCATTTCAAAAGAATTCTACTTAAATTTTTTTTTTTTTTTTGCCTGTCAAGGGGCTTGAACTCGGCCTGGGTGCTGTCCCTGAGCTCTTCAGCTCAAGGCTAGTACGCTACCACTTGAGCCACAGTGCCACTTCCAGTTTTCTGGTGGTTTGTTGGAGATAAGAACCTCAGGACTTTCCTGCCTGGGCTGGTTGTAACCTTAACAATCCTCAGATCTCAGCCTCCTTAGTAGCTAGTATTACAGGCGTGAGCCACCAGCGCCTGGCTTCTAATGATACTTGCAATCTATTAAAAAAAATCTTTAGCAGAGTAATCAGTGCTCTGCTCCGTATTTCTTACTGTTCCTTTTGCCTTTCTGAAGTGCTAACGGAAGTGTCGTGTGCATCACACCAGGCTAATGTTCTGTCTCTGACATTGACAGCCAGATACTACTTTAGAGTTTGGTTTTCATCTGTAGTGAGATCATAGGGGCTGACAAGAGAATTTAGAAAGATAAAGCATATATCCCCAAGTTCTACCAGTCTTTGCAAGTCATCTGTGGGTTCTCTTAGGTCCCTTAAGAGTCTCTTAATTTTAAAGCACTTTGTTTTAGTGTTTGCTTGCATGCTAATTAATTAACTAATTAATTATTTCTCTTCTCTTTCTTCCCTTCCCTTTCCTCTCCTCTCCTCCTCATCAAGGCTTTAACACTAAGGCCTGTTGCTTTCACTTGGCTTGCTTGCCCAGCTAGGACTCTACCACTTGAGCCACACCTCTAGACCAACATTTTACAGATTATTTTGGAGTTTAGAACTTTTCTGCCCAGGCTGATCTCAAACTGTAAGCCTCCAGATCTCAGCCTCCTGAGTAGCTAGGATTACAAATATGAGCCTTTGGCATCTGGCTGAGTTTAGTTTTAGTTTTTATTTGATTTCTTTTCATCAGACTGTCACTCAAATCCAGGGTGTTGTGCATGCTAGGCAAAAAGCTCTATACTGAGCTACATCCCCAGCCCTTTTTCTTTGTACTTTTAGCCTCCTTTAGATCTCAAAAATCACAATCATAAATCAAGGAGAAATTTCTAACCTCATTAAATTTGATTCTATCAAATGACCTTTTTTTGATGTGGAATGTTTTTTTTTTTCCTTATTCTTACTGACCAGTTGTTATGTTTACTGAGTTCACTTAAGTTTTTGAGACTGGAGTTATGTTGCTGCTACTACATTGGCTTTTATAAATAGAGTGTTTTGGTTCTTGTATGTTGTGCTCTCTCTCTCTCCCTTTCTCTCTCTCTCTCTTTCTCTTTCTACATGTGTATATATATATATATATGCATATATATATATATTCATCGGTTTTTCCATTTTTGTTTTGTGCTGGGACAGAGACTTGAACTCAAGGCTTGGGTGCTATTTATGAACTTTTTTTTCTCAAAACTGGTCCTCTACCACTTGAGCCATAGCTCTACTTCTAGCTTTGTTGATGTTTAATTAGAAATAGAGTCTCATGGACTTCCCTGCTTGGATTAGCTTTGAATCATAATTTTTAAATCTCAGGCTCCTAAGGATATAGGTTACAGGCATGAGCTACCAGTGCCCAGCTTAGTTTTTATATTTTTAAACAATATTTTTTCAGTGTACTTTGCTAGCTTCTTATAGATGAAGTAATTAGTAACTAATTAGTTTTAAAACCTTTTAAAAAGTACATTACATTGGATTCATTTTTTAGATTTCTCTAGTTCTTTTGTATTGACATGGTTCCATCAATCATACGTGTTCCTGTGTGAGTATGTGTATAGTAAGTTTATATATACATTCCTTAAAAAGCTGGGATGAGTTTATATCACAGAGATGTCTGTTTTATATATAAGTTGAGTCTTTTAAGTGATATTTTGGGCAAAGTAACTTCTGAGGCAGATTTGGTTGTCTCAGATATTTAAAGGCTAAGGAAGGGTGAAGCTCAGTGGTAGAACTCTTGCCTAGCATGCTGAAGGCCCTAGGTTACATTCCTAGCACCAGGAAAAAAAAAAGAAAAAAAAGGAAAGAAGGAAGGAAGGAAGGAAGGAATCTAAGGAAGGATGGAAGGAAGATAAGGAAGGAAGGACAAGAAAAGTATTCAAGATTTTGTAGCATACTGTCCATTAAAAACAATATTAACCAGAAGGAAATAGTGAGTTTCCTTTGTGGATGCTTCTTTTTCTACAAACTTTGCATTTTTCCAGGATTCCTTTCAGTGACCTCCTTTCACTTTTAATAATAGCAGGGTCTAATCTGTCTTCCTTCCTTCATTTATAACTCACATGCTACTCGTCATTATCCTTAGCACTCTGGGCACCGTACATCTGCCAGGACGTCCCATCTTATTCCATCTCCTCTCACTGCGTTTATACTTGATGATCTCGTAGAATGTTTTCTCTTCAATTTTTTTTTTTTTTTGTTTTTTGATTTGTGAGTTTTCTTGATGGAATTAGGGTTTGAATCAGGACCTTGTGTTTGCTAAGAAGGTGCTCTACCACTTGAGTTCCACCACAAGCTCTTTTGTATAATTATTTTTGAGATAGGATCTCAAAAACAATCAGAATGTGATATATGATTCTATTTGTGATGTTTTATTTAAAAATAATTTATAAGAAATACATAGCAAATACACACATAAACTTTTCTAATGGTACATCTTTGCCATCATCATAATCAGATAAAAGTGATATTCTAGCCAAGCCAATCCATATAGACCAATGTTGGAACTGAGAGCACAGTTTTTGTACCAGATCATGTGTTAGAAAGATGAGGAGACAGCCATAACTAACTGCAAGCTTCCAGGATGACAGAGAGGGTCATCTACTGTTTTGTCTATAGGTCGAGTAAGGAATGGAAGGTGAGTAGATGGAGTAGGTGCATCCCTTCTTAAGGCAAGATCACAATTGACAATTGCACACTATCTAAGTCAGCGTGGATCACAGCCTTTCTCTTTTATGTAATACTTTAATATATAGCCTGAGTTCTGGGAACTTAGGAAGCTAACTATATTTTGATCAACCAAGTACACATTGGCATGTTTGGTAACATTATGGTAGAACATTGGTTAGGGAAGCTAACTACTAACAAAAAGATCTTCAGAGGTTTAATGGGTCCAAGAGAATAGACCTTTCCAGATTGGGATTCTCTTACAGACATTTAGGAACCCCAAAGGCTCTGTGGTCTTAAACATGTGGCTTCCAATTCTGGGCCCTGCCATCAGCAAGAGGGAAGGAGAAAGAGAGAAGAACATGCGTTTTCTTTTTTCCTTTTTTTTTTTCTTTTTTCTTTTTTTGTTGGTTGTGGGGTTTAAACTCTGGGCCTGGGTGCTGTCCCTCAGCTCTTCAGCTCAAGTAATTGAGCCACAGCGCCGCTTCCGGCTTTTTCTGCTTATGTGGTGCTGAGGAATTGAACCCAGGGCCTCATGCGTGTGAGGCAAACACTCTACCACTGAGCCCCATGTTTTCATATTTTTAGGAGCCAGGTCTTATACATGTCCCCCTGACTTTCTCCTCTGGCTGGAGCTCATTCTGATGTCTCACTCTATTGTCAAGAAGGAAGACTAGTGAATATCTAGCATTATACAGCCAATGACTGCTTTTTTTCCTTTTCATTGTTGCAATTGTTCTTAGAATTTATATATTTAATTTACTTAAACTTTCCAATCTTTATGTGTCTTTTTTTTTTTTTTTTAAACCAGGGCTGAGAACCGAACCCACGGCCTTGCGCGCGCCAGGTGGGCGCCCTTCTGCTGGGCTAAACCCCCAGCCCCTAAACTTTCCAATCTTAACCTAAGTTGCAAAGTTTCAAAATGTAAAAAGTTAAACCTTGAAATATTTATCTCTCATCGCGGCCCCAGGTCTTATTGGATAAGTCTGGTTATTATTTTACTGTGCATCTTTCCAGAGACTTTCTGTTTTAAAAATAATGACCAAACAAGTAGGAATATATATATATATATATATATATATATATATATATATATATATGCATATTCTCTCCTCCTTTGTCATACCTGGGGCTATAATGTACAGAGTCCCTTTGCAGTGTCCTTCAGTTGTATAAGACAGCTATTTTTCATGTGTATTATCTATCACTCTCATGGACAGGGGGTGCTCCTCACAGAATCTGTAATCTACGTCTACAACTAGTAGAAGCTTTTCATGGCAAAGGACATAGCTAACAAGATATATAGAAAGCCCAAAGAATGGGAGAAGATTTTTACCAGCTACCCATCAGACAAGGGTCTCATATCTAAAATATACCTAGATCTCAAAAACTTAAAACTCCCCAAAATAAGTTCTTAAAGAAATAACAGCCCAATCAATGAAAGGGCTAAAGACTTAAAGAGAGACTTCTCAGAGGAAGAAGAATGGTCAATAGACACATGAAGAATGTTCAATATCTTTGGCCATTAAAAAAAATATGAATCAAAATAACATCGAGTTTCTACCTTACCTGAGTTAGAATGGCCATTATTAAGAAAACTAACAGTAGCTGGGCGCTGGTGGCTCATGCCTGTAATCCTAGCTATTCAGGAGGCTGAGATCTGAGGATCGCGGTTCAAAGCCAGCCCGGGCAGGAGAGACCGTGAGACTCCTATCTCCAATAAACTACCAGAAAACCGGAAGTGGCGCTGTAGCTCAAGTGGTAGAGTACTCGCCTTGAGCTGAAGAGCTGAGGGACAGCGCCCAGGCCCAGAGTTCAAGCCCCACAACCGACAAAAAAAAAAAAAAAAGAAAACTAACAGTAACAAATGCTGGCAGGGGATGTGGCTATAAGGGAGCTCTATTACATGTTGGTATGAATATAAACTTGTTCAACCATTCTGGAAAGAAATATGGAGGTTCATCAAAAGACTAAACAAATGACCCAGCAATCCTACTCCTGGGCATTTATCCATTTGCAGCATTGTTTACCATAGACATGGAATCAACCCAGATGCAAGTAGATGAATGGATCAAGAAAATACGATGTATATACACAATGGAATTCTACTCATTCATTAGAAAGAATGATATTGTAGCATTTATAAGAAAATAGGAAGACTTGGAAAAAATTATATTAAGCGAAGTAAACATACTGAATGATTTAAAATACACACACACACAGAGACACACACACACAGACACACACTGGGATATGATGAATTATATAGGTCTCGACATTCACACAGTGAGGCCAAAGGAGGAAATACATAGGAGTGGTTGACAAAGGCTCAAAGTTATGATCTTATAAAATAATATTTATGACATGAACACCAAGAAAAGGAAACGAGACTTTTTCTAGTTGATGTTCTTGCTGTTTTTTCTTTTTTCTTGTATCTTGTTTGTTTGTTTGTCTTTGGGCGTGTAGGAGGGGCACAGGAAAGATGGAACAAAGGGTGAACAAAAACAACAGTGGTAGTCACTGGACACTAGATGGAAAATGAACAGTACATCTTGTGGGTGGGGATGGAGGGAAAAAGTGTGAGAGAGTGAGGGAAGGGGAGACATGATTCAGAAAGAATTGTATTCATTACCTGATTCATGGAACTGTAACCCCTCTATACATCACCTCCACAATAACAATAAAAATAAACAACTAGTAGAAGCTGTTCAACACCCTGTAACTCAATACCATAGCTAAAGGAAATAAAAGGAGGCTTTTAGAACAAATTGGATTTTTAGACAACTGCTCAAGAGAATTGAGGATATTAAGTTTTGTGCTTGGCACTTAAATCACATAAATAAGTAAAATTAAGGGACTAGAGACCTGTTTGTGCGAGGCATTAGCTCGCACATATTGGTGTGATTTTCTGAAGCGCCAAGTACCTTGAGGTGGCAGTTAATTCTCTTGAATAATTAACTAGCTCTTATTTTGGTAAACCCATATGTTTGAAGTATAATGGTTATCTTTTTAAATGACCAGGCAATAGAATGTTACATATTTCCTTCTACTTAAGATTTAATTTATACTCACAGAACAAAATGCCAGGCTTAACTCTGGAATGACTTGACTGGGAGGCCCTGTTAGTCATTTGTGGTTACCCATGTTCTGCGAGCCTGCGGACACCCAGGTGGAATGGTTTACTCAGCCCAGCGCACACGTGACTGCTCATAAATGGAGAATGGGGTGGGAGGGTGGCACATACCTGACAGCCATGGCTGATTACTCTGGCTCCATGCCAGAGCTACTCCTGGCAGCCACTGCCAGGAGAAAAGTGGACCCCAGGGGTTCTCCCTGACCCATGTGTCAGCGTGGTCAGCGTGGATTCACCAGCATGTCTTGGTGAGCTAGGCAGGAACTTAAGAGTTGGCCTCTGCTTTGTTTTGTGGTATCTGGGCCCTCAGTGAAATCTAGATCAGCTTGAAGGACCAGCAGTAAATGGTAGCTTTTCCTATAGCTGAGGAGGGGAACACAGGGAGCATGAGGACAACAAGGAGACCATGTATGTTTTCCCTTCTTGGCTTTCCAATTTTGTCCCTGTCCATCTTCATGGTAATAGTTACCAGTCACGCTGTTTTTGAGTAATAGCCACACACAATAGTTGCTAACGTCATCATCCAGTTCATCTCCAAATGTGAAGGACTCTGCTGACACCCACATATTATCCTTGGATCTTAGGTGGTAAAGAAGAATCTCTGTCAACCCTAGGACCTTAAGTCCTTTGTTTCTCTGTATCCGGGATGAAATTCTTTTCACTGGTTTATTATAGCATTGTAAGAACAACTGTTACTACTATAGGGAATCTTGGGATAATACTGTTACCATTGTCTTTTTGGCAATACTATTTCTTGCTTTGCTACCTGTCACATCACCAAATCTCTCTCACTGCTTGCATTTATAGAATGATTCCTTATTCTGGTGGTCTAAGTATTGCTTTATTAGAGTTTCTTGGAAAGTCTCCTAACTACTTTTTTTTTTTTTTTTTTGTCTGTCGTGGGGCTTGAACTCTGGGCCTGGGCGCTGTCCCTCAGCTCTTCAGCTCAAGGCTAGCACTCTACCACTTGAGCTACAGCGCCACTTCCGGTTTTCTGGTGGTTTATTGGAGATAGGAGTCTCATGGTCTCTCCTGCCCGGGCTGGCTTTGAACCGCGATCCTCAGATCTCAGCCTCCTGAGTAGCTAGGATTACAGACTTGAGCCACCAGCGCCCGGCTCCTAACTACTTTTAATTAGAAAATGATTCTAAGGTATATAAACTTAAGAACATTTTATAAGTCATTTTATTCATTTGCATTTTTTATCTACCTATAGAGGATAAAAATGGAAATGCAATACCCAGTGATGGGAAATTTGTGGTAAAAAAACAACCACATCCCCTTTTACTTTCTCCTTGTCTGTTCAGACATCTATAATTGGTAATAACCTGCTTTTTCAATGCAGCCTATTAACCACTCTCAACATAGTGGTTTATATAGTACTTCTGATCATTTCTTGCCAGTTGGAGTGCTTGAGAGTGCAGGGCTAGTAAATTCCTCCTTGTTTACTCTGCACAAAATACGATTGTGTATTATGATTTAGGGTTTGTCATTGTGTCGTTATTTAGAAATATTTTTGTGTGTAGTTGATTCCTTACCATGCTGATCCCTTACCATGCTGTTCTTTGTGATATCTACAAACAAATTTGTACCAATGATTATGAGATCAGTTAACATTTAATGAATGGTTACTAAGCAGCAGGCACTGTTTGCCAAGTGCTTGACATGTATTATTGAATTCTCACAGTAACACCAAGAGTTAGGGCCCATTGGTGTTCTTGTTTTACTGATAGAGAAACTAGGGCATGGCTAAGTAATTGGTGAGTGACAAAGCCTGGATTTGAACTGAGGCTACCTGCCTTCGGAGCCCAAATTCTTAACCTGTGAGCTAGAGAAGACTTGATTTAAAACCAGAATGATTGCTAGTGAACATGATGCTCTTGCCTGTGCTGATCCCAGGCTGGAATAAAAGCTGCTTCCTTTGTAGATTTTTTAAGGTTCCAAATCAACATAGCACAGTCTTTACACTCTCTAAGAGTTCTGTAGAATTTATGTCTGTTCAACTTTGTTTCTGGGAAAGTTCATAATCATGGTTTAGATTTTTAATAAATTCTTTGCTCTTATCTTTCCATATTTTGGAAAGCCTCTAATTCTTGAGACAGTAGCTGTCTGTGTAGGCTGTCTTCTGCATTCACAGATGGCATCATTTTATCTATCTTCAAACCATCTGTGGCACCAACCCAGTCTATTCCAATTGGTGTCATCTTTCATTTATGCAGGAGTGAGTTATTAAAGTAAAACTTTCTATTTGTATGGCATTTTGGGTAAATGTTGGAGTAAAACATTGATTTATTTTGTCATAACAATCCTATGCCAAGAAAATTTATTTATTTTTGGCTTCATCTTGATTTACTTTATATAGTCTTTGGAGTGGAATCCAGCAACTGTTTATTGCATGCATGCAGTTTTGAAACTGTAGGAATGAAGACATGATCCCTGACCTTATTGACTTGATAGTCTAGTAGGGAAGACAGTGTAGTAGCAAATGGAATTGAAAAGAGAAAGTGCATGATAATGGAAAAGGGCAGTAACAGGATTAAATGTGGTCTGGGCGTCTAGAAAACTCTTGTAGTGGGAGAGTTGGTAGAGTGGAGGTTAGTGGTCAGTTAGGAGGAGGAAGTGTCTTTCTGTCAGAGCAGCAAGTGAACTTGGAGTGGCCAAGGTATTAGAAGTGATTCAAAATCTGACTGGATCTTGAAGTGGAAGCGAGTGATAGGTGATCTGAAGTTGAGACTTCATGGATAAGCAAAGACCTTGTAGGTCAATTAAGGATTCTGGATTAAAGAACTTAAGTTTGGTGGCAAGTCATCAAGGAGCCTAAGGCAGATTGTGCCAGAATGGCTTTGAGTTTTAGGAATATCATTCAGGCTGCAGTATGGAGAATGGGTTACACATGGTGAAAGAGTAGAGGTGGGACAAAAGTTAGGAGGTTGTTTTGCTTGTCATTGGGAGAGAAATGATTTTGGCATAGACCAGGAAAGTGGCATTAGAAATGGAAAAAGTAGTTGGATTTTTGGGACTATCTTGCTAAGAATGGAAAAGCCAATCTAGATGTCTTAAAAGCTTGATTGTGTTTGATACAATGAGTCAGAGAAAAATGAAACAAGAATGAGAGCTGAAGGTGGTATAGTGGCTCTGAATTGTGGCAAAGCATGATCTCACAAGGTACTTATACAGTCACTAAAGATGAAAATATTCCCCTAATTATAAAGCAGATGGTCTGTTATCTAGGCATGCTACTAGTTAATATAAAGTTTACCCTTCATGTTAGCGTATGAAATACCAGCAGAACTTAGAAAGACAAACTTGTTTATTTACCTTATGTCTTCTTTTTCACCAAAATGTCAGTTTATTCTTTCATCCACTCATTTTACATATAGTTATTTATTTATTTTGGATGCTGTTACTTGTGCTTGAACTCAGGATCTTGAATGTTTTCAATCTAATTGGAGATAAGAGTTTCTTGGATTTGTCTGCTGGGCTGGATTCAAACTTTAATCCTTAGAGCTCAGTTTCCTGAGTAGCTAGGATTCCAGGTATGAGACACCAGTGCCTGGCTCATGCACGTACTTATTTTTAAAGTAAACCTTACTGAGTGCTGGGCTTTTTAATTACTAGACATATTTATTATCTCAGTCATTAATATTACCTGTCGGTCACTCCTAGAACTTTGATGTTTTCAGGTACTTAATGAGCCATGTCTTACTTATGATGCACTCAGCCAATCAGGTTTCCATTTTAAGTTGACTAGCTTCACCACCCCTTCCCAAGTAGCCCATCACTTGCTATGTATCACTGCTGATGAAGTCTGGCATCCCTAATCCTCTGTGTCTCCTGAGGCCATATTATCTGCAGTTTGTACTGCAATTCTCCTCCCTAACCACCATTAGTCAACACTTGATTGGTTCAAGTTGTCTTGTTGCTCCTGGTGGCAAAGACAATACAGCTTATATAGCAAACGCATCTGCATTAGCGAAGACAATACAGCTAGCAAACACATCTTCAATCACAGTGGTTTAAATATGACAGGTTTATTTCCTACTAGTAAGTTTATTTGGTAACAGATGTGAAAGTGGGAGATTTTCTGCCTTACTCATGAAGTCGGACTGATAGAGTCGACCATGTGGCTTACAAAACTGCTTTAAGCTTAATATCTAGCTGGCAAAGATCTTACTGTGTGATCTCCCACAGAAGGTTTCTTTGGGCCAGGGCTCAGAAGTGGCTTACAGTATTCCTATGCTGTAAACAATTCAGATGCATGGCCACACCCAAATGCAGAGGAACCTGGGAAGTATATTTTGTGTTTTCCTTGTGACCTGGTCTCTGCCACAAACCAGTTAGTAGTAAGAGGGAAGGAAGGACCATACATCTTTCTTGTGCTTTGTAAGTGGCTGTGACATTAAAATGAGAAATGTAGTCAGGTGTTGGTGGCTCATGTCTGTAACTTTAGCTACTCAGGAAGCTCAGATCTGAGGATCATGGTTTGAAGTCAGCCAGATCAGGAAAGTCCTTGAGACTCTTATTTTCAATTAATCACCCACACAAAACAATAGCCAGATGGGGAGCTGTAGCTCAAGTGGTAGAGCACTAGCCTTGAGGGGAAAAAAAGCTCAGGGACAGCACCTTAAGTCCTAAGTTCGAGCCTGAGGGACACACACACACACACACACACACACACACACACACACACACACACACACACACACACACACACACACATACAACCCAAGTGTACATTCTGATTTTCTAACACACACACACACACACCCAAGTGTACATTCTGACTTTCTAACACAAACACACATCCAAGGGTACATTCTGACTTTCTAGCTTATCTAATCACCATTATTCTCTTCTTACAGGGAAATAAATGCCCGACTGGATGCAGTGTCTGAAGTTGTCCATTCTGAATCTAGTGTGTTTGGTCATATAGAAAATCATCTACATAAATTGCCTGACCTAGAAAGAGGACTCTGTAGCATTTATCATAAAAAAGTAAGTTTCATAAAAATAAAATCTATTAAAGTTCATAATAATTCAGTATGGGGACTCCAGATGTTCAAGGAAAATCATGTGAGATTTCATTGTTTTTATTATTTTATAAAAGATTGCAAGTAGCATGAGAAATTAGCTAACTCCTCAGAAATTTTAATTGTACAAATTAAGGTTGTTCCAGTTTTTGCTTTGTAAAAGTAAAATTTTCCCACTTAATACCACAGCAACATAAGTAGTCATTCTATTATAATAAGAAAAGTGTAAAACATTATCAAAACAACAAATTTACTTATAAAAGTGCTACTGTAGAAGAGAGATGTCTTTTGATCATAAGTTCTTATTAAACAAAGGGAAAATCTGCTGATATTATACTTCTGAGGGTATTGGTATACCAATGAGTTTGTATAAAAAAGTGTTTAAGAAGATTATTTTGATTTTTATCACTTAGTTTTATAGATTAAGTGATTGCACTGGCTTTCCTATGGAGTACACTAATTTACTTTATCATCAAAATGTTTCTGAATTTAAGCCAGGCACAGAAGCTCACACTTGCTATTTGAGAGGCTGACAACAAGAAAAACAACAGTTCAAAGCCAGCCTGGGCAAAAGTTCTTATGGCTATATCTCAATCAGTAAAAAGCTGGACATGAATGACCAGACCTGTCATCCTAGCTACATAGCAAGTGTAAATAGGAGTACTGTAGTCCAGGCTGTCCCTAGCAAAAAGCAAGACCTTTATGAAAAATAATGAAAGCAAAAAGGAATGGAGATATGGCTCAAGACATAGAATTCCTACCTAGCAAATAAAAGGACCAGAATTCAAATCCTAAAAATGCTCCAAATCCTTATTTTGTAATAACTATATTTGTAATAATTGTTAATAAATAAACTTCAAAACTGGTAGTTTTTTTTTTTTTGGTGGGAATATGCTGGTTCTGGAGCTTGAACTGAGAGAGCTTAGGTGCTACTCTGAGTTTTTTTGCTCAAGGCTAGCACTCTGCCATTGGAGTCACACCTTCACTTTCGGTTTTTTGGTGGTTAATTGGAGATAAGATTATCACAGACTTTTCCTGCCCTGCTGGCTTTGAAGCAACCAGGATCCTCACATCTCAGCTTCCTGAGTAGCTAGGATTACAGGCATGAACCACTGGCATCCAGTCAGAAGTGTTTTACCTTTTGTAGAAGCTATTTACATATATTATATCCTTTGTTCCTTGCAAAAAGTATAGCACTGGGAAGGTACTGTTTTTTTTTAAATCACTTTCTTACTGTTAGGAAGTTATACATAATGCTGTGTATTTAAAATGTTACAATAGGGTTATCATACTGGCTAATGCAGCGTTGCCAATAGAGGGTTAGTAACTTGCTAATGACAGAATTTGTATTTAAACCTTGACTACATTTTCAGTGTATTGTTTTGGACGCTACTGCATTCGATATGGTTGTCTTTAAAAAACCTCTGTTCTTTTTCTTATGTGGTGCTGAGGAATCGAACCAGGGCCTCAGGCATGCAAGGCAAGTGCTCTACCACTGAGCCACCTTCCCAGCCCTTAATGAGTACATTTTTTTTTTTTTCTGCTTATGTGGTGCTGAGGAATTGAACCCAGGGCCTCATGCATGCAAGGCAAGCGCTCTACCACTGAGCCACCTTCCCAGCTCCTATGGTTGTCTTTAATGTCACTGTATCCCCCTCCCTGCTCTTGACTCTTTGAGCAACTTTTATTTTTTTGCCCAAATTGAAATATTTTGCCAATTTAATAATTTCATTGTACTACAATTTTTATATGCTCCAATTTTAGTGTGACCAAATTTTCATTAGTGTTTACTTTTGTAAGGTCTCCTTTTTCCAACCAAGTTTTACTAGAGTGTTAAATATTGCCTCTGAGAATTTTTGTGGTGCTCAAGAGGACTTACGTAACTGTTTCAAATATGCTTCAGCTAAATTTGAAAACTAAGTACAAACCAGATTTGGGAATACTAATCCAGAGAAAAAGATGAGTTGAGTAGGTTGTGTGGTCGGTGGAGTCTGTTGCCGTGTTTCTTGGTTTGCTGTGTTGTTTGCTGGCAAAAGCAGAAGCCCTGCTGATATTAGGAAATTTTATGATCAACTCTTTTGGGACTACAGAGGAATGCCAAACCATGTGTTACTTTGTATCCTTGGCCTAGTAACTGACATCAGTGCATATTACCTTTCATTAATCAATAGATCTGCAAGCACCTTGACTTCACTAGTTGAAAGCATTTATTCATTGACAGATGTCAAAGATGGTTGATTTTCTTCAGAGAAAATAGGAGCAGAACAAAATTTCTTTTCGTTATTAAGGAAAAGAGCAAAGTCAAAGAAAGTGTCATAGCAACAAGATGGCAGCAGCATCTATGCTGCTTTGATTTCTGTCACATCTTGCTGCCTCTCTTTAAACTTCACTTTGATGTTTGCCTTTTATAAGGTTTATGTATTTATAAAAAAATTCCAGTAAAAATTACAACCTAATTTGTTTTAAGAGTGACCAATACAACTGCAAGAATGGCTTTATTTTGAAATGTCAAAATGTATTTTACTGAAGGAACTTATGACTCATTCAGAAACTGTTCCTAGGTACTGTTTTAATGTTTAGAATTTGCCTCAAGGTTAGTTTGAAAAGTGAAGAGTAAAAATGATTTGATAGTAAACCAATGTAAGAAAGGCTGGCTGCTTGAGATCACTTTTTAATAGATGAGTTAGTTGACATCAAGCACATATCCGTTTTTTATTACTAATATTACTCTAAATGAGCTTCTACTGCATATACCAATTATGTGAAAGTCAGAAAATGTTAAAGAAGGTTGTGGAAGGGGAAATCCTAGGTCTGGTGGCTGTGGTCAAGTGCCACAGAATTTACACACATAGGTTGTTTTTGTGGTAAGAATGACAGTAGAACCAAACTGGGCTGATCCTGGAATAAAACAAATATTTCCAGGACAATAAAACTTCACATCCAAATCCTAGAAAATAGTACCAGTTATAGGAGCCTGAAATAAAATAAACATTTCTGTGACATAAAACTTTACATTCAAATCTTAGGAAGTAGTGCCAGGAATCCATACTAACTTATCTGAAAAACTGCTTTGTAAGGAAGTAAGTATGGTTGGTGAATATACTTAGATAATAGCACTTTGCCAGTGTTGAGAGGGGAGTGTTTTCAGAATCTTGTGGGTAGAGATTATTCCTTAGCCAGGCTGAACTAAGCTTGAAAGCTTCATTTTCAGTGTAGCTCTTAGGCTGTGGTCCTTCTAGTACACTGATAACATTGCCCTACACTTACAGATCTGATCTGAAGTGTTCTTATAGAAAAGTTTGTTACTGGAATTGAGACTGAACACAGAGAATCCAGAGCAGCCATCTAAATGCAAAGGTGCTGAGGGTGTTACAACTTTATATTCTGCTTTTGTTATAGTTCCTTCACTTAAAAACCTGCCTGGCTGGGTGGTGGTGGCTCATGCCTGGAATCCTAGCTACTCAGAAGGTTGAGATCTGAGGATTGTGGTTTGAAGCCAGCCTGATCAGAAAAGTCCCCTTGAGACTCTTATCTCCAGTTAACCACTCAAAAACCAGAAGTGATGCTGTGGCTCAAGTAGTAGAGTGATAGATAGCCTTGAGCACAAAGAGGCTCAGGGACAGTGCACAGGCCCTTAGTTCAAGCCCTGTTACCAACAACAACAACAAAACAACAACAATAAAACAAAACAAAACACCCAAAAGAAAACCCTGCTTGCACACTAAGAGCTTCATTACACTCCTGGTTTTTACCTTGTTCCTGTTGCTGACGTGATTTTTGCATCATGGCTAAGCCTGGAAAAACATATCCCTTTCTTGTCTCTCAAATTACAATAATCACAGAAGCCTGTCATTTAACAATTATATTGAAAATGTTTATATCCAGTTCTTTACTAATTGGCTAGTGGCTAAGAACCTTCCAGGCACTTATCCAGTGTAGCTTTCTGTGTTGGCATGCAGTGCCTTTCCCAGCTTTTCTGGAGAAGAGGCACTTTGAGGTACTCTTTGAACTCAGCTTTTCTTTAGTTGACCTAACTTCTTAATTGACCTAACTTCCTTTCTTAATTTACTTCCTCTCTTATGGTCAGTAATTATTGTTTTGGATATACTCTTAGAATTAATACTATATATAGCATATATAATATATTCTATATATATGTCTTATCATTAATTTAACTGGGACATATCATGTTAATATGTTTATTTGCAAAAAAAATAATTCTATCAGTTTTGTATACAAGTACTTTCTGCTAGAAGAGAGCCTCCTGACCTGATCCAGCCTGATCCCAACATAAGTACCATCTTAGATTCCTTTTATATTACTTGAGTTGACTTCTTGCCTTCTGTATCCCATGTTGTTTTCTTCCTATAATCCTTCATTTTGGCAGAGTGAACCCCAAGAAGCTTCCTGAGAGAGAGTGTTAGAAGTAATGTTTTGAAACTTGGATATCTAGAAATGTCTTTTTCTTTCCTATTCGCACATTTGATTGGTAATTTGTCAGACTATAAAACTCTAGGTTATAAATTATTTTTCTTTAGAAATTTGTATTATTCCATTTTCTTTTAGCCTCTGTTATTCTTGAGAGACAGAAGCTGTTCTGCTTGCTGACTCTGTGTGACTTTGTTTTCTTCTTTCTTCTTCACTTTATTTAGAAGATACTTTATTTTTCATCCTTATTGAAATATGTTTTCAGATCATTTGTGTGTATGCTGGTCCTGGGCTTGAACTGAGGGCCTGTGTACTGTCCCTGAGCTTTTTTGCTCAAGGTTAGCACTCTACCACTTGAGCCATGGCTCTACTTCCAGCTTTTTGGTGGTAATTGGAGATAAGAGTTTCAAGACTTTTCTGCTTGGGCTGGCTTTGAATTGAAATCCTCAGATCTAACCCTCCTGAGTAGCTGGTGGCCTGAGCCACCAACATTTGGCTCAGATAAATTCTTTAGAGTAGGGTTTAGTCAAAGGATATGTGCATTTTTTAAATTATGAATACATGCCAATTTACTAGTAGTACATAAAAGTGGCTTTTTCTCACACATCTGCTTTTGAATCTTTGACATTTTGTTAAGTAGGAGAAAAACAAAGGCGGAGGTAACAATGCTGGACAAGGAATTTACTCATTGCCTTACTTATGTAACTAACCCCTCTGTACAGCATCTCTACAATAAAATTAAAAAAAATTAAAAAACCCAAATAACTATTTTGCAGTTTTAATGTGCTTGTCTTTCCATATGTATATAGCTACTTACATGTCTGTTTGACATTCTTTCTCTTCCATAAGCTGTATGTTTAATATGTTTAGTCATTATTTTTTGGGTTATTCATCATTTTCATGCTAATTTATAAGAGCTTATTGTTAGGGAAGATTTTTCTATTTCTCTCGTGAACTTCAAATATTTTTTTCAGAACTGGTCTTTATATTTGTGACATGGATTAGATAGCAAAATTTATGGTAAATAGTGTACTTTTATTTTTATTTTAACTAGTTGTACAAAGGGGTTTCAATTCAACAAGTCGGTTAATGAGTACAGTGCATCTTGATCAGTGTCATCCCTTTCATCATTCTCCTTCAAAATTTTAAATATTTTCAAATGAGAAAGAAAATCCCATTTGCCTAACATCATCTTATATGATCATATGTACATAGCTATTGAGCTATTCTGCTCAGCTCAGATTCTTTTCTTTTCTTTTTTTTTATTGTGAAAATACCGTACAGAAGAGTACATTTTTTATCAAGCATTGTTGCCTCCTTTGTTTCCCCTTCCCATCTCACCCCCCCCAACAGAGTTGTAAAGTTCGTTTTTGACCTAACAGCTTGTACATTTCATTGTTGCAATGGGTCCACCTGTATCCCTATTTAAATGATTTGTTTTTTCCCTTCCCCTCCACAAATGATACCAACATCAAATACAGTGAAAGCAGGGGTTAGACCATGGGGGAGGGTCAGATTATTTTCTTATAACTTTAAAATATTATACACTTTATTTCAACTAATATGGTCCAAACATTTTGTTTATTGAATTATAATCTTTTTGTGTTCTTTTATTGGTATATATTAATTGTACAAAGCGATGTCATTGGGAGTATTTCCAGACACACCTATAATGTACTTAGGTCATATTCATTCTGTATTATTCTTTCTCAGAAGGAGACAATAGTAAATAAAATGATACCCTTTTAGTAATTTTTTTGTGCCAGTCCTGGGGCTTGAACTCAGTGCCTGGGCACTGTCCCTGAGCTTTCTTGATCAACACTAGTGCTTTACCATCTAAAGTCACAGCTCCACACATCTAGCTTTTTTGATGCTTAATTGGTGGTAAGAGACTCACAGCCTTTCCTTCTCTGGGCTGGCTTCCAACTGCCATCCTTAGATCTAAGCCCTCTGAGTAGTTAGGATTGCAGGAGTGAGCCACTAGCTCCCAGACCTTTTAATAATTTTTTAGAGTTTCATTATGGTATTTTCTTTTTTTCCATTATGGTATTTTCATTAATACAATTAAACTTTATTTTTATGTGCCTTGTGTTGTTTATGTAAAGAAAATATTTCTACTTGCAGTGTTCTACCCAAGAGTTCTTCTTGATTGTCAGAAGCCTGTATCAACTGAAGTCAGAATTTCAAGCATTAATACCTTCTGTCAATTCCCATGTGCAGTCAGACTTGCTCCAGACACTTATGTTAGAAATTCCTGAACTCCTGAATCCAGTGGAACATTACTTAAAAATACTTAATGAACAGGCTGCCAAGTAAGTGCTAGTTTCTTTCTTCCTTTCTACAAGTTACTGAAAATGCTAGACTCTCCCTTCTTCCTTCCCACCTATGAATGAAAGTAACAGACTCTCCCTTCATGCATGAATCAGTGCATTTGATATTGGATATATAGATTCTTAATCTCTGCTAGAGGAGTGATAGAATTGCTTGAATACATAAGTAATTAGAAATGCAATTGGTTACTAAGTGTTTTACCTGAGTCCTAAGCATGACACTTAGCTGTGTGAACCCAGCCCTTCCTTATTAAGTACAGATCTACTACTGCCAAAGTATTAGTGATGAAAAGTTAAAGCCCAAACAAAGTCACACAGTAGCAGTTTATTTGTAGTAGCAGAGATGGGCACCAGGTAATGCTATCCTCATCTTCTAGATTTTCATGGATAATGTGCCTTATGTTTATGAGAATTTGCAAAACCAAAGATATTCTTTCAAGGGTAGTCAGTTCATGATACCCCTCCAAGGCGTACTATGTGAAAGAAAAGAGAATGGACATTTTTACTTTAGATTTTCCAGATAAGTAAATGATTAATACTTAATTTTAGTTTCATCATAAGAATCACAAACTTACAAGATGAAATAATACTTGGATAAAATTTTTCAGCTCTTACAAGTTAAGCAATGTCCTTATAAGTATTTAGTGGCATATGTATTTAGTAGAATTAAAAATAATTTTCCTAACAACAAATCCTCAAAGAAAAAACTGCTCGATATGTAAGTGGCTAAAGACTTAAAGAGAAACTTCCCTGAAGAGGAAAGAAGAGTGGCCAATAGACACATGAAGAAATGCTCAACTTCTCTAGCCATAAAAGAAATGCAAATCAAAACAACATTGAGATTCCACCTTACCCCAGTTAGAATGGCTATAATCAAGAACTCTAATAACAACAGATGCTGGAGGGGATGTGGCCAAAAGGGAACCCTACTGCATTGTTGGTGGGAATGTAATCTTGTTCAACCACTCTGGAAAGCAATATGGAGGTTCCTCAAAAGCCTCCGCATAGAGCTCCCCTATGACCCAGCAATCCCACTTTTGGGCATTTACCCAAACAATCACAAACAAGGCCATACTAATGCTACCAGCACAACTATGTTTATTGCAGCATTATTTGCCATAGCTAAGATATGGAACCAACCCAGATGCCCCTCAGTAAATGAATGGATCAAGAAAATGTGGCTTATTTATACAATGGAATTCTATGCCTCCATCAGAAAGAATGACACTGCCCCATTTGTTAGGAAATGGAAAGTTTTGGAAAAAAAAAAGTAAAGTAAGAAGCATAGGTTCCATGGTTTCCCTTATCTGCAATAACTAGTATATGTCTAGGACAAGCAGCAAAGGTCAAAAGCTATGTACATATTACCATATAAGATGATATTAAGTGAAATGAACCCCAAGATAGGGATGCAAGTGGTTTTTTAGTGTTTTTTTGCTTTCTCACTATTGTTTTTAACGTATTTAAAATGTACTATGTGATATTTTTGTTTCTCTTATATGTTCCTCCCCCATGGTATAACCCCTGTTTTCATTGTATTTGATGTTGGTGCCCTGCATCTTGTATATACATCTTTCTAATTTGGGGAGGGGAAGAGAAATAACAAAATGCTGAAATAAGGATACAGGTTGAGCCATTGTAACAATGAGATATACAAGACACTATGTTGAAAAGGAACTTTACAACTTGGAGGGAGGGGGAGGGAGGCGTTAGGGTGGGTGGGAAGGAATGTTAGGGGAAAATCAAAGGAGGAGACAACAATACTTGATAGGAAATGTACTCATTACCTTATTCATGTAACTGTAACACCTCTGCACAGTATTTTTACAATGAAAAACATAAAAATAATTTTTCTGACTT
Source organism: Dipodomys spectabilis (assembly GCF_019054845.1). Taxonomy (NCBI): domain Eukaryota; kingdom Metazoa; phylum Chordata; class Mammalia; order Rodentia; family Heteromyidae; genus Dipodomys; species Dipodomys spectabilis. Next base: position 21,268,836 of record NW_024870817.1, on the reverse strand, counting down.
TTAGCCCTGTGGGCTTTGATCATGTTCTAAAATATATTTGTTAACTGGTTTAATTAATGTGCTTCAATATGTGTATTTGTGTTTTTTCATATAATAGAACTGGGGATAAAACTGAATTATTCAAAGATCTTTCCAATTTCCCTTTGATAAAAAAGAGGAAGGATGAAATTCAAGAAGTTACTGACAAGATCCAAGTACATTTACAGGAAATACGAAGAATACTAAGAAATCCCTCCGCGCAATATGTGACAGTGTCAGGACAGGAGGTAATGTCACACATGCTTCTGTTTTGCATCAGCCTGCCTGAAGTAGAAAAGTTGTTTTAAAATAAATAAAAGTCTGAATGTAGTATGTTAGTGTCACTTCTTTTTATTTTGAAATCGTTTTGTTCCTTGGAAGTCTGTTGTAATAACTCATATGGTTGATAGAAAACATTTTGGTTTTTTTCTTCTTTTTTATTTTGTAGGATTTGGACTTATGCTTGCTAGGCAGATGTTCTACTGCTTGAGCCTCTCCCTACCCCTGGATAAGAAATAGTTTAATGATGATGTTTTTTAATCTCTTGATAAAGTCTTGTGTTATGGTGTTATCTCTTGATTTTCTTTCAGGGAATTTTTTTTTTTTTTTGGGTTGGTCGTAGGCCTGAACTCTGGGCCTGGACACTGTCCCTCAGCTCTTCAGCTCAAGGCTAGTGCTCTACATTTGAGCCACAGCCCCACTTCCGGCTTTTTCTGCTTATGTGGTGCTGAACAATCGAACCCAGGGCCTCATGCATGCAAGGCAAGCATTCTACCACTCAGCCACCTTCCCAGCCCTCTTTCAGAAAACTTTTTGTTACGAATAGTAACTTAGAAATTTCACTCGCTCAGGATCCAGGAACGAGAAGTTAGACTTTGGTCCTGGCTTATCGATGATGAAATGATAACCTTATCAATTCTCTTGGATCACATAGTGATTATATGGCAGCCCTTACCCTTGAAGTTGAGAGTATAATTACTAGTTAATAAACAATACTAGCCAAACATAGGCCTATGTGGTGTCTCATGCCTGTAATCCCAGCTATTCAAGAAAGCATGAGATCAGAAGAGCTGCAGATTGAAGTCCCCTCTCAACAGATAAGCTATGTGTGGTGTTGAGTTCCTGTGGTTTCAGCTTTGTGAAAAGAAACTCATTGGTAGGAGGATTGTTGATTCAGGCAAAGACTCTTTTGTAAAGCTCAAATACAAGAAGGCTGAAAGTGTGGTTCAAATGGCAGAGCCTTTGTCCTGCAAATGCAAAGCTCTAAGTTCAAACCCTTATACTACCAAATAAAAGAGAAGAAACCCTAGACTTGACAGTATTTATATATTATCTTCTAAGCATCAACTATGCTCTTGAAAGGAAAGGAGCTAGAGAATAAACTAGGATTTAGAAAATTCATAAATTAATAAAATTCATAAACTAATACTAAAAGGAAGGGGAATGACCAAAGGAAATAAGAAAAAAGATAGGCTAAGAAATAAGGAAGGTAGGTATAAGAAATAACAGGAAATACCCAATACAACAAATACAGAGCAAGGTAAAAAAAATCTAAGCAATAGGGAGATAAAAAAAGTCAAAAGACCCATTCATATTTTTTCTTTTCTGAGAAGATAGAGGATGGAGATGCTCCCTCTTCTCCTAGGCCTGCTGTTTTGCAGTTCACTTGGGTAACAGTGAGTTCTTTTCTCTCTGAAGACCAAACAGATTACACCAAACAGGGTTGTTTACACGGGGAGTTCCATCCACCTTTCCCTCCAGGACACAGACACTTCTGTGACCACTGCCTGTTCTCTTGTCTGCCAGTGTTCACTCACAGTGCCTACTCCATGACAGCTGAGCCCAAGCATGCAGGGATGAATGTCAGCGCACTGGAAGTGCCTTGTCTATGTGGGCATGTACATACCCTGAGTAAGCAGCTGCCTTTCCAGGGGTCTTTGGGCTCCTTGAGTGTAGAAAGCAGTCAGAGGGGAGGCAGGGTGCTCTGGCAGTTAGGCATGCATACCATGCGACTCTCAGTGTCTTGGTCACAGTCTGTCTCCTAGCTACCCTGCCCTTCTTCACACACTCCTGTCAAGCTCCCCTTCCAAGCTCTCACTTCCCCATGTAGACCTCTCTCCATAAGTGCTTCCATGTCACAAAAGCTAACAGGACTCACATGGATTTCTCAGGGTGGTGGCTTACTAACCAGTGGATGGGATGGGCTTTGGGATTTGAAGATACCAAAGCACAGAAGTTTTTCCTATCTTCAGTGGAAAGATCTAACTGCAAGACCTTTCTCAAGGTAATTGTCTGCCAGGACATTAGGGAGCAAGCCAGGAACTGCTTGGGGCCCCTTCTTTAGTTCTACTTGCTGCAAAGATCATAGATTCCCATTGCAAATGACATTTTTGCAGAGTGCAGGCTTTCTTTTTGCTTCAAGACCTACTTAAGGGAACTCTGCCCATTCCCTACCATTGGCTCAGCACCTGGTATTAGAGTCCTTTGCTTCATTTCAATTATTTCTATATACCACCTGGTCTCTGTCTACTGCTTCCTTTTGCACTCCTGTGCCTTCCTATGCCACTCTCTTCTTCATAGAGTCATACACTTGATTATTATTAACTTTTGCTTTTGGGCAGTAATGGGGTTTGAACTTGGGGCCTTCTGTTTGCTACGTAGGTGCTTTAGTACTTGAGCCATGCATGCAGACTGTTTTGCTTTAGTTATTATTTTTTGGATAGGGTTGGTCTCTCACATAGCTGTCATGACAAGATCATTGCCACCACTCTCAACTTGTTGATTGACATAGAGGTCTCATTAAACTTTTTGCCTATACTTGATTCTCCTGATTACATGCATGAGCCACCACACCCAGCCCATACCTGATATTTTGTTTCAGATTTCTGGTGATGTAAGAAGTGCTGGAGTAGCTCCAGTCCCCCATTTTTCCACTTCCCTTCGTTACTCTTAACTATGTCATTGAGTACAGCAGATTTATTACTATGTTTATACCTTTCTATAGACAAGGACATCGTTAATTCTGAAATTTTTGCTAAAGATGAAAATTCTTAAAATTAGCCATTAATGTAAAAATGTCAGTGTTTATATGAAAGGAAAATCAAACTCATAAGGAGATTGATACTACTAGTAGTATAAAATGTTATTCCCAAGGTTTTATGCATATCATATAAATGGATAAATGTAAAAAAAGTATAAATGTAAAAAAGAATTCCCATAACCATCTCTGAGGAGCTTCTGGATCCCATTCTCTATAAAACCAATTTTTAAAGTTTATTTCAACAGAGTGCTGTATTTTTTTTTTTTTTTTTGCAATTTTACAAGATGAGAGTCCCAAAATGATGTATAGCTAGTGCTAAAAATGAAAAGCAGAATGGAAGAGCTTGAGTTCACTCGTCTCCTGGCAGAGAAGCTGTGTGTACAACACTGTTGGATTTCTAAAGATAGGGTTCCTTTAAGTGCAACTTATTTCTTTTCATATGAAGAAAAATATTTTCTTATCGGCGATATCAAGGCTTTCTTTATGAGGATACTTTTAAATAATTCAGATTTCTTATTTAAAAACGATTACAAAAAGGACCTTCTGCTCAGAATAGAGCAAGGGCCATATATATCAAACTGGTGTTACATTTTATAATTAATATTTTAAATTTTTATGTGGGTAAGATTGTAAACTGGTCTGAGTAATAGAAGTCTTAAGATAAGTAGATACTAATAAATTAGAGATTGCTAGTGAAAAATCACCATTAAAATATGCACATGACAATCATATAAGCATGGACTCAAGCCCCATGTTAATATCCTTTATAATGAATTTATTACTGAATGTAAGTTCATAAGTTTTGGGACTTAGATTAATGAGATTTGGCTCTGCTGCCATATGTAAACAAAGTTACATTTATTTAGAATGTTTATGATCATGTTAATTGCTATATCAAAATTTTGAGGAAGTTTTCAAAAATGTAATGATTACTTACATAAATGTCTAAATGTTCATTTCTGTTTCTTTTAGTTTATGATTGAAATAAAGAACTCCGCTATATCTTGCATACCAACGGATTGGGTTAAGGTTGGAAGGTATGTTTCAAGTCCTTTTTTTTGTTTCTAATATGAATTATGACATTTGTATACTCATGTGCTACTGGATTGATAATAGCCACGTTCTTGAAGGTAAAGCAATTTTTTTCTGTTTGATTTTCTTATCGAGTTTTAAACCAAGGACATCAGTGAGTTAATCATATCAGATTTAAGACATCAAATTTAATCCTATATCAATGACTTAAAAATATTTCTAAAAGTACATCTCAGTTTTATACATTTGTTTTCCTGTTTTGTAAATTTTTGCTGTTACCCCTGTAGTTCAGAGTATACAAGGAAAAAAAAATCACTGAGGGATCTTTCAGTGTGAGATTAATTTGGTTGCTGAGCCATTTGATGAATGCTGGGCCTGACATTTCTTTTAAGAAACTGAAATTTCATTTTCTACCTCAGTGAACTTCACATTTCTTTGTAGTTAGTGCTTTTTTGGCACACAGTTATAATAGTCTTCACTTAAAAAAAAAATCTTGTAATACTAAGGCCTGAACCTAGGGCATTGTGCATGCCAGGCTAACACTGAGCCCTTTAAAAAAAATTTGTTTAGAAACAAGTTGAAGGTTAGCCTTCAAGTGATAATCCTTCTACCTCAGCCTCTCAAGTGCTGAGATTACAGAGCTGTGCTTCCATGCCTGACTAGAATGTTACTTTTGTAACTTATCATTAACTGATACACATAAATTAATAAAAATATTAGAGAAGCACATTGAGACTGCCTTTTCTTCCTTGATTAGCATTATTCCTCTAGAGGGGACTCTAAAGCAGCAGGGTCAGAAGATTGTGTACTGCTGTGAGAAGTACACTTTTGGAACACTTATTAGTGCTATTAGTTATATGTTTATGTGAGTAAGATAAAGATGTTTCATTTGCCTAAGATAACTTCAGAGAGATAAGTAGCTGGTGAAGGTGTGAAGGAACTCTGTGTTAGGGATGGAGGGAAAGTTTGACATGATGTGTGAATGGTTATTATTTTTTTGTTGCTGTTTTAACTAAAAAGCAAAAATTGTTTATTCCCTATTACGATAGCAACAGACACTGAGGGCATAGTGTGGGTTACTTTGCTCTAATGCTATCTTTTTTTACGGCTAGAAGTTGTACTGTTGATTTTAGGGTATGTTTTCTCTCTTGGCAGCCATCTTTTTCCTTATCTGCTTTTTATTAGCAATACTATAGCTAATAAATGGAAATATAACGAGGTATTACTAAAAATTACCTTACTCTAGAACAGTAATGGAAATGTCTTACACAATGGCTTTTGCCAGAAGAGAAAGCTATGATAAATATATTCACACAAAACTCTGGATAATGTAATTGAAAAGCAATAAACAAGGCACAAATCAGTGCCAGAATCTTTTTGACATTCCCTTACGTAAATTAGATGAACAAATAAGATGATGTGGAGAAGTTTCATTATAGTATTTTGTCTGTTTGGACATTAAGGCCTTGACACAAGGATTGGTTGAAAGATTATCAGTCAGATTTTGAATGTCTGGTAGCTTGCTAGATTAAATTAATATGGTAGTGTATTATAGGAGGGGAACAAACGAAGGTGCGAGTATCCTTGACTTTTCTTCTTATTGACCTATAGTAGCAGCAACAGTAGTAGCTACTACACTTGATACTTGCTGAGTACTTGTAACTAAGTACTGTGCTAAACACTCTGTGTGACCCTCTCCCTAGTACCTGGGAAGTAAGTACTACTGCAATCCCTACTTTAAACATGACAACAGGAATATGTATGTGTGTGTGTGTGTGTGTGTGTGTATGTAGAGAAAGAGAGAGAGAGAGTCCGAGTCCTTTCTATTTGTCCAAAGTCACAAGAGCTTGTAAGTGGCAAGATTGAGGCTTTAGTAAAGAATACTGTAGTGAACATGGTTGTGCTGGTAGCTTTAGTTTGGTCTGGTTTGTGGTAAATTGGATAAATGCCCAGCAGTGGAATTGCTATGTTTAGTGTTTTCAGGAACCTCCATACTGCTTTCCATAGTGGTTGAACAAATTTACATTCAGTATTGTTTACCATAGCCAAGCTATGGAATCAACTCAGATGTTCCTCAGTGGATGGATGCATGAAGAAAATGGAATTATATGCTTCCATCAGAAATAATGATACTGCCCATTTGTAAGGAAAAATTATATTAAGCCAAAGTAAGCCAAACCCAAAGACACATAGGTTGCATGGGTTCCCCCTCATTTGTAGTAATTAGAATGTGCCTATAAATTGAACACACAATGGATGGTAAAAGGCAAAAAAATTACACTTGGACATGGTAAACAGGATTCTAAACAAAGGAGGATATTCTTAGGAGAGAATCACAAAGGCTCAATGAACTCCAAGAAATGGAAACAAGAGATTATTTTTGAGGTTTTTAAAATTTTACTTTTGTGTATTTTTCCTTCCCCCTTTGTTGATGTTTTTGATTTCTGTTCTTTTGTATGTAAGTTTATCTGTTTTGGGGAAGATAAGGGGAAGCACAGATCAAGGGTGAACTAATACAGCAGTGATACTCACTAGACACTGTGCTGAAAATGAACTATACAACTGCTGGAGGAGTGGAGTCGAGGGAAAAAAAACTGGGAGAAAATGAGGGAAGAGGTAACTGTTCAATAAGGAATGTACTCATTATCTGACCTATATAACTGTGTCCACTCTGTATATCACCTTTACCATTAAAAAAAAAAAAGAGATTGAGGCCTTGCTATATATTCCCTTACTGGGGACCCTTATCAGCCCTCATTGTTTCCTGAAAATTCTTGATGTGGAAGTAGAGCTCCCACTCAAGACCAGAGGAGGAGCGTGTGGTATTTCTTCCCAGTCAGGGCTACTAAGCCCTGCAGAATTCTCTTCTTTATTTGGTTCTTGAATTCATGGATCATTGTTCTTTGTGCTAGGTTCTTGTTTTTTTTCTTCCCTGAAACCCGCCAAACATAAACGTATAAAATACCAAGAACAATATGAGCTTCACCAGTGTGTCCTCGCAGCTTTGCTACACCTTATTTTGTTGTATCTGTTTCGGTCTATTTTTTAAGCAGGAGTTTTCATTTAGCATAAGTTAAAGATAAAAGAAAACCTTTGCCTATGAAATACAAACTCTGAACTCTGACTTTACCATATGGGTATAATTTGAAATGAATTAAAAAGCTTTCTGAACAAAACCATATTCTTCATCATCAGTAGCTCAGGATCATGATCGAAGAATGTTCTCTGTTTATAGTTAGTTATGTTCAAGGCTCATCAATGAATAATAAGTAATGACTTTAATTTCCTGAAGTGATGGCATTACTGAGTCTTATAACCTTGATTTCCTACTTAAGTTGTTTTTTTTTTCCTCCTAGCACAAAAGCCGTGAGCCGCTTTCACTCTCCTTTTATTGTAGAAAATTACAGACATCTGAATCAGCTCCGGGAGCAGCTAGTCCTTGACTGCAGTGCTGAATGGCTTGATTTTCTAGAGTGAGTTCACAATGAAAAATATAATCTGACTTTTTGCTATGAGAAATAGACCGGAAAATCTTTCCATCAAAAAGAAAAGTAGAGACTACTGCTTGTGACCTGCTGTCAAATAGTTGAATACTTGTGTTCTTGGATTTTATTTCTAATCCATTGAAATGTATGCTTGTCTTGTCTTTAATGAGACAACAAAATGTATATTATTGTCAATGTACCAACATTTTGTTTTAGTGGTATCTAGTAGAGTCCACTTTTTGGAATTATGCCTCGAAGTTAACTTTCTTATTGAAGGATTAATGTCTCAGAGTTGAGCAAGTATAGATTAGTTGTGTTTTAATTATCTCTATTTAATTTTATTTCTTTATATATCCTATTTGCCTCCTGGATTTTTATTTATTTATTTATTATTGTGAAGGTAATATACAGAAGGGTTACAGTTACATAAATAAGGAAATGAGTACAATTCTTGTTGAACATTGTTTCCCTCTCTCATTCCACCCCCCCCCCCAACGCTATCCCTCTCTCCCAACTCACTCCCCACCAAAGTTGTAACGTTCATTTGCAACATAATGTCTTGTGAGTGTGACTGTTGCATTGGTTCATCTTTTGTCCTTTGTCTCACCATCTTTTCTGTGATTCCCCTTCCCATCCCACATCAGATAAACTTATGTACAACACAAAGGGTACTGAAAACAAACACAGTGACAACAGGGGGTAAATCAAAGGAAAAGTAAAAAACTAAAGAAAAAAGAAATAACTGCATTCAGTACACTATGAAAAAAGAAAACCTTCTGTTTCCATATCTTGTAGTTCATTTCAATTAGCATTATTTTATAAGATCATATGTACATAGCTATTGAACTATTGTGATCCTTTGCTAGGATTATCCTAGACATTTACTAATTATTACGTATGAAGGAAACCAGGCAGCCTATGTTTCTTTGGGTCTGTCTTATTTCACTTCATATGATTTTTTCCAAGTCTATCCATATTCTTACAAATGCGGTGAGGTCATTCTTTCTGGTGGAAGCATAAAATTTCATTGTATACATAGACCACATTTTTTTGATCCATTCATCCACTGAGGGACAGGTTGAAAATTGAGATGGCCATTTATACACCTTTCATCTAGATGTAGCACATGTTAACTTTTTGCTGCATTTGTTTTGTATCTCCCATTATGTATTTGTATATATAGTTATACATACACAGACATACACAAACATAAAGAATAAATAGATATGTGCTTATACATATGCCATACATGCATGTACACATACACACTCATACACACATATACTATATAAATACAGACTTTCATTTCTGGACCATTTGGGATTTTAGACCTTATAGTACTTTGTCCCCAAAAGTGAAACATACATTTTCTAAAATTAAGGACATTTTTCTATATAACTTCAATACCCTTATCTCATCTAAGAAAATTTTAGTTAAAAAATTTGTATTTCCTATATATAATATATATTAGATTATATAGGTAAAAATACATATACACACATACATAAATATATGTAAAATTTTTTGAAAATGAAAAACTAAAGGTCAGGCATGATGGAGCATGCCTATAGTCCTAAACTTGAGAGACTGAGGCAGGAGGATTGTAATCTCCAGGCTAGCCTGGAATATGTAATGTAGCAAGACCCCCTGTCTCAAAGATAATAACTAAATAATTTAAAATAAAAGAAAAACAGCCGGGCGCTGGTGGCTCACGCCTGTAATCCTAGCTACTCAGGAGGCTGAGATCTGAGGATCGTGTTCAAAGCCAGCCTGGGTAGGAAAGACCGTGAGACTCCTATCTCCAATAAACCACCAGAAAACCGGAAGTGGCGCTGTAGCTCAAGTGGTAGAGCGCTCGCCTTGAGCTGAAGAGCTGAGGGACAGCGCCCAGGCCCAGAGTTCAGGCCCCACGGCCGACAAAAAAAAAAAAAGAAAAGAAAAGAAAAGAAAAACAATGAAGTGTTTAATTTAGAAAAAGAATGTGACTGCAATATAGCTAGAGCACTTGTATTTAGAACCCACTTGAAAGCAGCATTCATTATTATGTATACTGTTTATGGAGGTGCCAGATGGTACAAATATGGTGTCATAAGAAGATGATTAGATAAATGTACATACAAGATGCAGGGTAAGAGGGGAAAGGGAATAACAAAATGCTGAAACAAAGACACAGGATGATCCATTCAAACAATGACACTCACAAGACACTATTTTGGAAATGAACATTACAACTTTGTGAGTGGGGGGAGGAAGGGGAAGAGATGGGGGAGGTAAGGGGTAGTAGTAGGAGGTAACAATGTTCCACAAGAAATATACTTGTTACCTTCCTCGTGTAACTGTAACCCCTGTGTATAGCACCTTTACAATAAAATAAAATTTAAAAAATAAACAAATAATAAAAAAGAGAAAAAGAAAAGATGATTAATGCCAGACGCCGGTAGCTCACACCTGTAATCCTAGCTACTCAGGAGGCTGAGATCTGAGGATCATGGTTCAAAGTCAGCTGGGGCAGGAAAGTCTGTGAGACTCTTATCTCCAGTAAGCTGCTAGAAAACCGGAAGTGGTGTTGTTGATTAGGTGGTAGAGCGCTAGCCTTGAACTGAAGAGCTCAGGGACAGCACCCAGGCCCAGAGTTCAGGCCCCATGACTGGGGGTGGGGGGGGGGAGGATTAACTTCCCTAAACTTGTATAGACTGAATACTAGCCATACAAGGGTATTTTTCCCTCACTGGGGTACTAATTGCTGTGTATTAGTCATGCTGTTTTTGATCAAAATCTTTCAAAAATTTCAAGAATAAACTGCTGCGAATGAAATTCTTTCTCAAAACATTTGTCTCTAGTATTCTAAAAGATAGACTGTCAACATTGAGCAATAATCTCACTTGCAAATACTTTTAAAATTGCATAATAATATCTTACAAATAATAATATCTTAGCCAGGCCCAAAGAAACATAGGTCCCATGGTTTCCCTTATTTGCAATATCTAGTATATGTCTGAGACAAGCAGAAATGGTCAGATAAGTTGATGTTAAGCGAAATGAACCCCAAGTTAAGGACTCAAATTTTTTTCTTTCTTGCTATTGTGTCTAACATATTTATAAGATGATTTCTTTGTTGCTTTGTATGTCCCTCCCCCACGGTATAACCCCTGTTTCACTGTATTTGATGTTGGTATAATTTGTGGAGGGGAAGGGAAAAAACAAATCGTTTAAACAGGGATACAGGTGGACCCATTACAACAATGAGATGTACAAGTCGTTATGTCAAAAACGAACTTTACAACTTTGGCTGAGGGGGTGGGAGGACGGGGGTAGGTGAGGGGGTGGGAGATGGGAAAGGATGGTAAGGGGAAACAAAGGAGGAGGCAACAATGCTTGATAAGAAATGTACTCATTATCTTGCCCATGTAATTGTAACCCCTCTGTGTGGTATTTTCACAAAAGAAAAAAGAAATGTAGTTGCAAGTACAGTAAGTGTTTTCCATTCTTTATTAACCTCCTGTATCATTGAGTAACATTTGACATCAACTCTGGTCATCTTAGCAGCTTTTTGATACCCAAATGTCTTTATCTGCTTCCCTTAGACCCAACAATCTCTTTTGAGCAGAAATTGTTGAACTTTGACTTCAGCCTCAAGTTAGTTGATGGCATAGTCTTGATGACATAGTCACTAGGTTGCAAGTTGTCATGATTTAGTAGGTTTTTCTGATTATCTGTATTGCTCACTTGTCAGCTTCCCCTTCCCTCTTCTTCTCTCCCTTCCCCTCCTCTCTCCTTCCTTCTTCTCCTCTCTTCTCCCCTCCTCTCTTTTCTCCTCTTTCTTCTTCTCTCTGTGTCCCCTTTCCTCTCCCCCTCCCCCTACTACTTTCTTTCCCTCCTCTTCTCCCTCCTCATCTTTTTTTCTCTTTTTCCCTCACCTCTCCCTCCTCCTCTTCCTCCTCTCTTCCTCCTCCTTCTTCTTCTTCCTTCCTTCTTCTCCCTCACCTTATGACTGTACTTACTAACGGGTACTCTACCACTTAAACTGTATTCTTGGCACAGCTACTTGTGTTTCTAAGTATATATAATCTTTTTGTAGTTTGGCAGATGTAGGAGCTTAGGCAAACATCAAGAAGTTAAAGAAGACTTTTTAATGAATTTTGATGATTTTAAGATTTTGGTAGGTTTTTTTTTTGTTTATTCACACGTCTTACTTGACTGAGTGATATGCGAGAGAATGTTACTGTCTATATCCAAATCATTACCCAGCCCTCCCTGCTTTTTTTTTTTATTAACTAAAATGGTAATCACCAAAAATGAATGAAAATTACTCATTTCTATCCTGAAAATCAGAAGATCATCTAAAGCTGTCAACCTTAACCTCAGGTCTTGGTGGCCTGGACAGAATCTGAGAAGGAGGGACTGAGAGTAAGAAAAAAGTGACTTTTTTTTAGTGCCCAAATGCATTTACACTCACATTCATAGAAGCAAAGCAGAACATCAGATATGACTGCCCTCTGGCAAAAAAAGGGTAAAGCCATATGAATTAAGACAGAAAAATACAGGTAGGTTAGATTTAAATTAAACCAGAACAGGAAAGGCCTGGTCACTCTGCATATGTCAAGTGCTTTTTGGGGTGTGAGTGTATGTGAGTACACGTGTGCTTTTGCATCCATGTGCTGATTCTGGGGCTTGAACTCAAGGCCTGGGCACCCTCCCTAAGCAGTTTTGGTCAATGCTAGTGTTCTACCACTTGAGCTATAGTTCCACTTCTGACTCTTTGGTGGTTGATTGGAAATAAGAGTCTCTTGGACTTTCCTCCTCCTGTGGCTTCAAACCACAGTCCTCATATCTCAACTTCTTGAATAGTTAGGATTAAAGACAGGAGCACCTGGCTAGGAAGCATTTTTAAGGTAGTATCTAAAGAATGTTCAGCTGATGCTAGGGGTATATCCACTGTGTGTTTGGGGATTTGCCCAGATTCTTACACTCTTAGTGGATGTCATGCTGCTTGTTGTGCTGAAAAGTAGGTAAGTTAATTCATTATGCTTTATTCAATGAAGTATGAAGTGTACTATGTATATACTTTCCACATCACAGATAGTTAACACAAAAAAGAATCTCGCTTAAAATATTGTTTCTGGTATTTGGAAAATGTCATTTACATAGAATATTTTACCCTGATAATACTAGAAAAGTTCAAGAATATGTTTTTCTTTTAAATCAAAGATAAGTTACAGAGGACTCACTTATCATTGTAGTAACTTGCCCCGATTGTTTTCAAAGTAGGAAGCCCCTACAAGGTTTTTGTTTCAGCAAATAGAATAAAACTCAATATTTCTAGAATTGACACCATTAACACAGATATTTTTTGTCGGTAGTGGGCCTGTATAAATATGGATACAGGTGTTTTTATCATTTCTTACATTTCTGCCAAAATTATCCTATTATGTCACACCATTACGACAACATGTATAATGTTCCATTTGTGAAATGTACGTAATGTTCATAATGATCAATTTTGGATGGCTGAGATGTACCTAATTTTACTACAAAAGAGTACAGAATTTGATTTTTTAGTGCCCCAAATAAAATACCTTTTTTGGTTTTTTGTTTCTTTTCTTTTTTTATTGTGAAAATACCATACAGAGGGGTTACAATTACATGGGCAAGGTAATGAGTACATTTCTTATCAAGCATTTTTGCCTCCTCCTTTGTTTCCCTTTCCCATCCCTTCCCTCGCCCCCCCCCCCCCCCCCCCCCGCCAAAGTTGTAAAGTTCATTTTCGACATAACGACTTATACATCTCATTGTTGCAATGGGTCCACCTGTATCCCTGTTTAAACAATTTGTTTTTTCCCTTCCCCTCCACAAATTATACTGACATCAAATACAGTGAAAACAGGGGTTATACCGTGGGGCGGGGGGGGGGGGGGCATACAAAGCAACAAAGAAATCATCTTATAAATATGTTTGAAACAATCTCAAGAAAGAAAAAACATTTGAGTCCTTAGCTTGGGGTAAAATACCTTTTTAAGTAAAGAGAAAATATATAACTAAGCTTAAATCTTCACAATTGCTATGTGCTTACAAGAGATTTGGCAAATTTTTAAATAATTTAATGTCATAAATTATTCAAAAACTGGGAAATGATGGTTAATAATAACTCAGTTAAAGTATGAACATGGTTCAAGAGAAATGCCAAAATAAAATCAGCATCACTATCAGAAATGAGGGACAAAGGGCTAACAAATGCAGCATGGTACTCACTAGACACTATGTTGAAAATGAACTATATAACTTGTGGGTGAGGACAGAAGGGAAAATTAGGGAAGCAAGGGAAGAGGTGACATTGTCCCAAAAAAATGTACTCATTACCTGACTTATGTAACTGTAACCCCTTTGTATATCACCTTTACAAAAACAATGAGCAACACAACAATAAAAAACAAAAAAATCAGTACTTAGTAACCAGACCTTATGAAGGAGGCACACCTATGTTATTTCTTTCTTTTTTTTTTTTTTGGGTCCAGTCATGGGGCCTGAACTCTGGGCCTGGGCGCTGTCCCTCAGCTCTTCGGCTGAAGGCAAGCACTCTACCACTTGAGCCACAGGTAGTTAATTAGAGATAAGAGTTTAACAGATTATCCTGCCTGGCTGGCTTTGAACCGCCTCCTGAGTAGCTAGGGTTACAGGTGTGAGCCACCAGCGCCTGTCTAACACCGAAATAAATTTTAAAAGAGGGTTTTTCACTGCCTTCCCTTCCTAGATATCTTTCACTGTAAGGGATTATCTCCGCAAGGCTAGTATTTTATGTAGAAAACAGGCAATCCATCTTATTTCTAATTTATTACATCTATGCACAAAAATAGAAAAAGTGCTAGTCAGAGCTTCTTAGATTTGCACCATTAGGTGTGGAGATAGAAATGGTATCGCTTAGGGATGAGCTGAGAATATATTGTAGTGTTAAAGCCTTTGTCTAGCATGTGTGAGGCCCTGAGTTTGATCCTTAGCAAACCCTATTACCCTTTCCAGCTGCTGCCCACCCCCCCCCCCAACCCCCCCCACTCCAACCCAGCCAAAAGGGGTAGTTTGAATCTTGGTTCTGTTCTTTAATAGTTGTGTGATTTTAGCATAATATTTTTCTGAACTTCATTTGTAAAATTAAGGATAAGGATGGGTTACAAAGAAATAACATTGGTTGGGCCGGGAAGGTGGCTTAGTGGTAGAGCGCTTGCCTTGCATGCATGAGGCCCTGTGTTTGATTCCTAAGCACCACATAAGCAAAAAGAAAAAAGCCGGAAGTGGTGCTGTGGCTCAAGTGGTAGAGCGCTAGCCTTGAGCTGAAGAGCTGAGGGACAGCGCCCAGGCCCAGAGTTCAGGCCCCACGACCGGACTGCCCCCTCCCCCCACCCCTGACCAAAAAAAAAAGAAATAACATAGGTGTGCCTCCTTCATAAGGTCTGGTTACTAAGTACTGATTTTTTTGTTTTTTATTGTTGTGTTGCTCATTGTTTTTGTAAAGGTGATATACAGAGGGGTTACAGTTACATAAGTCAGGTAATGATTATATTTTTTGGGGACAATGTCACCTCTTCCCTTGCTTCCCTAATTTTCCCTTCTGTCCTCACCCACAAGTTATATAGTTCATTTTCAACATAGTGTCTAGTGAGTACCATGCTGCATTTGTTAGCCCTTTGTCCCTCATTTCTGATAGTGATGCTGATTTTATTTTGGCATTTCTCTTGGACCATGTTCATACTTTAACTGAGTTATTATTAACCATCATTTCCCAGTTTTTGAATAATTTATGACATTAAATTATTTAAAAATTTGCCAAATCTCTTGTAAGCACATAGCAATTGTGAAGATTTAAGCTTAGTTATATATTTTCTCTTTACTTAAAAAGGTAAAAAGTCCTTACCCTAAGATAAGGACTCAAATGTTTTTTCTTTCTTGAGATTGTTTCTAACATATTTATAAGATGATTTCTTTGTTGCTTTGTATATCCCTTCCCCACGGTATAACCCCTGTTTTCACTGTATTTGATGTTGGTATAATTTGTGGAGGGGAAGGGAAAAAACAAATTGTTTAAACAGGGATACAGGTGGACCCATTGCAACGATGAGATGTAAAAGTCATTATGTAGAAAATGAACTTTACAACTTTGGCCCTGGATGGGAGAGTAGGAGGTTGGGGAAGGGGAGATGGGAAGGGATGGGAAAGGGAAACAAAGGAGGAGGCAACAATGCTTGATAAGAAATGTACTCATTACCTTGGCCATGTAATTGTAACCCCTCTGTACAGTATTTTCACAAAAGAAAAAAAACAAAAAAGGTATTTTATTTGAGTCACTAAAAAAATCAAATTCTGGACTCTTTGTAGTAAAATTAGGTACATCTCAGCCATCCAAAATTGATCATTATGAACATTATGTACATTCCACAAATGGAACATTGTACATGTTGAAGTAATGTTATGACATAACAGGATAATTTTGGCAGAAATGTAAGAAATGATAAAAACACCTGTATCCATATTTATACTTTTCCTAAATAAGTCTTTGACTATAAGCCTTCTGAGATTTTTTCCACGTTATAGTTCTTTTGTTTTTGTTTTTTGGGTCAGGTCGTGGGGCCTGAACTCTGGGCCTAGGTGCCGTCCCTCAGCTCTTCAGCTCAAGGCTATCACTCTACCACTTGAGCCACAGCGCCACTTCCGGCTTTTTTTCTTTTTGCTTATGTGGTGCTGAGGAATCAAACCCACGGCCTCATGCATGCAAGGCAAGCGCTCTACCACTGAGCCACCTATGTTATAGTTTTAACCAGACAAGGATTTGAGGCAATTACCATTACCTTTTTAAAAATAAATGTAAAATTAAGTTATTCGTTATTAACAAAATTCCTGAAGATAGCTGAAAAGGGATTTTTTTTTTCTTTTCTACCTTTAACAACCATTTATTATAATGTCTTTTATCTGTGCAATCGGAACTGGACATTAGGGCTGAAGAGATAAGTGATTTAGACAGACATGAGCTTAGCCTTCTAGAAGCTTCCAGTTTAGTGTGAGAGGAGTTGAAACTAGTGTTCCAGGTTTGGGCAGTAAATAATGAGCATCTAGGGAAGTGATCCATCTGAGTAGATCATAATGTTATTGGAGCTGAAGGAAATTGATTTTTCATTTCAAATGTTTAAGTTGAAATATGATAAGATGTACTATAAATATAGTGTAATATAGTATATATAGGTAATATAGTATAAATAGGTAGACATCCTTATGTAGTTGCTGTTTTAGATCCATGTAACTCTCCCAGGCCAAGCAGAAAGAAGCCTCAGTAATCTGTTCTCTCCTCTCTTACCTGTGATGTTTGCCTGCTTGTTTTGTTTGTATTTAGATTCGCTAGTAAAGCAGTTCTTTATTGGATAACTTTTATAGGTCTCAGAAATGAACTTTCTCCTTTTGTTGTTGTTGTTTCTGTAGGAATTTCAGTGAACATTATCAGTCTTTGTGTAAAGCAGTACATCACCTAGCAACTCTTGACTGCATCTTCTCCCTGGCCAAGGTTGCAAAGCAAGGCAATTACTGCAGGTAATATGTTTTTCTATATTTCCATCTTTATTGTTGCTTTAGATGAAATGTTAATGTTAATCCACTTTTAGTATCTTCACTATAAATTATTACAAATATGTAAGACTGATGGTAAAGCTGAATGTCATACATCTGTAGCTTTGTTTGTTTAGTATGACTTTTGGAACAAATATTTTATTTAAAATATTTATTTATTGTTGGTCATAGGGCTTGAACTCAGGGCTTTGGCACTGTTCCTGAGCAGTTTTGCTCAAGGCTAGTGCTCTATGACTTTGGGCCACAGTGCCACTTTCAGTGTTATTTGGAGGCAAGAATCTTATGGGAACTTTTCTACCTTGTCTGGCTTTGAATTGCAATCCTCAGATCTCAGCCTCTTGAGTAGCTAGGATTACAGGTGTGAGCCCCCAGTGCCTGGCTTTAAATGTTACATATTAAAATTTACATGGGTAACATTTTTGTAAAGTATAGGCACTCATTTTATCTTTAATGTAGACACTCCATGTTTAACTTTATAATCATAAAAGTTTGATTAACAAAAATTTAATAACAAATAAAAGGACTGAAGGAAAGGGATAGATTGCTATGATCTTTTCTGTCCCTCCTTTTGTTGAGAGACCAAATTTTTTCCACTATTATGAGACAGAGTCACACTAAAGCTGGCCTCAAACTCATGGTTCTTCTGCTTTATCCTCCTGAGCACTGGATTACAAGGAGTACCACCACACCTCACTCACTTAATGATACTAGCTTCTAAGCATTCCAGCATGGTTCATTCTTCTTTTCATTAAAGGTGTTAGTTTGAAATGGAACTAACTCTAAATTGTAGCTCTAATCTTTGAACAAATTGTCTACCTCCCAGAAGCTTCAGTGTGTGTGTGTGTGTGTGTGTGTGTGTTGTGTTAGTAGGACTTCTTTCTGGGGGTATAAGACTTGTAAAGTGAACTTTCTCTCATGAGGTCTGTTTTTGAGTGAGGCAGAGAATTGGCTACAGCCTTTGCACTTAGTGTGTGTTTAGATAAAGTTCTTCCTATTGAAAAATTAATTTCTACATGGTGTCTCTCCTGATGCTTCTTAAGTGGCCTTCTGCCATAGGTGCTGCTGGACATTTGTATGATCATGTAGTTGGCTCCCTCATAGCAAGTAAAGTTGTTTGCTTGCTTGTTTTAATAATTTTTTTAACAATGAAAAACCGTCTTGTTTCCATTTCCTGGACTTTTTTCAAGTAAGGTTTTTTTTATGTACGTATGTGCATGGACATCTATATGTACAATGAAGTAATCTATCTGTCTGTCTGTCTATTTATCTACTTGCCTACATATTGATAATCCCTTTTACAGTCATACATACTTTACATGTGATATAATAATAAACTTTTAACCCATCTTTTGTCACTAAGTAGTCATGTATCCTTAGATGTCTTCATATGTAGCAATGTGAGAAGTAAGGTTTGCATTGCTAAGATTGAATCTTCAAGTTCTAGGAATTTTTTTTTTATTGCATTTTAAAATGGTTATTGTGCTGGATGTTGGTGGCTCACACCTGTAATCCTCACTACTAAGGAGGCTGAGATCTGAGGATCATAGCTCAGAGCCAGCTTGGGCAGGAAAGGCTGTGAGATTCTTATCTCCAATTAACCACCAGAACAACCAGAAGTGTTGCTGTGGCTCAAGTGTTAGAGTGCTTGCCCTGAGCCCAAGAGCTCAGGGACAGCGCCAGGCCCAGATTTCAAGCCCTATGACTGCCCTTCTCTCCCCCCCCCCCAAAAAAAAAATGTTATTGTAAAGATAAGGTATTGAGAGATTACAGTCACATAAGTCAGATAAAGAGTACACTTTCTTTTGAGCAATGCCACCCCTTCCCTTGTTCTCTCCCAGTTTTCCCTCTCGTTTTCCCCACAAGTTGTATAGTTCATTTTCAGCGTAGTGTCTAGTATCACTGCTGCATTTGTTTACTCTTTGTCCTACCATTTCTGCACCTTCCTTACCCCTCCAAAGACAGATAAATGAACAAACAAGACAAAAGGAAACGAAAACAAAAACAGCAACAAAGGAAAAAAACCTCTTGTTTCCATTTCCTGGAGAACTTTTTGATAAATATTATTTTATATGTTCAGATGCACATAGGTACTGGGCCTTTGTGTCCCTTTCCTAAAAAATATAAGAATTTGTTTTGTGGTATAATTTCACCAAAGTCTGTTTGAAGAGTAAAAATATATTCCTCATTTAATCACAGTACAACTAACTATATGATTACTTTCTAGACTCATCAAATTTAAAACAATATTTTGAGAGCAAGTTTGGTCTTAGATTCTATAGTCACGTATTCTTCTTGCTCTTTTGGCCTCTTGTAGTATATAGAGTATATAAGTACACACACACGCACATACACACATATATACATACCCACACATATGTACACAAAGAAGCCCCTTGATTGGCATAAGCACAAGTAAAATCTCCTCATAAGTCATGCCCTTTATATCAGAAAGCCACAGGTTTGAGTTAGTAATTTAATAACTGATCTTAAAAGTTATGTAAGCTCTCTGAACTTCCAGAAGGGTCAGGCTCATAATAAGCAATTTGTAATAGAAGCTATTATTCTTCACATTTGTTTATCTGAAAATCAGAATGAATGCATTGGATATTATAAAACTTCCTTATCTTTAATAAAAAAGACCTAAATTTAATCATTGTTAGTATTTTAATTCTTCTAAAAACTAAGTAGGTGGTGGCATTATAATCCAGTACATGGGAGTTTTGTAAGTAAGCTTGAAATCTAAGAAATATGTGTGTGAATTTCAGACACATAATATTGGTTTAAAATTCATTTGGAGCTATTACACTTCGTCTACATTTTTATAATTGTCATCTTTTCCTTTAAATGCTATTAAGGTATTTTTATTTATAGTAACTAAACTTGTAGGCAAATGTTTTTATTCTAGGTCTATTCTAATTTACAGTCTGTTTATGATACTGTTTTACTAATATAGATTACTTTCTGCTTCTCTGGGGCAGTTCAGAGAAAGCCACAGATTTACAGATACAAAACACAGTCAATCTGTTCACTCTTTCTTGGAAGCATCAAGCTACCTGTCACCATCGGGTAGCTGCATGCTTTCCCTTTCTTCTCTCCATAGCTGGTCTGTCCTAGTAGATCATCTCTACTCTGAAACTTCCTTTGTTTCTGACTCTACCAGGGAGTGTTTTTACCATTACATAAGTTTGATAGCAACAGAATAAGTCAGTGTGCACTTCAGAGTAGAACAAACCACTCACAAGCTTATCCTGAAGTAAAAATCTTCCAGCAAAGTCACTATCATGAAGATGATATATTGGTTTTCATTTGGTGCAGAGAGCCTAGGACTTTAGTTCAAAATTAAGAGCCTTTATAGATGCTTGAGTTCTTTTCTTCTCTAGCAAATCTGTAACCAGCTTGGATAAATTTTTTTTTTCTTTACAGGAATGCTGGTATATGTCTGTATTCCCAGCATTTGGGAGGTGAGGCAGGAGAATCACAAGTTTGACATTATCATTGCTACATAGGGAGACCCCACCTTAAAAAATCAATCAAAATAATAAAAATAGAAGATAATTTAAAAGTAAGAAAATCCTGCCTTAAGAATTATGCTCTGTAATCTGAAAACATTAATGTCCTTGCTATTTTTAAATATTCTTCTGTCTGGATAATTTTAAATTCTTTACTGAGGAAATACTTTAGGCTCTTTGTTTGAAAAATGAATTTAAGTATTTAGGAAAGTAGTATTAGTGTTGTTGGTTCTGTGGTGTGTTTATATGTCAGAGTTCTGGGTCAAAGGATTTAATGGTGGTTGATGGGGTGTTCTGAAAAAGAATACAAGAAATGGCCAAGAAATGGGTGAAAAGATGCCCAGTCTTAATAATTAATGAGAGCATATTAAAACAGACAGCATCATTTGTCTAGCACATTTTTTAAAAAATAAAAAAAATAAGAAAAGATAAAGGCACTTCTGGCTCATATCAGTAATTCTAGCTTCCCAGAAGGCAGGGATCAGGAGGATCAAGGTTCAAGCCTAGCCCAGGAAGAACATTTATATGATTCCATCGTATCAGAAAAAGCTGGAGAGGAAATTGTACACCCATACCATTCCAGGAGTGATGTAAAGTATTGATAGGACAATTTTAGTTCAGGCTGGCCTGTACAAAAAAGCAAGATCCTGTGTAAAAGCTACCCACAGCAAAAAAAAGAAAAAAAGGGCTGGAAGTGTGGCTCAAGCAATAGACTAAGTACCTGTTTAGTGAGTTTAGGGCACTGAATTTAAACTCCAACAACACCAAATTTTAAAAAAAGAAGGCACAAGTCAACTTTCATATTATGTTATTGTAAAGGTAAATAGGTATAGTTGCTTATCTGTCAAAATAAAAAAGTATGTATACCATGAGACAGAAAATCTACTTCAGGAAAATTAGGAAGATTTGGACCACACCCAGACATGTTTAGTTGTTTATTGTAGTACTAATTAGAACAATGGAAGTTTGAACACTCTAAATACTCAGTGGAGAATCATTAACTCATTCCTGCAGCAGGCTCAAAAGAATGTCAGAAATTTCTGGCTGGGAAGTTGGCTCAGTGGTAGAGTGCTTGCCTCACATTCATGAGGCCTGGGTTCAAATCCTCAGCACTATGTAAGCAGAAAAAAGCTAGAAGTGGTGCTATGGCTAAAGTGGTAGAGCACTAGCCTTGAGCTGAAGAGCTGAGGGACAGTGCCCAGGCCCAGTGTTCAGGCCCCACCACCACCAAAAAAAAAAGAATGTCAGAAATTTGACAAGAAATAATCCCTAATCTGTGCTATACCATCAGGCTCATTTGAATGACCAAATTTCATTTTCTTGAAGGTCTGTTGCTTAAAGAATAAGTTCACTGTTTTTTGTTATTTTTTTTAAAAGATAATGAAACCCATTTTCTTTTATATGTATCATATGGGTCAATTAAACCCTTTTTTTAGTCTGAAATAGACGAGGGTCTTTAGTGATCTTTTTCCAGAGTCTTGATGTTTACTACTTAATCATTTCAGGAATTATTTCAGGTATATCAGGTTTTTTTTTAAATTAGATTTTTCAACTGTAATGTAAAACTATAACAAGAACAGTGGAGAGTGATGATACAAAATGGCAGAAAAAATAATCAGTCACCTTTTGTTTTCCTACTGTGTTGCCCAGAATGCTGAGACATCTTTGAAGAAGGTCTCGAAGAAAAGTACAAGGGCCATGGTGGTAGTCCCTTTCTAGCTTTTATTGAGTATAACTGAGAATTCAGAATTTCCTAGTTTTTATTGATGGCAAAGAGAAAACAATTGACAGTAGCATATCAGAGCTACTTGATTAATAGGAAGATGACTATAAAGAGAAGCCAGCAGTGTCCTGAGTGCTCAGGGTGACAGTGGATTGCCTTGTATAAACACACCTTGAGATACAGAGGGCTCAGATGACAGTATAGCAGACAATATTGTGTCAAGAATTGAGGCATAAATAAGATATACACAGGACAAAAGGTAAAGTGTTATTCTCTTGCAGTTAGTCATTCTATAGGAACCATTTATTGTTTAATATTTGGTGACAAGAACTTGGATTTTACTGGTTTTCTAAAAAGATGTGATAATTTTTTAGATTTATTCACAAAAATTTAGTTGATAAAGTTGGTAGGTAGACAGGCAGGAGACTAAAAGAACACACGATGTAGAAATAGAATAATTTGATTATTTGAATCGGTGCTTATGAATCTAAACACGAAAATGCTGTGGAGCAAAGACTATAGCTCTCCTGTTTTAAAGAAAATAATGAGCTTCAAGCTATTTTCAAAAGTCCTCCAAAAAGTCTTGTAATTTTTGCTGGAAGTATGAGAAAAATCAGAACTAATGAACTATAATCTATTAGACATATCCTAATGTGGAATTTAGAATTTATAAAGGAATAATGCTGACACATGCTTGACAGCTCATAGGCAGATAATGCATAGTGTGTTGGAATAGAGAATCACCATGCTTAAATTCTTTTTTAAATTGAATTAATTGTATAAGAGGTTTTGGTGTGAGAATTCCACAGATGTCCACACTATAATGTGAACAAATTCACCCCTCTGTTATGTTTTTTGTGGGCTGAGGCTGTGTCTCAGTAGAGTAACACTTGTCCAACACAGGCAAGGCTTGTGTTTGATCCTCAGCAATATAGTGCGTTTTTAATTTAAAAAAACAAATTATGATTTAAATTTGTTTTCATTCTAACTTCTGTAAACTTATTTGTAAAACTAATGCTAAAATATTAGAGTCCATTAGAACCAGATGGTAAATGGCAAAGTCTTTTTTTCATGCATACTGGTAACTTGAATAAACTATCCAAGTAGTGGTTGTGGATTGATAGATGACCGTATGACGCTGTTTTTAACAGAAATCACATGCAGTGTGACGTGCAGGTGAATATAAATACATGAAATGTTGGGAATGGGAGGCTGAAATCTGATCTGTTCATCTCTGGGGAAGAAGTAGAGAAGGGCAGCCTCAGGGGGTTTGGAGAAATAGATAAAGAGATAAAGCTGTAGGTAAAAACTGGTAAGACAGAATGAACAGCAAGGCAAATGCTAATTTTGGTGTGCTAAAAGTGAAAGTTAAAATAAAAATAAAAGATTTCCAATGAACAGAATATAAAATTTTGAGACCATTCTGTTTTCAAATCCAACATACAATATTTCGATTAAGGTAATAATTAAATCTGGAAATAATTTTACTTAATTTCCTTTTATTCTTACGGATAAAAATAATTTAAATAGAAATAAGCACAAAACAGTCTTTTCTGATGAACATAGTATTTGATCTTAGACAATAGACAAAAGGGTCTTAGAAAGATAGGTAGTTGCTGGAGATGTGGCTCAGGTAAGTGGTCAAATACCTTGCCTAGTAAGCTCAAGGCTCTGAGTTCAAAACTCAGTGCTACAAAAGCAAAACAAATTAAAAAAAGTAGATAGGCTTCACTAGTGGAGCCATTGTAAGATTCTGTGACCATTGTACTTCAGCGCACTGTTACTCAGTAATCTAGTTACTGATTTATGGTTAAAATTTATCTTTCATACTCAAATTCTTGTGTGTGTGTATGCGTATGTGCATGCGAGAGTGTGTGTGTGTGTGTGTGTGTGTGTGTGTGTGTGTGTGTGTGCCAGCAGTGGGGCTTGAACTCAAGGACTTGTGCTCTTGCTCAGCTTTCACTTCCATGGCTGGCACTTTACCACTTGAGCCATACCTCCATTCCTGGCCTTTGGCTGTCCAGGTTGACTTCAAACCATGATTCTCAGCTGTCAGCCTCCTGAGTAGCTACAGTAGATGTGAACCACTGTGAACCACAGCCCAGATGTGCAATGGGCTCTTAATATTTATGTTTAAGGTCTTGTCTTCTCTCTTATTGTCTAGATATGGAACTTTTTCATGCTATTTTAAAGAATTTTTAGAAACTATTTCCATGCCATAAATTGATATAATTCGTTTTGCAGGCCAACTCTACAAGAAGAAAAGAAAATCATCATAAAAAATGGAAGGCATCCTGTGATTGATGTGCTACTCGGAGAACAGGATCAATACGTTCCCAATAATACAAATTTATCAGTATGTACCACATTATGCTAAAAAAATAAGTAAAAGATATAACACTGATTCCCAACCTTCCAGGTTATGACTTTGGCTATATACAGACTGATCCTGGGCATAACTTTGTATTTACCACTCACTATGGAATTAGTACAATTTCCAGTGAAAAATTATCTGTAAATGGAAAGATTTTTTTCCATTAAAGGGGATTATCTTAGTCAAAAAAGTTCTTTACATTCATAAATACTCAAATATGCCAATGAGGTTGGAGTCATACCCTAGTTCTGCAGATTCTTGTTCTACATTTTCAAATGCTCTGTGAAAGAATTGGAGATGTTTTCACTGATTTTGGTAATGAGAATTTTTATCATATGAACTGGAATTCTGTAGGACACTGATGGTCCAACATCCTCATTCATTTAACATATACCTCAGATGATGAGGTGAGAATAAGGTAATAAACAAGACAGATTGGTTCCTTGCCCTTACATAGCTGTGTATGAGTCAGAATCTTGAAAATCAGGGTGTTCTAGGAGCAGGTTAATCCAATGGGGGAGCATCGAGGCAAGTTTTCTAGGGTGAGGTTATTAAAGTCAATCTAGGAAGGGAAGTGGAACAAGTATGCCAGCCTGCTGAGGGAAGACAAAGCAGGGTGAAGATGTTGAATAAGATAATACATAGTGAAAAGAAATGTTCAGAGATGAGGAGGAGGCCAATTCCCTTATATACTACATTAAGAAATTCACATTCGTTTCCCAAGAATATTAGCAAGTGATTGAAGCTGAGGAAAAAAGTGAACTTGTGGCAGAGTATATGTGTTACATAAAGTTACATTGTAAAAGCCCAAATAGAGTCAGATAGTAAATAGCAAGGATAGATGTTATGTTACAACAATCCTACTATAATACAGAAAAAGAAACCAGAATGAACTGAACTTGATTGACTTAGGAGAGATGACCAGGTGTTTTAGAAAGAGATTGAAGATTCAGGGAGAGGGGATGGGCTGATAGATGACATTATTTACTATGAAAACCATTCCGAGTTCATTAACTAGTGTTAATACATTTCACTGATTTGGCTCTCTGTTAATTGGGAAAACAGTCCTGGATGATAGAAGATTTACATGCCAAAGGGGCAGACAAAGGATTTATAATTGTAAGCTTTCTGAAGTAATTACTATAAGAAGGGCTTCAGAGGTCTATCTGTCTATCACCAAGCTTTGGCTGAAACGAACATTACTATTAACAGAGTTTTCTCAGGCAGGCACAGTATGTGGGCATGAGTAGCCCTAAGGATGCAGCCTTAAGCTTTTAGAAACTAGGCTAGGGTTTAGATTTCCACCTTAAATTATGGATGAAATAATTTTTGATCAGTCTAGTGTTTTCATAAGTGGTAGCTGAATCCTAGTTAAAAAGAGGGAGCAGAACAAGCCTGACTAGAGTTTTCACGGAGGAGTGAGTTTTTGTCAACGTAACATAAAATAATGTGAGGATGGGGTTCAGTAGTTGAGAGAGAGATTGAATCAGAGAAAGAAACACCTGCCTTGAGATTTCAGAGGTGGTGGTGTTCTGGTTAATTACAAGATCTTAAGTATGGCCGTGAAATGTGGGTAGCAAAAGGGGAGAAGAACATCTTGGCAAATGAGATCAAGAAACAAAGTTTAACATATTTATAATGTACCGTGTGATTTTTTTTTTTTGTTTCTTTGTATGTCCCACCCCCACGATAAAACCCCTGTTTTCAC
This sequence comes from Dipodomys spectabilis, assembly GCF_019054845.1. Taxonomy (NCBI): domain Eukaryota; kingdom Metazoa; phylum Chordata; class Mammalia; order Rodentia; family Heteromyidae; genus Dipodomys; species Dipodomys spectabilis. Next base: position 21,242,344 of record NW_024870817.1, on the reverse strand, counting down.
TGTATTTGATGTCGGTGCCCTGCATCTTGTATATACAATTCTCTAATTTGGGGAGGGGAGGGGAAAAAACCAAAATGCTTAAATAAGGATACAGGTTGACCCATTGTAACAATGAGATGTACAAAACACTATGTTGAAAAACGAACATTACAATTTAGGTGGGGGTGGGGGTGGAGGGAGGAGTGTAGTTGTGGAGGTGGGAGGGAAGGGATGTAGGGGAAAAACAAAGAAGGAGACAGCAATGCTTGCTAGGAAATGTACTCATTACCTTGCTCATGTAACTAACCCCTCTGTACAGTATTTTTACAATAAAAAAGTATCTTAAAAAAAGAAATTTAGGAGAGTCATTCATGGAAATGTTGAGATCATGTAAGATAACTTGTGGTAGAAGATGGTAGTGATCCAGGAATGTCAAGGAATGAAGCCTAGAGACATGTGGTTTGTAGACCCCTGCATTGTGGGTGAGCAGAGGTGGTAGCCCTAAGGAAGTTAGGAACAACTTCTGAACCCTGAGGCACATAGGGCAGAATGTAGCAGAAAGCACATCCTCCAATGAGAGGACTGCAGGGAGGTAGCAGACTATCAGGTTTTCATTTTAGTGCATGAAGGCGAAGTGTAGCAAAGTGGTTAGAAAGTAGATGTGTTAGGGGATGTTTCTGAGGACTGAGATGTGCCAGAGCAGTTGGAGAGTAGACCAGAGCATCAGGATTTGGGACTGTAATAGTTTTCCATCCTGGGCAGTGAATAAGGATGACAGATGTGTGGCCTGGCAGATGTGTCTGGCTGTGAGAGTGGTGAGTGAAATGAAAAAAGCTTTGATTTCCATCCATGTTCATACTCCATTTGATACAGTGACTTTTGGGTAGTACATAATCCATATCTTGGCCTGTTCAGGCTGTAACCAAGTGCCATAGACTCAGTGCCTTATAAACAACAGAAATATATTGGCCATAGTTTTAGAGGCTGAAAAGTCCAAAATTAAGTTTGCTTTGGCTGTTGGGAGCCTGTTTGTGCTTTATGAATGGTACTTTCTCACTGACATGGGACAAGATGAGATATCTCCCTCAGACTGTAATGGCCAAGTCATGTCACAAGGCCACACCATTTAATACTACTGCCAGGGAACTTAGAATTTCAGTGTGACTTTTGGGGGAATACAACATTTAGACCATAGTAACCCCAGGCCCAGTGTCTATGAGTGTGTTAATTTTTATTATAAAATTTGCATATTAATTTATTAAACAAGTTAATAGGTACTAATCCTGTTATTATTTTTTAAAGAAACCTATTTGAGCATAAGAAGTTCTTTTTCAGTTCCCATAATACCAGTAGATGTAGCTTTTTTTTTTGAGACATTAATACAGTTCTAGTATTTCATAGCTTGGCTTAAATTAAGTTATAAGTCACTTAAAAATAATTTCCTGTTTCTGATTCTCATGCCCATCAACTTGATCCCAAGCATATTATCCTTGGCATTGATTTCTTTTGTTGTTTCTTTTTCTTTTTCTTTTTGTCTACGAACATATTTAAATTTTGAACAAAAATTTTTTTGTTTCCATATGACCAAGTTTATTCTTTTTTTAAACATATATTTTTTATTGTAAAGATACTGTACAGAGGGGTTACAGTTACATGAGCAAGGTAATGAGTCCATTTCCTATCGAGCATTGTTATTCCCTCCTTTGTTTTTCCTCCACCATCCCTTTCCTCCCCAACTCCTCCTCCCAGCCCTCCAAGTTATAAAGATTGTTTTCAACATAGTGTTTTGTACATCTCATTATTACAATAGGTCATCCTGTATCTTTATTTCAGCATTTTGTTATTTCCCTTCCCCTCCCAAATTAGAAAAATATATATACAAAATTCAAGACACTGGAATTAAATACAGTGACAACATACAAAGAAACAAAAATGAATCACATAGTACATTATAAGTACATTAAAAAGAAGAACAAGAAAGATAAAATCTCTTGTATCCCTATCTTGGGGTTCATTTCACTTAGCATCAGGTTATATGGTCATATGTACATAGCTTTTGACCTCTTCTGCTTATCCTAGACATATACTAGTTATTGCAGATGAGGGAAACCATGAGACCTATGTTACTTTGAGTCTGGCTTACTTCACTTAATATAATTTTTTCCAAGTCTTTCCATTTTCTAACTAATGGGGCAGTGTCATTTTTTCTGATGGAGGCATAAAATCTTGATCCAGCATGAAACTGCAGAGCTTCTGCATGGCAACGGACATAGCAAGCAAGATCAATAGAAAGCTCATGGATTGAGAGAAGATCTTCACTAGCCATACAGTGGACAAGGGTCTCATATCTAAAATATACTTAGAAACTTAAATCCCCCAACAACAAATCCTCAAAGAAACAACCACCCTATTAATAAGTGGACTAAAGACTTAAAGAGAGACTTCTCTTTTTTCTTTTTCTATCCTCCTCTCTGCTTTCTTTTAAACAGTGTATTATACTGTTTAATAAAATAGGATGTGAAGAACGAAAATAGCCTTCTAATTACAAGGATGTTTTAAAGAAACATTGAACTTTTATACTTAAATTTTTACAAAATAAATGGAGTGGTTTATTTTCCTTGTAGGCACCTTAGACTATTCTAGAATATTCATTTCTTTTACATTCGGTTTTTTTCTGACTTGAGTAGGAGTTGACATGGAACTGTTGCTATGGTGAATGCATTCTATTTTTTAGAATATAAATTTATATATAGGGATAGTGGGGAGAAAAGTTACTATGTAAAAATCCAATCTAAAATATCTAATGGTTATTAATTTATCAAATAAACCCTGAAAATAATTTCCTCCAGGTTAAAAGGCATTGTGGCTTTTGATAATCATGCAGTTTTAAGGAAAGGTCTTTTATGTGTGTAAATTATATGTGTGCCTTCAGGAATTCTCTGTTATAATATGAAATTATTATAGTGCATCTGAACAAGCTAACTTTCTGCCCACTTTCTCTCTCCTGATTTTAAGAATAGTTTTTAAGCTCCTATCCCCACTTTCCTTTTTCTCTTTCCTGTTGGGATATTGTAGCTGCTAGATTGTACATCCAACCTCCATCATGTCCACCTCCATTATTCTTCAGTCTTTTCTACCTTGTATTACTCTCCCCTTTGAATTCATGCTGTGCATTCCAACAGTATTGGACTTCTTCCAGTTCCCAAGTGACAGTGCCTCTGGGGCTTAGCAGATGGTCTTCCCTCTGCCTACAATGTCATCTTTCCCCATCTCATTCCCTCCCATCTCCCATCCACCCACAGCTCACCCAGCCCCACTGTCTTGCTCAGCTTGTTCTTCCCATCTTGTCTTGGATGACTCCTCTGGCAGGAAGCCCCTCTGCCTCATGCCAGCCTCTCTACTTCTTCCCATCCTGGTCTGGATACTTATTTCACTAAGTTATAATTGCTCTTTTTGGTTTGTGTTTCCAGCAGACTAGAAGCCTTGAAGAGAACAGGGAACAGGTCTGTCTGTGTTAGGTATAATCCCAGTATCAGTCACATATCACTGACATATAGCAGGAACCTAATCAGATCTACTAAATAAGGATAGCTAGAAGCAATCCCCAAGTCTCACTTGGAATTTTTGCCTGTTTTAATTCCTCCACAAAATATTATTATTTTCAGCGCATTATATGGAGATTTCACAGTTAACAGATTAATTGCAGTGAAGGAAAATTAGGAATCTAGGTCCCTGTTGGTGTGGGGAAGAAGTGGCCTTCCAGAGGCTTTTTGAGTTGGATGATGTTGATTGATTTCCTAAAACAGACATGTTTGAAGGCAAGATAGTACTTTCCAACTTTTTTTCACTATAGCACACATTGAAAATGATTATATAGCATTTTGATAGCATTATAGACTAAAAGGAGCAGGAAGAGATTGCTCAGTGCCAAAGGAGGCAGGTCAGTGGCCCTGGCCACTCCAGCACTGCGTGGCACCATGAAGGTTAGGGAGTGAGCATCTTGGCATGCCTGGAGCCCTCCGAAAAACCAAGACGTCTGCTTGGAAACTCCACAGTAAGCACTCAGCTTGCCTACAGCTGTGAGCTTACTAAACGAAACAGCTCTCTTGTGGATGGATTTTTGATAGCCATGAAAGTTTGGGTGTTGGATTTGAATTAGACACTGGAATCTGAGTCTCAATCCCTTCTTTGGAAGTCAAGCAGTGTATGAGACTCTTCAGTCCCTAACAGTGTGTGACAGTATTCGAGTGGAATGCTTACATTTATTTTTTATATAAATGAGTGTTTGAAGTTGGCAAAGATGAGGACAGATTTGCAGTATCTTCTTTTCTTCCAGTACAAGTGCTTCTACTTGTCTTGGAAATGCTTGCATTGGCAACCTGATAATTAAAAGACTAATTAAAGTAATACAGTACCGTTGGTATCCATGGGTATATGGTTCCAAGGAGACTGCTATTGATGAAAAACTATAAATGCTGTGGATTCTTGATTCATTTTTCCCTTAATAATAGAGCCACCCAACATCTGCTAAAGACATGCTACCTTTCAACAAATCTGAACCTTTTCACTTTCTCACTTAAACTAAGTGCAGTAACTTTTACATTGCTCTTTGGGAAGTAAATTTCAACAAAACTAAGGGTAGATCATACACCAGTTAAAATATAACTGCTGATGAAGCAAGCCTGACTGAGCTGTCTGCATCTGCATAATATATGTGTGGGAATTTAAAAATGTGATTCTGAAATTTCTCTTGGTTTTATTTATTAAATAAAACAGTAATAAGTCCACAAATGAGCTGATCTTCACTATATTCATAAGCTGTTCACTACTTGTATATTTAGTGACCAAGGAGAACAGTAGTAATAGACTATAAAATAATGTCCGAGCTTTAAGCGTAATTTCATTCTGTGGCTAGATAATTCTTACAGATTCTATCAGTGAACTTTTCACATAGCAAGATAATTGAATTATGAGCCCCAGGATAGGGACAGCGAATTTGATCAGGGTGTGTATTGTATGGGTGTATAAAATGAAATCCTCCTTAACTAATAGATGGTGATAAAAGTGTTATTAAAAAACAAGAAAAAAACCTAAAGGAAAATACTAGTGGTAATTAACAGTTACCATTAATTACCATTATTGTTAATTATTATTATAATTATCATTGTTTTCTGTGACTTTTGTACTGTTCCTCTCCTTGCTTCTGAAACTGGGATGAGGAAGGATATAGATGCAGTAACTGTTGTTTTTCTGTGTGTGTGTTCTGACTGTGTTGCTTGCTCTCTGCCCAGGATGGTCTTCCTCTTTCTTCATGTCCTTTACCTATCTCCATTGAGTGAACTTCTATTCATCCTTCAAGACCCAACAAAGTACTGCTTCCCTCATGAGCATCACTCGATCCAGAAATCTTTCTATTCTAAGACTTATCTCTTGTTTTAATTTTTTTGTTGTTGTTGTTGGTTGTAGGGCTTGAACTCTGGGCCTGGGCACTGCCCCTGAACTCTTCAGCTCAAGGCAAGCGCTTTACCCACTTGAGCCCACAGCACTATTTCTGGTGGTTAATTGGAGATAAGAGTCTTATGGACTTCCCTGCCTGGGCTGGCTTTGAACCTTGATCTTCAGATGTCAGCCTCCTGAGTAGCTAGGATTACAGGCATGAGCCATCAGTGCCTGGCTGTTTTAAAATTTTTATATGTACTACTTTTGGTGCATAGGGATAGTTGGAAAGTGCTGCATGATGATAGGAGGTATAAACTCAAATCTCTTTTACTGTCATCTTGTATAGGCCACCATTCTTCTTGGGCCTTGGTCTTCATCCATAAACAGGAGAAATTGGGTTGGGTTCCAGGCAGCTGTTCTTTTTTGTTTGTTTGTTCGTTTGTTTTTTTGGTCGGTCGTGGGGCTTGAACTCTGGGCCTGAGCTCTGTCCCTCAGCTCTTCAGCCCAAGGCTACCGCTCTACCACTTGAGCTACAGCGCCACTTCCTGTTTTCTGGTACTTTATTGGAGATAAGAGTTTCACAGACTTTCCTGCCCGGGCTGGCTTTGAACCGCGATCCTCAGATCTCAGCCTCCTGAGTAGCTAGGATTACAGGCGTGAGCCACCTGCACCCGACTCCAGGCAGCTGTTATACTCAGTGCGGTCCAAGAGAATAATATCTGGGTGGGAAGTATTTTGTTTGCTAAGATGGCATCTCAACTCACACTACTGCTTTCCAGCCTTACTGTTCCCTTTCTTGATCACCTTGGGTTAAAAGTACAAAGATGTGGCTGAGAACTTTATCTGGAGGAGTTTCTCACTGTCACCTGCTATTGATTGTCATTTTCAGGGAATAAAACGCTTTGAAACTGCCACATTTCCCCCCAGTGGCCTGAAGGTATTATAAAAATAGCTCTACCATAATTAGTTTTTAAATATTGAAATCATTGTCTGTACCTGTCAAGAAAGAAAGCATTGTTTGCAGAAAATTACTTGTTACTGGGAACTTAGAAATGAACATGTGACAATTTTAGATTTTTTTTTTATTGTGAGAATACCGTACAGAGGAATTACAATCACATGGGCAAGATAACGAGTACATTTCTTATCAAGCATTATTGCCTCCTCTGTTTCCCCTTCCCATCCCTTCCCATACTCCTCCCTCCCTCCACCCGATCTTCCCTCTACTCCCCACCAAAGTTGTAAAGTTTGTTTTTCGACATAACGACACAACGACTTGAAATAGGCCCACCTGTATCCCTAGTTAAATGATTTGTTTTTTCCCTTCCCCTCCACAAATTATACCAACATCAAATACAGTGAAATCATGGGTTATATCGTGGGGGAGGGACATACAAAGCAACAAAGAAATCATCTTATAAATATATTAGAAACAATTGCATGAAAGGAAAAAAAACAAGAAAACATTTGAATACTTATCTTAGGGTTCATTTCCCTAACATCAACTTATGTGACCTTTTCTGCTTGACTCAGACATATAATAGTTATTGCAAATAAGGGAAACCATGGGACCTATGTTTCTTTGGGCCTGGCTTACTTCACTTAATATAATTTTTTCCAAGTCTTTCCATTTCCTAACAAATGGGGCAATGTCATTCTTTCTGATGGAGGCATAGAATTCCATTTGTATATATACCACATTTTCTTGATCCATTCATCTACTGAGGGGCATCTGGGTTGGTTCCATATCTTAGCTATGGTAAATAATGCTGCAGTTAACATAGTCGTGCTGGTAGCTTTCGTGTGGTCTTGTTTGTGATCGTTTGGGTAAATGCCCGAAAGTGGGATTGCTGGGTCATAGGGGAACTCTATGTGGAGTCTTTTGAGGAACCTCCATACTACTTTCCAAAGTGGTTGTACAAGTTTACACTCCCACCAGCAATGCAGTAAGGTTCCCTTCTGTCCACATCCACTCCAGCATCTGTTGTTATTAGAGTTCTTGATGATAGCCATTCTAACTGGGGTGAGGTGGTATCTCCATGTTGTTTTGGTTTGCATTTCTTTTATGGCTAGAGAGGTTGAGCATTTCTTCATGTGTCTATTGGCCATCCTTCTTTCCTCTTCAGAGAAGTTTCTCTTTAAGTCTTTAGTCCACTTATTTATCGGGCAGTTGTTTCTTTGAAGGTTTGACAATTTTAGATTTTATTTTATTTTACTTTTTTGGAGGGACTGGTGATTGAACTCATTTTATTCCTCTTACTTAGGCAAGTACTCTAACATTTGAGTTACACCTCAAGCCTAGATTTTATTTCTTTTTACTGTTTCACCATGTATTTTCTGATTTCATAGTTGCATGACTTTACATCTTGCTATTACATCCATTGGTGGAACCACGACCCTTAGTTACCACCCTTAGCTATTCTTGCTAAGTAATAACTCTGATTCCCTATTGTTGAGCAAATATCAATACCATAGAAAATAGTGACATGAGCCTACTAAATGGCAATGTGAGAAACTGGATCCCATCTTCTAACTATATGCTTTACTTTTGACAGTTTATTACATTAAGATTTAAAAAATTACAAATTACGAATTCTCATTGGATGGAGAAGCTGAGTTGAACAACAAATACGAACACTCATATCAGAGAAAGGGTATACATTTTTTCTTTCTTATAGCTTACTGGCTATGAAAAAACTCATCCTTACATGCTCACAGAGTTGGATAGCCATGTTTGAGGCAATTTCTCTAATATTACAGCACAGTTCAGGGAGCCTCCACAGGGAATAGAGAGTTTCCTTTCTTGAGTTCTTCCTGGCTTTGGTGTTTTTCACTTGCTATTGTGGACTTCTCTCTATTGTCCAATTTTTATATAATGTTCTGAATATCCAGGTAACAAGGGTACCATTTGGAAGTTATGTGACTTTTTCCTAAATTACATAAGCATTTATAGTTACTTGTTCAGTATGACAATCCGTGAAATAACTAAACTTATTCATTTGGGTTTTTAATTTTTTTTTAAATATTTTAAACAAATAGAAAAAAAGCAAAGGACCATATTGCTTTGCACCCCTGTTAATGTTATAGAGTGACATTTTGTGATAGTTTACACAGGTAAGTTTGCATCTAATTAATTACCACCCACTTTTATTTTCGTCCCCTCCTATGCCTCCATGGCACCATCCTTATGCATGGTTTTTATTATTTTATATGACAAATATATATCTATTAGCATTATATTGTTTTTTATGTTTTAAAATATACATAAATATCCCAGTGAGTTTATCTTATGTTTTAAAAATTTGTTTGTCATTCATTTCTTTAATGTACAGAGGAGTTACAGAGTACATTTCTTTTTTTTTTTTTTTTTCCTGCTTATGTGGTGCTGAGGAATCGAACCCAGGGCCTCATGCCTGCAAGGCAAGCGCTCTACCACTGAGCCACCTTCCCAGCTCCAGAGTACATTTCTTTTTGAACAGTGTTACCTCTTCGCTTGTTTTTTCCAAATTTTTCCCTTCTGAGTCCCCTCCCTCACCCCAAGTTGTATAGTTCATTTTCAACATAGTATCTAGTGAGTATCACTGCTGAAGTAGTTCACCCTTTGTCCCAAGTCTGTCTAATTATATTGGTATTCCAATTGCTTTAATAATTATAAAAGTAGATACATTCAACCTCCTAATGACAGTTTATTTCTGCTTTTCTTTGTGGATATAAACTGTACTGCAGTGAAAAATTTGATATTCACTTGTATGTTTTTTTATGGAAGATATTTTTAAAAAGTTACTAACTGTTCTGGTAAGTCAGGCTACTTGAGAGGCATAGATTGGGGGTTTATGGTTCAAGGCCAGCCTGGGCCAAAATTGTTTTTAAAAGTTTCAAGGCTCCTATCTCTACCATCAGCTGGCATTCCATAGATTTGGGGAAGCACAAATTGGAAGTCACATTCAGGCAGTCTCTGCATAAAATATAACCTTATCCTGAAAATAACTAACACAAAATGGTGCTGACAGGGTGGCTCAAGTGATTAGAGCACCTGTCTAATAAGTGCAAGGCCTTGAGTTCAATCACCAGCTCAGAAGGGGGAAAAAGATGAGTTCCTTGTTATAACGACTTTAAGCCCCTAGAATCTTTTTAGATGTGAAAATATATCTTAAAATAATTGTTTCAAAATTTTCCTACCCATATTTCTTTTTAAAATTTCAGTGTTTTACTGATAAACACAAACATTTTTATCAGTTAAAGCTGGGACTATGGTGCAGGTAATACATAACTTGGCTTAGCAAGTGAGAGGCCCTGATTTTAAATCTCACTACATGTGCATGTGTGTGCATGTGTGCATGTATGTGCACACACACACACTTATGGAGTAACATTATATTTTGATACATATGTACATTGTATAGTATTTAAGCAGGGTAAACCTGTCTGTCTCCTCAAATGTTTATCATTTCTTTTTGATAAAAATATTTATAATAATAATAATCAGGCTGGGAAGGTGGCTCAGTGGTAGAGCGCTTGCCTTGCATGCCTGAGGCCCTGGGTTCGATTCCTCAGCACCACATAAGCAAAAAGAAAAAAGCCAGAAGTGGTGCTGTGGCTCAAGTGGTAGAGCGCTAGCCTTGAGCTGAAGAGCTTAGGGACAGTGCCCAGGCCCAGAGTTCAGGCCCCAGGACTGGACCCTCCCCAAAAGAAGTATTTATAATAATCTTTTCTTCTAGCTAGTTGAAAGATATAGTACATTATCAATATCTACAGTGCACCAGAACTACTTACTCCTATTTAACTGCAACTCAGTACCCACTGGTCAAACCTTTCTCCATCCTCCCTTCCTGTACCTTCTATTTCCTCAATCCTCAGATAACCAGCAAACTACTCTCAGGTTCAGTAAGGTTAACTTTTTTTTTTTTTAATTCCGTATTTGATTCTGGTCAGGTGGTACTTGCCTGGCTTATTTCACTTAACCTAATCATCTCAGTTCCATCTACTTTTTTGCAAATGACAGGATTTCTCATCCATTCTTCTGACTAAATAATATTCCATTTCAGTGTGAATGTATATGTGTGTATGTGCACGTGTGCACATATACACACATGTATGAGTGTGTGTGATATCACCATGTCTCAGTTATCATGAATAATGCTGTACTACACATGGGAGTGCAGGTTTCTCTTTAATATACTGGTTTCTTTTCTGTGGGCACTTACCAGGCATTCCTTTTAGATAAATATCAAGAATAACTTAATTGACTGATGCTACTTGTAGTATTTTTTTCTAATAATATGCTTTGGTTAACCTTTTGTATTCTTTTTCTCTACAAATATCTTATTTGTATCCTATGTCCATTTTCCATTGTGTTAGTGTTATTGATATGTAGGAGTTATATATTATCTATTACTTCTTTGTTATTTGCCTTTCCAGGTTTGGATTCCATGTCATATATCACTGTGACTATATCACAGTGTATCTGTTCTACTGTTGATGAACACCTGGTTTACTTCCAATTTGAGACTGTTGTGAAAAGTACCACTGTGAACAATCTTTTACTCATCATTTGTTATGCTTTATCTTTGGCAACATACCTGGGAACAGAATTGTTTTGTTTTTCTATTTTCTTTAATTTCATCCTCTCTCTTGATGTCATTTAACCTTTTCCCTATGATGGCTTTTCTTTTTTTTTTTTTGTCGGACGTGGGGCTTGAACTCTGGACTTGGGTGCTGTCCTTGTGCTCTTCAGCTCAAGGCAAGCGCTCTACCGCTTGAGCCACAGCACCACTTCCGGTTTTCTAGCGGTTTATTGGAGATAAGAGTCCCATGAACTTTCCTGCCCGGACTGACTTTGAACCTCAATCTTCAGATCTTAGCCTCCTGAATGCTAGGATTACAGGCGTGAGCCACTGGTGCCCGGCTTAGCCCCATGATGGCTTTTCATATTGAATTCTTCCATCCACGTAGATTTAGTGTAGGAGGGTTGTATGAGATTCTGGCCACTTTTCACATGGACATCTAGTTTTGCCACACTCATTTAATGAATATTGCTTTTTTGTTTGTTTGTAATCCTCTTGCTACTTTTCTGTTTGCTTCTTTCTGAAGTTGCATCATATTACTGTATTATAATAACATCCCTCCTGGGTGTGCTTCGTCTAAAGTATATGGACTTTCCTTGGGATTTTGCTGCATCCAGTAAATTTCATATTAGCTTCTGCTAATCATGTTGCTTGCTTATTAATTTGTGAGAATGGATTAATTTCTTTTTTTAGAAAACAATTTCTATTAACATATAACATACCGAAAAAAATAGACAGAAGTCGTAGACATACAGCTTAAGGAAATACTTCAAAGTGTACATACTAAAGTATCCAGCACCCAGAGTCAGAAATAGGTCAGTAGAATAGAACTAGAACACATTCTAGAAGGCCTCTTCTAAAGTAGAGGAGCTCTTCCCAACAGCTGTTTGTCCCCCCTTCCTCAATAATCTCTGTCCTAATTTCTTTCATAGTGATTTTGTCTGACTTTGAACTTTATCTGAATTGCAACATACCTTCTGTCTGGCTTCTTTGGTTCTACATTAGTTTTATGAGATTCACCTACAATTGTAGTTTATTTCTGTAATCATATCAAATTCTCTTATGAATATATCACAACTTATCTGTCCCAGTATTGGCAAACACTTGAATTACTTCCAATTTAAGGCCATTATAAAAAGCACTGCTGCAAACAGTCTTTCATTTATCTTTTGTTATGTATCATACACATTTCTGCTTGGCATGTCTGTGGGAGCAGAATTGTTTGGCTGTGTCTATTTTCAGCCTCAGTAGATACTGCTGAAGTTTTCTGAAATGTTTTACAGTTTACTTCCTTACAGTAGAATAAGAATTTCAGTTCTCAGATCTTTGTGTCAAATTGCCAATACAAAAATGGGAATGTCTCAAATGATAGAGCACCTGCCTAACAAACAAGAGGCCCTGATTTCAAACCTCAATACTCTCTCCTCCCTTAAAAAGGAAATCTGTGCCTCCCCCCAAATCATAAGTTATCTGTAATGCTATTGTTTTTCCATCTTTCAAACATGAAATTTACTTGAATTTGGGTATTATTTATAGTCTAAGTTGGGGGGTCACATATTTCATTATTTATGGACACTCTTTTGACTCAGTATTGATGTTCTTGAGAACACCATTCTTTGCTGCGGCTGCTATGTCATTACTTTTGTCAAAAATGTATTCCTGTCAATTGGTTTTTGGGTTCTGTTGTATTTGCCTGGTATAATTGTATGTCTTTGTACCAAATTACCCTACCTTAATTATTGTACCATTATAATATTGAGTAATACCTCCTGCCTTGGCTTATGATTTTATTCAGCAGTTTTGCTTATAGATGTATTGGTCCATAATTTCTCTTTCTTCTATTGCTCTTGTGTTGGTATCAATATTGTGTTGACGTTTTCAAATGATTTGGAAAAGTGCCTTCTGTTTTCTGGAAGCATTTTTATAGTATTGGGGCTATTTCTTAAATGTTTTTTAAGAATGTAGTGGGGATATTAACTGTGTTGTTTTTTTCCTGTGGGAGGTATTTTAATTACAGATTCATTTTCATATTAATAGGTATAGGGTTATTAGTGCTTCCATTTCTTGTGTCATTTTGCCATTAAAAACTTGTTCATTTAATTAAATATATTTAAATATTTTGTTATGCTAAATATTTGTCTATTAATAAGCTTATTATTTTGTAATTTCGCTAACACTTATTTTTTTCATTAGTCTTTATGCTCACTTCTTTCTCTGTTCCTACTATGATGTGATTTTTTTTGTTTCAAAAACTACAGATTCACTCCAGTTCTTTTTTGTAGTGAAGATTCTGTGCTTTGTATAAACCCACATGGAACCATCAGAAAAGGAACACTAGGAAGAACAGCATTAGGATATGAGGCAGTTTTAGGGATAGAACACATTTTTAATCTTTTCTTTCAAGCATAAGCTTTCATAATTGTTCATTTTGAACCCTCATTATTTTCATGAAGTTTTTCAACTCCTTTTGTTGCCTTGTACCTTGTCTCTTAGTGCCATAATTATGGCCTTTTTCTGTAAATCTTTAATTCCTCACTAGTTCCCTCTGAGTGAGCCTGTCCCTGGTTTTCAGGTGATTATAGATTGGCCTTATTTGAGAACTTCCATGGTAGGCCCCCTGACCAGTTCCAGATTGATTCCTCTTGTCAGCCATTGCTGAGGTGGTGGGTGTACATGGCACAGACCATGGGTGTCCCACACTGATTCCTCCGCTGAGCACAGTGGTCAGACAAGTTCTCTTAGCAGTCTGTACGTGGCAAGTACTATAATTGGTTAATACAAGGGCATTCTAGGGGTGTCAATCATATTAAGAGTAACAGCTCTTCTTCCTCTTTCACCAGTTTTTAAAATGCCAATGAATAATTAAATTCTGGTGAGATTGTATCTAGAATTTGGTGTTGTAAACTTCTTTTAATAGTCATTTGCCTATGACTGTAAAATTCATATGCTGCCAACCAAATTAGAGCCCTGGGCAATGAGAAATTTAATATTTAGAGTTTTAAGATTAACAAATGGATCAACAAGATTTTAACATATAAGCAGTATAAAAAAACACTCATATAGAAATATTAGAAAATGCTTAGGAAGAAAGCCATAGAGATTATGCAGTTCGGGTTACTTTCTATTTCCTAGAAGTAGCTATGACTGATTGCTCAGAATTTATTTTTCTGCAATATCATAGTTTAGGCTGACAGTAAAGAGGTTCTCTTTCTCTTTGTGATTCATATTGTTGACTGCTTCAGTGGGATGTAGTTTGTCCCAAGGGTTGATGTGTTGGAAACAGGGTGTTCAGTGTTGTGATGTGAGAGATGATGGACTAAGCTGGTGGTATGGCTCCATGGTAGATCAAAAGCTTAGCAAGAATGGGTTCTAGGTTCAACCCCTAGCACCAAAAGAAGAGAGGTGGCACCAATTGGAAAGTAATTCAGTCATTAGGAGCCCTGCTCTCACATGGGATTAAATCTGGTTTGTTACAATAAGAGTGAGCTTGGCCCCTCCCCAGTTTCTGGCTTCCTGTCTTGCCATTTGAATTCCTCCCACAAGTGTTCCCCTCATTGTGTTGCTATCCACCAAGAAGTATCCACCCTAGCTGGGCGGAAGCCAGCACCATGCTCATGCTCTTGGACCTTCAGAACTATGAACTAAGTGACACTCTTTCTGTACAAAATTTACCTAGCCTTATTTGTTTTATAATCTCAATGGTAAATGAATTAATGAAGCAATAAACCACAAAGCAACATTGTGCCTATTAAATTCCTCGCTGTAAGAATAAATTACACCTAGCTACTCAGGAGGCTGAGAGCTGAGGATTGCATGTTGAAGCCAGCCTGTACAGAAAAGAGCCCAGGCCCTGAGTTCAAGCCCCACAACCAACACAAAAAAAGAATAAATTACAGATGTTGCATGAAAACTCTGTTGGTACAGCAAGTGAAATTCTTTTTTGATTTCTAGGAGGACTCAGAGAGAGTAATGATAATTACTGGACCAAACATGGGTGGAAAGAGCTCCTACATTAAACAAGTTGCACTGATTACCATCATGGCTCAGATTGGTTCCTATGTTCCTGCAGAGGAAGCAACAATTGGGATTGTGGATGGCATTTTCACAAGGTAAAAACATTCATTCTGTTTGAATATAGCTCTGAAAATAAGTCTGGCCCACATTACTACATGAATTTTGATGAATAGATTTACTCCTAAAAAGTTTAGAAGCTTACATGATCTTATCATGTACATCAGTCAGTACTAGAAAAGACCCAGGAGATTATTTTTCCTAGTAATTTTCATGTCTTCAATGAGTGAAACAAATTCTTGTGGAGAAAAATCAGCTTCCCTGGGTGGAAGGCTTGGAGGCCTGATGGTAGGCTGTGTTACAGCACAGTGTGAAAACTGGTCCTCATGATCTAGATGGAGCCTTTGGAAGAAACTGAATGGACCCCGGCCAAGACCATTTAATTCATATTCCTTTCCACCATTGCATGTAACGGAATTGGGTTTCCTAACCTCAACATAAACTTTAATTTCATACATCTTAGGAATATGGTCCAAATACCCTGGTTTCACTACAAAGAATATATAGTCTTCTATCTCATACCATGTGATTTATCACTTCTTAAAGTAACCTTTCTTGTATTGCAAATTTTTAAAAAGTAGAATCTAAATGTATATAATAAAACTATTTAAAATTTCTGAGTTATTATCCAGCTTCATATTTATACAATTACATATTTGTTAGAATGTGTTACTTGCTAATAATCTGACGTTGAATAGATATTGACATACCTTAAAGCCTGGCTTTCCATCTTCGAGAGCAGTGCAGTGTAGTGTTTTACCCCATGAATGTTATTCTGCTCTCCATAGATTCTAAGTGACCTCAAAACAAGAAATGTAAAGAATCTTTCCTTTATTGTTAAAATTACAATTGATTTTCTGTTTCATAAAGAAAAATATACTTGACATTTAATTTTGAATATAGTAATAGAGAATAGCAGAGAAATTTCATGAAAAAGAAAAAAGAGTAAACTCATCTTGGTCAGCATTAGGTTGTCTGGTTGAGAATTTTGGTATTGGGCAGAATATCAAGTAGTGTTCTCAGATACAAGTAATAGAATATAAAATAAAGATTGGTTTTCCTAACAAAACAGGAAAGCAAAGTAAGTAGGTACAGTAAAGTAGGCAGTTGCCTGTGATATTTCAGCGCTCTGAGGTCTCACTAGCTTTTCCTCAAAGATGTAATATCATTGCTGCAACTCCAGACATCACAGTTATAGTTGCATGAAGCAAAAGAGAAAACTGCCACAGCTTACTTATAGCAGCACAGCAAGTACCTTTCAGAAGCCTCCTAGAAAACTCCCACTTAAATTTTATGAATTAGGGTCTTATGGCCTTAGTTGCAAAAAAAACAAAATAAGAATTATGTTTTTCCAGCTTTTATTTTTACTTATTTATTTTACCACCATGATCAGGCAGAATAAAGACCAACCTTGGATAGATTAACTTAAATACTTACATAAAATTTTGATATAACTTTATTTTGTTGTTTGCTTTTATACTTGCCTTCTGTCATTTATTTGCTTAATACTGAATTTCTTTGATATATTTCATCCTTTGTTTTCTGTTCTTGCTTTATTTTTATTGTTAATATCATGGTTTAATTTGTATTGCATTATTTGTGTTTAATAATTTATATTTATATATTTTGTTCTGTCACCAAGATGGACTCTTCATACAGCATGGCCTGATAGTTACAGACTTCCTGTTTCTGCCTACTGTATGCAGAGATTGCCATACCTCTAAGATGTTGATAATTTATTTTAATCTTCAGCTTTTTAATGGAGTTAGCAGGTGACAAAGTATTTGAGAATGGATTCAGAGGTAACCAGAAAGTAACTTCTGCCACAGAGAATGAATTCAACATGAATAATAATAACAGCTTGTCATCTCAATGATAGCAATGTATTTAAAATGGTAACATTTCTTATTAATATGGAGGCACCATTTTGTGCCATTTAATAGAGCGCTTTAAATAAAGTATAAGCCTTTTGAAAAGGAGAAACAATATTAATTTCCAAAAAATTTGAGTGTTTTTTGTAGTTTATTCATTCACCTAGCCATGTACATGAACATCTGACATATAGAGCTGGGAATATAAGCAACCACAGCTTCCATGCTTATGAAATGTGATCTCAAGGAAGAGAACAGCCGTTCAGTCCTGTAGTGACGTGTACACAGCTGTGGCAATCTACAGGGAAATGTGACAATGATCAGGAATATAGTCAGGGAGTCAGGAAGAGGCTTCCCTGAGCAAATGACTTCTGAGGGTTCATCGGAAGGATGAATTAACTAATCAAAGAAGGAAGGAAGGGTTTCAGACAGAAAGAACAGCACATGTAAATGTCTTCAGCATAAGGAAAAGCATAGTGAGACCAGGCTCTGAAGGGTGGCCCCACAGAGAGCAAGATTGGGGACAGGTTACCCAGAGCTTGGCCATGTTTTGAATTTATATTGTATCATAAAGTGGCACAGGCCAAGAGAATTTTCCATTAGCTAAGATCCTATCGTGGGACTTTGCCTTCATGACCTCATCAAACCTTAATCTCCTGAAGACTTCACCTCCAAATGCCATCAATGTGAATTTGAGGATGAAGAATTCCAACATATTAACTGTGGAGGACATATTCAAATATTAGGGGTGATTTTTTTCATAATTCTGACTTGATTTCTGTTCATCAGAAGAATTACTTAGAGACATTCAGAGAGAAAGTGAGAGAGAGAGAGAGAGAGAGAGAGAGCACAAGAGTGCTATATTATGTTAGCAGCTGAATAAAAAATTTAGAGTTCAGGGGGAAAAATCAAAGATAAAGGTAGAAATGTGTTATAAGACCTGCAAAGAGGGGCCGGGAAGGTGGCTCAGTGGTAGAGCGCTTGCCTTGCATGCCTGAGGCCCTGGGTTCGATTCCTCAGCACCACATAAGCAAAAAGAAAAAAGCTGGAAGTGGTGCTGTGGCTCAAGTGGTAGAGCGCTAGCCTTGAGCTGAAGAGCTGAGTGACAGCTCCTAGGCCCAGAGTTCAGGCCCCATGACCGGATCCAAAAAAAAAAAAAAAGACCTTCAAAGAGTGATAATGGAAGTTCGAATGTAGATGAGATCATCTTGATAGAACATGAAGGGTAATGTTTTAGACTGAACCTTTAAGCTACTGGTGTTTCATAGCTGAGTAAGGAAACCAACAAAAAAGGAGCTAGAGAAATGGGAGAAAAACCAGGGTGAGGTAGCAGGTAAATGTGCAACGTGTCATAACTCAAGCAACATTGGTATTTGCTTCATATATGTCTCCTAGTGTACATAGGGAGTTTTTCAAAATCTTAGGCTAAGTCAAGGATTGGAATTGCTGGATTATAAAGCACATACATCTTCCGTATTCTTCAAAGAGGCTATCCAAGTTTAGAATCAGTAGTGTGTAACATTTGTCCTCATGCTTCAAATTAAATTAGAATAAGAAATACCCATTTGATGCTATTTCTATATATTCCCTGCTTGCTCATAAGAACATTTTCACTCTGATTATTTAATGTCCTTTACATGAAGTGCCATCTGGTAGGCTTTTGTTGGTGTTAATGTTGGGGAATTTTTTTCTCTCCACGTGCATACTGTGATTATTTACAAAAGGATTTGAAGCAACTTACTGGCCTTCCCTGACAAAATGCCAGGCTTCCTGGTGTCAGTCAGTGTCTGTTTCCTCTTTAATTCCTTTTTGTCTTGTCTGCAAGATAGCAAGAGCTAAAAATCAAAGCTCAAGTATGGAAACAGATTTAGTTTCATTTCCCCTTTCTGTTATTCTATGGGAGAATTTCTCTAGTATAATTGTTAGAATAACTGTTTGTTAAAAGTGCTATTTAAGGGGCTGGGAAGGTGGCTCAGTGGTAGGGTGCTTGCCTTGCATGCATGAGGTCCTGGATTTGATTCTTTAGCCCCATATAAGCAGAAAGAGCTGGAAGTGGTGCTGTGGCTCAAGTGGTAGAGCGCTAGCCTTGAGCTGAAGAGCTGAGGGACAGCACCCGGACCCAGAGTTCAGGCCCCATGACCGACCAAAAAAAAAAAAGCTACTTAGTAATTCCAATCATGTATTATGATTGGAATCTGTTCAAGTGGTACCCAAGAATTCACATTTTAAAATTTTTCATATCAAATCTCCTATATAGTTGTTGGTTTTGGGGCTTGAACTCAGGATCTGGGCACTGTCCTACACTCTTCATGCTCAAGGCTAATGCTCTACCACTTGAGCCACAGTGCTACTTTGGTTTTTGAGTGGCTAATTGGAGATAAGAGTCTCATGGGGACTTTTCTAGCCTGGCTAGCTTCAAACTGTGACTTCAGATCTCAGCCTCCTGAGTAGCTAAGATTACAGGTGGGAGCCACGGGAGCTTGGCTTGGTTTGTAATCTTAATTTCATATTTATTATAATTCTTCTATTAGAAATGTCGTTTTTATGAATCCCTTCATTGTTATTCTTTTGTGGTCACTGGAACAGTATTACATGATATAATCTAACAGGTTTAAATATTGGCATAAAATATGGCTTCAAATTTTAAATTGTTGATTTTTATGTTATCAATTGGACAGTTAGAACACCAGTCTTAAATTTGTAAGTTCCATAATTATTCATAGAATATCTACGGTGTATCCTTCAGTGTTCCATAGAAAAAAGGTGAAAGATGCAGCCAGACAAGGTTAAGAATCTTTTTTTCTGAATATGATAATGTCACATGAACGATTATATTTTTAAATTTAAATTTTATGTTATTTTATTTATGGCACAAGTATTTAAGTATAGCGCCTTGTGCTTACAAGGCAGTTACTACCACTTGAACCAGCGGTTCAGCTTCTTTTGTTTTCTTTCTTTCTTTTTTTTTTTTTTTTCCTGATCCTTGCATTTATGCTATCTTCCCATTTGAAGATAGGATGGTAACTTCATACCACCATGCATTATTTTTATTGGGTTAATTGGGGTCTTGCAAATGTTTTTGCTCTGACTGGCCTTGAACTCTGAGTCTCAGCCTCCTTTGAGATGACAGGCTTGAGCCATCCCTCCTGATTCGATTTGTGTTTTTAAGTAGATTTGGGGCAAATATGACTCTAAGTGGTATATTTATATTAGTGTATTGTGACCATGTACTTACCAATGAAGTATTTCTAGGTGATGTTTTCAAAGATCATTAACATCTTTGTTGTTTGTTATCCTGATGAATGCAAACTTAAGCCTCTTTCACCTTTTTAGACCTCATAATTAAATTTTAGAAAAGCAATGGATTAGAAAGTCTGGTTAGAAAATAGTTTGAAAAAAAAAGCAAAACTATAGTTATCTCTGCATTGTTTATTTCTATTTATGCCAAGTGAGTGTAAATGGAATGGAGTATTTACATTAACTGGCCTCTAGTTAATAATTTTCATGCTGTGCCACCCACATTAATTCACTTTTCTGGCATCCAGCTACACTAAGTGCTGTGTATTCAGAATGGCACGGTCATGTTTATCTTGAAGTAGAATTGAGAGGTAATAGACACTTAGGTATTTACATTATGTTACTGCAGATGTTGGCTTTTGACCATGTGTCTGGTAAATAATTGGTTTGTGCAGTTTAGTTTAATTCATCAAATATTTATTGAGTGTCTATGGTGAAGGATTTGTACTGTATACACAATGCATTCTTTCATGGACAGAAGGAAAACACCTTGAATCAGTGTACATCTTCTAATTGGTAGTAAACACTGCACAGAAAACCACGTGATCAGTGACATTTTCCTGAATGAGTGAGTTGTTAGGATTTTATTGGCATTGGAAATGTTGCCTTAGGAAAGCCTCTGTAGTTTATGTAGCTCCTATAGTTATGTGTAACAAACATGAAATATCTCATCAACTGAAGATTGGATTTGGTTTTAAATTCAGAACCTGGCAGATCTTCTCATTGTGGGTCCCTTACAGGTACTGTTAGAGTAGATAAAGCAAACCTTTCATATCTGGTTCTATGAAAAGATCTTAATGTTTTTGAGCACTTTTGGATGATCATCAGAATAAAGTATGCAGGAAAACACTATTCTCCCTTCTTCATTCACCCACCAAATGACATCTTGATTGCTTCTAAAATTTGCCAGTTATGTATGAATAAAGATACTGTAAATACCCTTTACAGGTTTTTCTGTGGATGTAAGTTTTTAATTCTCTTAGGTATATATCAAGGAGCATTATTACTGACCTGCATGGTACTGTATGTTCAGTTTTGTAAGAAACCTCTAAACTGTCTTCTGACATGGTTGTACCACTTTGCATTGCTACCAGTGAGAGTTCCTATGAGACCATATCCTCTCTGCACTTGCCATTCTGGACTTCCTGCAATCTAATAAGTTTTGGGTGTTTATTTGCATTTCCCTGGTGATATGCTATGGCGCATTTTGAATATGCTTATTTACCCTTCTGTATAGTTTTTTTTGGAGATAAGGATCATTAATAATAAAATGTATAAAGCAATAGTAAAATATTAAATCAAGAAGGCTGGAGGTTTGCTTTAGCAATAGACAGTGCTTGCCTAGCATATTCAAGGCCCTGGATTTGATCCCTGTCAACATTAAATGATATGAACCTAAACAAAGAAGTATTTGGAGGAGAGGGACCATAGAAGTTGATAGAGGGTGAGTAGAATCAAAGGACATTGTATACATGTGGGGAAATACCATAATGAAACCTGTCATTTGTACAGAAAAAAGGAGGCTAGGTATGGTGGCTCAAATCTATAATTCCAGCTACTTCAAAGGCAGAGATTGGGTTTGAGGCTATCCCAGGCAGAAAGTTCAGAAAACTCCATTTAAGTCAATGGCGGGCTTGGTGGACTGTGCTTATCATCCCAGCTATGTGGGAAAGCACACTGGCTGGATGCAGTGGCACATGCCAGTCAGTCAAGCTATGCAGGAAATACAAATAGGAGAAATTATGATACAGGCTGCCCTGAACATAAAGACAGACCTATCTCAAAAAGTTGCCAACACAAGGAGGTCTGGTGGAATGGCTCATGTTAAGAGTGCCTGCCTATGGGGCTGGGAAGGTGGCTCAGTGGTAGAGCGCTTGCCTTGCATGCATGAAGCCCTGGGTTCGATTCCCCAGCACCACATAAGCAGGAAAAAATAAAGCTGGAAGTGGTGCTGTGGCTCAAGTGGTAAAGCGCTATCCTTGAGCTGAAGAGCTGAGGGACAGCGCCCAGGCCCAGAGTTCAGGCCCCATGACTGGACCCCCCCCCCCAAAAAAAAAAAAGTACCTGCCTAGCAAGTACAAGGCCCTTCAAACCCCAGTACTGTGAAAGGAGGAAGGAAAGGAAAGGAGGGAGGGAGGGAGGAAGGGAGGGGATCTTGCTTATTTTTATTTTGTCTGGAATATCTTTTATATGTTATGTTATTTTCACATTTATTAATTTTTATGTATTTTTTGAGACAGTCTTTCTGTGTAGCCCAGGCTGGCCAAGAACTCATTATATAGTCTAGGCTGGCTTCAGACTCCCAATTCCCTTGACTCAGCCTCCTGAGTGTAAGGTTGCAGTCAAATACCACCAAAGCCAACCATATGTATTGGTTTTTCATTGTAAAATGACAGTTTATAACTATAAAAGTTATAGGGTCCAAAATTGTAATCTGATTTGTGATATGTAATAATTAAGTCAGCTAAATTAATATATAAACTCCAGTACTGAAGTTTATGTGGTGAAAACATTTGAAACTTAAGAGTTTTCAAATGTAGAATACTCTATTACTATATTAGCCACACTGCGCAATAGAACTTTAAAAAGTCCATATTTTTCAACTGAGATTTTGTAACCAGTCCTTCTATACCCCAGCTGCAGTAACCACCATTCTGCTCTGTTCTGGCATTTATTTGCTACACCTCCCTTCTTTCTCTTGCCTAATATTCTATAATACCATTCGTGTTGCAATAACTGACAAAATATCATTTATTAAGTTCAAATAGTATTCCATTTTATGGATGCCGTTTTTTGTTTATCCATTCATCTGTTGGTGGTTATTAGCCAACATAGCCCATAATGTGGCTATTGTGAATAGTGCTGCAGTGAATGTAGGAGTGTAGGCATATGCTGGTTCTATTTTAGCTTTTTTAGGAGTCTCCATACAGTTTTCCACAATATATTTCTCTCTTTCCTTACCAACAACTGTCTGTCTTCTTTTTTTGATGAAAGCCATTTTGACAGGTGTGAATTGATATCTCATGGTTTAAATTTGCATTTTCCTAATGATTTGTGATATTGAACATTTTTATATAGTTATTGTCCATCTGTCTTCTGAGAAACATCTATTTATATGCTTTTGCCCCACTTTTTTGATGGTGGTATTGGGGTTTTAACTCAGGCCCTTCCACTTGGTAGGTCTGAACCGTGGTACCCCTGCTTTTTTGCTGGCCTTGTGAAAACTCTTCTGAACTTTTCTCCCATGGGCTAGCCTTGATCTTCCCATTCTCACCTTCCTGAGTAAGTAGGATTATAGGCATGGGCCACTGGCATTGGCAGCTTTTACTCATTTTTGAAAATGAAGCATTTTGTTTCCTGCCTGAATAGTTTGAGCTCCTTATATGTTGTAGATATTAGCCGTTATGGGGTGAATAGTTTACATTTATTTTTCCCTAGTCAGATTATCACTGCACACATTTACTTGTTCCCTTCACAGTACAGAAGCTTTTCAGTTTGATAATCTCATTTATTTTTACCTGCACTTTTATAAAGAAAACTGATATGTACTGTTTTTTGTCCTGATATTTGCCAGTATTGTCTTATCTGAACATACTGATATAGCAAACTATGGAGTAGACTTAAATGTATTATTTATGATTTTGAAATACACTCTGTATTTCTCCATTTAGCCAATGAAAGTTTATTCATGGTGCAAAAGTTAAAAGTATAGAAAAGCTCAAAAAGGGGGGAAAAGTCATCTTAATTCCACATGTAAACATCATTGTTGTTTAGGCATATGCCTTTTCAGGTATTTGGGGTTATTGGTTTTTTGTTTTTGTTTTTTCCGAGAGAGGGTCTTTATAGTCTAGATAGACCTTGAACTCTTAAACCTTCTGCTTTAGCCTCCCAAGTACTGGGATTAAAGGTGTCAACCACCATGCCCTGATCCAGGTGTTCTTAAAATGTGTATATATAGTTTTAAAGTATTTTCAGTTTTATTCTCTTTGTGGTTTAATATTTCCATTTAACTAATAAACATAGATTTTAGTACTTCATATTTTTATGCATTTTAAATATCATGTGGTATTTACCCACAGCTTTAGTAATGAGTTCTATTTTTCATCTTTTTTTTTGTCTTCTTGGACCTTAATTTTCTGGGTTCTTTTCTCCCTTTTTCATTTATCATCCTTCAAAAAAAATTAGAGTACTTTACTGTTTAGTAAGATTTTATCTTTGGTAAAATTTACATAATATCCAAAAAGCATGAAGCTTAAATACCCTTACAAGACAGAATTCTGCCAGTATTTTAGTAAAGTAATGAATGGGATCATCTTCCGTTTCAGAAAGAATGCAAAATGAGCTAACAGTTGTAAAGCCCTGCAGATTGCAAAGCACAATTGTGTCATTCTACTTATATGAGATACCTGGAATCAACAGATTCCTACACTCAGACATTGTAATAGAGATTGCAGGAAGCTCAAGGAAGGAAAATTGGAAAGTTGTGGGATCATTTGTTTGTTTATTTGCTTTTGCCAGTACTAGAACTTGAACTTAGGCCTCTAGTTGCTTGCTCACAGCTCTCAGCCTCCTGAGTAGTTAGGCATAAACCACTGACACCTGGTTGTAAGTTTATCTTATATTGTTTTTGATAGTTGGGTTTGAATTCAAGGCCTTATGTTTGCTAGGCAGGCATTTTATCATTCATGCCTTAGCCCTAGCCTAAATGGAGTTTGTTTGTTTGTTTGTTTGGGTCAGGTAGTGGGGCCTGAACTCTGGGCCTGGGCGCTGGCCCTCAGCTCTTCAGCTCAAGGCTAGAGCTCTACCACTTGAGCCACAGTGCCACTTCCAGAAGGTTTTTTTCTTTTTGCTTATGTGGTGCTGAGGAATCGAACCCAGGGCCTCTGGCATGCAAGGCAAGTGCTCTACCACTGAGATATCTTCCCAGCCCCATGTTTGTTTGTTTTTAGTGGATATGGAGTTTCTATTTGGGATGATGAGCATTTTTGGAAAAGAATAATGCTGTTGGCTGCTCAACACTGGGAATGCATTTAGCACCACAAAAATCCACACTAAAAATATTAAAATGGCAAATTTTATGTGAGATATATATATATGTATATATATATAAACTATTAGATTTTAAAAAGTGCTTGATGTCAAAGGACTATAACACAGGTAGTCATTGTTCCATTTAATGACTTCAGTATTAAACTGATTACCCATCAAGTAAATTGAACAATTTTACCCTAATTAATTTTTACCTTGATTAATTATAGCATTTCTCCCTCAGATGAGCATTTTTCCTGCAAAAGGCCAAGTAATTCTGATTTGAAGGGACAGAGAGAGATTCACCATTTTCTGTACTTGAGAACCATATATGATATTAGCTCAAACTATCAAGATCTCATAAAAACAAACATTGAATCAGAATTTTGTGAAAGTATTATTGATTTTAGTAGCTCACTAAAAATAAATTAATGACTTCTTTATGCTCTATGAAGCCTTATTGGCCATTATTGATTTTAGTACCTTACTGAAAAATTAATAATTTCTTTTCTCCATTTATGCTTTATTAAGCTTTGTTGACCTATATACGGGTTATAGGCGAGGAGGGAGGAGGGGGATTAGAAAGATTAGTCGGCTGCCACTCCTAAAAATACCAGTGATTTGTTTTTTCTTAATCACTTGACTGTAACCTTCTGCATACGCAGAGCAAGCTAACTTTAAGAAGAAAGCTAGATCATTTTCTGATTTTTACTACAAATGAATGTAGTAAATGAATATGACATAGTATAATGATACAAACAGAATGATAATTATATATACATATACTACTATTTCTTAAATGTCCTAAACACATTTAATGTTTGAAAATTTTCAGAATTATGCAATAATATATCTTGTGATTTGACCTTAATAAACTTAGTGTTGTTAATAATTTTATATATTGCCTTGCTATAAAACCCAATTTTAGGCCATTTCTGAGATATATAAATTATAGCAGAATAATAAGAGATAATGGTTATCTACAAATATTGGACCAAAAGAGAAAAATATGAAGATAGAAACATTTGCTAATATCAAGTTTCTATTTGCTATTATATAGTAATGTTTAGTAATTTGGTTACTTTTCTAATAACCAAAGTAAAATAAATGCAATGTACAATTAAAGGTAAGTTAACAGAAGTCACTCATTCCCATGTGGGCAGCAGCAGGGACTGGAGAGTGGCCCGCAGTCCTGCAGTGACTTCTTGGCTACATGCATTGCTCCTTTGTCATCAGCTATCCTGGAAAAGTAGAACTGCAATAGAAAACATGTTAATTCCTTATGAATTAGTTTCCAAAGCATTCCTCAAGGCACAGAGTGCATTTCCTTGTAAAATTCTGAAGAAAGGATTTAATCACAGTTGAGACATTGGAGGCTGAGATCTGAGAATCACTGTTGTTAAAAGCCAGCCTGGTAACAATGCTTGATAAGAAATGTACTCATTACCTTGCCCATGTAATTGTAACCCCTCTGTATGGTATTTTCACAATTAAAAAAAAAAAAAAGCCAGCTTGGGTAGGAAAATCCATGTGACTCCTATCTCTGGTTACCAGAAAAGCTGGAAGTGGAGCTGTGTGTGGCTCACTCAAGTTGGTAGAGTATTAGCCTTGAGCTAAAGAGTTCAGGAACACTGCCTGGGCCCTGAGTTCAAGCCTTCACCAAAAAAACCCCACAAAAAATAGACTTGAACCCATAAGAGCAATAATAGAGCCAGAACTGTGTATCTCCCCTACTTTATGAACAGTTCCCTGTAATACCATTTGTGAGGTGCTTTGGAAGAACACAGAAAACCCCTACCCAGGACCTGGAAGGCCTTAATGTTTTCTCTCTTTTCTGCCACTTATTAACACTGTCACTTTGAGAAAATGGCTTGACCTCTGATATGTCTTATCTCGTCTGTGAAATGAGAGTATAAAATGATTTCTAGGAACTTGTCCAGAACCAGGGTTTTTGTTTTTTGTTTGTTTATTTTGTCTGTCGTGGGGCTTGAACTGAGCTCTTTCACTTAAGGCTGGTCCTCTTCCACTTTTAGCTACAGCTCCACTTCTAGTTTTCTGGTGATTAATTGGAAATAGGAGTCTCATGGACTTTCCTGCCCTGGCTGAATGTGAATTGTGATCCTCAGATCTCAGCCTCCTGAGTAGCTAGGATTATGGGCATGAGCCACCAGTGTCTAACCCATTGTTTTTTTGATTCTGTTTCTTGAGTTCTTCCCTTTGTCAAAGGAGAAGGAACTACTAGAAAAAAGAGATTGAGTTCTCTATAGAGAATGTGAGCATAGTAGAAAAAAATAGAGAAAAACTGAGTAGCTCTGTGGAGAGCAATCAGTTTCCTTTATCTAGGCTAGGCAGTCTTACACGGAAGATTTGGTAAGAATGAAGCAGTCTGGATTTTGATGCTGAGATTGTCAGAACTATCTGTAACAGTTGATGTTCATTGATAAAAATCTAAAAGGAGAGGGCTGGGAAGGTGGCTCAGTGGTAGAGTGCTTGCCTTGCATGCATGAGGCCCTGGGTTCGATTCCTCAGCACCACATAAGCAAAAAAGAAAAAAGCCGGAAGTGGCGCTGTGGCTCAAGTGGTAGAGTGCTAGTCTTGAGCTGAAGAGCTGAAGAGCTGAGGGACAGCACCCAGGCCCAGAGTTCAGGCCCCATGATCACCCCCCCCCTCCCCCCAAAAAAAAAAATCTAAAAGGAGACAGGATGGTGAATGGATCATCTTCTGGTCTTGTCCTTAAGGAAGGCTTTGAAGACAATAGTGAGAGGAAGTTTGGATAAGCAGAAGGTTAAGAAAAAAAAAGGAAGTAGAATTTAAAAAAATTGTACTTCCTCCAGGCATAGGTGGCTTATACCAGTAATCCTAGCTACTCAGGAGGCTGAGATCTGAGGATCATGTTTCAAAGCCAGCCTGGGAAGGAATTTCCGTGCAACTCTTATCTCCAACCAAAAAGCCGAAAGTGTAGCTGTGGTTGAACTAGTGGAGTACCAGCTTTGAACAAGCAATTCAGGAACAGTTACCAGACCCAGAGTTCAAGCCCCAGGACTGTCACCTGAAAGAAAAATGAATTGTTCTTCATTGGCATGGAGTTACCTTTACTAATGGCAATTTAGAATTAGAATAGAAAAGGTAGTTTTTATATTATGAAAAGTTATTATGAAAAATTACATTTGGAGGTTTTTAAATGCTGTCTTTTTAGTGGAAATATGAATACTATTGAAGCAGTGTGCAATCTTTAATTGCAAACTATCATATTGTAAGGAGCTTTCTATGAAAACATTAAAAATTACTTTTTGAGATCCCAGTTAAAATACAGAATATTGTATGTTTTTCAAATTATGTTGCAATTTTGTTTTTATTTTATTTTTTAATGCTTTAATTATTGTTATATAGGTCGTATACAGGGGCTTATAGTTACATGAATCAGGTAGAATTTTGAGTACAGTTGTTTTTGAAACACGTCTCTCCTTCCTTTGCTCTCTTCTAGTTTTTCCTTCCCTTCCCAGCCCACAAGATATCCAGTTCATTTTTGACATAGTGTGTAGTGAATATCACTGTTACATTTTTGTTCACCCTTGTTCCACCTTTTTATTTACTCTCTCTTACCGTCTCAAATAGAAACAAGCCAGTAAACAAGACAAAAGGAAAAGAAGGCAAAACCAGTAACAATGGCAACTAAAAATGTCTCATTTCCCTTTCTTGGAGTTCATTTCATAGAATATTATTTTATGTGATTGCACATAACTCTTGAGCCTTTGGCCACCACTCCTATACATATACTCTTTTGCCTTTTGCCTCAATGAGTGTCTAGAGTCCTATAAAATTTATCATGTCCCAGTGTATGTGTGCATATATATATACATATATATATATATTTAATCATTCAATGTGTTTATTTGTAATTTTATAAGCACATTCTAGTTTCCACAAATAAGGTATACCTTGTGGCCTATGTGTCTTTGGCTCTGGCTTACTTCGCTTAGTATAATTTTTCCCAAGCCTTTCTATTTCCTTATGAATGGCACAGTTTCATTTTTTCTGATGGGTAAGTGAAATTCCATTGTGTGTGTGTGTGTGTGTGTGTGTGTGTGTGTGTGTGTGTGTGTGTATATATACATATGTATATACACACACACACAATGGAATATATATATATATATAACACATTTTCTTGATCCATTTATCCACTGAGGGACATCTAGGTTGATTCCATAACTTGGCTATGGTGAACAATGCTGTAGTGAACATAGTAGTGCTGCTGGTGGCTTTTGTGTGGCCTGGTTCAAGTGATTGGGTTAACTGTATTAGAAACAAATAATTTACTATGTATGGGACATCTTATGTATAAGAAATTCTGGGGGCTGGGAAGGTGGCTCAGTGGTAGAGGGCTTGCCTTGCATGCACGAGGCCCTGGGTTCGATTCCTCAGCACCACATAAGCAAAAAGAAAAAAGCTGGAAGTGGCACTGTGGCTCAAGTGATAGATCGCTAGTCTTGAGCTGAAGAGCTGAGGGACAGCACCCAGGCCCAGAGTTCAAGCCCCACTACCGACAAAAAAAAAAAGAATTTCTGCTTGCCATTTGACAATACTGCAAAGAGAAATCATTCAGATCTGTTATCAATTCTTCTAGAAAGATGACAAAGAAACTTCTTTGTGAGAGGCATTTAGGAATAGTTATATAGAAGTAGCTTAAAGAAGACAAGGTATCTGTCATAGAAAGAAGGTTGAAGACTATACTAGGCTAAGAAAACAATGAAGAAGGGTGGCAGCAACTCTGAATGTAATAAAAAAAAATGTTGAAGTTTAGAAGGATAGATTTTACAGTAAGTCCGTTGTGTTTTATAAAGCTGTTATCTTTTATAGGTATGTGACATGTATCTGATGGAGAGTAAAAGTTGCCTTGACAGAGTCCCCTGGTCATTGCAGAAAGGAATGAGACTAGAGATTTGAGCCAAAGCACATAGAGGGTCTAGATAAACATGCTAGGAATTTGGGGTTTTGTTTTTCTAGGCATCAGGAAACCACTTTAAGTTTTCAGTGTAGGACTCACCATGACTCATATTGATTTTAAAATATGAATGTGCTGGCGAGGTGAAAGATAAATTAACTGTTAGAGAAAGTGAAGATAGAGAGAAAAGTTAGGCTGTTGGAATAGAATAGAATATCAATCAGTGAAACAACAGTGGGATTAGAAGGGAAGTGGGGTACATGGGGTGACTGAGGGAGTAGAAGAGCAAAAGGAAACACGAAATTTTCATTTTCATGATGGACATACACAGGCACCATGTTAGTTTTCTAGGCTGTGTAACAAAGTATCTCAAACTTAATAGCTTAATTAATGCAGTTTTAGTTTTCCAAACATTATTTCTCCAATCATTAAGTAGTCGATACATTCAGACATTTTGGCAAGGACCATGTTCTCTCCTGCTAGCACAGGAACACAGACTGGATCCCCTTACAAGCCAATTAGCAGAATTCTTTCCCTAGCAGTTTCAGGATTGTGGTCCCCAGCCTCCTGAGGGGTGTCTCCTAGGGATTACTCTCAGCTCCTGGAGGCTGCAGGGAGATCGCAGAACCAGCTTACAACATGGCAGCAAACATCTTCAAAGCCAGCTAAGACTAAGACAGGAATGTAAACCAGGTTCTGTCAGGGATGGTAGTACTAATGAGAGGAAGGAAGGGTAAACAGAAAGGGCAAAGGAAGGTGAATATGTTCAAGATACTTTATGCACCTGTGTGCAAATGGAATCATGAAGCTCATTGAGATTGGTTTTACCAGTGAGGAAGTTGCATGCACACAGCAGTTACCCAGCTTGGGTAAGATGACACACTTCTTAGTGACCAGCCAGAACTACTGGCTGGACTTTTTACTGGAGTTACTGGTTCGTCTGTGTTCAATTATGGGATATAACTTACTAAAAGCATAATAAAAATTAATTTTTAAAATTCCATCATATAAACTAAAACTTCTTTCCCAATATGACAGCTAAAATTTTAATGCTAAGAGTTAGATATATAGGAAGGTTCCAGGCCAAAGGCCTAAAATAAGAATTTCCAAATGTTGGGCTTGGGCATATGGTATTAGAGAATGTATTTTGCCTATATGAGGTCCTAATTAAATCCCCAGTACCAAATTAATAACTTGTTGCCAGTCTCAATATTGTTGCAAAACTCAATCTTCCTAAATATTTCTATTGTATAAAATGGGATGCAATGCCTTACATTTAAACTAAGCTGAATTATCTATTTACCATATACATATATGTATATTTCTTGGCTCTGTATATTTTATTTGAAATGATTCCTAAAGTTACACTAATTATAGTAATGCAAAGAACGCTGGGGAAATCTTGTTAATAACAGTGTTAGAACACTGTTTCCTGTGTTTTAATCCACTGGAGTTGGGGAAGAAGACTTTACTATGCAACTTATTTAATATCAATTATCAGGGGTTGGGAAAGTGGCTCAGTGGTAAAGTGCTTGCCTTGCATGCATGAGGCCCTGGGTTCAATTCCTCAGGACCACATAAGCAGAAAAAGCCAGAAGTGGCTCTGTGGCTCAAGTGGTAGAGTGCCAGCCTTGAGCTGAAGAGCTGAGGGACAGCGCCCAGGCCCAGAGTTCAGGCCCCATGACCAACCAAAAAAAAAAAAATATCAATTATCAGTCTTCATCTTTGTGCCAGATGTTTTAGGAGGTGCCTGGAGGAGGAGGAAAGGTCAGAAAATGACCAGTAATCCTCTCATGCAAGGATAATTACTCTAGACATATTAATAAACTTCTGTATTTTTTACACGATTTTTAGTAACAATGGCACAGTATACTTTTTTTTAAATTATAATTACATAAGCAAGAAGCAGTGTTCTTGCGTAATTGCAAGAAGCAGTACAGAGTTTGTCAAATTGTAAAAGAAAAGGCTTCCTTTCTACCCCTGCCTTACCAGCCAGGGCTGTACTCACTTTGTGTGTGTGTGTGTGTGTGTGGGTATACATATATCTTATACATTAGATTATAGTATATATATATGTATATGATATTTTTCTAATGTATTAAACTCTATTGGTCAAAGGAGACTCTTCTAATCATCACTGTCTGAAATCCATCTCAATTTCTTTCTGACTTTTTTTCACTTCTGCCCACTGTTCCAACCGCTATATCGCATTCTCTTTCTTAAATAGTATTTTCTCTTTGACATTTGTTTCTGAGTACTTTTATTTAGTGTAGGGTTCATGATCACAAAATTTCTGAATTCTAGAAAAATGCAAAATAGAAAATTTATTTATTTATTTATTTTTTAAACTCAGCTCTTTTTTTTTTTTTTTTGGGTCCGGTCGTCAGGCCTGAACTCTGGGCCTGGGTGCTGCCCCTCAGCTCTTCAGCTCAAGGCTAGTGCTCTACCACTTGAGCCACAGCTCCACTTCTGGCTTTTTTCTTTTTGCTTATGTGGTGCTGAGGAATCAAACCCAGGGCCTCAGGCATGCAAGGAAAGCGCTCTAACCACTGAGCCACCTTCCCAGCCCTAGAAAATTTATTTTGTCTTTATATCTTTTAAAAGTTGTAGATAAATACTGCTATCTTGATTTTGAATTTTAAAACATTGTTCTGCATTCAGTGAAGATGAAGTCAGGTAGCAGTCTCATTCTCCAGGTTTTTCTTTTTCTGAAATGTTAAAAAAATATTGTCATTATAATATTCCATCAGAATGTTTAGCTTTTAGTAAACATGTTCTTTATTTTTATTTAAGAATGTTTTTGTCAGTTACTTTGCTACCTTCATTGTTTCTGTCTACTACTACCACACTTTATATAAAGTGAGCTTTAAATCTTCAGGGTTTGGTTTCCAATTTTAAATTGCTTATGTGTATTTTCTATATAATCCTTCTATTGATCTAAGAGATTTTTTTTTGGAATTATCTTCCAGATTAAAATCTATAGCATCTAATTTTCATTTCCCCTGTACAGAGAATTTTTTCTTATTGGTCTTGTTTTTAATTTCTAAGGTATTTTGTTTTCCAGTTGTTCCTTTTTTGATAGACTGTTTTTTTTAAGTCTGATGATCTTAATCTCAATAAAAATACCAAATGGAGGTGTTGTTTTATGTCTATTTAGTGGACTGTATATTTTTCCATTGTCTCTATGATAGTTGGTTTTCTTTTTTTCATTCTTTTCTTTTATAATTCCACCTTCCCTGAACTATCTTAAAATTTTTCTTTAGTTCTGGATGATGCTCGTGCGTCTAATTGGAAGACTTCTTCCATTCTTACAGTCATGGGTACTTCCTCACAGTTGGGTATATCTCTTTCAAAATCAGGTCCCAGCACTCACCTAGTGTTTTCTACATTCTGTATGTTTCATTCAAAATTTTAATGTATTAATTTATTGCTTGTATAGTTTTTTTTTTTTAGTATATACTCCTTCCTTATTCCTAGGCATTTGACTTTTAAAAGTTTTCATTAAATAACATAATGAGCAAGATGCACATTCACTTTTCACCCATAATGTTGATTCCTAAAGTG
This sequence comes from Dipodomys spectabilis, assembly GCF_019054845.1. Taxonomy (NCBI): domain Eukaryota; kingdom Metazoa; phylum Chordata; class Mammalia; order Rodentia; family Heteromyidae; genus Dipodomys; species Dipodomys spectabilis. Next base: position 21,208,586 of record NW_024870817.1, on the reverse strand, counting down.
AAATTTATGGGTCATGAAAGGTATTAATAGACATTGCTAAATTGTCTTTTGGAAGATTGTAACAATGGTTAATCCTGTATGAAAACACTCACTCCCATACTCCTAACAGCAGTGTCATGTCTGTAGTCATCTTTGCTGATGCATATGTACTGCTAGCACTTCATTCCTATTTGCATCTGCAAACTTAAACACCGCTATTAGATTGTTTTGCAGATGGACTCAATATCCTTTGCCGCTCTTTCTGTGAGAAGGCTTGTAAGAAGCTCTTAATAGTTACTTTTCTTTTGCTTAGAAACCTTGACTCCTAGAAGTAAGGTGCAGGAATGAACTGGAAGTAGGATAAAGACTTGTCATCCCAATTCCTCTATTTTGTGTCGCTGTCCTTTGCTTTGAGCCATTCACTTCTGCAGTCACTTTGCAGCCATCTGGGAAGCCAGAAGAGTAGACCACTCTCCAGGCTCTACTGGACTAATCCTGATACCATGGATTAACTGTCAGATGTCTTCTGACATCACTTCTGACCAATATGAACAGACCTGTGAGTCTGTTTTAACTCTCCATACCTTCTCTCCTTCAATTCTCTTTATTTAACCTGAGGCAGTTTTCTGTACCCTAGAAGACAGCTGAAGTGAGCCGAATGCTGTCTTCCCACAGGATGCCCATACTATACTATAAATGATGTTATAAATATCCAGAAGGCCCTTTGCAAATAAAAAGTTCTCCATCCCTGTAATGGTCTGTAAATGTAACAGGAAATACTGACAATTAAAATAGGCCACAGTATTTGAACTTTGAGTGTTCTACATGAGCAGCAGTTTTGACATTACATTTTGTGCTTACTGATTTTTGAAGTGAATAGAACTGACAGCATTTTGAGTAAAACATTTGAGTTTCTACATGTCACTTATTGGAACAATTCTAAGGCTCTATCCATCTGTGGATATCACACTTTATTACCCCTGCCCTTAAAAGATTCCACCAACACTGCTGGTTAGTGTTCAATTTGAATATGGAGTTTTCGAGAAATAAAGGTACATTATAGTGCTAGAGGCCATGATGTATGTGCTGTGCTTTGTGAACCTTGATGGAAGACTAAATTGATGAGCAGATTTGCAGAAAAAAACAGTTACTAGTTTTCACACAGATCTAGCCAGGGGGTCTAAAACCTGTATTTTAGGTCCTGCAATGAACTACATGCATGTCTGTGGGCAAGTTTTACTCCATTATTCCTTCTTTTCTTTTCAGATTCCTTTTACACTGTGTAGGTGCTTTCCAGAATATGGTCTGCAGAAAAATACTGCCACACATAACTAAAGAAGAAATTTTAGATCCATGGTTAAATAAATAAAATATGTGCTAAAGATACTTCTCAGAGAAATGTACAATGTGTAATTAAGTAATAAAGGCGCTGAGAAGTCTTTCTGGAAGGAAATCTTTAAATCTTTGAACCTATTTCTAGACATCTCTAGGAACTCTGATAACCTTGGGAATCTCTATTTGCTATTGTTCCAGGTCATTAAACACCTATAATTCTAATTCTGGTAAAAAGTTTTATCATGTATAAGCAAATTGTTTTACAAAGGCATTTCAATTTATAATAACCATGAAATTTTCTTAGGAAAATGTGGAAAACCCTCTTAATCATACAGAACTATGGCTCACAGATTTTTAAATATAGCAACATGGAGAGGTCTTGTTTTGTCTTGTGAATACCAAGATTTTGGTGTGGAACCATTAGTCAGAAAAATACGAAGTCAGAACTTCATCTACCTTTTGGGATCTGCTGTCTAGTCCCTCACCTTCTATCCAGAGTGTTTATTCAAGCTGAAATTTGATACTGAGTACTTTTCACATTAAACTTTTCATGTTTAATATAACCTCAATTACTGTTGACATATGTATATGTATATAATTTTGATTCCTAAAGTGTGTGTGTGTGTGTGACCTTATTTCTAGGATGGGTGCTGCAGACAACATATATAAAGGACAGAGTACATTTATGGAAGAGCTGACTGACACAGCTGAAATCATCAGAAAAGCATCATCACAGTCCTTGGTGATCTTGGATGAACTGGGAAGAGGGACAAGCACTCATGATGGAATTGCCATTGCTTATGCCACACTCGAGTATTTCATTAGAGATGTAAGTATCCTCTGCTTCTGAAAACAGTTAATTGATTTTTAAACTAACACCATTTTAAATTGGCAGTTCATATGTATTGGTAAAATTATAGAATGATTAAATCAAGCTGTTTTAGCATATTCATTACCTCACTTTATCTTTTGTGGTAAAGCAGCTAAAATTTAATTCCTTGGTTATTTTGAAATATATGATATATCATTATTATTACTGTGGTCATAATACCTTCATATAATCCTTGCATGCCATTTGTTTACATGCTACACAAATTATTTTCTAGACCTTCGCCTCCAAATGCTTAGTTACCTTTGTTTGTTAGAATAGACCTGTCCTGATATTGATCATGAGAATGCTTCACAATGAACTCAGATACATTGGCTGTAAATAATTTTTAGTCATTGGATGTGTGTTACTTTCTTTCGCTAAAACAAAATAAACCTGGTCATAGGAAAAAGGAACTGTTTATTTTCTTCATAAGATAAATCAAGAATAGAAACTACCCATCTAAGCCCAATTATTCAAGGAAAGAGGTAGAGATAGTTCAGAAATTTCTACTCTGAAATACATTTTTCAGTGATACCCTAAAAGAACTCAAGGTTAGACCTTTGGTCTCTTCTCCGAGTCTCTGTTTCAATAACCATAACTCCTTCAACACTTACCTGTTTTCAGAATCCCTGTCTAAATATTTGTTTGTGTCAAGCTGTCCAACCCTGTCATCTCTATGAAACTCTCCCTTTTTATTTACCGTTTGCCTTTCTTTGTGTCTCAGTTTCTTCATTTCTATCTGTCCCTCATAGCGCCTGCCCTGAGTCAGCTCCCCCTTGTTTCCCTCCCCCCTTTTTTCACTCTTTGTCTCAATCTCTTCTCTTCATTTTCATTTTTTGTCTTCCTTAGTTATTAAAAACATTTTCTTGCTCATATTTCTTTCTAAAAAAGCAATGCAAAACTACATTGCCTTTATCTTACCTTGTTCTTACGTGTCCCTGAGTTTGGCTTTTTCTTTTTGATTTTTAAAATTATATGACAGGTTTTCCTTCTTTTTAGGATTATATATTAATTGTACAAAAGGATCTTCACAGTGTACTGTATGCACTCACATACACACACACACACACACACACACACACACACACACACACACACACACACACACACACACACACACACACGCGCGCGCGCGTACAGTTCAACGAGCAGATTAACTTCTTGTTAGCCCTCTTTCCACTCCCTGTTTTCAACAGCTTATAATGGATTTCCCGATGCTATCATCATACATAGGTTGTATAAAAGACAGAATCTTAAGTAAATAGGGATTATGTCTGCAACCAATCTCAAATGATTCATGTGTGTATGTTGTGTGTGTGCATATAAGTTTATGTATTCCTGCACGTGTGTGCTTTGAGGAGGAAGGGAAGATGGCAAAATATTACCAATTGGCCATCTAGATAAAGAACATATGGTATTTGCTGTACTTTACCTCTACGAAATACTCCCGTCCTGAATTAACAGTTTACAATTAAAAAAATAAAACATCGTTTCTTGTATGTCTTCTTGTTACAGGTGAAATCTTTAACCCTGTTTGTTACCCATTATCCTCCAGTTTGCGAACTAGAAAAAAGTTACTCCCAACAGGTGGGGAACTATCACATGGGGTTTTTGGTTAACGAGGATGAAAGCAAACAGAATCCAGGTATGAGATGTCCCTGTAATAGTTTCAAATCCAATGTTATTGCCTTCTAGTTTGATAGCTGAGTTTATAGAAACATAAACATATTGCGTACCTGAATATCAGCTATGAATAACTTTTTCCCCAAATTCATTTGCTTTAGACTTTGGGCCAAGTAAAAAATGCGTTTTTTATGTGCTAACTTTGAGTCCTTCTCTATCTTCATCTCATTTTAAATGGAAACCCTTTAAATCCAAAAGGTGTGGGTGGAGGTGGAGGAGGCACTTGGGTTCCTTTTAGTTCCTTAGATTCCAGTGTAATTCTTATCATCCCAAGAAAGGTACTTTGATAGTCATCTGCTAAGTGTTAGTCATCCTTGAAAATGTCTAGTATTTCCCCTCAGAAATCTTTTAGTTGACATTAATTACTTACTAGGGCCTGATCCTATACCAGATATATGTTTTATCTTATTACACATCAGCCATTTAAGTAGGGGATAAACTGAGCTAGCATGCATAGTTTTCTTCCACTTTGCTAGATCTGCGATGGGAGATCAACAATATTTTTTCTAGCCTTCCAATTTATTGCTACTGTTACAGAAATGAGACATTTTATGAAAAAGAACACCATTAGCCAACAGAAATAAATTCAAGTACAATAAGTACATCTTAAGTTCAGGTATAGTAAGTCATCTAGTAGGCTCTAGCATATTTTCCCCCAGTTCCCTAGTACTTTTTTAAAGTTACCAGCCTGTGGTACTTTACACAGCTAGTGTGCTATAATGGAAAATCCATTATCTAATATACTCCAGAGTCCAAACTTAATTTTGGAAAAGCAGTAAGTATGGACCTGAAAAAGAAATCAGGAAAGTGGCCCAAATAAAACAAAATACTGGGCCTCAGATAAACTTAATGTTAAGCAATTCCTACTTTTCACCACCACGCAGCCTTATAAAAACACATCATAAATTCTGTCATGGAAGTAGTTTGGCCTTGACTAATCTACATCCAATGTGACAGAAGGAGACTTAGAAGCTGAAACCCAGGGACAAACAAAGTAGAGTTCATGAGGAGGGAAGGGACAGAGGCAATATTGACAGGCACTTGATGTGAACTGGCTGCTCACCCAGAACAGTATCCTTTCCCCTTTCATGTTTTGGCATTTTAGTCTATCCATGCACATAATTCTTAAAATTAAATGATGCTAAAAGGCTTCTGCTAACAAGCTGCTTTTGTTCCTTCATTCCAAGCCCTTCCCCATCCAGGCCCAAGGCAACTACTTTTCCAAACTCTTTTCTCTATTTCTGTCAAACATCCAGGTAACATTCATGTTTTCCTACCTCTTGATTGATCATCTTTGACACATTATTGATGGACTTCTCATTGTGTTAGTGAGGATTTCAGCATTCCTTCCTCTGTCCTCCTGATGTAGTCATTATGAATTCATGCCCATCATTTTCACTGTTGCTGCAAAGTATTGCCCACTGACAAGTCAAGTATGGAGGAAAGTACAGTTTCTTTGTTTTACAGTTGTTTGTGTTTTCACACAGATAAGAAGAATGTTCCCCTACCCTCCAGGAACTTTGTAAAATGCCTCTGTCCACATCATCCCACATAATTAAAACGGTTGTTTCCACTGATTCTCCCTTCTGGAATCATTTGTTCTGCTCAGATGACCTGGTTTCTGTCCAGGCCTGCTGCATGGCTCTTGTCCTATTGCGACATCCTGAAAGTTTTCTCCCCAGCTTTTCTGTGTATTTGATTGCCAGTAACAAAATGCTCAGACTGAGAGCAACTCAAACATTAAGGTTAGACTGTATAAGGTGATATTACAGGGGCCTCAAAGGAAGAGTGAGCCTGAAGTTCTCCCCTTCTGTTCTCTAAGCTCTCTCTTCCTCCCTAGCTGGCTCCATATCAGGCTAGGGACAAGATGACTATAGGTCTTTTAGGCCTCATACCCCGAATTAGCCATGTCCAAAGGCACAAAAAGTGTAGCATTTCCTGTTGCTTTTTTAATTTGTATGTTATTTGTTTCGTTTTCTTTTTCTTTTTTTTTTTGTGCAAAGATTGAACCCAGGTCTTTGTCCATATTAAGTAAATGCTATATCCCATCCACACTTGTGGTGACTTTCTTAGAAACGGGATGGTTTTCTTAGATGCTATTTAACATCTTACGATTGTCCTGTCACCTTTTCAAAAATTGGATCTCATCCTATCCTTAAGCCAGTATTTATAAGCAAACATGGCAGATCTAGTTCAATCAAGATCTACTTTTAGAGCCAGATATTAGGACACAATCTCTTCAGTTAAATAAGCTGAGCGTTCATTCCTTATTATATTATATTTTTTAAAGAGGTAGAATAGCATGTCAGAATGAACTGAATAAGGTAATTGTTGAAACTTTGTGTGAATTAGACTTGCATATTTGATTGACAATTCAGCCAGGATGGGAATTTTAGGTTGAAAATCATTTTCACCCAGGATTTTAAAGCATTGAACCATTGTAATGTTCCTGGCTATATCTGTACTTAAACCATTCACCCTAGCCATATTCTTCTTCAGAGTTAGAGGTCCTTTCATAGGCCATCAGAGAATGTCTCAAAGACATGGGTTCCAAGGTGTTCTCACTGTCTGTTCCTAGTGGTGTGGTGATAAAGTGATGGACCAGCAGTCAGGAAACCTGTGTTGTAGTCTTATTTCCATCTCTAAAATTTTAGTCAATTCAACTAATTTTATTTTTGTAAATCTATCCTAAAAATGACTTGATCAGCATGTATCTCTTTAATAGCTTCCTAGAGAAGCTTGGCTTTAAAATAAGGTGTGCTGAGTTTCCTTATAGTCAGAAATAAAAATGATAACATTCAGTGGCTCTAGTGTCAAATCATTTTTAAAATACTTTAAGACTGGATATAGGTGACTCACACGTGTAAGAGGAGGCTGAGATCTGAGGATCATGGTTCAAAGCCAGAAAAGTCTGTGAGACTCTTATCTCCAATAAACTACTCAAACAAAGCCAGAAGTAGCACTGTGGCTCAAGTGGTAGAGCTAGTCCTGAACACAAAGAGTCTCAGGGACAGTGCCCAGGCCCTGAGTTCAAGCCCCAGGACTGGCAAAAGAAAAAAAAAAAAAGAATGTGTCACAGTCTGTAAGTAAAGTCCTTACCAACGACTTTTGTTGAGAGGCTATAAAGAAATTACTTGCTTTTGTTCATCTTTTCTCTTATTTGGCTCCATATTTCCATCTTACATGTACATGTTCATACACATACTCCACCAAGAGGTTAACTTGAGGCAAAGCATAACTACAAATGGAGATTTCCCAGGTGATTATAAAAGAGGAGCTATGTTCTTCATGTTAAATTGTGAGAACTAAAGTGGAGACTAGCATATGGTAACAAACTCAGCCACCGTTAATACTCAGGTATATTAATAAAATATTCAGGGCAATGTAATATATGTTATAATGTAGCTATAGTCTTTATTATGCATTAAAAAGAATTGTATAAGCATACAGGTTGACCCATTGTAACAATGAGACTTAAAGACATTATGTTGAAAACACACTTTACAACTTGGGTGTCGGGGAATGAGCAGTTGTTGAGGTGGGGACGGAAGGGATGGTAGGGGAAAAACAAAGGAGGGTGTACTCATTACCTTACTCAGGTAACCCCTCTGTACAGTTTCTTTACAATAAAATGTATATATTAAAAAAAGAATTGTAAAAGCAAGGCACAAAAGTTTGGATCTGTAGGTTCCAGTGATTTGGCTTCGAGGCAGTGGGATTGCTTGAGCCTAGGAGGTTGAGGCTAGCCTAAACAACATAGTAAAACCATATTTACATGCACACATACACACATATACATTCTCTCTCTCTGTATGAATGTGTATACAATATGGTATATATATTTTATATTATATATTCATATATTAATATTATACATGTAAAGCATATATGTTTTACTTATTTTTTTGGTGGTACTAGGGTATTGAATTCTGGGCCTCTCACTTGCTAGGCACTTTAGCCACACCTTCAGCCTCTTCCTACATTGGTCATTTTTGAGGTAGGGACTTGCTTTGTGCGCTGTAGTGCTCCTACTTGTGCATGCCCATGTCATTGAGGATAGAAGATGCATGCCACTGCACCCAGCCTTTAGTTGAGATGGAATCTTGTGAATTTCTTTTTCCCTAAGCTAGCCTCAAGCCTCAGTCACCCAGTCTTTACCTCTCAAGTAGCTAGGATTATAGGCTTAAGCCATTGAGCCCAGCCATGTTTATTTTATATATATATATATATATATATATATATATATATATATATATATATATATAATATGGCTATCTGTATTACATACCTAAAAATATACAAATGTTATATATTATATATGAAATTATATACAAAAACCAAAAACATTAAAAACCCTGAGAATCCATCATCCAGTCAGTTTTCGTTGTTGTTGTTGTTGTTTGGTTTTGGTTTTGATGTCAGTACTAGGGCTTAAACTCAGGTGAACTCAGGGCTGGCTACATGCTCTCACTTGGTTTTTAAATTCAGGGCTCTCTCTACCACTAGAGTCATACCTCCAGTTCCAAGCAAATCAATTTTAATGAAGGGACATTTTGTGTCATTATTAGTAAGTGCTCAGAAAATGTTGGCTGGCTGGACAGGAAGACTTGAATGAATGGTATTTAAGAAAGACCAGCATGGGGTCTAGATTATACAGAATCTCTGAAGATAGGAAGTTAGATAGCACTAAACCAGTTGAGGTGATAGACTATTGTTTGGTCTGTTTTTTAAAGATAGTTTGCTTTTTTTCTTTCTTTGGTGCCAATCTTAAGGCTTGAACTCAGGGCCTTGACACTGTCCCTGAACTTTTTTGCTCAAGAATAGTTCTCTACCACTTGAGCTAAACTTTATTTCTAGCTTTTTGGTGGCTAATTGGAGATATAAGACTCATAGATGTTTTCTGTCTGAGCTGGCTTCAAACCTTCATCCTCAGATCTCAGTCTTCTGAGTAGCTAGGATTACAGGGATGAGACCCCAGCACCCAGCCAGATAGTCTGCTTTCTTGGTATCTTACTGCTATTACTTTTTTATGTTTACTTTATGTTTTTGACTTTTTTATGTATATTTTTATTGTAAAGGTGATATACAGAGAGGTCACAGTTACATAAGTCAGGTATTGAATACATTTCTTTTTGAACAGTGTCACCCTTCCCTTATTCTCTCCCAGTTTTTTCCCTCCTGACCCTATTCCCCCACATTATATAGTTCATTTCCAATGTAGTGACTAGTGAGTATCGCTGCTGAATTAGGTCACTCTTTGTCCCACCATTTCTGTGCTTCCCCACCCCCCTCTCCAATCGATAAACTTACATGCAATACAAAAGGTACAACAATCAAAAGAGGGGGAAAAAAAAACAGAAAAAGAAAGGACCACAAAAAGTAAAATAAATCTGGGCGCTGGTAGCTCATGCCTGTAAACCTAGCTACTCGGAAGGGAGTCTGAGGATCATGGTTCAAAGCCAGCCTGGGCAAAAAAGTCCATAAGACTCTTATCTCCAATAAACCACCAGAAAACCAAAAGTGGCACTGTGGCTCAAGTAATAGAGCACTCACCCTGAGCTGAAGAGCTCAGGGACAGCGCCTAGGCCGAGTATAAGACCCATGACCAAAACACAAAAACAAAAACAAAACAAAACAAAACCCTTGTTTCCATTTCTTGGAGTTAGTTTTGGTAAGAATCATTTTATATGGTCATATTCATATAGCTATTTAGTCCTATGATCCTCTGCTAAGCATATCCTCCTTCGATCTCATTGTAAATGTTTAGAATCATGTTTATCTTGTCCTTCAATGAAATTGAAAGGGAAAGATCACTACCAAACTCAATCTGTGAAGCCAGCATAACCCTCATCCCAAAACCAGAAAGAGAACTATAGACCCATCTCCTTGATGAACATCAAAGCAAAACTTTTCAACACCTAACCAAAAAACTCATACTGTGATCAAATAGGATTCATTCCAGGGTTGCAAAGCTGCTTCAACATATGCAAGTCAATTAATGTAATTAAGCACATCAACAGGAGCAAGGACAAGAGCCACATCAAAAGATGCAGAAAAAGCATTTGACAGGATCCAACACCACTTTATGATAAAAGCTCTGGAGAAACTAGGAATCCATGGAACATTCCTCAATGTAGTAACAGCTGTAAATGACAAATGTATAGCCAGCATTATACTTGATGGTGAAAAGTTAAAACCATTTTCTCTAAAATCCAGAACGAGACAAGGCTGTCCACTCTCTCCACTCTTCTTCAATATAGCACTGAAATTCATAGCCTGAGCAATAAGGCAAGAGACAAACGTAGAGGGGATCCAAATAGGGAAAGAAGAAGTAAATCTATTGACATTTTATCTTGTGAGCATTGGAGAATAGCAAAAGCCCTCCGGGTTTGCAGGGATTGGTTTCTACATACCCAGGTTCCCCCTCCCTCTTCCTCACCTGTACTTTGTGTTCCTAAGTTTCATTTGAAAGCAGTATAATCTTAGTGTTTTGTACGAGAAATTTAAGTCTATACCCCTGAGTGCATTGGCATTTTTTCCACCACCCACTTATAGCAATCACCCAGAAAAGACATTATTTGTTTGTTACTGAGTTCTTAGAGGAGGGGAAGGGAAGTTCCTTCTACCTCTTTCACTGTTGTATTCAGTTTTTGGCTTCTTTATTCTTAGCTGATAAAAGAATAAATTCATACAATTTGTTGGGTGCTCACAACCTGTAATCCTAGCTAATCAAGATGCTGAGATCTTGGATCATGGTTCTGAGCCAGCCCAGTCAGGAAAGTCCATTAGACTCTTATCTCCAATTAACCATTAGAAAATGGAAAGTGGCAGTGTAGCTCAAGTGGTAGAGTAGCTAGCCTTGAGCAAAGAGCTCAAAGACAGCACCTAAGCCTGGAGTTCAAGCCCTATAATCAGGGGGGAAAAAAGCATACAATTAACAACCACAATTATGTTTGAGGAATAGTTCTTGATAAATTTATGGTACATGCCAGGGTTGTGAAAATCATTGTAAATATGCTCCATTTTGCAACACCTGTTGAACTTTTATTAAAAGTACGTAATTATGTGATGCTTTTGGTTTATGCAAGATTCAATTATACGCAGTTTTATCTTTGGATTGTTAACCTTATGATTCTTTTTATTTCTTTAATAAAACTTTTCAACTCACATCTATGTATGGCAGAGCTTTGAGGCCAGGATGATCCTTCAGGTTATTTAAACTTAAAAAGAAGATATGTCTTTTATGACTTTTGTTTTATTCTTGGTTAGCATAATTTGCAACAAATTTTTTCTCAGAATAATAGCAACTTAAAACAAAAGTCATTTATGGCCTCATCGTTTGTATGGGTCAGGGATCCAGGAGCAACTTAGTTGAGTACCTCTGGGGTCTCTCACAAGGCTGTGGTTAAGTTAATGGTCAGGGCAATATTCACTTTGAGGCTTGACTTGGGTAGTCAGCTTGCCAGCATTTCAGTCTCATTGACATGACTGTTGTCAGGGTCAGGCCCTCACTGAATATTGAGAAAAACATCCATTCCTGTGTGAGTCTTTCTAGGGTAGTCCACAGCACGGCAACTGGCTTCCCTGAGAACAAACAAGAATGTAAGAAATCCCAAGACAGAGTACATTGTCTGAAGGGGCCTCATAACTTTTGCTATCTTCTATTCATTAGAAGTGAGTCACTGGGTCCAGCCCACACTTACAAGGAGGAAATAACACGAGGGAATAAGTAGTAGGAGGTAGGGATATTTGGTAGCCATCTTAGAGGCTACCTGCCTGCTCCCACAGCAGTGAATCATTGGATGCCCGCTGCTCTAAGAAGGGTATACCCTTGGGTGAGGCAACTCTCTTCCACCACCTCAGTTCTCAGAGAGCACCCAGTGGAGTTGCACACCAGCAGCCTTCCTGATACCTGGTGAAACTAGACCCATCAGTTCTAGGTGAGAGATGGGATGTTACTGAAAAGGACTCGCTTCAATATGTGTAATCCCTATTTAACCAGAATATTTAATCAGCCAGAATTTCTCTTGTTATGTAAACCTGTAATGTTTCCCTATCTCTTTTAAAAGAAGGAATAAATTATATCGTGCCATGTATTAGAATTAAGTCTGTTCTTGCTATGGAAGTTCAGTTCAAACTTTACAATAAATCATTGTTAAAAGACAATTTTGAGGGCTGGGAAGGTGGCTCAGTGGTAGAATGCTTGTCTTGCATGCATGAGGCCCTGGGTTCAGTTCCTCTGTACCACATAGGCAGGAAAAGCCAGAAGTGGCTCTGTGGCTCAAGTGGTAGAGTATTAGCCTTGAGCTGAAGAGCTTAGGGACAGCACCCAGGCCCAAAGTTCAAGCCCCATGACCAAAAAAAAAAGGCAATTTTGAGAGCCAGATATGGTGATGTATTCAGTAACTAGCTATACACGAGGCAGAGGTAGGAAGATCACAGTATGAGGCCACCCTTAGTCAAAAAGTAAGCCCCTATGTGGGCTTAGGGACATAGTTCAAGTGGAAGAACACTTGCCTATCAAACCCAAGACCCTGAGTTCAATCTCTAGGACAACAGCAAAAAATGTTTTAAAGTAAGCCAAGGTCCTAGATGCCAAAGTATTTTCAAAACAGTATTTATTCTTTTCCTAGATGTGTAAAGTTGATCGAAGGAGCTACGGATAGACAGGAACAATAGATTACTTTTTTCAGATTGTAAATTCTTTAGTCCTCTAGTTTTTCCTCAACTTTGAGATATAGTATTAATTCCATTATTTTCTTCTTTATTTCATAGGTGAAGATGAACAGGTGCCTGATTTTGTCACTTTCCTTTATCAAATAACAAGAGGAGTTGCGGCAAGAAGTTACGGACTCAATGTGGCTAAACTAGCAGATGTTCCTGAAGAAATTTTAAAGAAAGCAGCCCACAAGTCAAAAGAGCTGGAAGAATTAGTAAATAAGAAAAGGTCAGAATGTTTGTGCTGTACTTATTTGGATTTTTAATGAAATCTTCCAAGTTGTACAAGGAAGAGAATTATCCTGCAAATGAATATTAGATCTACTTTAAAGCATTTCTTCCTGTATGCTGAAACATTTAATTATTCGTAAAGTGAAAAACAGCTTTTGGCAATTCTCAGATGCATTCACTTTGTCATTTTCAATCCCTCTTTATCGATCACTTAGATCTTTATTAAGTTAGAAAGTAGATTTTCAGTCATTTTTCTAAAGGATTAAATTAACTCCATGTATGCCAACACATTTGCTGCTTCATAAGGCAGTTACATTAAAAAAAAGCTTCAGTATTTAGTTACCAAAAAAAAGCTTCAATATTTAGAACCTGTAGAGGGTTTCTTTTATTCATATACTGCATTGAGATTGCATTCAGAAATTGAGAATTCTGTCATGATATGAAGGAAAATTACCATATCACTAACCATGAAATCATAGTTTCTATGTGTCACTTATTTTGTGATTTGTTTGTGATAGTTTTCATTCTAAGCTAGCTTCTCTCTGTCACCAAGATTGTTTACGTTTTGTACCTTTTTCCCCTTGACATCCAGCCAATATGTATACAGACTAATCTAAATCGATTGATGGATGATAAATTACAGCTTTTTTTTCAAATAGAAATTATGACATAACATAACTCCCTAACTCCTGCCCTGCCTAAAGCGTGTGATCTGACAAGGGCAGGATGCTACTTCCCAATGAACCAGATTATTGATCAAATAAAAAATCTTGGCTGACTATCAGTTATGTTAGGGGAAAATTAGAGAAACTTGTATTTGTATATTGTTGTGAAATACATCTTTTCTATATTTCCTCCAACCAGTGGTTCTATCTTCCATACCATACCTTGTAAAGGGTGTATGATAATTAACCAAGACCCAAGTACTGGAATCATGCAAATGATTTGTAACCCCCACCACTGATGCCGCTTTCTTGATCAGCTCCACAGTGCCTCATCAGAAGCAAGGGGTATAATTAGTCTCAGTCTATTTCCATTACAAGGCAAATTAGTATATTTTTTCCAGACAGAAAATTATGAGAGTTTAAAAATAAATCTAGCCCTTAATCCTCTACAGAAATCTAAAGATAAATATAAGTCTTTCATTGTTGTCTTATTGTCGTTTTTAAATAAAGAAACGAAACTAAAACTCTACTCCAAAGGACACATATACAACCTGGCAATAAAATAAGATAGATTATATATGTTGCTTTATGTAGTCTATGAAGCAGTAGCCAGGAAAGCTACAGATTATTTTCATTTTTTCAGTTAGTAAGTGACATTTTAAAATCTATAAAGGTATCCTGACAAGACATGAGAATTACTGAAAGAAGCTACATTGAGAATCTGATAATTCATCAGAGCACTGTATTTATTTAATCTTTCCCTAAAAGGGTGTATCATGTCAATTCTCTAAGCCAAAGAGATCAAAGAAATAAAATCAAGTCTCATACCTTAGGTGGGGATGTGTCACAATAATTGAGACTTACTGAACTCTCACTGTGTGCAGAAACAAGTATTAGCAGTCAATGTGTGTGTTGACTGCTCTATGAGAGGATGGTCAATGATCTTATTAATGAGCTTATTGCTTGATATGCATTGATTCAACCCTTAGACAACCTTATGAGTTAGTACTGTTGTTATCCCATCTGATAGTTGAGAGGAATGAGACCAGGCAAGGGCAAGAAGCTGAGCCACAGTCACAGCAAGTTGGATGTCAGGTAGCAACTGGAATTCAGATGCTCTATCTAGCCCCAGACCTGAATGTTTCACTGGGCGGCTCTTCTGCAGGGAAAGCATAGGTCTGTGTTGTGGCAATGTTACTCTTTCATTAGCTAGCTTTATTTCATTAAACTAGTTTCGCCTTTCATCCTGGGGCCATTCAGCAGGAATGATTTTGTCTCCATATGCAGTAGGCACACACAGCCAGCCTTGGCCAGAGTCAGGAGTGGAGCAGTCACATTGTCTCTGCAGTAGGCAGGGATTTAAGAAGGCAGCAGGGAAGCCTTCATGGTGATCAGTAACTTAAGTGCCTGGATTATAGGGCAGCAGTTCTGGAGGTGTTGCTACCACAGCTTCCTAACACATACCTGCCTGCTAGTCTAATGGTGTAGGCTTTGCATGGCTCTCCATGAGATGGGTTGTCCTCGGGAATCTTGTTTCTAAACTGAGTATATTTTATTTGTCCCCTAGGAAAAGCTTAAAGTATTTTACAAAATTATGGATGACACATAATGCAAAAGATCTACAAGAGTGGACAGACAGCTTTCAAATGGAAGAAATACAAACTTCTTTTCCTGATTAAGATGAAGACTACGTTTTTTTAAACAATTTTAAAAAAGGAGAATTAAGAATACCAACTGTGCAAAGTAACTCTCCACTAACAGCCATCTTTGTGTGACATGTGAGCATAAAATTATGACCATGGTATATTCCTTTTAGAAACAGATATTTTTACTCTTGAAAGTTTGATGCCTGTCCTGCCATTTCAAAGGATAAACATATAAACACTTTTGGATTTGAAGACTTCCATTATGTAATTTAAAAATTTCCTTGGTATTAAGTCTCATATAAAATCTAAACCTTTTAAACAAAACCTAAAGTGGTAGAACGTAGTACATTAAACATTTGGAGGCTACTATACATTCTTAATAGATATTTATATTTGTTTCAGTCCAGACAATTGGCAGCAGTATAAATCTGGTAGGAATCTACCTTTCACTTTGAATTAAATTAATTTTATAGTATCACCAGTTTATTCACATGAATATAAGAAGATTCCATAAGAAATAAAGTTATTGAGCTTTTAGAAACTAGAGCACAGGAGAGGAATAAGATGATGTGAAATTTGAAGAATTAAACTCACATTTTAAATATTGTTGGATGAAATTATTTTGTCATTCAAGTAATAAATATTTAATGAATGCCAGCTGCACATTCTGTTATGGCCTGTTCAGTCTTCGATATACGTTTTCCAATATCTGGCAGTTGTCATTGTTAGCTTGAACTGTGGAAAAAGGTTGCTGTTCCTCCAACAGCATTCAGCAGAACTAAAGTCAATCTCTGTGACCAGTCTACTCATCAAGAGAACACATGATGCCCTTCTTCGTGTTCAGTCTCATGGCTTTGTGGATTTACACTGCCCTCTTCCCTGCAAACTTAGGGTGATTTGTGCTCAACTATGTCTCTACATCTTTAGAGCACTTAGCATCCGGCTTCTTATATCCATGTATTCTCCTTGTTTCTAAATGTGAACTTACGTAAAACATTCATCCTATTTCCCAACTATCTACTATTTTTTTTTTTTGTCAGTCGTGGGCCTTGAACTCTGGGCCTGAGTGCTGTCCCTCAGCTTTTCAGCTCAAGGTGAGTGCTCTACCACTTGAGCCACAGCGCCACTTCTGGTTTTCTAGTGGTTTATTGGAGGTAAAAGTCTCACGGACTTTCCTGCCCAGGCTGGCTTTGAACCTCGATCCTCAGATCTCAGTCTCCTGAGTACAAGCGTGAGCCACCGATGCCCAGCTCTACTATTTTTTTCTCACTTAAATTTCCTCCCCACATTTAATGGGCACTTTTGTCATTCCTTCTAGATTATTTCCTTTGGTGTCCTCAACAATGACTTTAGACTTAGGAGTCAATATAATCTCCTTGAGTTTATGGAGACTAGTAGGTTGTGACCCATTGCAGTTAGACTTTAACTCCATTCTCAACTTTTTTGGGACTTAGAAAATCATGTATTTTGAATCTACCATAAACAGAAATAGATAGTGGAACTCTCAAAAATATCTCCAGAGTTAATTGGAATATACCCTTTAAATTTAAAAAAAATGGATGCAATTTTTCTATGACTGTAGAAGTTTTATGTGGTTTCTAGCAAGATCTCAAAGATACTGCTGTAACTTTACTATCATGATGAACAAGGATGAACCCAAGAATGGCATGCTCATGCCAGAGGGAGCTGCAGAGGTAAGCATCACCACACTGTCAAGCCGACATCCAGGAGGCCACCCTCTGCCTCTGACTGGGTCCTGACCAACATCAACATCCAGAGAGGTGGGATTCTGGGAGCAGTGTGTCCCTGCAGAGGCAATGAGTACTGTCTTAGAGTGGACAGCAAGGAACATTACAGGCTAGGTCCTAAAGCACAAAGCAGGCTGTCAGCCTGCCCCTAGAGGAAGAGGTCTGCTGCATTCAGAACAGAAGCCTGGCACTGCTAGCCTGAATTTCTGAATGACGCTCACTCCCAGCCAGTTTACTGAAAAGTGGAGGGGAAAGTCACACTGAATCCCTGTGATTAAGATTGCACATGTGTCACTGAGATGCCAACATGTCAAGAAAATGACTTGGAAATATGATATATTCCTTTTAGTGATTTGTCCTGTCTTTTACAGACTAAGTCCTGATAATCCTACATAACAGCTACCAGTTCCTCAAAAATCTTTGGAAATACAGACTTCAGTTTAGTAAGTCTAACCTAAAGATTAAAGAAAAAAGAGCCACGTTAAGGATGTAGCTCAGGGTCAAGACTTGTATTTGTTCCCCAGGACCAACCCTCCTTTCACCCCAAAACTCAAACATTCACCTTTGACCTCCCTGATGTTTGATTGTTCATCAGTACTGTTTGTACTGTACTGTTTTAAGAATATGCTTATCTGCATTTCTATAACTTATCATTTTTAAAAAGAGAAAAAGAAAAGAATAAAAAGTGCAGATTTTTAAATTATAGTTTGAAGGAAAAAACTAACACATTTGAATTATTCAGTGTATCCTATTGGTTTTTCAGGGCTAAGTATTAAAATCCCGTGATTCCCACTCATGGCTTAACCAAGGACTAAGACCTAGGCTTAGTATTTCTGATCAGCTGTTGACATCCTTCAGGTACAGTAATTCAGTTGTTTAAGTGTACAATTCAATGGCAGCTGTTCCTTTGTCCAAAAAATGTTTGGCTGTCACTGCAATTAACTTGGAATGCTCTCCTCACTCTAAGTAAGGAAACTTGCACCTATCATCAATCACTCTGTGTTCCCCTCAAAGCCTCAGCTCTGGACAACTGCTAATCTGTATAGTCTTTATAGCCTCTTGTGGACATATAAATAGAATTGTATAGTATGTGGTCTCTTCTGTCTAGGATCTTTCACTTAAAATGGTATTTTCAAGGTTTACCCATGTTGAAGCATGAAATAGTATTTTAATCCTTTTACTTGAACATTCCATTTCATATATATTCTACAAGTAATCCAATGTGCATTGATGCACTGTGAACATTAACATATAGATATTTTTTATGTTGAGAAGCATAGTATATATATATATATATGTATATATATATATATATATACTATGCTTTTTTAAGTCCCGTAGTAGTTCTGATGTAAGATCGGATCTGTACTGCTGTCTCAGTGATTACAAGTGATTAAGCAGTACTTATAGTTAGGATGGCAGTCATTTGTTTCTTCTGTCTCTTACTTTATCTGCCACATAGGACAGAGAATGGACTACTATAGACTCTAGTAAGTACTTGACAAAATAAAGAGGAAAAAAAAACAACAACCTAAATCTTCTTAGGTCAGAAACTCAATGAAAAAACTACTCAAAATTAAGGCACCAATTCACCAGAGTCAAGATCTCCACAGAAGTGTGCTGTATCTTAAAACAGAAACAAATACTTTCCTTCAAACTTTCCTCAAATCTGAGCCTGTTGTCATGGTGGAAGTCATTCTCCACTGAGTGAATTTCAGAGAAAGGCTAGATTGAACTCGGTGTGTTCTCCAAATTAATGTTGACCTTTAGGAAGTCTCAAAAATCAATAGTAATTATCGCTGTGCTATGTAATTATAAAAGTGCTATTTTGTGCTTCACACCAAGAATATAGGTGGAATGGGAAAGTCACTTGCATTAGTGCCATCTGTGGTTTCTGACTCTGATTAAGGTCAGTCTCCTGAGTAGCTAATATTACAGGCATGAGCCCTTGACACCTGGTTCAAATTTTCTTTTATTTATCTTTGTGAAATTTCCCGTTATAGTGTCAGTTTTTCTAGATAGTTCCTTTTTGTTTTGCCCATCCTTCCACTTATTCTGTTGGAACTGCCTTGATAGTTGTAAATGAGGCTTAAAGTTTTGTTTTTCAGTATCATATTATAGGAGAGAATTTAGTGTCTGGTCTCCTATACTACTTGCTTCTCTATCTCATTTGCCTCTCTTTTTAGTTATCTGATAATGCTCCATGATTTTCTATATGTCTGTTATTCTGTTTTTAAGACATTATTTAACTTCAAAACTGCTTAGCAATTAGTGCTTTTATCTGTATTTACCACATAATTTTGTATTTGTTTCTGTGCTTAATTGGAATTCATTCATATTTCTCGCTTTTTCATGTCAAAAGTTTTAGATAGGGGCTATATCTTCAACAATACGTATTTTTTAAAGAAACAATTCTTGACTATTCTGTTTCTGCATATTTTTTTGTGTGATCTGACTTTCCTTTGCACCCAGTTTGAATGGAAGCTTGAAGTTGTTGTTGTTTAAGGTCTCATTGCCTTTTGGCATCAGGTATTGCTAAAGAGAAACATGAGATCAGCTTGATTTCTTTTCCTTTGTGATTTCCCCACATGTTCTTGATCCTGGAGTTCTGTAGCATCAATAGAATTTGTTTCACTAATAACCACATTCTGTTAATTTTTCCAAAACATATGAATGCTTTTCTTCTGCTTTCATGTGGGAAAAAAAGCCTCTCTTCTAGTGCATTTGAGTATAATATTTTGTTATTTTGTCTTCTTTAGGGAACAGTTACCACATGTTGCATTTTAAACTGTACTTGGTTGTGCAGTTCATAATAACTTTAATTTCTGTGAGTTTATGACTTTCTATATATTTTTTTCTTCCTTGATGCCCTTTCCTCTTCCTGTCTCTCCAGATCCTCAGACTACATTTAGTTCCAGGAGTAATTTTCAAGTGTATATTCTGCATTATATTTTTATGTTAACGTCCCTTCCTACTTAGAAAATTAGTTTTGCATGGATTATATACCACTGTTTTTCTCCTTCTAACTTTGAATGAGGACAGTTTAACATCAACCTGCTTTTTCCCCATGTAGTGAAGGATGCATGAATGCTCCTGTCTTTCCCTCATCCTATAATCTCTATGCTCTCATTGTCAGGGGAAGCAGGCAGTGATGCTGGGCAGCAAGAAATCAACTAGCCTGCTTAAAGAATGCAGTGCCCAGGCACAAAATCATCCTGTCTCTTTCATCTTCCATCATGGATCATGTCTAGTGTGGTGTGAGGGGAGAGATGAACAACCTCACTCCCCCCACCCCCAGTGTGATCCAGTGGATCACAGGACATTGTGAGGTCCTACAGCTCATAGGCCATTTGTTGAAGGTCCAGTCTTACCTATTTTATTCAGTTCAGTCATGCTTGCTCTACAGAATGCTACTTTCCTCTGCTCCTGGCCTCCCTCCTTCATTAAGAAATGAGAGAGGAGAAAGTAAGAATTACATGAGCGTCAGACATATCCTACATGCTCCATGATGGCATCGTGCACATCATGCACATCAGTGCAACTGGACATAAGACTACCCTAGACAGCTGGAAGGCCTCCTTTGGTTAATGAGAAGGCAGCTAGCTTTGTGTGACTATGGTGACATTCTTTTTATTTGGATAATTCTAGTTTCATAGGTGTGTCAGTTTGCTGCATATTAGTCCTTGTTACCCTTTAGTAAGGAGGTAGTTTTGTTCTAAATGTGTGCTGAGCTGAAAGGTCATCCTTCAAACCTGCTTCTCCTTGAGGCTGTCCATAGACACGGATGTTCACTTCCTTTGCTGAGACTATCCATGCCTCTCATCTCACCATAACCAAGGTGAGCACCTTGTGCCAGAAGGCTTTCCACGTCTCCCATCTTCTCCCTACACCTGTCTCTTAAGGCAAGTTCAGATGTGTGTCAAATCTCAGCATCCTTCATCTTTTTGGTTCCAATTTCATTGTGTTCAACAAATGTCTTTTCAGAGTCTATTCACTGTTATTCTGGCTGCCCTGATTTCATTATAGGCATTTGCTTCTTAGTGTTTGGCACTGTTTGTTACTGCTCAGCTCACACGGTGGTAAGTGGTGTGATGCAGCCTGTGTTCCTCTTGTTTCCTGGAAGACATCTTTCTTTGTATAAATGATGAATTTTTGTCGGGAGATGTAGCTTGCCTTGTGTGTACAAGCCTGGCTCTGAGCCCAAGCACTGTTAAAATAATTAAAAATGAATTTTGGGCATAGTTTAAATCCCAAACATATTCTTAGCCATATATTTTGGCATCAACTCATTTAAAAAATAAAGTTAATTACTCTTCCTTCTGGTGAATGTTTAAGTACCTAACTCACATTGTTTCTGAAAGCCATAAGATGTGATCAGAAGGAAAGCCTTTATATGAGAATACCTTGTATGTCCTCTATTGTCTCTTTATAGTAGCACCTCATGTGTTATGTTAAACATGTAACTAATTACTGTAATCTTATGCATTTTAATGATTGTTTTGTTTAAGCAGCAAATTATACTTGTTGTAGAGGTTGTAGTTTTCCAAGTCAAAGGTGAACTCAGGGTATAGCATTTTCTAATGACCAGGAACAAATGAGAAAATTCAATGATGAGGAGCTCATTGTTTGTATTGATCTTAATGAATTTGTCTATGCCTTATTGTATTGATAGTTATTTCAGTAACAACTAATGTTTATAATAAATACTATTTACAATAAACCAAAATAAAATAGATTATTTTTAAAGGATCTAATCACTGTCCTGTTTATTTTCCAACAATGCTTTAAGTAAGGAATAGTATTGAGTTACTTTATAAATGTAATAAAATGGAGTTCAATTCACTTTCCAGTTAAGACAGAATAAGCATATATACTACTTTATCTTTCCCAACAATTATAAACAAAAACTCTGGGAAGAAAACTTAGAACAATGAGGAGTCCAAACAGTACATAATAACAGATAGATTGACAAGGCAAATAGAGTCTTGAGTCATAATTGACACATCATGAAGTTCTGGCTTTTGTTTTTAATCTCTCCCCACATTTCTCCTAAACTCAAAGGCAACAAAGCATAGTCAGTGTGAACAGAAAAAGTTGTTAGAGAAATCTCTTGTTACACAACTGTCCCTCTGGACAACTTTCAGGGAAATCTTCTGGTTTTTCTTTTTCTCTCACAGCCAAACCCAGTCCTGCAGCTTCACCCCAGCAATGGCAAAGCTGCTGGTTGCAGCAGTAATAGCAAATGTCTGGACACCCAAAATTCTCAGGAAGTAATTCCTTCTCTCTAGTCATAGAAAATGATAGATAAAATGTTTTTTCCTATTCTCTGCTATTAAACACTTTTTTTTTTTTTTTTGGGTCCGGTTGTGGGGCCTGAACTCTGAGTCTGGGCACTGTCCCTCAGCACTTCAGCTCAAGGCTAGCGCTCTACCACTTGAGCCACAGCACCACTTCCGGCTTTTTTCTTTTTGCTTATGTGGTGCTGAGGAATCGAACCCAGGTCCTTGAGCATGCAAGGCAAGCACTCTACCACTGAGCCACCTTCCCAGCCCTGCTATTAAACACTTGACAACAGAGGTGGATGCAGTCATGAAAAATATTCTTCAGGGAAATAGGGATAAAACCTTGAATGTCCTGTTTTCTAGCCATGCAACTAGAAAAAGAGGCTCTCGGCAGCAGGACAGTATAGGAGAAGTTGCACATGCACACATGCACAAGAGTGAGAACTTGAGGAATAGATAAGGCTGTGTATAAAGTCCTTAGCTCAACTTCAAGCTGTTTATTCGAGCAGCTAACCCAAAACAACATACCAGAGACTAGCTACAGCATGGGCCACTACCAGCCTGCCACCTAGGAGGAGGCACATGTGAAAGAGCTTCAAAAGCTTTGAGATCTGAAATGACAGCCCACTAAAGTATGTCAGAACCTCAGCCCTGAGTCAGCCAGGTGTGCAGCAGCTAAAGCAATGAAGTAAATATTAACCAACGTATTTTTTAACAAAGCTCTTAGACTTATAATAGATAAAAATCTTCAAAAATAATCTAAAGTGAATATATAAAGAACTAGGAAAATCTCAACAAATTGCAAGAGAAACAGCCAATCCCATAATAACTTGGAAATTGGACTCATGAGATAGTGACTTTAAAGTAGCCATTATACACAAGTTCCAAGAAGCAAGAAAAGATGGAAAGGGAAATTCTTGGCAGAAAACAAGAAACTATAAACAAGTCATAGAGAAAAGGGAATAGGAGTTGTTTAATGGATAAGAGTTTTGAGTCTTGCTAGTTACCAGTAGCTCTATCATTCTCGCTAGTTAGGAGGTTGAGATCTGAGGATCAAGGTTCAAAGCCTACCTGGGCAAGAAAGTCTGTGAGACTCTTAACTTCCAATAAACTTCCAAAAAAGCCAGAAGTGGAGCTGTGGCTCAAGGGGTGGAGTGCTAGCCTTGAACAAAGAAAGCTCAGGGACAGTGCCCGGGCCCTGAGTTAAAGCCTCAGGACCAGCACCAAAATAAAAATTGAGTCTTGCAAAGAGGAATGTCTTTGGGACTGTTTGCATACCAATATGAAATATTATATACTACTGAAATATGCACTTATATTGGTTAAGATGGTAAAATTTGTATATATTTTACTGTAGTAAAAGAATAGGGTAAGTTGATATGGATTTACCTGAATAGGTAAAACTAAGGAATGTTTCAGAGTGAACAAAGGAGGAAGGAAGTAGAGGTAGGGAAGGGGTGAGGTAGGGAAGGAAGAAAAGATGAAAGGAAAAGAGGGAGGAAGGGGACAATAAAGGACCAAATGGAGCTACATAGTTTAAAAATCCATTATTTGGGTTGAATTGTAGAATGGAGATGGCAGAAGAGTCAGAGTTCCACTGGTGTGAAAATATCTGTCATGAAAAACATATACCTTACAAAGACTAACCAAAAGTGAGCTAGGATAGCTATATTAACCAAATAAAGACTTCAGAACAAGGCAAATAAAGTTTGAAGAAGTAATTTACATAGAAAAAGATGTAACAATTCTTAATATATAATTCAGGTAACAATAGTCCTTCAAAATACATTAAAAATTGAGACTGAAGGAAGAAATATATAACCCGCCCCCGCTTCTAGATGGAAACTTCACTCCTCTTGATAATCAACAGAACAAGTAGATGTAAAATCAACATGCATTTAGAAAGACTAAATATCACCAGTCAACTTGATCTAATTGAATTTGGTATAATGTTCCACCTGAAAGGAAAAGAATGTGCATTCTTTCCAAGTATAGATGTAATATTGTCCATATCCTTGGTTGTAAGACAAAACTTAATAAATTTTGAATTGATATAATACAAAATATTCTCTCATTAAGATGAAATAAAACTTGAAAATGGTAGCATATCTGAAAGTTGCCCCTTATAATAGAATCCAACTGGCATATGTCTAAATCCAGAGGCCAAAGTAAAAGAATGAGAATGAAAGTGCAACAGATGAAAATGTGTGGTATGCAGCTAAACCAGTATTTTTAGGTAAATTTATAACACTAATTACTTATTAGGGAAGAATAACATCTCAAATCAGTCATACTGCTTTTACTTTACAAAACTGGAAATCTAAGCTTCCACTAGAAATAAGCCAGTCAAAATAGAGGACAAGCAGAAAGAAGGAAACAACAATCAAGAAACATCATGATACCACAAGCTGGTATTAAGTTGTCAAAGCCAATAAAAGTAATAAACTTTTACCTATGTCAAATAAAATAAGAAAACACAAAATGTCTATTTTAGGAATGAATGATGCAAAACAGTGCAGGTTTCATCAACACAAAAAGAATCATGGGAAACATTCTAAACAAATCTGTGCACACAATATCTACAACCTATAAAATGTACCATTCCTTTAAGAGACATTGAAACTGAAGTACACACAAGGAAAAGTAGGTAATCTGAGTGGTCCTATATCCACTGAGAACTATATCCACAAAGAATTGACTTTGTAGATAAGAAACTTTCAACAACAACAACAAAATTCACAGGCTAGATTTAAGAAAGAAAAAATACCAATTCTATATAATCTTTTCCAGAAAAATAGACGTGATGAAGAACTATGAACTCACTTAAAGGTCAGTATTAAAACTAGAGAAAAATGTCTTAAAGACAAAACCAGTATCTTGAGCACATAGAAAAATCTCAGACAAAACATTAGCAGATTGAATCTAGCAATATATAAGTAGAAAAATGTATCAAGACTACAAGCAGTTTCTTCCAGGAATGTAAAAATTCCCACTTTCAAAAGCAATCATTGTCATCTACCATATTAGCAAACTAAGGTAATAAAAACTAGTAAGACTTTATTGTCATATGATCATTCTGTCAAATGGAAACAAATCTGACAAGACTTTAACATCCATTCTTGATTTTTTAAATGAAATTGAAGTTCATAAAGATAACTTCCCTAACTTGGTTGAAAGCAGCTTACAGAACATTGACAGCTAGTAGAATTCTTAATGGCAAACGACTGATTACTCCTATGATTAAGAAGGCAAGAAACTAGAAGTTTTGACCCATATAGTGAGGAAGAAAGAGAAGTGACATACACAGTAGAAAGGAGAAAAAACAAAACCCAGTAGTCACAAATAATGTGATTGTTCCACATACAAAATCAAAGGAATCTACAAAGCTGCTAAAACTAGTCTATTTAATGTGGTCAGAATGCAGGATATGTAGTCATATGAAAATCCAATTGCTATACTGGTAGTGAGCAATTAAGTGCCATTTATAATAATTCTACTAAAATGAAATAGCTTCTTTTTAAAAATTTTATTGTAAAGATGCTGCATAGAGGGGTGACAGTTACACGAGTAAGGTAATGAGTACAATTCTTGTTGAGCATTGTGGCCCCCTCCTTTGTTTTTCTCCTACTATGTCTTCCTGCACCCAAAGTTGTAAAGTTCATTTCCAACATAGAAATTGCTTCTTTTAATTCTAACGAAGTATCTATAGGATCCATATGGTGAAAACTAGGGACATAGCTTAAAGAAATCACTGAGGATCTAAATAAGTGAAAGGATACTGTTTATGGATTAGAAGAAGCAATATAGTTACCAAATCTCCCAAGTTTATTTATACTTTTAATAAATTCTAAACTAAAACCTAGTAGAACTTTTTATAGCTATAGACAAGATGTTTTATAAGAAAAGGTAAATTAATTTTGAAAAGATTGGATGGTCTACTTACTAGATTTTAAAAGTTATTGTAAAGGAACAGTAATCATGATAGTGTGGCATTGGAAAAGCGTTGCCACATTGATCACTGGGATAGAAAAGAGCCAGAAATAAAACCACACAAATAAGGTCCATTGATTTTTAACAAAGAAGAAAAGGCAGTGCTTCAGAGAAAGCATAGTCTTTCAACAAATGATGTTGCACCCAGCTAGATGTCAATACATTTACTCCTTGTACAAAAAATGAAGTTCAAGTGCACTGTTGACATAAATGTACAATGTAAAACCATAAAATTACCAAACAAAAACATAGTGGAAAAATCTACATGACTTTTGATTGACCAAAGTGTTTTTTTAAGAAATGACACCAAACTGGGTGCCAGCGGCTCACACCTGAAATCCTAGCTACTCAGGAGGCTAAAAGATGAGAATTCAAACCCAACCTGTGCAGGAAAGTCTATGAAACTCTTATCTCCAATTAACTACCCAAAGAGCTGTGTGAGAGTGCTATCCTTGAGGAAAAAAATGGTCAGAGACAGTGTCTAGGCCCTGAGTTCAAGTCCCAGGACTGGCACAAAAAAATTAATAAATAGAGACACCAAAATAATGCATTTAAGAATAAGTGTCTTTAACAAAATTAAGAAAAAAAGTTAACCTGAAAAATATACTGCTGGGAGAATAAAAAGAGTAACTATAGAAAGGGGAAATATTTATAAATAATATGTCCAACAAAGAAGGTGGTGTCATAAAATATAAAGAATTCTCAAACCACAGTAATAAAGAAAAGACTCAGTAAAAGAATGAGCAATGTGTGTAAAAGATGCATCACTACAGAAGATACATGAATGTCAATAGAGAACTGGAAAAAGTGTGCAGATCATTAGCTGATACATGAAGGCAACGTCTTTCAACAAATGTTGTAACAAGCTAGATGTCAAATTAAATTAAAAACACAAGTTACACTGTGTTACTAAGTTACTCTTAGAAATTGCACACATACTGAACACACAGGTACACATTGATAATACCAAGTGGTCATGATGATATGGAGCAACAGGAACTCATAGATTTCTGACAGTAGTGAAAATGGAAGTCACTATTGAAAAGAGCTTGGCAGTTTATGTTGAGATTAAATATGCAGTTGCCAAATGACTGAGCATTTGCACTTCAAGCCATTTACCTTTAGAAATGAAAACTTACTTTCACACAAAAACCTGTGTTTGAATGATTTAGAAGGACACTTAACTGGAAACAGCCAATGCATCTTTCAGCTGGTAACTGGTAAATTATGGAAGCTTTATTCAAAGGAATATTCTTTTCAAGGGAAGGGTACAACATATAATGATACAGGTAAATATCACATGTATTGTGTTAAATGAAAGAAGCCTCTGCCCAAAAGTTACTCTGGCTCTATTTCTGTGACATTGTAGAAACAGCAAGCTATAGAAGGAGGAAAAAACTGATTAGTGGTTCTCTGGTTTAGAATTTGGGAGAGCTATTTTTGTATCCAGATTTTTACACGTTATCTATATTTTAACACCATTTATGAGATTACATAATACTGCTTACACATAGGTCTTAATTTACAAATACTGAGGGTAAATATATGCACGCCTTACTGAATTTCATTTTGAGTTCTTTGAAGTGCAAATATGACTAGAAGAAAGGGTAGCTAATATGGTAGAGTGCTTGCCTAGCACTTAGCACTCTGAGGCTGAATAAATAAATAACTAGTAAATTAGTAATCATGTAGTTTGAATAGTCACGTATAAGTTCTGTATGATGTTGTCATAGGGTTTGGTCACTTACAAAGTAAGTCAAAATATTCAGAAGTCTCAAAAAAGTATGCTTCAAATGCTTTCGCAAATTTGAAGGCAGCAAGCCAGGCAATGTTTTCTCCCATAATTATTACAGAAGACTCACAGTGATTACATAATTACCCAGATTCTCATTCTGTAGATACAACAGAGCTGAATATGCAGGAAGAAATGCTCTGAGTTGCTTTGTGGGGTCATTGCAAGGCTGTTCTTGGAAGACTAGAACAGAACTTTAGAAAGGGTAGGGTTGGCCCCCTGCTTAAACTGGGATCTCTTTATTTATTAACAATAAAATTACTTTATGCTTTTCCAATGAGGCCTTATTTAAACTGTGAGGGCTGGGCTGTGTGCTTGTGTCAAAACTGTCCCTTGAGTTGGCTCACCTCTAGCCATTAACGAGAAGCTGCAAAGAGAAGGGTTTAAAGCTGAGGGAGGGAAAGGGAGAAGAAACTAGGAAATGAGAATTTTTTAATGGCTGCTTTAAATAGTTTTAATATTGCATTGTTCTATTTTAAAAAATGAATATTTCAGGAAATTAGCAATGCTACTGTATGCTGACTTGTTCTTCAGGCAGCTTCAATAGAACTCCAGCAAGCCTAGTCTCATGGAAGCCTACTGTTGGGTCACAGATATGTATGACCCTGTGGAAGTGAGTAATGGCTGAATGACACATCCATCTCCTTGGTAGTTTTTATTATCATACCAAATATTGTTGCTGCTTGCTGAGTTTGTCCTCCTGCAAGACGATAATTCTTCCCTGACTTTTGTATATGGGCATGGCCAATGGCTTGCTCAAGACAAAAAATTGTGAGCAGAAGTGACATGTGTAACCTTGGAGTGGAAACATGAAGAATTAGCATCTAATTCACCAGGTCATTTATTCTTCTGCCACAGAAATATTCCACATAAAACCTGGGTCTCTGTATGAGCTAGAGCTGTAACTGATCTATATACTTGGGTAACAGGAGTAGAAAATAAATCTATGTTTTCTTGGGGCTGTTTGTCCTGCAGCATTTCTTCATCTTATCCTGACTGGTGTATTGTTCCATTCAAGTAATACCACATCATATATATTTCAATTATTTGTATAACTACTTTTCTTAGGCTTTTTAAAAGATTGCTTCTTTATTATCTCCTAAAGGTCATATTTTACTCAATGTTCTCTCCTTATCTTTCTTCTTTTTAGAAAACCACTTTTAAAATGTTATGATTTTTAAGAAGTTGGAAAAGGAGTTGCCATTTAACAAAGCAGTTTATGAGTACAACACATCCTGATCAATGCCACTCCTTCCATCTTTTTTTTTTTTTTTGGGTCCGGTTGTGGGGCCTGAACTCTGGGCCTGGGTGCTGTCCCTCAGCTCTTCAGCTCAAGGCTAGCGCTCTACCACTTGAGCCACAGCGCCACTTCCGGCTTTTTTCTTTTTTGCTTATGTGGTGCTGAGGAATCGAACCCAGGGCCTCAGGCATGCAAGGCAAGTGCTCTACCGCTGAGCCACCTTCCCAGCCCCCACTCCTTCCATCTTTCTCACCCATCCCTCCCATTCTACGCCTTCTCTCAATTTTCTTTGTTTTGTAGGAAATATATTGACATTTTGACGACACTCTCCCTTTTTTGAAGACAGAATCTCAACTTCCTTTTCGTGGTAACCACAGCAATGTCATCAAGTTCAGTTTTAATATTTGAAGCCAGCCATAGCCAGTTTGTTTCTCCAGGAAGGTTAATGATGTGAGGCTCCACATGTGACCAAGTTTTGCACCACAGGATTGGAAGGGGAATCTGCCTGAGAGGTCAGGGACATTGTTCCTTTCTGATGAGAGTGGCATGAAGCAAAAGTGTTGGGTGTTGTTTTGTTTGTTTGTTTTCCTTCTCTTTTCCCCTTTTCTACACCTTCAGCTTTGAAAGCTGTAAAATGAGAATGTGATGCCTGAACTCTGCCTCTGATAATGAACAATGGCATTGAGAGAGAAAAAGCAAGAGTCCTTGAGGATGTACTGGAACTATCAAAACACCCTTGGATCTGCCTTACCTGGACTTTGAGTGAACTGCTAATGTCATGGTTTAAGTCATATGTCTGAATTCTCTATTTCTTGTTATCAAAAGCATCCTAACTGATGCAATGCATGGAGGCTTCTCATTAGCTCGGATAACAATCCCACACCACCGTGCTCCAAAGCATTGCATTGAAAGGGATCTTGTGAACTTTTGCCTGCACTTGACGGGCCTCAAACTAAAATCTCGCAGGGGCCCGTTACTCATGCTTGTAATCCTAGCTACTCAGGAGGTCAAAACCTGAGGATCGCGATTCAAAGCCAGCCCCGGAAGGAAAGTCCGTGAGACTCTTACCCCAATTAACCACCAGAAAACCGGAAGTGGCGCTGTGGCTCAAGTGGTAGTGAGCTAGCCTTGAGCTGAAGAGCTGAGGGACAGCGCCCAGGCCTGGAGTTCAAGCCCCACAACTAACACAACAACAACAAAAACACCCTAAGATCTCAACAACCTCAGTCTCCCATTGAGCTAGGATTACAGGTGTGGGACACTGGTGCCCAGCTATGAGGCCCATTTTTATGACTAGGTAGGCCTTGAGTTTATCAACATTCCAATCAACCACAATGAAATTCAAAGGAATTGGGGGCATCTGAAGTGTAGCCCAGACTCTAATGAAGCCTTTTTGTTATGGGAATAGAAGGAAAGCCACAATTCCTGGTATTTTTTTTTTTTTTTGGTCAGTCATGGGGCTTGAACTCTCAGCCTGGGCATTGTCCCTCCATTCTTTCAGCTCAGGCTAGTGCTCTAACACTTGAGCCACAGCACCACTTCCAGCTTTTTCTGCTTATGTGGTGCTGAGGAATCGAACCCAGGGCCTCATGCATGCAAGGCATGCACTCTACCTCTGAGCCACCTTCTCAGCCCTCCTGGTATCTTTTTGTTATTGGGTCTTATATCCCTAAGTACTTCTAGAAGCTATCCAGGCCTAGAGTCCACCCCTCCCCACCCCGGACTCTATCATAAAACCTCAATGTCTGTTTTCTCCAACAAAAGATAGTCATGCCAGGAGAACTGCTAATGCCACTGTCTTGAGCTCTCTGTTGTATTTTTCCTAAGGCTGTGGCACAAGTAAATGCAAAAGACTTGGGGCTTATACTCCAAACACTATATGCATCAATCTATGCAGGAGCATTGCCCACCTGTAGTCACTGTCAGGAGTTGCAGAATGACTGCAGGGCCTGTCATGTATTCTGCCTCTGAGTGCCCAACTTAGTTTCTACTTTTCAGGGGTCACTAGGAGCAGACTCTATTTTGACATTATTGACTCCACTATTTCCAGATATTCCTGGTTTATTTTTTATTTCACAGACCCTGTTATATTACTTTTAATCTTTTTCTTCTATCTCTGTGAACACTAGAAAGGTAGCAGAAATAAGATCCTTTGTATGATTTTTCTCGTTGCAGAGTCTGGGCACCATATAGAGCATGACTTTAATTTTAGGTTTCTGGAAACATAAATGTCTATTATATACATATCTAATATTATTGTATATATTATATAAATAATACATATTATATAATAACTATAATCTCTTTTATTTATATATATTTCATTTTGGTAAAAAATGATATTGTCTGTGCCCTTGTGTTCTTATTTAATCTAGTAAATAACAGAGAAATACACAAAACTGTCTTCAGTAGTTATGTAAACCAATCCTGATATTTGCTTCAAAAAATCCTAAGAACAGTTAAACTGATATTAAGTGAATAGTTTTTTCTAAATTGCCCAATTGATTTTCATCAAGGTAACTTCCTATTTTTAATTGGTACTATCTTATCTTAATTTGCTTGACATAAATTTAATGAAAAGGGTCTATGAGATATTTTATTGTTATTAGCTTTTCTCTTCTTGTATATTCCTTCATTTTTATAGTTAGACTGACCCTCGGCCAAGTTTTGTTGTTATTCAGCACCTGTAAGTTAGAATTCTTTCACAGATTTATGCCTTGAATTAAATAAGCTTACCAAAAAAAAATCTGTGCAGATTGTCTCATAAAATTTTCTTTGGATGTCCTAATGCACAAAGCTCTTATAAGAGCTTACTGGCTAGTTCATAGTGTTGATTTATCATGTATTTTTGTTGTTGTTGCTGGAACATTTCCATTCTACCCTCAGCTTACAGAAACCTTGAAACATCTGTGCTTGGGAAAAGGGTGGTTACACAGACGTAAAAGGCACACTTAACTGCTTTGTTGCTGCATGTCATGTGGCAAATAAAAAGTCCTAGGCCTTCAATGTTTCAGGCAACCAATAGTGTACAAGTAGCTTGTGTTCCAACAGTGTATGTGCTAGCTGGTTATTTGAAATGCATTTCCCCATGGAAACAAGGTTAAGAGAGGCACTTAAATTTCTAGGTTAGATCATGAAAGTCTGTTTCACCCAGAATAGAACTAAAATTCTGTACATTACAATGACAAAGAGCAAAGTATTGCTGGAATATTGGTAACTCTTAAGTAGACCCCCAAACCAACATTATTGAATAAGAAAGAAGCTTTTAAAAACATACATTGAATGTTGTCCAGGAAAAGCAGGTTTAACTAGATAAGGAAGGATGTAAAGACAGACTTTTATGGTTCTAATGGGAACAATTGGAAAACAAATACTATTAATTTTATTTGTAATATGTTTTTTCTTTAAAATGATGAAGAGATGGGGACAATGATGAAAGGGATGACATCGATCAAGCTGTATTGCACTTATAGACTGATTTGTTGAATGGTAACTCTTTTGTACAAGTACCTAAAGATAATAAAAATATAGTTTAAAAAATAAACAGATTGACATAGTTTTAAAATAGCCTGTAATAGGTACTGCTTCTCAGATTATCAGGTCAGAGAAGCTAAATGTTAATTTAATGAAAAATTTTAAGTAATAGAAAACATTAAGTTTCCTTCTTGTGTTAGAAAATTGCATCAAAGATGGCTTTTATTTATTGCAGACTTGAAGTTGGATTGCTTGAGTATGGATTGCTCAATGTCAGTGGGTTGCTAGGTTCTAGGTGAATATAGCAGCAAACAGAGACAAAAATTCAGTTGGTTAATTTATAGAGAGAATGAACAACATCTGTGAGAGAGATTTTCCTGTGGAAATGGGGCAAGGGAGATGGTGAAAATGGATGAGAATTAGTGGAGACATGAACAGAGAAGAATATTTTGAGGTAGGATGGATTGAGCCAGACATGGGAGTGGACTAAAAAGAGATGGTCACTCTAGACAATTGGACTCATTGAGGAAAAGAAAAGAAAGCAGGAGGGAGAGAATTCAGATCAAAAAGTGATCACCCGAACCAAAGAGGTGATCCTACTCACCCCAAAGCAGCTTTGTCAGAAAGCTTTAGCCACTTTCTATGTAAGTGAATAGGCCATTTTTCAAGATGGATGTCAAAGCCTCTAGGATATGAGCACCAGGAAAGGTTATATTGACTTTGCAAAGACTTTACTCAGGTAAATTTCATGCTTTCAAAGCTCAAATCATAGGGAATAAATTAACAGATCTTCAGGGTTTTAATTCACATCTATTTCTATCTAGTAAGATAATATTTTTAATTCCCTCAAGATACAATAAAATACTGTTTGAAACTATTTATCATTGCTAGGCACTAGTGGCTCACATCTGTATTTCTAGCTACTTGAGAGACTAGATCTGGAGAATCATGTTTCAAAGTCAACCTGAGCAGAAAAGACTATGAAATTATTTCCAAAATAATCTTCAAAAAGCGGGGATAGAGGGCTGGGAAGGTTTCTCAGTGGTAGAGTGCTTGCCTTGCATGCATGAGGCTCTGGGTTTGATTTCTCAGCACCACATAAGCAGAAAAAAAAAACCGGAAGTGGTGCTGTGGCTCAAGTGGTAGAGCACCAGCCTTGAGCTGAAGAGCTGAGGGACAGCGCCCAGGCCCAGAGTTCAGGCCCACAACCGGACCCCCCCCCCAAAAAAAAAAAAAAAAAGAAAGCTGGGATGGAGCTGGGCACTGGTGGCTCACTCCTATAATCCTAGCTACTCAGGCAGCTGAGATCTGAGGACCATGGTTCAAAGCCAGCCCAGATAGGAAAGTTCATGAGACTTTTATCTCCAGTTAACCATCAGAAAGTTCACTACCAGAAGTGATGCTGTGGCTCAAGTGGTAGAGCTCTAGCCTTGAGCTGAAGAGCTGAGGGACAGAGCCCAGGCCCAGAGTTCAAGCCCTACTACTGACCAAAAAAAAAAAAGGCTGGGATGGAGATGTGGTTCAAGTGCTAGATTACCAGTTAAACAAACATGATACTCTGAGTTCAGATCTCAGTACTAGAAAATATATAACATGAATATAAATATATGTATTGTACATATGTATGAATGTGATAACATTATATATGTGATCCTATATATTTGGAGGATCTGATTGAGGGCAAGACAAATGACTAGAACCCCAGGAGGTAGTGAGTAAATTTCACTTCGGTAGTGAAAATGAACAGAGTTCAAAAACTAATGCTTTCTTTGCTCATTGCTAATTTTCTTGAATTGCATGCATTTTTGGTGATATGTCCTAAGTCCTAGTTTTCACTTTGAAGAGTCCATGATATTTCTGGTAGGTAGGTACCAGCCCCTGTACCCCTAAAAGAAGAGACCCATCAAACATAATTCCATCAAAGGACCATGAAGAGCACAGAGGTTAAGAACAGAATCAAGCCAGGATATATGGATTGAAGATAGGAAATGATAGTCATTTCCTCATTGCATTGCATGACTTTAGATGAGTTATTTACCCTTGATGGTACCGATTATTGTTGTTATTATTATCATTCATTTTTGGTGATTTGAGGGTTTTGAACTCAGGGGCTCATGCTTACTAGGCAGGAACTCTACAATTTGAGCATGCGCCCAGACCTTTATGGTTTAATTATTTTTAATAGTTCATATGTTTTTGTCAATCTTGACTGAAATCCTCCTATTTATGCATCTTGTGTATAAACATTCATGAAAAAAATTTCCTACAGTATTGGACTGATACATGTTAATTTATTGAGGAATGTAATTTTTTTAAAGATGACCCAATACAATCCCAACCAAGATCATCTTAGACATTTTTTTGTGGATATTGATAGGCTTATTCTAAAATTTACATGAAATGGCAAGAGAAGTTTGCCAAGAAACTGGCATAGGCAATTTATGTATAGCCAAAAAATTGAAAAGTAAAATGAAGCTGATCTGACTTGACTTTAGGACTTGCTATAAAATTATGGAACAACAGATGTCACACAGATACAGTAAATTGATTTTAGACTAAGGTAAAAAATCAATTTAACAGGGAAAATACAGTATTTTCAACATGTACTGTAAAACAAGAAAGAAACAAACAAAACAAACTGAACTAGTTGCTCACATCTGTAATCCTAGCTAGTCAAGAGTCTGAGATCAGAAAACTTGTTTGAAGCTATCCAAGACAGGAAATCTTTGCCCAAGGGGTTCTATCCTCAATTAACCAGCAAAATGCTGGGGTGGAAATGTGACTCAAGTGGTAGAGTCCAGCTCGGCAAGCCAGTCAAATAAGTATGAGATCCTGAATGGAAGCCACTGTAATAGCTAAAAAAGAAAAACAAATTTTAAAAGTTGAACCTTCACTTACTAAAAAGAAGGTAAAACTTCTGTACATTCCTCATCTATGCCTGATATAAATAAATATTAAACCAAAGTGTATTAGAGACCTAACTGTAAAACATTGAACTATAAAGTTTTTAGAAGAGAACATAGGAGAAAGTCTTCATGACCTTGAGTTGGGTTGATTGATTTTTTTAAAAAATGGGTAAAAGTCGATTAGACACTTCACCAAAGAAAGGACAGCATCAGTCAGGTGCCAGTGGCTCACGCCTATAATCCTAGCTACTCAGGAGGCTGAGATTTGAGGATCATGGTTCAAAGCCAGCCTGGGCAGGAAAGTCCATGAGACTCTTATCTCCAATTAACCACCAGAAAACTGGAAGTGGCGCTGTAGTTCAAGTGGTAGAGTGCTTGCTTTGAGCTGAAGAGCCGAGGGATAGCACCCAGGCCCAGAGTTCAAGTCCCACGACTGACAAAAAAAGAAAAAGAAAAGGAAGAAAGGACAGCATCTTTTTACATTTCTACTACATTATATGAGGCTTCCACTTTTTCTACATCCTTGGAAATACTATTTTCTTTCATTATTGATATTGTTATTATTACCATTCTCATGGTGTAAGTCAGTATCTCATTTGGATTTGCATTTCCTAACAACTTAGGATGCTAAGTATCTTTCCATGTGCTTATTGGTCGTCTGAATAACTTCTTTGGAAAATTGTCTTCCAATCCCTTGTCAGGTCAACTTTTTAATTAAGTCATCTTTTGTTGTTTAGATACACATGTTCTTTATATTCTAGACACTAGACATTTAAAAGATATGTGGGCATATATATATATATACTTGGTGGGGTATATCTCAGTAGTAGGGCTCACAGATTCAGAGGCTTAAGTCTACAGTTAATTGACTGTTTCTGGGGCCTGCAATGAGGCAGATTGGTGTCATGGCAGAAAGATGCATAAAGTAGAGGAGGATGCTTACCTCATGGCACCAGGAAGAAGAGAGAGAGGGGAGGGGAGGATAAGAGAGGAGGTAGGGGAGAAAGAAGAGGGAAAGAAAGTGAGAGAGGAGAGAGATGGAGAGAGATGAGGACGCTTTGGCCTTCAACCTACTGGATGGTACCATTCACATTCAGAATTGGTGTTCACTCCTTAGTAGATCCTTTCTGGAAATATCCTTACAGACACATCCAAAACCATACTTTACTAATCTCCTAGCTATATCTCAATCCAACCAAGTTTACAATTAAGGTTAGTTATCACAAATACAAAATACTGTGATGTATAAACTCTTTCACTAAACTGATGTAATTTGGGGCTAGCCACTTCACCTCTGTAGATGTAGTTTTCTGTGCCTACAGAATAATACTTACTTTGTTGTAAGATTTAAAGCATTCAGCAGAGTCCCTCACATAGTTCTTTATTCACTGATAGAATCAAGACTCAAAATTCTTTCTCATTATGAAAAATAGGCTGCCTGCCATTTCCCTCGCAGATATCTTCCTTAGGAGTGAAAGTTACTCTGTAGCCACCAAAACAAGCATTTTTTGGAGCAGCTAGCACATTCAAAATATCAAACTATTGGCAAACTGGAGAATAGTAAAAATGCATGAAGTATGGCTCCTCCAAGATTGTTAAAGTAGTGAGAAGATATTACACCCTTACCTAGAGTCAGTGTAGCTCAGGAAAAGACTGATGAATGATTCTAAACTATGTATTTTTTCCAGTGGGGTTTGGAGAGTAGAGAAAGACTTGAGTTGTCCATTTTTTAATTTTTGCTAAGTATATTTAGAAATACCCTCCTAGTACAATCATTATAGTAGAATATTATAAGTCTTACATATGAAGCACAAAATTCAGAATAAAGGAGACTTTAAATTTTAATAAATGTAATTATATTACAAGCTAACTATGTTGTCCTTCAATTTTCTCATTTCAAAGAGAAAAGTGAAACTTTTTATAAGCAAGTATTTTGGGAACCTTAATGATTTCCAAAACGTCATTCATATGAGATGGACTGTGTCATATTTTGATAGTTTTTAAAATAAAACCCTGCTAAAATTACATAAAAGGGTTACTACATTATTACATTATCTTTGTGGGGTCCTAACATCTCTTTCTTTCTTTCTTTCCTTATTTCTTTTTTCCTTCCTTCCTTCCTTCCTTCCTTCCTTCCTTCCTTCCTTCCTTCCTTCCTTCCTTCCTTCCTTCCTTCCTTCCTTCCTTCCTTCCTTCCTTCCTTCCTTCCTTCCTTTCTTTCTTTCTTTTATTGTGAGGGGTTACAATTACATGAGTCAAATCAAGCATTGTTGCCTCCTCTTTTGTTTCCCCTTCCCATCCCTTCCCATCCCCCCTCCCCCACCAAAGTTGTAAAGTTCGTTTTTCGACATAACGTCTTATACATCTCATTGTTGCAATGGGTCCACCTGTATCCCTATTTAAACATTTTGTTTTTCCCCTTCTCTTCCACAAATTATACCAACATCAAATACAGTGAAAACAAGAGTTATACCGTGGGGGAGGGACATACAAAGCAACAAAGAAATCATCTTTTAAATATGTTAGAAACAATCACAAGAAAGAAAAAAACATTTGAATCCTTATCTTGGGTTCATTTCACCTAACATCAACTTATCTGACCTTTTCTGTTTGTCTCAGACATACACTAGTTTTTGCAAATAAGGGAAACCATGGGACCTATGTTTCTTTGGGCCCAACTCTTTCTTTCAGGGCAGATCAAAGGGGACAATAGAAATGCCTTTGACAAAGGATTTTTTAAAATAAGGTTTTAAATTTTATTTTTCTTGACCACGGTAACTTTAGATGTAGAAATGCTCAAGAGAAGCATTACCATGTCATATGGCAAAATTAGTAGTGAAGTTCTAAGAAAGTCTCAACATTTAGACATTCAAATTTCCCATCTTTCCAATATGTGTTCAGCTGTGTCAGTCCTAACCAGCAACACTTCCATTCCAAGTACACTGAAGCCTATTTACATCTTGATTTCAAAGTAATATCAACATTAGTTATTATCCTTAAAAAAGCATTTTCTCACCACTAACATGAGTAAGTGTATTTTAAAAGTTCCTGTGATAATTTAACATTCTTACAGCAACCTTATAGCAATATAGAAAATAAAATTAGATTAAGAGCTAAAACTGAACCCTTTAGACTCTAAAAATTGGCATTATTTTAATAGAGGATGAAGTAATCCTCAGTGTTGGGGCATATCGTCAAATGTCTGCTACTGCAACAAAATACCTGAAACTAGCAATTTATAAATGATAGACATGACTTACTCACAATTCTGGGAGCTGGCAAGTTCAACATTAAAGTGATTTGTTGTCTCCTGAGAGCGGCTCTCTGCTTCCACGTAGGTGCCTTGTTGCTGTACCCATCTGACAGGATGAATGTTGGGTCTTTATATGCAGGAATGAGCATAAGGACAAAAATAAAGGGCCTTGGTGGTTCCTTCCAGTCTCTTAATACGGCATCAATCTCCATCATAAGGGCAGATATCACATGATTTAATCACTTCTCAAAGGCCCCACCTTCTAAGCCCATCATTTTAGGCTTCATGTTCCAAACAGATGAATTTTGGAGTGACACATTCAAACTAAGCAGAGAAAAGTTTCAATATTCCTAAGATAATATGAAAATGTAAGATTTAAGATATCATCAGGATGTTTTGTTTACCATAAGGGCCATCTATAATCTAACTTTCCTTGTCTCTTCTACAATTATAGGGCTTGCCAGTTTGTAGTTGAGATTAAAATAACACAAACTCTGTGAATGAAAACCTGCTAGATTTCCAAACAGGAGCTAATTTAGTTATAAGTAGTGATCACAGCAATAGACAGTGCCCATAAGAGTTATATAAATACACTCATTGATGAAAATAAGTGAAAATGTATATACAATCGTTTGAAAACTCTCAGGCTTGATTTTTCTGAAGTTATTTCTCTGAGCAGATGGCAGGCACATGGATCTCAGAGGTTTCCTTTCTAATCTTGCTGTTCTCACTGCCTTCTTAATTAACTCCCATATAATTTATGGATTGGGTCAAGGCCTAGACATTTCTGCTTCACAGAGACCACCATCCTATAAAATGAATGCACGTTTCAGGCCAAATGATCACCTTTGATTCCAGTGCTAGAGAAGAGCAGGACTGTAATTTGAACGAAATGTGACTATTGAATCCTTGCAGGGAAAGTGAAACATGCTCCAGGTGCTGATTGCCAGGCAATGTTCTTGGTTCCAGAGGATAGCCTGAGGCCATGCCAGGTGGTCTTCCCAGGAAATTGAATTTGTCCCTAGCATAGGAAACTTGAATGTTTCTATCCCACAGGAAATGGATTATTATCTATTATCAGCTTGGTGAGAAATAAAAGAAAGAGGATAGCAGTAGCTGAAGGACTGATTAAAAAAAAAAACCCCAATGAAAAAACATTGAGATATTTGTTGAATTTCAGCTAAGATCAA
The DNA here is from genome assembly GCF_019054845.1 of Dipodomys spectabilis. Classification (NCBI taxonomy): domain Eukaryota; kingdom Metazoa; phylum Chordata; class Mammalia; order Rodentia; family Heteromyidae; genus Dipodomys; species Dipodomys spectabilis. The sequence goes on along the minus strand of NW_024870817.1, from coordinate 21,168,583 downwards.
GGAGTATAAGTAGAATGGTGATGATTAATGAATGTATATTATATGCACTGTATTGTGCTAAAAATGTATATGCATTAACCTCCACAATGACCCAATAAGGTCACCATTATTATTATTGTTGTTGTTATTAGCCACATCATTATCCCTGTGTAGGGCTGTGGAATCAGAAGGCACATTTCTATTGGATTCTGAGGTGCCAGCTCAGAGTTGCCCAAAGTTTTACTTTTGATGAATGGCAGATCCTACCTGTAAACCTTGATTTAGATTCTGAGAATCAACTCATGCATACCAACCCCAGAGACGGGAAGTTCACCATCCGGCAGACATGGGAGTGTGCTGAAAGCAGGATCAGTGCTAAAAGTAGGAAGGCAAGCAGGTACATGTGGAAGAGACAAATGCAGCCTGGCTTTGTTGCAACCTACTTTTGTAATAACTAATCCATTCCTACAAAAGTCATTCCCTGGAGAACAGCACTTAATTCTAACCTTACAATGTAATATGCTTCTTTATACCAAGAGCTGCTGAATGCTTTGAGCAGGAGATGCAGTTGGACAAATAACACATTCACTCAAGTACAAAACAGAGAATGGCAACAAAAAGGGCCATCAAATGATAGTCCTGACTTAGCATAGGTGTAACTCCCTAGCACATATGCTTGAACAGTTTTATTATCTTTAAGTGGTTGTATGAAGGAGATGCCATTCAACAAAGTGGCTTATGAATACGATGCACTGTGATCAGTGTCACCCCTTTCTTCATTCTTACCCATCCCTCCTAACTCAACCCTTCTCTCTCTTTTCTTAATTTTTGTAGGATACACACTGAACTGTATTTTAAGTAAGCTCTTCAACTTATTTAAGCTATGTGCTATTGTGAAAATTATTCAACCTCTCTAATCCTTAGCTCCTTCTTTGTAAAAGAGTGGTAATGAGTATCCAAAGGTGATTGTGAGGATAAAATAATTAATGAAGAAAGTGACCTAGCCTAATATCTTGTCTACAATAAGTAAGCAGGTGCTATGTGTGTTTACTACTGTTGTGATTTTTTTCTACAATATTGCCAAGCCCCTGGCTTCTTCAATTGAGGGGTTAATCAACAGGAAAATGCCAGACAGACCCAAGAGTCTCAACTGAGTATGTTATTTGGAATATCCAGTGTGTTTGGTCCAAAAGAATAGAGAGGAGGAGTTCAAGTGCTGCTGGAGCAACTGGGCAGAGAGGTTCTTGGCTTCTGCCAGCCTCTAAAGGATCCCATTAGTCCTTATTGCTCCTTTTCTTTCCTTCTGTCCTCCTTGAACACCAATACTGAGTTTCTGTACCTGAAATCAAGAATGGGTTGGGTGTCACCAACAGGCTTTAGATCTTTACTCACAATCTGGAATCCTCACATTTCATTGAAGACTCATTATTTGGGGGGTAATTTTAAAACACATATAGTGAAAGGCATTGTGAGATCTCCTTTGATGGAGGCAGAGGCTTGTTCAGTAGGTTTTGCCTATGAAGCAAGAACGGCCTCATTTCATAGGGCAGATGGACTTGCAGCATTAAAAGTTAGGGTAAAACATCAGAGACCCCATGTTGTGAGCTAGGGCACTGCCCTGCAGGATTGGGACCAGCAGGGAATGTCCTTGCTCAGCGAGATCTGAGCAAGGGTCCTGGATCTGAGGAAGCATGTGAGCTCTCCTGCTTCTGAACTGCCATGACTCAGACTTATAGTAGCAAGGGCTGGTAGGGGTTGTTGAACTGATGAATGATCTGGTCACGGAGACCATAAACTCTTTTCTAGTTGGGAAAAGCAGAGTTGGAAGTGTAGGTTGTATGTTTGAAGTTTACAGCCAGGGCCTTCTAGCAATGAACCACTGAGGAATGATAGCCCATGAATGAGTTCTGAAGCTGGGAAACAGCTGATTGTCTGGAGTCTGCAGATTAGGAGCTTGTTCTCAGATCTGCTTTTTGCCCTCCCTCTGTTCTGCATCTGTTTCCTAGCCTTTGGAGGACTACCTGAGAAGAGGCATTGGTGAGTTTGGAGTGTAGGAGGTGGGGGTAAGGGGGAGGGAGGTCTACCTCTCTATCTCCTCCCATGTTAAAGTTTGCTCTCTTTTTTAAATTTTAATGTTTGTATTGTTTTTGTAAGAGTAATGTGCAGAAGTGTTACTGTTATGTAAGTCAGGTAATGAGTACATTTCATTTTGGACAACATCACCCCTTCCCTTGCTCTCTCCAGTTTTTCCCTCCAGTCCCACCCATGAGTTGTATAGTTTATTTTCAATATACTGTCTAGTGAGTACCACTGCTGCATTTGTTCACCCTTTGTCACTCCATTTCTGTGTCTCCTCTTACCCTCCCAAAGACAACTAAATGAACAGACAAGACAAAAAGAAAAGAAAATGAAAACAGGGAAGAAACAAACCTTGTTTCCATTTTCTGGAGTTCATTTCAATGAATATTATTTTATCTGATCAGAGGCATATAAGCAATGTGTCTTTGTGTTCCTCCCGTAAGAATATTCTCCTTTATGAATGCCTAAAGTCCTGTGTAATTTATCATATCCTGTTGTGTGGATCTAGCTTCCACATATGAGAGAAATGTGCCATTTGTGTCTTTTCTTTTTCTTTTTCTTTTTTGTTGTGGGGCTTGAACTCTGGGCCTGCGCACTGTCCCTCAGGTCTTTGGCTCACGGTGAGCACTCTACCACTTGAGCCACAGTGCCACTTCTGGTTTTCTGGTGGTTTACTGGCGATAAGAGTCTCATGGACTTTACTTCTCTGGGCTGGCTTTGAACTGAGATCCTCAGATCTCAGCCTCCTGAGTAGCTAGGATTACAGGTGTGAGCCACCAGCGCATGGCTCCATTTGTTTCTTTGAGCATGGCTTACTTCACTTAACATGATTTGTTCTAGGTCCATGCATTTCACTGCAAATGACATTATTTTATTCTTTCTAATGGCTGTGTAAAATTTCATTGTTTACAGGTATTGCATTTTTTGGGATCCATTCATCTACTGTAGGATATCAGCTGTTTCCATAACGTGGCTATTGTAACAGCAGCAATGAACATGGATATACAAGTATTAACGTTTGGATCTTGAATGTCCCCTAAAGTCCCATGTTAGACCTTTGTCTCCAGCCAGTGGTACCATTGAAAGACTGGAAATTTTAAGAGGTGGATCTAGTTGGCAGTCTTAGGCCAGTGGAGAGACATTTCTGAAGGAAATATTAGAGTCTCATCCCCTTTCTACAGTCTTTGCTTCCTGGATCCCATGAGGTGATCAGGCCTCTTCAGCCATGTGTTTCCACTGGTATGTACACATGTCAAAGCAACAGAGGCAAGCAGCCATGGACAAAACTTTTGACAATGCTGTGAATCAATATAAACCTTTCTACCTGATAAGTTGATTGGCTCAGATATTTGGTCACAGTACTAGAAAGCTGACTAACACAGCCCTCCTCTGCCTTTCTGGGATCAATAGTCATGGCCAAATCTTCTTGTGGTTTCAGCTCCTGCCAGGCAAGCCTCCTGCGATTCTAGCTTAGTCAGATGACTCAGGTGACCTAGGTGTTTGCCTCTCTTTGCCTCTCTCCAGCCTACAAGTTGCAGTAGCTTTCTGTAGTCTCTGACTTCCCACTCAGAATCTTTCTAGTTTCTTAGTCTTAAACCTCTGAATAAAGTTTTCTGTTTAAGTACTTAACATTGCCTAGCTGCTTCTAATATCTCCTAGCCAATTGCTTGTCCTCTACACCTTTCAACTTTATATGTTGCCCTTAATTTTATATCACTCTATGCCCCTATTTCTACTGCCTCCCTACAATATTTCCTCTTGTCCGTTCAGCAGCTTTCATGATGCTTTACTTCTCTTATTAGGAGAAACAAAAGCTCATAAAACAACTCTGACAAAAAAAAAAGCACATCCCCAGTGGTGAGTTTATGCATTTTTAAAACACCCAATGGCACATTAATGATATACTGAAAGTAAAGACTTGCCAATGGTAGAATTTCTTTTTTTCTAGTGTCCTTCAGAGGCCTTTGCTGTCCAGGAAAGCTGCCACTTGTAGGATTCTTTTTCTTCAGTGCATGTAATTGAACCCAGGATGTCACCCATGTTAGCCAAGTGATCGAAACTTGGGCCAGCGACTTCTGGGTTTTGTGGCAACCAGTGAGCACTGCTCTCTATCACACTTTAGTGGACTCTGTTCCAGATTTCTTCCCATCCCATGCTCCAAATGCAGCATGGTGGAAGGATGTGGATGGATTGCCAGTCTAACTCTGGCACTGGAGCCTCACATAAGAGTATGGTTGTTTTTTTTTTTTTTTGCTAGAGGTGAGTGGCTGATTTTTTCCAACTATAAAATACACAGATTAACATATTCTTTGTATATGTTTTTATTTGTACTAAAGCTTTCACAAAAACTCTACATTTTAAAAGAATCTTCCCATGTTGCTTGAGAGCTAAGACCAGCAGTTAGAGAATATCATTTTATTTGCCTCAGGCGAACATATGCTAGCTACTCTATGTGTGTATGCAAATCTGACACATTTATTGCTTTAGAATGTGAGAAGTTTATCATTTAAAATAAACTATGCCAATTTAGTGGCATAGAAATTTGATAGTAAGCTCTCAGCTTGGTAGATATTAGGATATCTAGGAACCTGCTACTTCTTCCCTCAAGTACTCAGAGGGACTTAGCCTTAAATGTGCTTGTGAAAGGCTCTTAGAAACAAAGGGGTTATGCTTTGACAACCAGGTTTAGGAGACCAACCTTTTCATTTGTTGAGGAATAAAGAGAAGTGACTTTTAGGATGTAAGACTTCCAATGCTAAAAGTCCTGGGCAACCATGGTGGTCATACCATGAAGACCATATGGCAGGCTATAAGCAAGGCTCCAAATTTCACAGCCAATCTGCTATGGTTATCCAGGCTGGCATCAAGAAGGAAAGCATCTCTCATTGGCTGTGGTGTTTAATGCCCAGAAGGAATGCAGCTCTTGGGGTAGCTGTGTTGATTTATCACCAGAAAGAATCTCTTTGAATCTTTGTACTAGGCTCAGTAGAATTAGCCTTTTAACCCACAGAGCTGGGGTAGATGAGATACTCTGAGAGAAGAAGCAAGGAAATACTATATAGACTACAGCTTCAACCTCCTGACTCTGCTATGGGCCTAGGCAGAGGACAGGGACTGAAGATAAACAACAGGAGGAGGGCTACTGTGCCCTCAGATGCGGTGAGTGTTTGCCCAGCTGTGGAGTGTATGCAGTGAGTGGGTGCTTCTCCTTCCTAGCTTGATGCTAGGGTGGAAAGGAAACTTGAAAATGCAGGGCCTGGGCTATTCCCTAGCTCATTTTTTATTAGAATTTTTAAGGAAATTTAGTTTTTCCACTGGATTGGTTCTTATAAAGGCTAACAGGTGTTCCTGATATGAAGCTAGGACTAAAAACTACTGTCTGTTCTTACAAGGTTCAACACAGAGCATGAATCAAGTTAAAGGACTACTAAGGAGGAGGAGAAGGGAAAACAGAAAAAGAAAGCAAGTGAATAACTTTGTAACACCTTGCTAGTATAAATGAAGACAGCATAGAGGAACTCAACAAAAGCTATTGGTCCCTAGGGAGGTGAGGTGGTAGAGAAATACTCTATAGGTATGTGGGGACTAGCAGGAAGGGGTTGGGCTGGAAGAGAGGATAAAGGAGGTTGAATAGAAAGACATTATTTGCAACTACAAAAATGAAACAAGGAAATTTGCTGGGGATTCTATTTTTTGCAGGAAGAGGCAGGGAGGGTGTTACAGGAGTAGATTGATTAGAACACAGTGTAAACCTGTGTGGTGATGTAATAATGAAATCTCCCAATATATAAACAAAGAAAATCATTCTCCTTACATATCTGCTTGTGCATAAGATTTTGATTTGGGGAAGGCATTTTTATCTCAACCTAAAGACATCAGTGAGTATTCTCAGTAGTATCTGGGCCAGGGTGTAACTTCTTTTATTTTGCATAAAAAAGTATAGTTTAACAACAGCTCTGGTCTAGCTGTTTGTGTCTAGATAGTTTGTGTTTAGAATAGTGACTTTTATTAAGAAAATGCAAAAAAAAAAGTGCCACACTTTCCAGTAGAGGTGTATCTCATTTTTAATGCTTGAAAAACAAACATTTACTACTCAGAATATTACAGTTAGTTGACACATCACAAAGACAGACAAATGATTTTATTAATTCCAAGTAATTCAGAGTAGTATTTTGCATCTCATCTTTGGTAAATAAGAAGTTCTGTTTAGATAAAAGCACACTGGGAAGAACCTGGCTTTACTAATTATCAAGAGAGGATACAAAAGCAGTTATCTTTTGGAGCTAGCAACACTGTTATCCTTTAGCAGTTATCTGAGATTCTAAGGGAAGCTGAATGATGAAAAAATAATCCATTCCCGGGCTGGGAAGGTGGCTCAGTGGTAGAGTGCTTGCCTTGCATGCATGAGACCCTAGGTTCGATTTCCCAGCACCACATAAGCAAAAAGAAAAAAAAAGCTGGAAGTGGCACTGTGGCTCAAGTGGTAGAGCGCTAGCCTTGAGCTGAAGAGCTGAGGGACAGTGTCCAGGCCCAGAGTTCAGGCCCCACGACCGGAACCCCCCCCACAAAAAAAAAATCCATTTCCTTATCTATCAGCCATCAACTTGACCATTCGATCTGTCAAGCCAAGAAAAGGTATCTTGATCTAAATGAAATGAATGAAATCCCCAATAGGGCATTTTGTTTGCATATTGAAGTATCTGATGTAAAGGAAGTAAAAAGGTCTTACAGTCGGGCTCAAAATAGAGATCTTTCTAAACTTGTCTTATTCTTTTCTCCAAAAGCAGGAAGAAGCTCTTATCTGCATTAAAACCAGACTGCTCCTCCATCCTCATGCTGAAATCTTCTCTCTCTTGGAACAGAAGACAGGACTGTAACCACACCTGCCCAGACTTCATTTCCAAGATACAGTCTGCTTCTTGGGTGCATTCAAATGCCAATAATCATTTAGATCATTTAGGCTCCTGAAAAATTTCCACTTTCCCATTTTCCCCATTCTATAGGAAAGGAGGTACAGTATATAAAGTTCTGAACTGTTTGGATTAGTGGTTAAATATACTCTGTAATTTCTACATGTATCTCATAAATTTGTCTTTTCTCCAATTTATTTGTCCTTGTCGTTTTATTCTAAAGAGCAGAAGGGATATTTATCTTTATCTTTCCCAGAACCCAGTCCTGGGGAATGTTTGAACTACAGCAACCATAGAAAAAAGATTATTGGAGAAAGTAATTCAGCTCATTCAAATTTCTACAAACGAGCCAGCATCTAGGGAAAGGAAACAAATTTAAACCTCCCTTCTGTGTCTGGAAGATAATGATTGAGTTGGGGATTTTGAAAAGCTGCAGATTAGGTTGTACACTTCCCACCTCAACTTTAAAAGCTTTGGACAAACTCAGATAAAATGTCTCTTTCCTTTTCCCTTTCTTCCTTCTCTCTTTTTCCTGCCTCTCTCTCCTTCTTGCTCCTTCTCCTCTTCCCTCTCCCTTTTCCTTTGTCTCCTTTTCTTTATTCTTCCTTAAATTGTCTGAATTGACTCTTCGGCTATAGGTAGTGTTTTTCAGAGATGACCACCTACTGCCATGTTTTCCTCTTGTCTAGAATGGGAAAAGAGGACACTTTTACTGTTATTAGTGAAAAATAATATGCTTCCCCCCTGATGCCTTTAAACAGGCCCTCTCAGAATTGGATCCACAAAATGCAAGCGACAACAATAATGAATCCACAGAAGTGCTTGTTCCCACCTATTTGGAACAGAGTCCTTTGGGTAACCTGTTTGATCAGCTGGGGGAAGGGGAGTATCCTCATTTCCATAGCCTCCTAGCCCTTTGTGCTTCATGGCAGTGTTCCATCGGTGTAGTCTCCATGTGAATGAAGGCGCACCAGACCCACCACATCTGTCAGACACTGACTGGGTATAGTTTGTTTAGACTGCCCATAAATTTCTGATTTTCACTTTTAAAAATCTTAGAGAATGGTCTAAATTTGCATGTTGGTGCTCTTCTTAACAAGTCAATGACCAAATATTACTCATTAATTTTAGAAAATATTTGTGAATCACTTGTGTATGCATACAGGCTCTCCCTCTGGTATCCTGCAAGGATTAGAACAGGGCCTTCACCCGGAAAGCAGTTCAGAAGAATCTTCTAACCATGAATCTGTCCTCCTAGCAGCTTCTGAGCATGCCAGGATTGTGAACCACGTCTTGTGCACATCACCTCGTACCGCATTTAGGTTATAAACTTATGATCAATAAACAGGTGTTGTAGTGAATTTTGATAGCTAAAATCCACTATAGTCACCAGCCAAATTCTGGAGGCTACAGTTGTTTTTTTCCTCTTTCACTGATCGAGGGCATATGAGAACCATTCTATCTTACACTGTAGGAAGCAATGTCAGACAAGAAATTGAGACTAATACTCCATGAGGTTCAGATGGACCTTTAGACAGATGGAACAGGTATGTGAGGTTATACTTAGTAGTGGAGATATTGCTTAGTGAGAGAAATATTCTTTCACATCTGGAAAAATAAACTCCAGTGGGTTAGAAGGTCTGCATATGAACTGTAAAACTGTTTGTACTGATTTCACATCCTTAATGGCTGGCCTTGAAAACAGAACTCACCAGCTACACTTGATGTCTCTACTTGCACCTGAACCACAGAGAAGAAAGAAAAGGCCCCTGTGACAACCACCATCTTCCCATATCCAGAATCTGGCTCAAAATCTCTTCTGCACTTCATTTACCATCTCTCTACTGCTTTCTCCTCTAAAGAACAATGCAAGTTCTTAGCCAGGTTAAATACAACTGGGCGCTGCACTGCCCCTTAGATATGTAAAAATATGTAAAGAGAATGACCACTGTTCTCTCAGCCATTTCAAAATGGCAATTTTCCTATTACACAATGTTTAATAGGGGAAGTTTTTCTTGATGGACAAAATGCAAAAACCACTCAGCTGCTCAGTGGAGCAGAGTTAGAATACTTAGCAAAGGCAGCTTTACAGAAAACCAGATGAACCCTGCAGCGACCAATTGCTGAGCACACAAGTGGCAGGACCAGACAGGTATAATGTCACCAAGTTACAGCCTGGAAAAGCATTTTTTTAGTTCTTATTTTTTAAGATAAACAGCTTTTGGCAAACCATTTTAATAAGTGACCAAGAATAAAGAATTGACACATTGACACTTCTGGAATTTCACTAGCTTTCTCTTGAAATTTCTTATACATTATTTCCTTTTAATTAAAGAGAACATTTTTATTAGAACCTGTTATTTGTACAAAGGGGTTTCATTGTGATGTTTTCACTCATGCATACAATATACCCTTGATTAAATTCACCTTCTCACTCACCATTTCTTTTCCACTTAGATTTTATAGCAGGCTCGGGGGAGTGGGATGATGGTTCTGTAGCTGTGGCTGCGTGATTTGTTAATCAAATGAATTCCTGTCCTAGCAAGGGATTCTGGTAAACCTGTGATAGCTTGGCCTATGCGTTGGGTTCTGTGTAGTATTGATGGTTTGGGTATCAGTTTAACAATTCTGCACAAAAAGTTTTAAAAAGTTTTGTTTCTGTTATCGTAATCCTGTGAAAGACAGGTGCCCAGAAAGAACCGATGACTCTCTGGGAACACTTGGGCTTCTCTCTTTACCTTTTGCCTCCTGCTTTAAATACTCCCATGCAGGTACAAGCAGAAAAGTCAACACTGTGGTTTATGCAAATCCATCCTGGGACTCTAGCTACTGTCCTGCAAGTTAGTAGGTTTGTGAAATGTGGGCATGTGAGTAAACTTTTTGTGTGTTTGTTTGTGTATGAGTGTTTTGAGGGTGAATGTATACGTTTGTGAATGTGCGTGTACTTAGGATCATGTGCTTGTGTGACTCTCTACCGGTGTATATGTGTATTTATGTTGGGTACAGGTATATATTTTTGTGTTTCTTGTGTATAAATGTGGGCATGATTGTAAATGTATGTTGTGTGACTGTGTGAGCATCTGGCGAACACTTGTGATAGTTGTGAATTTACATTTTTGTGAGAAACGCACAGTGAATATAGTTGTGCATCTATCTGTATTTGTGAATATACGGATGTGTTACACGTGGCTGTAATGCTGCTATGAGTGTGCTCATTGCGTGAATGCGTATTTGTGAAAATGTGTTGTGAGTACGCACAGTCATTTGCCTAGAATGTGCACATTGTGTGGATTATTTTTGTGTTTGAGTTATGGGTTCTGGATTTGTACAAAACGTGTGCATTGTGGATTTGTAATTGCCTGTGTGTGTGCGTGACCGTCTGGTGCGTGTGAGCGTGTGTGTGGTGCCCAGCGCCTCCACCTCCCCGAGATAGGGCCCCATCCTGGCGGCGCAGGGGCAGAGGCCGCCGGGCCGGGCCGGCCGGGCCAGGGAGGGACTAGCTCTGGGCTGAGCGGGCTGAGCGGGCTGCGCGGTCTCGAGGCTGCTGCGGCGACTTTGCCCTTTAAATCTGTCCGCAAGCCGATTACGGCTGATCTCCCACGTGACGTTTTACCTTCTGTCTCCGGGAGCGCGTTGCCCGAGGACAGTCCTCCTCCGGCTGCCGCGCGTCGCGCACCCCAGCCCGACCGTCGCGGGCTCGGCTTCTCTAAGTTTGGGCGCAGCTGGGGCGGGCTCGGGCGCCCTCGGTGGGGCGCGGGGGAGGCCGCTCTCCACGCGGCGTCCCGGCCTCCTTTCGCACGGGAGGGCGCGGTCGGGACGGAGAAGGTGCTGAGCGCCCTTCAGACCCCCGCATCGCCGCGCCCGGGAGGCAGGCAGGGTGCCCGGCGCGCTGACTCGGGGAAGAGGGCGCCCGCGGCCAGGCGCGCCCTCGAGGGCGGGAGCCGGCCGGGCGATGACAGCGGGGCCGAGGTGAGGCGGGAGGCCGCCCGAGCGCCCCCGGCGCCCTCACCATGCAGAAGAGCGTGCGTTACAACGAGGGGCACGCCCTGTACCTGGCCTTCCTGGCGCGCAAGGAAGGCACCAAGCGCGGCTTCCTAAGCAAAAAGGCGGCCGAGGCGAGCCGCTGGCACGAGAAGTGGTTCGCTCTTTACCAAAATGTGCTCTTCTACTTCGAGGGCGAGCAGAGCGGCCGCCCGGCGGGCATGTATCTCCTGGAAGGCTGCAGCTGCGAACGGACGCCCGCGCCACCCAGGACCGGTGCCGGCCCCGGAGGCGGCCGGGACGCGCTGGACAAGCAGGTACCGCGCGCCCTCCCCGCCCAGGCGCCCCGCCTCCGGCCGAGGGTCTAGCTGTGGGCACCGAGGGCTCAGCCCAAAGGCCCTGGTGGGGACGGCGGAGCGCCGGCTCCCCGCGTCTCTCCCGTGCGCAGGCGAGGGGCGAAGCGATCAGTTGGGATGGAGATCCAGCTTGCTTTATTTCATAATTCTGATAGTGGTCCTTTCAGTTTCTCCATGAATTATCTGGTGTTTCTCTAGGCAGTGTTCAGAGGAGGTTTTTTTTCCCGGGGGGAGGGTGGGCGACGTGTGTTGACACCTGTTGGATTTAGGTCGACAAGACTGAACTTATTTGAGAAAGTTAGGTTTCTTCCTTACCCAGCTGGCGCGCGTGGATTTCTTCACCTGCACAGAATCCATTCCAGGCTCTGCTGAGAAACATTTAGGCTCCCAATTCGGACAGACATTTAAAAAAAAAGGTGGTTTAGGTCAGTTTACCTTGCCATCATTTGACCCACTGGGGTCAATTATGAAGGTAAATATGTACCAATTCACCTCAGGATTAAATTTTGGTTTCTGCAATTTTGCTGTGTTTTAAAACATGGGCATTAAAAATAAAGCACACTCTATATTTGTAAATGTATGCTTTCAAAGTAAATGCGACCTATTAGTTGTGGGTTATAATTGCATGGGTTTTATTCTTCGCTTGCCCATTGAGGGGGAAGGGGTTACATTTTGTAACCTCTGTGCTGCTAATTCCTGTAGACACGGAATTGGTGTTCTTTCATCTACTATTTGATTAATAAACTTAAAACAGACTAATTTTATGCTCCCCAAAGTTCTCACGTAGCTTCTAGATCGCAACATTAAAGAAAAAAAAAGGCATATTGTCTTTGCTGTTGCAGAAAATATTTCCTACCTGCATTTTCTGTGCATGCAAGTCAAACCAAACCTTATCTCCTGCATCACCGAAAGAAGATGCCTACCTAGCCTCTTGGGGCTCATAAAACAATACATAAAATTAAGAGGTGTTAAAACTAGATCAACAAAAGTTGATTTTTTTTTACTTTCTCTTTCTAGAGTTTCACTATAAATCATTAACTAACTTAACTCATTAAACCTGTGTAATGCTTACAAATTTGTAATTTAAAAACTGCCCTTTGGCTTTTGAGGGTATATTCATAGTCATTTGAAAACTGATTTTCAACTTGGAAATTAGAGAGTGAAACTACAGATATAAATGGATTTCAAGTTGTGTATTTTAGAATCTAAATTGCAAGAACAGTTTTGAGGAAACAGATTTTTTCCAGGATATATATATATATATATATATGGAGAGAGAGTTTTCATATTATCTTGAGATCCTTTCAGAGAGCTATATATTCCAAGGCCCCACAGAAACCAAAACAAATAGTATTTTAAGTAAAATCATCTGAAATAAGAGGATTCTTTAAATTACTCTGAATATATATCATTAACCGAATTCCCAATTCTTTGGTTTGCTTGTACTTATTATTAACGTTAGTCACTTTGACTTTTATTTGGAGTTGAGTTTGTTACCTGTTACAACTTATATGACTGTCTGGCCTGTTATGTAAACCAATATTTTTCTACTGGGAAAATATCTAACCTGTGGTCTTCAGGATGGCTTTCTTAGCCAGACTTTCATTCCAGATTCTATTGGAAGTACAAAAGAGATCATCTTATAAATGATTCCCCTTATCTATCATGTAGGCTTGGCCATGTTACCTATCCTAAGAAGTTAGGAATTAGAACCTCTGAGGTTTGTAACAAAACTGAAGTGGGAAGATGCGACCATTCCAGAATGAATTAGAAGTTGGGCTGGGAGACCTCTTAAGTTTTGTCACATTAGGTGTGCTCAGTTAACGTGGGTTAGCCTTGCAGACTGATGCTTCTTTTAGATACTGCCTGTTGGGGTTTGTCTGGAGAATTAAGAAGAGACACTGTGGAAAATAGAAATAACGAGGAACTTTGTATCAGGCAATTGGTTCATTTCAGTTAATTGGGATTCTGTTGTGTTCAAATGGACTCAAACTTCCAAGATGTGATGACTTGAGTCAACCTGAGAGTTTTCAGGAGGATGAGGAAGGTGAGCAGATCTCCAGTCTGCTCCTCCATGGATGCTTTGGAAGTTTTTTATGTAACTTAAACCTTATAAGTATACATGCCTTTGAGGGCTTGAAATAGTACTTGGGAACACAGTTATTTTCTTCTACCATGTTTCCATATGAATTCTTTGGCTAATCTTTTGGTATTTTTCCCTCCCACTCATCTGAATCTCTCTTTCTCTCTCTCTGTCTCTCTCTCTGTCTGTCTGTCTCTCTCTCTCTCTGCACCTTTGCTTCATTTCCCCACAGAAGTCAGTTGCCTCGTTTGTAAAAATTAAGAGTTTGCATAAGATGATTTCCAAGTTGATTCACCAATATTGGTACCTTTATTTTCCAAGATTATGACAGAGTGTGAGCTTTTTTGCTTTGTAGAGAATGTGAAAGGCAGTTTCACAAGCTGTAAAGATCATGGATGTTTGTAATAAATATCACATTTGAGAAGCTAAGGATAAGTAGGTGACTGAAATGGGTATTCTGATAAATCCAGGTCAACAGATGCACACACCAGTAGTAACAACAACAACAACAACAACAACAACAACATTAACCATGGCAGAGACATTCTTATCATTTGCATCTGAGGGGGACATTATGTTGTAATGTCTTTGCAAGTTACAGTGATTGACACATTTCTTGTTATAAATTGCTTTTAATCATCCTTGAGAATTTAAATTGTATTTTTCTTACAAATTAATTTTTATTTCTGTGTGTGTGTGTGTGTGTGTGTGTGTGTGTGCACGCACACGCGCCAGTACTGGGACTTGGACTGGGGGCCTGGGCGCTGTCTCTTAGCTTTTTCACTCAAAGCTGGATCTTTACCACTTGAACCACCTCTCTACTTACTGCCTTTTGGTAGTTAATTGGAGATTACCTTGGAGTAATCTCTACCTTGTGAGAGTCTCAGAGGACTTTCCTGTCAAGGCTGCCTTTGAACTATTATCCTCAGATTCCAGCTTCCTGACTAGCTAGGGTTGAGTCACTGGGGCCCAATCTTATTTCTAATTAATTGGGTGTTTTAGTTAAGTTATAAAGAAGAAAATATCCATTGGTTTACTTCATCTAAATAATACTTCAAAGTAAGTTGGTTGACACACAAAAACATTCAAGATGTTTTCAGTCCATTGTCTTAAGACATTTGCAGTTAAGTGGGGGGAAAATGTCCAAATAGAAAGTAGGCCCAATATTTCATTGCTCCATTTGTTTCATTCTATCCCAAGAGTTCACTTCAGTCAGTTCTTGGTTGATTGCTCGGCTCTTGTAGCAGCATTCCATAGTGACTTCTTTAGGATATGAACTGTTTTTTTTTTTAATTGTTTCTTTCCCCCTAATATGTCTGAATATCTCTTATTTCCCAAATAGTTGCATTTGTAGAAAACAAGAAACTTCAATCTCCTTCCAGGTATAGACATTTAAGGAGAAAGGGAACCTGCATTTATTAAGTACCTTCTGTATCCTCAGCTTTGATATTACCTTATCTAACTTGAAACTTTAGCTTTCAGAGATTACCATCATCACCCTCATCATCACCATTGTTAACTTTCACTTTTACCTATGCTAGCCCTGACATCCAGTGAGTTCTTGGTAGTTCTTGGGAGAGAGTGAGGGAAGAGAGGACAGTGTCCAAAAAGAAATGTACTCATTACTGCACTTATGTAACTGTAACTTCTCTGTACATAACAGCAATTATTATTTTTTTAAAAAAGAGAGTACCTTGCTAAGGAGCCTCCTGTATTTAAATCCACTGAACTTCAAGAAATAGGAAATCTGGAAGGATGGGAGTTGGAGGTGTAATACATGAATCACTGTTTTGTTCATTCTTATTTCTTTTTAAACACAAGTTAAATGATGCTTGTTAATTTTTGAGAAATACAACTGTAGGCCATTGCTTGTTAAAGAAAAATGAGATTTCTTTCCAAACACAAAAATTTTTCATAGTATAGCACCTTGCATTTGCATTTGGGATGCAGGTGTACATACACCCTGGTGAGGTGTTTTGCCTGTTAGCAGCAAAGATGTATGGCCACAAAACCATCTTTGTTATCTTTTTTTTCTGGTAATGCTAAGTGTCTCATTTATCCTGATTTTGCTTTCTTAGAAGTAGATAGACACGGGTCTCCCTAGATCCAGAGGTAAAAAGTACTACAACTACTGCTCATATTTGTGCTGAATAAAACCTGTTGGTTTTAGAAAGATTGCTGATTACATGATTTCACTGTTACTTGATTGCTAGACAGATATTTTAGCCTTCTAACTTGGCCACAAGGAAAGGATTGGAAACATTTTGTTGAATTAGGCAGAACTGCATGCAAACTCTGAAATATGTACAGGGGATAGAGAGTGTGGATAGTGGATTTTCATTCTAGCTCATGTTGCTTAATAACTTGCTGGACACAGTGTGAAAAATAAAACAATGATGCTTACTAAAACATGAAATGTTTAAAATTATAATCGATGGAATAGAAATAATCTATTACTTGAAATTTGTAACTATTCTCCATTAAAATCCATCGTGGATCAGCAAAATTTAATTATTTTAACTTTTGCTATTCTAAACATTACTATTAAATTATTGTAATTGTTAAAATTCAACAGATGAAAATACATCTTTGACGTGATAGATGTACAAAAAACATCTTATTATGACATTTTTCTGTGTTTTTAAATTAAATATCGACTGCCTGTGCTATTGAATGATGGGAAATGTTTGTAGCTAATAACAATTTTTATTCTTACTTTTGAAAGTGAGAAAGAAAACAAAGACAAATATTTCTGGCTTTAGCAAGCAAATACAGATACTGTTGTTAAACAATGATTATATTGCTGTCTGTTATATATAGATTATATTTTAAATTGTCATTGCCCACTGTCCAATACTATTTAAATATAAATGCACTAACCAATGTAATTTAATATTTATAGAATAGAAAAACGAAGGTTATTTAGTAACAAATTAAGTCAGACTGATGACATAGATTTACTCAGGCCTTACATCTTCTCCAATTTCAAAGTGGTTTTATGTTTTAATGCCTATTCATTTATCTTATAAGAAAGAGATATTTTTCTGTATCTGTAAGTTTGTTTCCTTCAGCTCCTGAATATTAACAAATTACCAAGCTGTCATACATGTTATGAATTTGCAGATTTTTGTGTTATTGACATTTCAAAGAGTGAGTTATGGATCCAATCTGTGTGCAGTTTGAGAAGCTTTATATTTTAGGACAAAGAATGTGTGGTGATTCTTTTATTTTAATCACAATATAAATGCCTCTCTGAAATTAGGTTACCTTGAAGACTATGAAGCATCATGCATTTATTAAACAATGATTCTTCAGTCTCTGGTGGGCTATATCAGGGACAAATGTATTCTCAATTTGCAATGGGCAACCCAGTGTAGGTACTAAGAAGCACACTTTGTGATATTGTGCAATGGTGAAATCACTTGATGATTCATTTCCCAGAAAGCATCCCTCCCTTTAAGCACCTTACAACCCTTAGTAAAATCTTAATTAATACTTGAATGAATGTAGAAACAACATAAAGTAAGAACATGGCCCTTTGTGAAATGCAATATTGACTATGTTTTACGATTTGGCTATTAATCTAAATTTTTTATTCTTCTAGAATATTCATTACATTTCCATTAGTATAACTTTAACATTTTAGTTGATTGAACAGTTAAAATACATTAATCTGGCTCCACCAAAAGTGTTACCATTTTTGTCCAATGAATTGAAATATGATTGCATATATATTTAGAAAGAAAGTGGCTGGCTATTTTCTCATTGTTGATGCGGAAAATACTGGCATCAGTAAGTGGAACGGAGATTTAGAAAGCAAATGGTCTCATAGTTTTCCTTTTTACTGGCTCTTGGAAAACAGATGATTCAAAGTAAAATAAAAATTCAAATAATTTCCCTAAAACTCTGCACAGTTACTGTAAAAATGCTCCAAATGCTCTTTTAGGGAAAAAGGGCAGAAAATATTAACATATTTGAATTGTTATTGAATTGTTGAACTCAAGGCTTCACTCTTGCTCAGAAAGCACTCTTATTATTTTATAGCTCACTCATCCCAAGTCCTTTTGTTTTTAGTTTGTTTTTCAAGTAGGGTTTCCATTTTTGCCCAGGCAGGCCTCAGAATGTGATCCTCTGATCTTCACCAAGTAGCTGGGATTATAGAAATGCACCACCACGCTCAAATGATATGTACAAAATAATGTATATTAAATAATATACAATTTCTCTTTCTTTTTGAACTATGATGGGAGAAATGATAAAGCTGAGGAAGTCTACACAAAAACCATTTGCAGCATCAGAGCAAGTGAATGAGAACTATAATTCTTGTAAGATCTGAAAAGATACAAAATGAGGCAAAACAAGCTATGCTTGAAAATATAATTTATTCATCTTTTTCTTTTAAAGAATTTTAAGAGTCTTTAGGTCTTCCAATATTTACAATAAGACATTGCTGGTACCATAATGGTCAACATGGCCAGAATGTGAAGGACTGTAGTTGCTGGTAATTTCCATTTTTTTGTTTGTTTGTTTTTTGTTTGTTCTTAGCATGTTTCTTTAATGCTGACTATTTTTTTTTAATTTTTTAAATTTAATTTAAATTTTTTTTGTGAACATACTGTATAGAGGGGTTACAATTACATGGGCAGGATAATGCATACATTTCTTATCAAGCATTGCAGCCTCCTCTTTTGTTTACCCTTCACATCCCTTCCCATCCTCCCCCCTCCCCCACCACCACCCAGTCCCCCTCTCCCCCCCTCCCCCGCACCAACGTTGTAAAGCTCGTTTTCGACATGACCTTGTACTTCTCATTGTTGCAACAGATCCACCTGTATCCTTAAACGACTTGTTTTCCCCATCTCCTCCACAAGTTATACTGACATCAAATATAGTGAAAGCAGGGGTTATACTGTGGGGGAGGGACATACAAAGCAACAAAGAGATAATCTTATAAATGCGTTAGAAACAAATGCATGAAATAAAAAAGCATTAAAATACATATCTAAGGGTTCATTTTCCTAACATCACATTAGCTGACCTTTTCCGCTTGACCCATACATATACTAGATATTGCAAATAAGGGAAACCATGGGACCTATGTTTCTTTGGGCCTGGCTTACTTCACTTAATATAATTTTTTCCATTTCCTAACAAATGGGGCAGTGTCATTCTTTCTGATGGAGGCATAGAATTCCATTGTGTATATATACCACATTTTCTTGATCCATTCATCTACTGAGGGGCATCTGGGTTGGTTCCATATCTTAGCTATGGTAAATAATGCTGCAATAAACATAGTTGTGCTGGTAGCTTTAGTGTGGTCTTGTTTGTAAACATTTGGGTAAATGCCCAAAAGTGGGATTGCTGGGTCATAGGGGAGCTCTATGTGGAGTCTTTTGAGGAACCTCCATACTGCTTTCCAAAGTGGTTGAACAAGTTTACACTTCCACCAACAATGAAGTAAGGTTCCCTTCTGTCCACATCCCCTCCAGCATCTGTTGTTGTTAGAGTTCTTGATTATAGACATTCTAACTGGGGTGAGGTGGTATCTCAATGTTGTTTTGATTTGCATTTCTTTTATGGCTAGGGATGTTGAACATTTCTTCATGTGTCTATTGGTCATCCTTCTTTCTTCTTCAGAGAAGTTTCTCTTCAAGTCTTTAGCCCACTTATTTATTGGGCAGTTGTTTCTTTGAGGATTTGTTGTTGGGGGATTTAATTTTTTGAGTTCCAAGTATATTTTAGATATGAGACCCTTGTCCGTTGTATGGCTAGTGAAGATCTTCTCCCAATCTGTGGGCTTTCTATTGATCTTGCTAGCTATGTCCTTTGCCATGCAGAAGCTCTGCAACTTCATGCAATCCCATTTGTCCAACCTTTCTTTGATTTGTTGTGTTTCCGGGTCTCTATTCAGAAAATTTCGGCTGGAGCCAAGGAGACCTAGGGTTTCTCTTATTCCATCCTGTAATGTTTTCAGAGTGTCTGCTTTGACTTCGAGGTCTTTGATCCTTTTGGAGTTGATTCTGGTGCAGGGTGATATATAAGATCTAGCTTTAGTTTTCTACAAGTAGTTAACCAATTTTAATGCTGACTAATTTTGACAATGCCTGGTTTACTTCCTGAACTGTGACTATGAGCCCATACCAGAACTGGGGCTACTCCTTCCTACTAGAGAGACAGTTTGAAAATGAGGTGGTTTTCAAGTTAGTAGTGTGGGACTAGGAAGGTGATAACTTGCTCGAAATCTCATTAAATACATTACAACTTGTTATAAAAGAAGTTATGCTGGGAAAATGTCAGGGATGCCCGTAATCAGAGGCCACTCCTATCTGGTGTCAAGCTACTTTGTTTATACTTTAAGGGTATTAATTAGTTTCCAGGTGTGGTGAAAGTATTGGGTATGGTTTATTTCAGGAATAGAATAGTGTAAGGTTTTAGTCTTGGTTGTGCTACTTACAAAATACACAATCCTGAACAATTTCTCCTTCTCTTCCTCACTCCCTTTCTTCCTCTCTTTCTTTTTCTCTTTTTGGTGATACGGGTTTGAATTCAGAACTATGAGCTTGCTAGCAGGCACTCTATTGCTCGAGCCGTTCCTCTGGCCCTTTTTCCTTTTGATAATTTTTGAGATTGGCATTTGTGATCTCTTGTGCTTCCTATGTTTCTGGGATGACAGGTGTGTGCTAACACACCTTGCTGCTTCTCCTAAGTCAAAAAATCTTTTGCCTGGACAGATACAACCTCAGAATCCCACATAGCTGAGATCAGTGGTATGCACTGTGGGACCCATTTATTGGTTTAGATGTTTTTTGTTTTTAAATTTTACAAACGTTTCCCTGAAGCTATCTTAGAATCTCAACCCTCCCAATATCTGCCTCCAAAGTAGAATTCCAGGTGTGAACTAACAGCATCTGGTGAAATTTCTCTTTCTAGACTCAGTTTCCTATCTAGAAGATGGAGATCGTGGCCATGCCTTTTTCAATGTGTTGTCGTGAGACTTACAAATGAAGTAGGCCGAGCATTAAGAATAGAGCCATGCACACAATACACACATCCTGTCCTTTTGTTAGCTCTTTTTAAATATATTCTTCATTGATTTTCTTCTTTCATTTTTACTATTTGGATCCCTTGGGAATTCTCCCCTCCCCAATTTCCCTTCTTGAACTTAGTCCTCTTCAACTTTCAGTTAATTTTGTTTTGTTTTATGTTTGCCTTCACATACCGCTTTCCTTATTTCCTAGATTATTTTAAAGCAAATCTCAGACCTTTCATGATTACCCTCGTACATAAAACAGTATTTTCCTCTTTGGCATAGCACTTATTTGGCATTGAAGATGCACTGAACCAAAAAACTGTCTTGGACGGAGTTTTTAATATGTTTCTGTTATAATGTGTTTTATTATAATGGCAGTCATCCTTTTGTTTCTTTGATGCTGTAAGAAAGAAGAAAAACCAAAGACAGTTGTTATGAAAACATAAAAGAATGGAATTCACTTTTAAATAAATTCCAGCATGTAAAGAAATGCCATGAATTCAAGTTGTCGTGAATAATGATCACATCTGGCTGTGGAAGGACACTGAATATTATAAGGCAATATCAGTGTGAGTGTTCTTTGCTGCTATGGGGGTCTGTTCTTCTTTGAATGGTGCTATTGGCTGGGTCATTTTCAGCATACTTATTCCTCTTCAGATTCTCCTCTTTCTGTATCCCTGCAGCTTGCACTACTCCTACTTCAGAGTGCCATGCTTTCCCAATGGAATCAGCTCAATACTGTGACCTCTTTTTTCCTGTTTCAACTTTCATTGCTATCTGCTACTCATCTGCATATCCAGGTGTATATTCTTGTGAAAGTGAATCTAAGTTGTTTCCATTTATATTTTGGAATAGATAGAATCATTGTTCTTTTACCAGTCCATGGATTGTCTGCCAAATAGCTGGGGCTTCAGCTAAGAAAGTATCATGGAATGTTTAGTGGGTGTAATGGGCATTATTTGATATTATTTGTACTGATGTAATCTTATTCATTATGATAAGCTGCATTGTGTCTTTGCAGTAGCAAATATACACCTTCATTTAACCATAAGATTTCTACAGCAATGTGCTTTCTGTCTGTGGTCTTGTACTGACTTCTCTCCTTCCCAGATTCATGCTTTAATTATTACTAACTGCTTAACATTTTAAACTCAATTAGATGATGTTATTTTTACAAAAAGCTTATTTTTCAAAGTACAGCAAAACACAGCAAAGTGTATAAATTCAATGTGCTCTCTGATAAATTTTCACAAAAGGAATACATTGTTGATCAGCACCTACACCAAGCCATTAATATATTCAGCCTTGCAAAAGCTAATGTCACATTGCCCACCATAGCTGCCACCATCTTTCCTTGCAATATCATCGATTGCTCTCACCTGTTTTGAACTTCACATATATGCAGTAACTATTTTGGGTTATGTTCTTTCCCTTAATGTCCTATTTGAGAGATTCACCCATGTTGTTGGATATGGTAGTTCACTCCTTTCTCCTTCTTTATATCCCACTGGATGCATATGTAACAATTTTTTTTTTATCAATTCTATTGCTGATGGACCTTTGGGTTGTTTGCAGTTTTCAAGGTATTACAAATAACACCATGAAAATTTGTGTATAGTACTTTTGTTTACATTACATGGGGTCATTTCTGTTAGATATACATATGCAGGAACAAAATTGTTAGATCATAGGAATACACCTATTCAGTTCCAATATTACTCAACTGTTTTCCAAAATAGTGATATCAACTTATGTTCCACTAGCAATGTATTGCTCATATACTTGTAATCCTTGATATGAAGCATTAAATCCTTTATTATAACCTCAATACCATATTATATATAGCTATTATTTATAAGTAAATAAATATATATCATTACAATGCTGGGTATTAAGTTATAAGCATTCTTTTTTTTTTTTTTTTGGTCCGGTCGTGGAGCCTGAACTCTGGGCCTGGGCACTGTCCCTCAGCTCTTCAGCTCAAGGCTAGCACTCTACCACTTGAGCCACAGTGCCACTTCCGGCTTTTTTCTTTCTGCTTATGTGGTGCTGAGGAATCGAACCCAGGGCCTCATGCATGCAAGGCAAGCGCTCTACCACTGAGCCACCTTCCCAGCCCATGTTATAAGCATTCTAAGAAGCATGTGGTAGTATTTTATTGTGGTTCAATCTTCTCTTCCCTGGTAAATAGTGAGACTGAACATATTTTTGAATATTTAGCTGATCCTATGATTATCCTCTGGATTGAAGTACTTGCTTTTACCTATTTTTTTTATTGAGTTGATTTACAGGAGCTATCAGCTATAAATTAAACTATATGAGGTACCAGTTTTGTACATCAAATATGGCTGAATATTAAAATTATATATTATTCATTCTTATATACATGAGGATATGAGTCTTTGTCAGTTATGTATATTGAAACTATTTTCTCATATTGTAGTTTGCTTTCTATACTCAATGTCTTTTGATAAACAGAAGTTATAAACTTCAGTGTAGCACAAGTAATGTATCTTTTTCCTTGTGACATTTGTCTGTTCACAAAATGAGTGAGGATTTAATTCTGGTGTTGCTGAGGGGAGGAAATGCAGGAGCTGGAGCTTTCCTTTGCTGTTCTGACAGATCAAATTGTGATCAAAGGCATCAGACAAATCCCAGAAGGCACACTAGTAAGTTAAACAGAATGTGCTTATATTAATTAGTGATTGTGACACTGGGATGCTTTCCTTTTGGAGGAAAGCTCCAAGGTTAATTCCAATATCGATAGAGAAGTTCTAATGTTCTTTTCTTATTATCCTGGGGTCTAAGAGCTAAGTTTTTTCCCCTCGTGTCCACAAAAGCTGGATGTTCATCTACTAGCTCTGCTACCTTTTATTCAGATCATCTACTGCATAGATCTTCCAACCCAAAGGCTCCTGGGTAGAAGTACAAGAGCAATTTATATAACTTACTAGAATTAAGTGTGTGTCTGGCAGTTTCACTCTACTGCCACCTGGAGGGTATGCCAACCAGGCCTGTGGCTGCTGGTAGAAAAAAACAATGTGTCATGTCCTTCAGTGGTGGAGGTGGAATCATCACAATAGGCCTGTGTAGTGGCCTGTCATCATTCTTCCCACTATTATTTTCCTGATCAATATTCAGGAAGTGGTCAACAAGATATAACTCTTTTCTAAATTGAATTTGAACAGTTTTATGAAAATGTTGGACAGTCAGTCCGTTGTAAAGTACATCATTACTTTCAAGGACCACAGTGGTATATGGCTGGACAGCTGGACAGTAATCTGATCAGGAGAGAGCTTATCAATGGAAATGAGACAGCTGTGATAGCCCTGAAGGGGGTTTGAAAGTCTGATATATCCAATCTGCCAGGAGCAAGAAGGACATTGCTCTTCACAATGTGTTCTCTCCCATTGTGAGACAAATGGGTCCATGTGTTGATGGAATCCCTACTCTGCTGCCGTGGGAATCTCTGCATCAGAATCAGACTTGATCATCTTGATTCCAGCTGGTCCCATCAGAGAACCAGACCTTTGAAGGAACATCTAGAGTGTTCCAGAGAGTCCAGTTAACAGTGTGATTTGTTTCCACATCCTAGAGTCTCTTGATCTTTGTCTCTGGAGTAGCTAGATTACAGGAATGAGCATGTGTGCCTGGAACTTTTTTTGAGACAAGTTCTCAAACTTATGATCTTCCTACCTCAGTTTCCTCAGTAGTTGAGATTACAAATGTACCACCATATTCAGCTTGTTACTTTCAAGTAAAAATGGAAAGCTGAGATTCGTTAGAGCCAAGCCATTTACATCATTGAATATTCCATTTCCATTTGTAGTGTCCTAATTTCTTTTCTTTTCTTTCCTTTTGTGTGTGTGTGTGTGTGTGGAAGTGGTATTGAAGTTTGAATTTAGGGTTTTTGCTTTGATAGACACTCTACCCCTGAGCCATGTCTCTAGCCTTGTTTTTGCTGGTCACTTTTAGAAGAGAGTCTCCTTTCCCACCTGGACTTGTACCTGAGCTGTGATCCCCCTATTAGTCTTCCTACAATTGTCTACAGTGTCCCTCTGTGCAAACAGAGTCCAGTATACTTTTCTTCCCTGGGCTGGTCTGGTACCATGATCCAATCCTCCTAATCTCACCTCTTAAGTAGCTTGAGATGACAGTTTATCTGCCCTTATACCCAATTAGGCATTGTGAAGGGGTCTTGCAAACTTTTCTGCTGGGGCTTTCCTCGAACCATAGTCCTCCAGATTTCATCCTCCCAAGTAGGGAGATGAAACTCAGATCTACATTCTTAATTCTTAAGTCTAACTTGATCCATCCTAAAATGAGAATTTCAGAGCAGAGAGTCACAGATAGACTTGTGGGTCAATTTTGACAATGGCACAGTTGTAAACCAACAGTTGCCTTGATTGAATTTTGATTGAATGCTGGACATTATATATTTAAAATCTTCTGAGGCCATGGATGATATCTTTTTCCTTCAGAGAAGAATGACTTTGCTTTCCTGCAGGTAATAATCTGGGACTAAGCTGATCAGCTAGCTTTTAGGCTTTGTGAGCATTTGTCTATTACTAGTATAAGTCCGTTTCTAAAGTTCAGTCTTTGTGGCATCACGTGTGGAAATCTAGGATGTTTGCCCAACTCTTTTTCTATAGTTGCCTTAGCCCCATAAAACTGCCAAACATTTAGTGTTGCTTTCCAGTCTTTTCACTGCTGTATCCTGTGCGTTTCTTGTTGTCTAAGCTTGTGCACTTCAATATTGGCACACTCTTGAAGGAAAATATTTCCCAGTTTCTCCCTTACTTCCTTGGTTTACTTCCTTGCTTCTTCATGGTTTGGCTGTCTCGTTAGCTTGATGATGCTTTCCAATACATATTTTTTTACGTTATCTCTATCTTCAAAAATTGTTGTTACTGGGTACCAGTGGAGACACTTCTGCAATCCTAGCTACTCAGGAAGCTGAGATATGAGGATTGTGATTCAATGCCAGCCAGGGCATGAAAGTTCATGAAACCGTTATCTCTAATTAATCACCAAAAAACTAGAAGTGGACTATATATAATTGGCTACAATAAATGAATTAAAGTGAGTGCTAGGGGTTTCTTTTTGTTAAAAAATATGAATAAATTGATATTTGTGCCTTAAAGTGTAATTTCTTTTTACTAAGAATGTGTAAAAGTTACACTAAAAAGAAAAATCATGTAAATTCATTACTACTCATTTTCTTTCTTTGGCACAGAGTGCCATCTTAACAGAACATTTTAAAAAGCAGTTTCTCAAAAATTTATCAATGCACTATTTATTGTGTCAAATATGAAAATCACTGAGAACTTTAGAGAAAGAAAATTAAAATCTCTTCAAATCTCATCCCTCAGAGCAAACTTTCACTGGAGAATTTCCCTCAAGGATGTTTGTCTGTGGATGTGTAATAAATAGCTATTTTCAAGGGGCTCATGGTTGGGATTATAATGTATGCAGAATTTTGGTCCTGATTTTTTTCCTGAGAATTATATTGTGAGCATTTTAGTTGAGAATGAATAGTCCTTGTAAACAGTGTGTGTAATATCTTTCAGCCTGTTTGATCGTGTAGACATAGTTAATATCCCTTATGAATGGTTGCCTTGCTTGTATTAATATTGTGGTGTTTCATTTTATTGTTGTACATGGTGCTGCAGTGATGATTATCAAAGTATTTGTGAGTGAATTAACAAGAGTAGGCAAGAAACATACAAAACAACAACAAAAGCACAAATTACTGCAGTGATAACTTTCCTTTCTTTACCTGCTTGCCTGCTTGCCTGACTGCCTCCTTTCCTCCTTTCCTTCCCTCCTTCCCTCCCTCCCTTCCTCCCTTCCTTCCTTCCTCCCTTCCTTCCTTCTTCCCTCCCTCCCTCCCTCCCTTCCTCCCTTCTTTCCTTCCTTCCTTCCTTCTTCCTTCCTTCCTTCCTTCCTTCCTTCCTCCCTCCCTCCCTCCCTCCCTTCCTCCCTTCTTTCCTTCCTTCCTTCCTTCCTTCCATCCTTCCTTCCTTCTTCCTTCATTCCTTCCTTCCTTCCTTCCTTTTTCTATTTACATATTTAGTTCTGCTGCACTCTACTATTGAGCTATAGCCCTTGCCCCAAACACTTCATTTTAATCACTGTAAGGGTACTTTCCTTTCCTCTAACTTAATTTAAAGCTCCTTTATTTTATGTATTCCTTTACTTTTTCTGTGTGTGTGTGTGTGTGGGGAGGGGAGCAGCTCACACGTGTTAGGTGTGTGTTCTACCATGAGCTACACCCTCTTTCATTTAATAAATACTTCACTTGAATTTCCAGGTATTTTGTAACTAGTGAAAACCCAATATAAAACAATTCTTGAGAATCATACTATCTCATGACTAAGTATGGCAGTCCAATATCTAGAAATAAACCTAGAATATAAATGCTTTTGACATAATTTACTTTTCTTCAGGGATGACATTTATTTGATTCAAGTATCTAGGACTATTATCAAAGAACTCAATTTGAATGCACAAAGCATAAATGCCTAAAAGAACCATGTTCCTAAGATTAATATGTTAATATTTTACTAAATATTGTGATCTGGAATTAGATTGGGTTGAATTGTTAAATACATTTGATTAGTATACTAATCTTTTCCTAAAAACTTATATTAATTGACATTGTGTTTTACAATACCATCTTACCAATGCACAAATGCAGCAGCTCCAGGTAAAAGATACTTAGTATATTTGTATTTTCAACGATCTTCAATACATATATGTGATAGGGCCTCAGTAGAAGCATGTCTATATTATATCCTATGCTATGAGTTTGGGTCTTAGCTTTTTACATACTCTGAACATGTGCTTGGGGAGGTGACCCATATTAGTTGTAAAGATGGTGAATTTTGATCTCTTCCTATAGCCCTGATGGTCACAGGCATGTTGTTCACTAAAATTCAAGCTGCTGCTGCTAATTCTTTATAGCAGCTGTATTATTAATTCATTTGACAATGGATTTTCTTTTATTCTATTGTGATTAAAGAATGGTCAATTTGAGGGCTTGATACTTTTAGTTAGCCCATCCTTACATTTAGTTATGTTATCTTTGTGATTTTAAAAGACCAAAACAATTAAACCTTGCCAGGTCAGATGACTCATTCTTTCTTTAGTGTGGGCAACAGCTGTTTTGTCTCCAGAACATCTCATCCAGAGTCCCCCCATACCTTGCCCAGCACAGTTTTCCATGTGGCTTATGACATGGAAGGTGACAATAGTCATCAGTTCTGAAGGAATAGCACTGAGCTATGGCTCCCCTGTCCACCTTGGTTTTAGAGCTTATACACTATTGTGAATTAGAATAAATGAGCTTATAAAATTGATATTTAGACAATGTATTGTATTTGAAAATTATTTTGGGATCTTGGAAGACAGGCTTGTTTTCGGAGTCTCCCTGATTTTGAGTAATGTCAGATGGCCAATTGGCTTTTCTCCTCTTAGCCTTGCTTGGGAGCTCTTCCTCAAACGCTTTAGGGTTATTACTAATGATATCTCAGTAAAATTAGGGCAGGTGTGTTTTTAGATACTTTCTAGTCTCCTTTCCATATTGTCTAGAAGCCAATTATGGTTTTGTGTGTGCCTCGATCCACTTATTAAAATCTCCATAAACCAGTGCTCACTACGGACACAGTCATAGTTAAGAAGCATAACCTTCTATTTTAAGTTTTCTTTAGATGTTTGCTGTTGTTATTGTTAATATTATTTGGCTTTTCCTTGTTTAATCCTTACCACCAAATGGAATTCAAGCCTTTGGGGATAGCACTGGTTTATTCAGTCTCCACAATTGTATAAATGCATTGCAGTTTTCAGCCCCTGGGGATCATGATTTCCTTTGGAATTTATAGTATCCATATCTCAGCTTTAGAAATACCTATGAAGCCATCATGAATCTTAAATGGTATTCTCAGCAGTCCATGCAGTACCCTGGAGACGCAAAGTGGTTTTTAAACAGCAAGACTTAGTGTGGTTGCTCTCTTCCCCTCCTTTCCTCTCTTTTCAACAGTGCCTTAGTAACTAAAACCAAGGTGGCCCAGACCTTTTCTTTCACACAGTAAAAAGCACCTTCAAAAATCAAGTCATTTAGTTTCAGTGAAAAAAAATTGCAGAGGATCAGATTTGTATTTAAAGGAAAATTATGTAAAGAATCCTATGTGGTCTAAAGGGGAATTGAATTTGTTGATAAATGGACTTCCTAATGGTGGAGTGCAGCATGATACCACTCATGTGCTGAGATGACAGACAGGACAGCTATGGCTGGGCTTTCCAGAAAGTTGGGATGTGCTTTTTCACCTGCCAAGGCTTTTAGAAGGCTTGAATGTGCCCACAAGCTGGGCCCATTTCATCAGAGGCCCAGCACTTCATTCCATAGATATTCAATAAGCAGAGAGTGAGCATCTACTGCGCTGTAAGTGCAGTCTGGGGCGGTGGAGGAATTTAGAAGGGGCAGCTCTGTTCTCTGAAGCCATTGCCACCTATGGAGATAAGGTAGTGTGTTTGAATCTGTCCTCCAGTGAAGAGAGAGACATAGTAAAGGCTGTCCGTGTTTCTGGATGGAGACCACTTTTCTGCTTTGTGATCAGGGAAGCTTTCTGAAATACCCAAGCTCATTCATTAATAGGTCTTTTACAGAAAAAAAAATCGGCCAATTTCTGTTTTTACATGCTTTATCCATTATGGAAGCCTCTAGCCACTGAAAACATGACTAGAATTGGGTGGCTTGGTACAGAAAGAAATTATTAAAAAATCAAAAGATGAAAAACAAAGGAGGAGGCAACAATGCTGGATAAGAAATGTACTCATTACCTTGCTCATGTAACTGTAACCCCTCTGTACAGTATTTTCACAATAAAAAACAATTAAAAAATCAAAAGGTTTCCAATTTTGACTATAAATAAAGATATTGTGAAATAAAATACACTATTAAAGTTAATTTTGCCTATTTTTCTTTATGCTTTTTTTTTTCTTAGCAGTTTGAACCCAGGACCTCACATTTGCTAGGTAAGGGGGGAGGTTTGAACTCAGGAATTTGCTAGGTAGGTGCTCTACCTCTTGAGTTACATCTCAGTCTGGTTTGATTTAGCTATATTTCAAATACTTAATAGAGTCTTGCACTTTTACCCAGGCTTGCCTGGACTACAATTCTTTTATTTATGTTTCCATGTGGCTGGGATTATAGACATGAACTAGTATGACCAGCTTATTGGAGATGGGGGAGTTTCATGAACATTTTCCTTGAGCCTATCACATCCTGTGATCCTCTTGGCCGCTGTCTCCCAAGTAACTGGGATTACAGGTGTGAATCCTTGCATCAGCCTTCTCTTCATTCTTTAAAAAATATAGTTACTTGAAAATTAAAAAAATGATCATGTGGCCTATACTTTTGATGTGTATTATATTTTTCTTGTGAGGTGCTGAGCTATGTGTAGCATCCAAATTTGCTCCCCACAAAACTCTTTCTTCAAGTCTTCTCTGGAGGCACAAGGTTAGCTAATATGACCATCCCTTAAACATATTCTCATTTGAGGTTTGTGTTTTGTGCACAGCTAAACTATAATTTAGTAGCTGTATTTTTTTACCTTTAAGTAAAGATATATACTTTCCTTTGTGTTCTTCAAATGCATATCTGTTGATTGTATCTTATTATTCATTTTTTGGTCCTGG
This sequence comes from Dipodomys spectabilis, assembly GCF_019054845.1. Lineage (NCBI taxonomy): Eukaryota > Metazoa > Chordata > Mammalia > Rodentia > Heteromyidae > Dipodomys > Dipodomys spectabilis. The sequence continues at coordinate 21,138,463 of NW_024870817.1, read as the reverse complement.
TTCTCACACAGGCAAAGGCCTTGCTCCACCACTGAGCTACACCTCCAATGCCTTTCTGTATTGTTTTAAATTAGGCATCCATTTATTATTCTTTCTTTGTGCATGTTTTAAGCAGCACAAAACTACATATTTCCTATAGTATGAAATTCATGATCTAATCATGTCTAGATTTGGATGTGGCAACTCCACTTTTAAGATCCTGTCCTGGGAAATGATTGGATGAATATGTAGAGAACTGTGTACAAGCAGATCATGGTAGCACTCTGAATATTAATGCAGTTTGTATTTTGAGTGCTCCTCTGCAAAGATTCCTGTGTTAGAGGATGGTGCTGTTGGGAGGCAGTGGAACTTTTAAGGGGTGGGGCCTAGCATGAGAAGACTTGGTCATCATGGGTGAATCTTTGAAGGGTAATGTGGTGCCCTCGTCCCTTTCTTTACTCTGTTTAGATCCATGGTTAGAGGTAAGAGCAGGTTCTCTCTACCATTGCCATGTGGTATTCCATTGGAGGCCTAAAAGTAATGGGTCCAGTCATTCATGGGTGGGAACCTCTAACATTGTGACCAGAAGCAACCTTTTGTCTTTATAAACAATCTCAGCTATCTGTTAATAGAACACTAATACAATAATAGAACACTAATACAATGCTCAAGTAGATTACTTAGTAAATTCAATGTTTACCTAATTATCATACCAACGTAAATAGTGACATAAGTTGTTATAGATGATCAGTGAGTGTGTGTGTGTGAGTGTGTGTGTGTGTGAGTGTGGGTGTATGAGTGTGTGCATTGGTCTTGAAGCTTGAATTTAGGGCCTGGATGCTGTCCCTGAACTTTTTTGCTCTACCACTTGAGTCACAGCTCCACTTCTGACTGGCTGGTAGCTAATTGGAGATAAAAGTCTCACAGATTTCCTTGCCCATATTGGCTTCAAACTGTAATCCTCAAATTTTAGTCTCTTGAATAGTGAGGACTATAGATGAAAACCACCAGTGCCCGGAAAATTTAAATTTTATAACTTCAAAAATAACAGTTTCTGACTGCTCATACTGATGATCTTTGAGTAGGAAATTTGGGGATACTTTAATTTTCTCCATGCTTATATGTATATATAGACTTCTATAATACTCTTTTATATGCCATATAATCAACTGTAATGATTAATCATACGCTAACTGATATATGAAATAGCTACATTAAAAAAAGTACGTAATTCAAGTGAAGACAAATTTTTAGAAGGAGAATATATAAAATGAAGCAGTTGGGTTTTCCCCCATTGCAAAGAAATTATAGTGTAGGTAAGGAATCATTAGTAAGAAATCTAAGAAACTTATAGCACCTGAAAGATAAAAATTCTTATATATGAACTTTCTTTTTTTTTTTTTTTTGGTCTGGTCGTGGGGCCTGAACTCTGGGCCTGGGCGCTGTCCCTCAGCAATTCAGCTCAAGGCTAGCACTCTACCACTTGAGCCACAGCACCACTTCCTGCTTTTTTCTTTTTGCTTATGTGGTGCTGAGGAATTTAACCCAGGGCCTCAGGCACGCAAGGCAAGCGCTCTACCACTGAGCCACCTTCCCAGCCCCTATATATGAACTTTCTGAAATCAGCCCATCTTCTCCACTTCACCACAATTTAAGTGATTGCCAGTGAATCACCAAAATAATTTTCCATTAAAATAATGTCCTGAATTGTTAAGTGCTTCATGGCTGGTTATTTTTAAGTGTCCCAGCACAGGAAGGATGTGGAAGGGTGGGGTACTATAGGAACTTTTGTCAGCAAATGGAAAAAGTGTTTGAAAGTGAACTAAGGCTACCCAAAGTAGCCTGGAGAATACTAAACACAAAGCAAACATCTTTCTTCCTTTTTCTTTTTCTCTACAGTCCTGGGAACTGAACTCAGGACCTCACACTTACTAGGCAAAGGCTTTACGGTTTAAGCCATGTCTTCAAAGCAAAACACTTCGGTAGCAGGAAGATAATGATGTATGCTTGAATCCAGAAGATCTGTTTATAGGGTTTTGGCATTTTATTTATCTGGTGAAATATAATGCTGAAACTGGAAAAGATAAGACACTGGAAAAGATAAGAAAAGATAAGAAACTGGAAAAGTTAAGAATGGCTTTTGAGTCCGACTAGTTAACTCATGAGCACCACGAATGGGACTTCACCTTTCATATTCACACTAATGCACTGAATTTCATCGACGCTCTTTCATACCCTGTTTCTGAAATGATACATTTTGGATAAGTTGTGTGGAGCTTCGCCAAGTGAATGGGAAAATGTCACTGGCTATGTATATATCATTTTAAACCTTGGGAATAGGTCTTTCATATTATTAAGGCATTCCTGGAACTAAGAGTTACCATGTCCAACCATGAAGTTTCTAACTATCCCCTGAGCACCTACCACATCATACAAACCTCCTACAGCACTGGGTTACTGGGTGGTTATCATTTGTGCATCTGTCTTTCTCTGACTAAAATCTGACATTTTTGACCACTGGACTATGATGTCTATCAGCACAGAACATGAAGTTACTGTTGGGGTGATTTTTACTGACAGAAAGAAAAGTAGAAATGTAATGATTAATTATCCCCCATGTTCACTTACCCAGCTGCATGCTGGATATAGCCACAAGAAAATCCAACTATTGGTTGGATATGTTGACACATACTTGTAATTCTAGCTACTCAGGATGTGAAAATAAGAGGACTGAGGTCTGTCCAAGGCCTGGCAATGTGAGGCCCTATCTGAAAAATAACTAAGGTAAAACGGTTGTGGCTTAGATCACTCACTTATCATGTAGATGCCTTAACTTCAAATTCTAGACAAAAACAAAAACAAAAAAATCCAGGCACTGGTGGCTCATGCCTGTAATCCTAGCTACTCTGGAGGCTGAGATCTGAGGATTGCAGTTCAAAGCCAGCCCAGATAAGAAAGTCCACAAGACTCTTATCTCCAATTAACCACCAGAAAATCAGAAATGGTTCTTTGGCTCAAATGGTAGAGCACTCACCTTGAGCTGAAGAGCTCAGGAACAGTGCCCAGGCGCAGAGTTCAAACCACATGACCAACAAAGACAAAAACAAAAGCAAATCTCAGTACTGCTGAGAGAGAAATAGAGAACCAATAATCACTACCTTACTGACTTAGGTGTTTTAAGCTTCTTTATGCAGGGAGAAATTTACTGCAGTTTGAACATTTATAATTTGAAATTCTAATCCGAAGTTCAAAATTTGAAACTTTGGTCTTGGGTGTAGCTGAGTATTAGAGTGCTTACACAGCATATGCTAGGCCCTAGATTTGATCCCCAAAACCACAAAAAATGAACCAAATCAAATCAAACACACCACATAAATCTGAAACTTTTTTTTTTTTGGTTGGTCATGGGGCTTGAACTCTGGGCTTGGGCTCTGTCCCTGCGCTCTTCAGCTCAAGGTGAGTGCTCTACGCTTGAGCCACAGCGGCACTTCCAAATCTCAAACTTTTTGAGTGTGCTTATAATGCCATAAGTAGGAAATTCCATAGCATGAAATTTTGTATCTTACACAAAATTATTAAAAATATTTGCACAGAATTACCTTCAGGCTATGTGTGCAAGATATAGAAGTACATTTTATATCTTTCTTAGGTCCCATCCCAAAGATAGCTCATATATGCAATATCTGAAAAATGCAGAGATTTGAAACACTTCTGGTCCTAAGCATTTTGGAGAAGGGATTCTCAGCTGCTGTGTCACTATCTGATCTTTCCCCTTTCACAGGCCTCATCAATACTTGAATTCAAGCCCTATCAGTTGAACTTCTAGGTGGCCTAGAAGTTCACATCTCCTTTCCAAGTTCTGCTCTACATGGTCATCATGCTTTTCTCTAACTTAGTCTTACTAGTTTCTTGTCTAATGTCTGCTACTAGCTCCTTGTAACTACTAGACACTTCATCTTTTTTGCAGGAGCTCAGAGTTTAGGCCCACTTCCTACCACTTCCCTCTGTCTGACCCATTCATCATTTTTAAGCTGTTTTCTCTACTTGAAATTCTCTCCATTTCCTAACTCTGCTAGAAGACTTGCTTTTGTGCAGATGACTAGCTCCTGGCCTCCTGAGAATTTTCTGTGCCCTTCCAATGGTCTCTGCTTATCTGCTCTTTGACCTAGTATTTGTCCTTTGCTTCTGTACTTCTTTCTCTTCTAATCCTTATTGTTCAGCCTTGGAGACACAGATACTCCCATTTTCTGGGTGCTAGTCATGTACCTCAACCTGTAGCAGACTTGGTTTTGCTGGATTGAGGAGTCCTTGGAGGCAGCAGGAGCCACAGATCACCCTGGGCTGAACTAGTTGGGTGAGAGTTGTCTTAATAAATCATACTGGTGAAGTGTAGACTTCTCCATCACCATTGAAAATAGACAAGTAGCTTAAGTTATTTGGATCTAACACTCTATAAAGTGTGTTATGAAACATCAGTGTGTGTTTTATTTTGGTGTCGTGAAAAGATAATTTTGGGAGATGAATGGTGGGCGATTTGTAATGATGTCACTCAATTCCTTTTCTAGTTTGTTGCTGCACACTAGTGGGAAGGAGGATAGAAGGGGAACAACAGGCTGGTTTCTGCTTAATACATGTAAGGTTACACAGGAAACTTGAGATGAAGAGAGATGAGTGTAAAATGGAGATTCTATGTGAAAGAAAAAAAACCTGTGAAATAGTTCAGGACAGTTTTATGTGACTTGAAATATTTTTGTGAAATGCATTCTCTTCTCCAGTTGCATCTCTATTTCTCCTGTTACTCTTGGCTTCTGTGATTGATGACAATGTGAAATTCCTCTCTCCTATCACTCTGCCAATCTAAGCAGTGATTTCTTAGAAAGCTACTCCAGGGATCACCCCCACAAAGCTTCCTGTGGGATCTGTCATTTTTCAGTCATGCACCAAGAGCATATCTATTTACATGGAGCTTTGAAATCAGTATACTTTAAGTATATAATTTTTATATTTAATTAGTCTGCAAAGTGTATTCAAAGCCAAGGACTGTTTGTGTCTGATATTATGTGGCAATCTATGAAAATTGTTAGTGTTAATTTTGCAGAATTGTCAGTGTTAACTGTTTTAAATCTTAGTCAATGTGTGTAGCTCAGGCCCTGATGAATACGTTCTGAACTACTTAATAACAACAGAAAAAGAAACATAGTGTGGCTTCAGAGGCCCAGTTTGTTGTGTATTAGTAACAGCCGAATCTCTGATGAAACATCCACTTACAGGTCGATGCAATGTGAAGCTTATGTAATATGCCTGATAATGTTTAGTGAATAGTGAATGTTTGATAAATATTATCCATTTTATATAGTGTAGACATAGAAAAAAAGCACAACAATATATGGATAATTTGTATAGACATAAAGATTATAAAATTTACCTACAAAATTGCAGAAATTTAAAAAACTAAGGTAATATTAATTGTGAATTAGAATGGAGAACATTATGCCATTTTGGTGGAGGGGAGTTTAGTATGGTTATACACCTAAGGCCTCATTAAACATATATTGTACCATCAAGCTACATACCAACTCAATTGACTCCCTCCTTCCCTCCTTTCCTTCTTCTCTCCCTCGCTCCCTTATTCCCTCCTTTCTCTTTTCCTTCTTCTTCCCTCTCTCCTTCTTTCCTTTTCTCTCTCCTTCCCTCCTTCTCTTTTTGTCTTTTTGTTGTTGTTGGTGGTGGTCATGGGGCTTGAACTCTGGGCCTGGGCACTGTCGCTCAGCTCTTCAGCTCAAGGCTAGTGCTCTACCACTTGAGCCACAGCGCCACTTCCAGTTCTCTGGTGGTTTATTGGAGATAAGAATTTCGTAGCTTTTCTTGCCTGGGCTCGCTTTGAACCGTGATCCTCAGATCTCACCCTCCTGAGTAGCTAGGATTATAAGCCTGAGCCACCGGTGCCTGGGCTTCCTTTTTGTTTTTTGAGACAAGGTTTTGCTGTGTAGCTTAAGCTGACATTTCACTAATGATCTTCCTACCTCAGTACCTCAAGTGCTAGGATTACAGGTTCATACTACCATGCCTTCCTGCCAATTATTATTATTATTAGTTTTTAAACACCTTTCTTTGTGTGTTAGCATTTATGTCCACATTAAGTCACTCAAAATCATCTTAAGTCTGCTATACAAAGTCTACTCTAAAAATGCTAGATGTTAAAGGAGTTGAGCAGAAACATTTATGGAAATGTTATTCAGTATTTTGCCAGTTTCTGTACAGTCATTTTTAGTATAGACATTCCACTATATTGGGAGTTGCTTAAAGACTCCTTTGTGAGAAATTCTGTATAGGAGCAACCTTTGTCATCATTGCAACTAATAATGTTGTTGTAGACTTTGGTGCCATTACTGTGGAGTGGTGAAAAAATGTTTTCATAAAGTGCCACATCCTGTTAGCAAATGAGAGCTGAAGATAGGGATAGAATATGAGCAGAGGGGTTATCTTTCCCACCTCATGTGCTGTAATAAGCAGCTCCATTTCAAAGCATGGGCTTTATTATATTCTTGGAGAGGAGTGTGGAATGTACACTACTACAGCCAACACAATACAGTGGAGTTAGACTGTAATCATGCTGTCAGTCAATTTATAAAATTCAATACAATCATTTTGTGGCAAAATACCATTACAATGTGAGTATAATGAGATGAGAGGGATGAGCAAGCCCCTTGGGAGCCATCTCCTCACTTCCAGAATACAATTCTTTGTCTGGATTGTTATTGGATTTGGGGATTTGTATGCTTTTGTGTTCCCATTCCTCTCCTCTCCTCTCCCACCTACCTCTGAGGCTGCCAAGGTGGGGAGAGCAGATGCTTTTATGCATGAAAGCTCTGGGACCAGTGGGAGTTATGTCCTCTGGAGAAAGTGGGACCATTTCTACCACACAGGGGCATTTACTTGCTTAGCATAGTGCTCTGTGACCCCAGAGAAAGGCCTTTTACTAATTTTTATTGCCAGAAGGATTTTTTTTGTGTGGGTGAAACAGCCCCCAAACAACGCTGAAGCATTATTATCTAAATTGTACAAAGTATAATACAAATACTGTCTATTGGTGGCTGGCTTTTCAGGTACTGTAGGAAGTTAAGTGTGTGCTTTCCTGAACACAGCTTCATGGCCAGTACAGAGCCAATTTTTTGAGGCCTAAGAATCTTCTAACTACTTTTGTATCTTGCTACTAGTGCGAGGAGAAGGGAGGGGGATGCAGACAGGAACACGCAGGGTCCTCCTTCTCTAGGTGGCTGGTACAGAAGCTCTTTGTGGCAGTGGCTCTATTTCACTGAGCACAGCTGTCTGTCTGTACCTTCACTGCACTTACACTAATTTCCCTGTCTGAATTCTGACTCCCAGACACAGCTACGATTTCCCTTTCATGGATCAAAATCTCTGGCTGTGCAGTATGTTCTCATTATGGTGGTTTTCTAAACTTTATCCAGTGGGAAATAGTAGGTATAAATCTTGGGGCTGGTGTGTGTGTGTGGGGGGGTGGATGGTGAGACAAAAGAGGGAAATAGTGAATTCAGATGTTCATCTTAGGTTAGAAATTTTGTCTTTTTAGCACAGGAAGTTTCATAAGCTGGGAGCTGGTTGAGCTCTGCTTAGTAATTTTGCTTTTATGAGCCATGGGAGTTTGTAAATTTGTGTCACAGAACTTGGTAAATTAGGCTATAGAAGGAGAATTGTTTTCCCAAGAAGTGACAAAAACTCCTCAAATCTGAGTGTCCCTTCAGTGGTGAGGCTGCAGGAGGAAACCAATGCCCTCAGTTACACTCTGCATTGGTGGCATTCTCATCCACATGCCTATAGGGAACTGGCTTTTTAAAAGATTTCTGTCAGATTACCCAAGGTAGCCTAGTTACACTGTTTTATCTGTTGCATTTCTCCCCCTGGATAGTAAAGGAAAATGTTAGCATTCTACTTGTAATAAGAGAATTGGAGAGAGATTCAGCCAAGTTCTCATGGTAGAAGGAGGAAACCTTCCAAAAGAAAGGACTTGGTTCCAGGGTGAGCTTCAGAGTAAGTGATAATATGATTATCATTTCAGTTTGGACTTGTTTATGGTTTCAATGACATTTAAAATACAGAACAAGCTCAATGAGGAAAGATACATGTCTTCACTTTCAGTTTGTTTAAAGTTTATTCTGAGTTGTCTTTGCTTAGGCTTTAGTTCAAAAGGACTTGAGGGGCTGATGGATTCAAGTGGTTCAATGCTTACCTACCAAGTGTGATGCGCTACTGCCCTGAGTTCAAATACCAATATTTCCAAAAATCAACCAACCAAACAAAATGATTTAACACAGCTCACAAGTATTAAACCAACGTAATACCCACTATGTTCAAAATAGACTCTACAACTTGTGGGTAAGGATGAGAGGGAAAAGCTGGGGGAGAAAGTGAAGGAAAGAGTGACATTATCCAAAATGAAATGTATTCTTTCTCTAACTTATGTAACTATAACATCTCTGTACATCACCTTTATTATAACAATAAAACATTTAAAAAGTACAAGAGGAGAAGAGGGAATGAGGACCTCAGGGGGTGGCCAGCAAATGAATCTTTCTCTGGGAGATGCTATTCCCTTATCAGAGGCGAGCTAAACATGTAGTGAGAGCTTTAAGGTTCCCCGTGTCAGTGATAGGATTCATGGTGTCCAAAAGATTAATGGAAACCTGTTTTTCTTGTGCTGAAAAAACACAGTGATAAAGGATGTCTGAGTGTGTGATGAGCTCTGCTCTCAGCAGCCTTCCTGACATAAATATAGTAGATGAGTTTGTGAGGCTAGTTTTCAAAAGAACCTTTGGCAGAGCACCATGGCATAATGTCTATGCATAATTTAGTGAAGACCTTTGTCCAAGAGCCCCACATGATGAAGTCCAAGTAGACAACTCTCTGTCTTCAGGAATAAAGTCACAGCAGCTGGAGGATGGTTGAATGGACTTACCACTATATAATCTTTCAGGAACGTTATTTTGCTCACTGAAGCTGTATTTTGGAACATGTTAACTTCAGTTGCTCAAATAAAGAAATATATTTAATTCCTCAATGAAAAGAATGAAACCAAAAACTCTCTTCCAGCTAAAAATCATGAGCTTCAGATTTAGGAAAAGTATATGCAAAGTAGATCAAATCCAGGATATAACTGATCACTTTCTTACTTTGTAGAATGAGAGTGAAACTGGAGATTTAGAACCCAGGCCCAAACTCCTAAGATTCCACATGTCACGTCTGGAAACTTCTTCTGTACACAGAATCAAGAGACAAGGGGAAGAGCAGAAAAAGTTTTATGAAGTTTTATTATGTGGTACGGGCATTTAAGAGGAAGACAGCACTTCAAGTCATCTTCAGTCATCTTTGGGGGTACAGACATGAACTATAGATTTAAATAGGAAAGAGGTATGCATAATTATTAAATAGTCCTGATGGAAGCACTATGTAGTTGATCATTATTTTAGTTATTGTTTTGACAGGGGTTATAGAAAAGGTGTTACTTGATGTCATCACTGGTCAGGATAAACAAGTTGACTGGTGGGTGGTGTGTCCTGAAGAGGTGCTACTGTTCCTTATAGTTTTTGGACTGTCATAATGATTTTGTTGATCAGTTCTGCCCTTCCTGGGATCCAAGGTCACTGAAAAGTGACTGCAGAGAAACTGGCTGAGAAGACACATACGGAATGAAGGCCAAGCTTTTAGTCAGTTAATGGGCCCAAGTCAGGTATTAATACTTTTCAGTACAAGCAGATTTCAAACCACCTGTTACAAGGGAATTTATCTATGTCATCCTGGCTTCTTTTGTCTCTCAAGGAACCAGGCCCTTGGAAAGTAAGCATAGATGTTCTCATCTGAATAGTTGAGATGTTAAAGGTGAGGTGAAGGCTCCCAGTAGGGTTCTGAGCTAGCTGTAGGGAGTCATTGCCTCTGCTAGATCTGAAAACAAGAGAGGATGGTGTTGTTATAGAAATAGAGATTAGCTTTAAGTAATAATTTGACAAAAGCTATGGAGAGATGAAATGAGTCTTGATAAAGGATAGAGGTAGAAAGATGGCTACTTCATTTGCACCCTTTTCCCTCTTATTTCTGACTGTGGCACCATAGGTTATACATAGTAACTAGCCCAGGTTTTCCATTACTTCAGACTCTAGGGGCTCAGAGAAAGATAAGGAAGACTGGAGTGGGTAGAGGAGCAAGTGGAAGCCATATAATCCTTTCTTCAACTTCCTGTTTTTAAATAAATGCTTTGAGGTTTTCCCTCAAGTTAAAATTTTTGCTTCGATGCTTGTGTCTGGGACCTTATCTCTAACACTTAATACAGTAGTTCCAGGGCTTAACAAGGATTCCTGGGAGAATTCATTGTCAAATAGATGGTCTCTTGGTAGCCAGATACAACTTCAGAAGGGACAGCAGGTCAGTGGCATCAATCAAACTTTGTCATTATGAGGCAACCAAAAAGGCATGGCAAGCTAATGGCTTGGTCAGTTTACTTCAAAGTCTTTGTTGTCCTCACCTAATGAAATCTATAAAAGAATGTTTTCCAGACTGTAGAACCAAACTAAAACCATCATAAAATTTCCTTTGCTCCTTTTCATTATTATAGCATTGGAGAAAAACTACCCATTTTGTGAACTATAAATCTCACAGAGGAATGACAAGATGGACTTTTCTGTGTGAGCTTGTTGTGAAGAACCCCTCACTTAGCTAGTACTCACTGATAAAACTGCTTTGCAGAAAATAAGCTGAGCCGCAAAAGCACTATGATTTGAAATCAAGTATTACTTTATTCTCTATAGAGTAAATTGTAATAGATTTTTTTCCTCAGCTTCCTAAAGGGTATATTTCCTCAAAAATGTTAATTGAGGCATATTTTATACAATAAGATACATCCTTGTGAAGTATTCATTTCCATAACTTTGGGTATACTATATTCATTTCCATAACTTTGGGTATACTGTATATATATATATATGTATATATATATACATATATATATATAATTATGCAATCACCAACACAATCAAAATATGGAACATTAAAAAAAATCATTCCACAAAGTTCACCTTTGTGGCTATTGTCCTTCTTAATTCCCAGTGTTAGGCAGCTGCTGATCTGATTTTTGCTATTATGATTATAATTTCATAAAAATTATATCATATATCATATATACAATGTACATTTACATGTATATGGTATTTAAATTTAAGAATCAGCTGTTGCCTAAATCTCTCTCTCTATCTTTATATACTTGTATGTAAAGATGTGACAAAAATAATTTGGATAATACAAGGGGAATTAAAATGAAAACAGGTATCAGTATCTCATTCTTTCTAACTTTTTAATTATAATAAAAATATTTAAAATTGATATATATGAAGATAAAGCATGAAAAAGTATTTATAAGGCAAAATATAAAGATATATAAAAATTAAAATAAATACAAGGATACCTAAAAATATAAATATAAAGATTAAAAATATTTGACTTTCTCTTTCAGATTTTAATATTCTTTGTTATATGTATTTAATATTATAAATACAATATTTATTGTGAAGATTCCTTTCTCATCTTCTCTATTTGTTGTCCTAAAAGCCTCCTATACTTGAGATACCATTTGGTCCTCAAGATGGGTAAAATATTCAGATATCATTTTATTGAATATATTTTCCATGCTTTAAAATTTATCTCTTCTCCTCTTCTATGCTCATTATTCATATATTTGGTCTTTTAATTGTGTCCAGAAATCTTGCATGTTCTGTCCATACTTCCTGAGTTGTTTTCTCTATCTTCATCTGCATGTACTAACACATTACCTTATTTTCAGGACTTGATATTCTATCGTCCACTTGACCTAGTCTACTGGAGAGACTTTGAACTGTGTTGTCATTTGTTGTAATTATGTTGTTTGCATGAAAATGGATGAAGGAGGTAATCATCCTGTTAAACAAAATTATCCAGACTTAGCCAAATAGCACATGTTTATTCTCATATGAGGAGTCTATTTTTTGTTTGTTTGCTTTTTAAAGGGATATAAGTAGAGACAACAGGAGAGGAAACAGAAGAAAAAGGAGGAATGAAAAGGGAGATCAAGAAAAGATGGAGATGTGTGAATACAATGAAAGTTCATTATGAATATGAAAAAACATATTTTGTACAATTAATATATTCCTATGAAGTGGGAAAAGGATGAAAGTTCCAAGAAGACTGACTGGAAAGTTCCAAGAAGACTGAGTTCCCTGTGTACTTTCTTGGGGTGATCTTCACTTTCAAGTGATCATGCCCACACAGCCCCCTCCTTTCAATGCCAAAATAGTAATAGTTTTCCTTCAAAGAGTTACCTGTGTACTTATTCTCTTCAGTTCGTAAAAAGAGACTTTTGGGTTTACAACTTGTTTTGTTTTCATCTAATCTGGCTCAGGGACGTGGAGTCAGAAAAGCAGAAAGAACTTGTTTCATAACAAACCAACCAATCCTCTTTTTCTGAATCTTAGCAATAAAGTATCAGTCATTCATAATACTCACAAATTCCATGGGTCAGGAATTCAGAAAGAACATAGTTGAGATGGCTGTTATCTGTTCCACAATGTCTGGCATTCCTGTTGGCTTTGGCTGTGGGCAAGGGCAGCAGAGCCTGGAATGTCTGGGGTTGGAGCAGCTAAGACCAGAGGAGCCATTTATAAGATGGCTTTTAGCATGTCTGGGGTCTGGGTAGCTGAAGGAAGGACTTGGTTTTGAGTTGTCATGTAAGAAATCCACCTACCCGGGGCTGGGAAGGTAGCTCAGTGGTAGAGCGCTTGCCTTGCAGTCATGAGGCCCTGGGTTCGATTCCCCAGCACCACATAAGCAAAAAGAAAAAAAGCCGGAAGTGGCGCTGTGGCTCAAGTGGTAGAGCACTAGCCTTGAGCTGAAGAGCTGAGAGACAGTGCCCAGGCCCAGAGTTCAGGCCCCATGACCGGACCCAAAAAAAAAAAAAAAAAGAAATCCACCTACCCAGAGAATGTGACCTGAGAGATCGCATGTTTTGCTTGGGAATCCCAACTGAACTATAACTGGAGCTTATACTTCGCTTTCTCTTTTGATAAAAGGAAAACTGATTTTACTCTTGGACAATGTATTTCCAAACAAAAGTTCTTATACTAAGCCAATCATGATAGTTATTATATTTTGTTTCTTTAGTAAAAGTGTCAAGGGCATATCTGACTACATGCAGTATAGCTGTTCATTAAAGCATGCAGAGTGCTCTGATGGTGTGCTAAAATACAACAAACAATATAGAATATATTTCTTTGATTGTCAACTATAGATTTATATATGCTAGGGATGTTAACAGAAACAAACTATTCTTTAACTTGGTAGACAAAACACAGAACAATGTGTATAAGTAGACACAGCAGATTGCTGCTGCTCCTGATCTGTGGCTATGGTCTTCTGAAATAAGAATCTGTGAGTTATGAGGATGAATCTCACACAGCAAATATTATGTACCAGTGACTACTGCCACAATTAGTTTACTTACTTTCTTATTTTCTGTTTTATTTGAGTTATTTCCTTATTACCATTTAAGTAGCTTGGCCATATATACCAGATTCAGGGGGAATGCAAACTAAGTTAAGAAAGTTAATAAATGCCGATCTAAAGTGATTAAGATGATATTTATGTTCTACAAGTTTGTTTTACTTCCTCTGTTGTTAGTAATATATTCACTCCTGGGAAATACAATTGTTTCCCAGAGAATAGCCTTCCAGAGGTAATATTTATAAATTAGATTTACAAATAGTTTTTATTCCAGGGATTTCTCTACAATAATTTTAATCAAGGAAAACATACTATGGAGTTAGTGATGAGCCTAAACAATGAGTTACCTGTCTTTGCTAGACAGAAAAGTTCGGGTCCACAATCAGGCTTGTACTACAGAATCACAAATATGGGTGCACTGTTTTGGGGTGCCTTCAGATTGTGTCTCTGTATTCTTGGCATCTCAGTATTCACTTCCATTTTGGGGCCTTTAGACCTCATGGCTTTCCCCTGGGCCCAGGAAGATGACCCTATTGAGAGTCTAGATTCTAGCCCTCTTGATAACAGATCCTGTTCCTGGACATTTGATAGACTGTGATATGAGTGTCTGATGTCTTAAAGAAATACACACAGAGGTCTCTTCTTTTGAAAGTCCAGATCAACTTTTTTACAACACTGACTCATTTTTTTAGTTTGTATTTACTTTCTTGCTTTCTTGTCTCTGATTTGCTATGGACTGTAATTTCCTGGAGAGATGGGAATAAGAGTTTCCCAACTGGATAGACAAATACTGCCAAACACAGTTTCTGCAACATGGTAGACACTTGGAAATATTGCCAAATAGAAGGGCATTATGGAATTTCCATCCACTGATGGAACAGGTCCTTCTCATCTATGTCCTCTTCAAGACTGGTAGAAATAGTGGTCTTTAGAAAATGAGGAGAAACTGTTTACATATTATATCCTAGGTGGAAATGTGTTTATCTAATCAGTTCATCTAATTATAGAATTAATTTTGAGTATTATTATAGATTTTTAGCAAATGACTTTGCACCAGTAGTTTAGTCAGTAAAAATATTGTGTATATTCCATGATGTCTGTTTTAAAATTTATTTCTAAAGTGACACATAAAATCATAAAACTCATCCACATTAGTTTGATATTATTAATGGTTCAATACATGCATATGCTACATAATATTTGACTATCACTAAACATTTCTGTTTTTTCATTTATGGTAAAAATTTAAAAAATTCTTTCTTGTAGCTTTAAAAATATATGTCCTTATTATCTATAGTCACCTTGCTGTGAAATAGCACACAAAAATGTGTTCCTATGTAATTGTAGCTTACTATCTATCATCTTTCTCCTTCCCTTCCCCTGGGAAATCTATTTTTGAAATGAATATCAGTCAACATTTCCTTCTAATTTTGTTTTGATATAGAAAATAATGGTGTCATATTTAGCATTTAATATCAATTCATTTATTGTTCTAATCTGTCAACTGTATATTTGGTGATTTTTTTTCAATCCAATATCTCCAATTATTTGCTTTTCTTTACCAGATTTTTATTTTAGGTGTTGGATTTAATACAATGTTTTGATCTGAGTATTTACCAGAATAGTTAGATGGAGATTAAGATGACATTCATTTGCTACCTGTTTAAATGTCAGTGAAGAAGAAGAAAAATCAAAACAATTGTAACTGAGAGGAACATCTGGAGAATGACTTGTGGCAACCAATCTATTTTGATTTTGTCATTGTAAACAAGTGCTAATAAGAATTTAAGAGGTAACTTTGAATACTACTGGGTAAATTTGCATTTTTGGAAAGAGTAAATAAGAGAAATAATTCTCCATCATATCTAAATTTTAAGGTATATTTGTAATTGTTGAATGTCAAGACTATATAAATAAGAGAGTATATGTGATGATCTGGAAATCTGTGTAATTAGACAATTATTTTCCTGGATAGTGCAAGATGTGATCTCACTAGCCAGAGATAAGTTAAATTTGTGATTATAGAATTATCATTTTCTTGACAATAAATTATCATCATTCTATTACTTTTTATCATAAGTTTGGCAGTAGAATGATAAAATCGGCTTTAGTTATTGACTCCTTATGGAATCTGTGCTTTTTTGATGTCAAACTGATGGCTCTGAACAAGGGTCTTTTGAACTTCTTTGTCTAGTTGCTATGAATCTATTTAAAGTGATAGATTATATGCCAGCGGAATGTAGCTATGGCATATCAGTTTCCTTCTATATCACAAAGTCAAATACTTTGAAAAAAGAAGCAAGTTGGTTTAGATTTTAAGGTTTATTTATAACACAAAATTAGAAAAAATAATATGTATCACAGATCAGGGCTGAGGATCGACTATAGATCTAAGGAAATAGAAAGCCTCCCTTTTTCTTAATTATTATAGAAAAAAGAAACCTGGTTATTACCTACCAAACTGATGGGCTGAGCTATCTACAGCAGAATTCTGGAGACCACATTGGGCACTTTGGTTAGTGAAGAGATCATTTAATGTCTACCAATGGTGCTAACGAGAATGCTAGTCCCTTGTATACTCTCCCACCCTCCTGTTCAGAAATTCATGTGTGAAAGCTGTTGACGAAATGTGAACTGGAAGTTGACCTTAGTGCCTTGCTTTTGTATTAATGTTGGCAGCCACGTCTGATCCCAGCCTAAGAGCATTTAAGTATCTCTGGAATTATTTGAGGCCTGCAGCCAGAATAAGTTCTCACTTGCTGCTGAACTTTAAACACAATGCGCAAGTTTCCTGTTATTCAACAGGGAGAAAATAATGGTCAGCAACTGCTTTTTGTGGACTTGGATGCTAGGTGTCCTCCTTGATTTGAAGTGTGATAATGTGTGCCATGTTAACCTGTTGTGCTTCCTATTTCTGTGAAGTGACCAACCTACTTATCAGACTGATGTGTATTATCCAGTGATTTTCTGTGGTGACCATTGGGGCTTGCTAAGAGACTTTTGGCTGTGGTGTTAGACCATGAGACTGTAAACCAATAGCAATATTTCCCTTTCATTGGCTTGTGTATAACAATTACCACACACCTAGTTATTTCATCAGCTCTTTTGAAGTGAATTTGTTTCTTACATTTTAACTATCTACCGGGTTTAAAAAAAAATTAGTGCATGGCTTTTAGCCATGCTGGCTTATTCCATGAGTTGGTGTATACAGCTGTTTAATACTCCACAGTAATGTCATCAGTTGAAATGACTGATGAATTTAGCCTTTGAACAGAGAGAGGCAGGAGTCCTAGAGCTGAGCCACACAACCAAATGCAATACAGTAAACATGGAAATGTTATAGACATTCTGACCTAAATTCTAACCCTACTTTTTCCCTATGCTGTAACGTTTTCTGTCTTGTTTTGTACTTGGAACACAAGTACAGTACCTGCTGAAGAATTTTTGGCATGTGCTTATTTTCAGCTGCATTCATCACCACAGTAAAATCTGAAATGATTCTGTTAACCTCAAAGTCTCCCAGCCACCATCCTCTCTCCTCTACTTGCCTCAGCGCTAACACCTACAAGCTACTTTCTGCTTTTGTAGATTTGCTTATTCTGGATATTTCATATAAATGGAGACACATAGTATGTGACTCCTTGTACTCACTTCTTTCACTTAGCACTGTTTTAAGACTCATTTGTATTGTTGTTTCTTTTTTCTTTTTTTAAATAGAATTGCTATTTTGAGCAGGCCCTTGTGCTTGCTAGGCAAGTTCTCTACTCCTCTAGCCACGAGTCACACCTCCAAGTGCTTTTTCTTTAATTATTATTATTTTTTGGGGGGGAGGATCCGGTCGTGGGGCCTGAATTCTGGGCCTGGGCGCTGTCCCTCAGCTCTTCAGCTCAAGGCTAGCACTCTACTACTTGAGCCACAGTGCCACTTCCGGCTTTTTTCTTTTTGCTTATGTGGTGCTGAGGAATCGAACCCAGGGCCTCATGCATGCAAGGCAAGTGCTCTACCACGGAGCCACCTTCTCAGCCCCTCTTTAATTATTTTTTAGATAAGGATTTTGCTTTTTTTCCCTCTGGCTAGCTTCAGACAGTGATCACTCTACATGTGCTCCTGTGTAGCTGGGATGGCTGACCTGTACCCCAGAGCTGGCTTGCTTTATGAGAGAGGGTTTTATTTTCCTCTGGGCTGGCAATGAACTATGAGCCTTCTAATTTTACCTCCCAAGTAACTGAGATTGCAAGTGTGAGTCACGAATCCTAGTTACTTTCCTTTTTTTATGGCCACATAATATTCCACTGTATAGCTATAGCACGCTTTGTTCATATATTCCTTAACTGATAGAGATTAGCTAATGTAAATAATACTGCTGTGACATTCTGTACAAAATTACAGGCAGACATACATTTTATTTTTCTTGGGTATCTACTCCAGAGTGGAGAGAACTTATATATAAATATTTAATTTAATTTTATTGTAAAGATGATGTACAGAGAGGTTACAGTTACATGAGTAAGGTAATGAGTGCATTTCTTGTTGAGCATTGTTATCCCTTCCTTTGTTTTTTTCCTACTGTCCCTTTCCTCCTCCTACCTCCCCTACTACTCTCCCCTCCCCAAAGTTGTAAAGTGCATCTCCAACATAGTGGCTGTGGGTATCATTGTTACAAAGGGTCATCCTGTGTCCTTGTTTCAGTATTTTGTTATCCCCCTTCCCCTCCCCAAATTAGATAAATGTATATACAAGATGCAGGGTACCAAAATCAAGTACAGTGACAACAGGGGATATGCCATAGGGGGAAGAACATACGAAGGAAACAAAAAGATCACATAGTACATTAAAAAAACAACAACAGGGGCTGGGAAGGTGGCTCAGTGGTAGAGCGCTTGCCTTGCATGCCTGAGGCCCTGGGCTCAATTCCTCAGCACCCCATAAGCAAAAAGAAAAAAGCCGGGAGTGGCGCTGTGGCTCAAGTGGTAGAGCACTAGCCTTGAGCTGAAGAGTTGAGGGACAGCACCCAGGCCCAGAGTTCAGGCTCCACGACTGGACCAAAAAACAAAACAAAAACAAAACAAAACAAAACAACAACAACAACAAAGACCTGTTGTGTCCATATCTTGGGGTTCCTTTTGCTTAGCATCATCTTTTTTAAAATAATTTTTTTTATTGAGATTAAGTGATTACGTAAATTTCACAATATTGTGGGATAGTAATACTTAGAGTCACACCTTTTAACCTTCACAAGACAAATTGTCATTATCATGATCTATAAATTTTGTGAATTCTATGAGCTTTGAAAATACAACTATTTCTTCCACATCAGGAAGTATGAACATTTCTTTCCTTTTGCTTAGTGTAAGCTGTCCCCTCTATCCCTCTCATTCCCTCCTTCCCATTGCTGCTCTTGATTTGCTTAGTTTATTTTCATCAATGTCCAGTGCAGTTGATGGACCCCTTTGTTATATATTTTTCCCCTGTTTCCCTCTGATTGTGTGCCCTCCTCCTAGTTTCCCTCAGATGTAATGGAGTCATTTAAAAATAACAACAAATTAAGTAGAGGTCTTTTGCTTCTTGAGTCCTGTTTACTTTGTCATATCCCCTTGCATTTGAATTTAACATCCACATATCAGGGACACCATTTGCCATTTGTCTCTCTGATCTTGGCTTACCTCACTTAATATGATTTGTTCTAGTTCCATTATTTTCCATGTAAATGCTATTATTTTGTCATTTCTAATGGCTGCATAATATTCCATTGTATATAGGTACCACAATTTTTGGATCCATTCATCTGTATGGGGCATCTGGGTTGTTTCCATATCTTGGCTATTGTGAGCAGTGTAACAATGAACATGGAGGTACATATGTCCTTGTATCCTGTTCCTGTTGCTCAGGGTAGATGCCTAGGAGTGGTATGGCTGGGTCATAGGGGAGTCTATATTTAGCTTTCTGAGGTACCTCCAGACTGCTTTCCAAAGTGGTTGTATTAGTATACAATCCCACCAGCAATGCAGTAAGGTTCCTCTTTCTCCACATCCCCTCCAGCATTTGTCATTGGCTGGATTTTGGATATGGGCTATTCTGACTGGAGTAAGGTGGGTATCTCAGGGATTTTTTTTTTTTTTTTTTTTTTTTTTTGCATTTCCTTTATGGTCAGGGATGCTGAACACGTGTTTCTTTGCCATTTTTACTTCCTCTTCTGAGAAGTCTCTCTTTAGTTTTCTTTCTTGCTCATTTAATGATTGGTTTGTTTGATTTGGGAAGGGTTAGTTTCTTGAGTTCCCTGTATAAAATGGATATGAGGCCTTTGTCTGATATATTGCTGGTAAATATTTTTTCCCAATTGGTTGGCTGTCTTTCTAGTTTGGTAGCTATGTCTTTAGCTGTGCAGAAACTTTTTATTTTAAGGTAGTCCCATTTGTTGAGACTCTTTCTAATTTGTTGTGACCCTGGGACTCTGTTCTGGAACTTCTTGCCTGTGCCTATAAATTCAAGTGTCTCTCCTACTCTGTCCTGCAGTAGTTTCAGAATTTTAGGTTTGATGTTAAGGTCTGTAATCCATTTTCAGTTAATGTTACTGCATGGTGACAGGCTGGGGTCCACTTTTAGTTTTCTGCATGTGGTCACAGTTTTCCCAGCACCAATAGTTGAAGAGGCTATGCTTCTTCCACTGTATATATTTGGCTCCTTTGTCAAATATAGTTATGCGATTTTATTTCTAGGTTTTCTAATCTGTTCCATCAGTCTTTGGGTCTCTTTTTGTGCCAGTACCAAGCTGTTTTTGTTATTATGGTTCTACAGTAGAGCTTGAAATCTGGGATTGTGATACCTCCTGCGTTTTTTTCTTTTGCCTAGAATTGCTTTGGCTATTCTAGGTCTTTTGTTGTTCCATATGAATTTTTGGATTATTTTCTCTATTTCAGTAAAGAATGTCACTGGGATTTTAGTGGGAATTGCATTGAATTTGTCTATCATTTTTGGCAGTATGGCCATTTTCACAATATTGATTCTGCCTATCCAAGAATATGGAAGGCCTTTCCATTTCCTGGTGTCCTCTTTGATTTCTTTCTTTAGGATTTTATAGTTTTTTCACTGAATAGGTTCTTTACATCTTTGGTTAGGTTACTTTCTAGATATTTTAGTTTTATTTTGAGGTTATTGTGAATAGCGTTGTTTCCCTGGCTTCCCTTTCTGCTTGTACATTGTTGGTGTTCAGAAAGGCAACTGATTTTTGTGGGTTAATTTTGTATCCTGCTACTTTACCAAAGTGGTTTATAAGTTCGAGGAGTTTGGGAGTGGAGTTTTTGGGATCATTAAGGTATAATATCATGCTATCTGTAAATAGGGATAGTTTAATTTCTTTCTTCCCTATGTGTATCCCTTTTTCTTGCCTTATTGCTTGGCTAAGGATTCCAGAACTATATTGAAGAGGAATGGTGAGAGTGGGAATCCTTGTCTTGTTTCTGATTTTAAGAGAATTGGTTATAGCTTTTTCCCCATTTAGTATAATATTGGTTATTGGTCTGTCATATAGGGCTTTTATTGTTTTAAGGAATATACCTTCTATTCCTATTTTCTCCAGAGTTTTTATATGAATGGGTGTTGTATTTTATCAAAAGCCTTTTCTGCATCAGTGGAGATAATCATGTTCTTCTTGACCTTGAATCTGTTGATGTGATGGATTACATTTATTGAGTTACATATGTTAAACCATCCCTGCATCTCTGGGATGAAGCCTACTTGATCAAATGTATTATTTTTTGATATGTTTCTGGATTCTGTTGGCTAAAATTTTATTGAGGAGCTTTGCATCTGTGTTCATCAAAGAAATTGGTCTGTAGTTCTCATATATATATGGATATATATATATTTATTGTAAAGATATTGTACATGAGTAAGGCAATGAGTACATTTCCTATTGTGCGTTGTTACCTCCTCCTTTGTTTTCCCCTACATCGCTTCCTTCCCCACATCCCCAACTCCTCCTGCCCCTACAAGTTGTAAAGTTTGTTTTCAATATAGTGTCTGTATATCTCATTGCTACAATGGGTCAACCTGAATCCTTGTTTCAGCATTTTGTTATTTTCCTTCCCCTCCCCAAGTTAGAAACATGTATATACAAGATGCAGGATATAGCCAGGCGCTGGTGGCTCACGCCTGTAATCCTAGCTACTCAGGAGGCTGAGATCTGAGGATCATGGTTCAAAGCCAGCCCGGGCAGGAAAGACTGTGAGACTCCTATCTCCAATAAACCACCAGAAAACCGGAAGTGGTGCTGTAGCTCAAGTGGTAGAGCGCTCGCCTTGAGCTGAAGAGCTGAGGGACAACGCCCAGGCCCAGAGTTCAAGCCCCATGACCGTCCAAAAAAAAAAAAAAAAAAGATGCAGGACACCAGAATCAAATACAGTGACAACAGGACTTATACCATGGGTGTAGTTCTCTTTTTTTTGTGGGATCTTTGCCTGGTTTGGGGATGAATGTGATATTGGCTTCATAAAATGAGTTTGGGATTTCTCCCTCTGTTTCTATTCATGGAAGACCTTGAGGAGTATGTGTAATATTTCCTCTCTAAAGGTCTTATAGAATTCCGTAGTGAATCCATCTGGTCCTGAGCTTTTCTTTATTGAAAGACTTCTGATTGCTTCCTCTATTTCATTGTAAGTTATTGGCTTATTTAATTGATTTATTTCTTGTTGGCTCAATTTGGGCAATATGTATTTCTCTAAAAATTCATCCATTTCTGCTAAGTTTTCCTTCCTTAGTAAGTATAGATTCTGGAAATAGTTCTTTACGATTGTTTGGATGTCTTGGATGTTTCTTGTAGTTTTTTCTTTGGCATTCCTGATTTTATTGATTTGGGTATCCTTTCTTCTTTTTTTTAAATCTTGCTAGAGGTCCGTCGATTTTATTAATTTTTTTAAATCCAGCTTTTTGTTTTATTAATTTTATTTATAATTTTCTTAGTCCCTATATCATTAATTTCAGCTCTTATTTTGGATATCTCACTCTGTCTAGTGACTTTGAGTTCAAGCTTTTTCTTGCTTTTCTAGACGTTTTAGTTGCATCATGAGATTATTTACTTGGTGTATATCCATTTTCTTGCACTGAGAGCAATAAATTTGCCCCTCAGTACTGCTTTTGCTGTGTCTCACAGATTTCTTTGTGTGTCTATTCATTTTCATTGAATTGTAGGAACTTTTTAATTTCTTCTTTAAATTTTTTCTGTGACCCAGAAGTGTTGCTCAGAAGTGTGCTGCTAAATTTCCATGTATGTATTTGAGTAGTTTCTATGCTATGCTTTGTTATTGAGAACTAACTTGACTCCACTATGGTCAGATAGAACACAAGTGAATATGTCAATCCTCTTGTATTTGCTTAAAGTGTGAGCTATTATATGATCTATTTTGGAGAAAGTTACATGAGCTGCTGAGAAGAATATGTACTGGGTTGTTGCTGAATGGAAAACTCTGTAGATGTCTAATAAGTTAATTTGAGATATGGTATTATTTAATTCAGAGGCTTCTTTACTAATCTCTATTTGGTAGATCTGTCATTTGGTGAGAGTGAAGTATTAAAGTCTCATAGTATAATTGTATTTTCATCTATTTTTTTCGGTAAGTCTGAGAGTATTTGCTTAACATATTTGGGTGCTTCAATGTTTGGAGAGTATAAATTGATAATGGTGATATCTTCCTCTTGGATTGTTCCCTATATTAATATGTAGTGTTCTTTGTCTTTTTGTATTGATTTTAATGAAAAGTTTATTTTGTCAGATATCAGGATGGCAACTCCTGCCTTCTTGCTGGGAGCATTTGCATGGTAGATCTTCCTCCATGCCTTCACTCGGAGTTTGTTTCTATCTTTGAGATGGGTTTCTTGAAGACAACAATGGATGGATCTTGTTTTCTGATCTAATCTTCAGTTCTTTTTCTTTTTCTTTTTTTTTATTGTGAAAATACCGTACAAGTACATTTCTCATCAAGCGTTGTTGCCTCCTCCTTTGTTTCCCTTTCCAGCCCTTCCCATCTCCCCCTACACCCTCCCTCCCCAGCCAAAGTTGTAAAGTTCATTTTTTGACATAACAACTTGTACATCTCATCGTTGCAATGGGTCCACCTGTATCCCTATTTAAATGATTTGTTTTTTCCCTTCCCCTCCACAAATTATACCATCATCGTTCTTTTTCTTTAAATTGGAGAGTTGAGTCCATTAATATTTATGGTTATTGTAGAGAGGTGCATTGTGTTAGCTATCATTTTCCTGCTTTCCTAGTTTTTTTCTTCCTTTCCTCCTGTGCTTATATCTTCTAGTGATATCTATCTGATGTGGATCCCTGATCTTGACTGTTTTCTTCAGATTGTATTCCCCTTCTTAATATTCTTTGTAATTCTGGCTTATTGTTTATGAATTCATTTAGTTTTTCTTTACTATTAAACATTTTAGTCTTTCCATTGAATGTGAATTCTAGCTTTGCTGGATATACCAGTCTGGGTTGGCAGTTATTGGTTCTCAGGGCACAGATAGTACTTTTCCAAGCTTTTTTTTGCATTCATTGTCTGTGTGGAGAGGTCTTCAGTGATTCTGATTTTTTTTTTTTTTTGCCATTGTAATATAGCTCCTTCTTTGCTTTTGCCACATGCAAGATCATTTCTTTGTTACTCAGATCTAGCGCTGTTGTTTTTGTTTTTGTTTTTTGTTTTGCCAGTCCTGGGGCTTGAACTCAGAGCCTGGACACTGTCCCTCAGTGTCTGCTCAAGGCTAGCGCTCCACAGTGCCACTCCTGGCTTTCTCTGTTTTTGTGGTATTGAGCAAATGAACCAGGGCTTCATGCATGCAAAGCAAGCACTCTATGACTAAGCCACTTTCCTAGCATTTTTCTATAAAGTGCCTAGAAAGTGTTCCTTCTGGGATCATTTCTGCTGATGTTCTGTATGCTTCTGTTATGTAGGTGAGATTTTCTCTTTTAAGATTGGGAAAATTTTTAGCGATAATCTTATTGAATAAGTGTTGCATCCCTCTATTCTGGTATTCCTCACCTTTGTCAACCCCAATTATATGAAGGTAAAGTTTCTTGGCATTGTCAGCTTGTTTTTGGACTTCTCTTTGGTATATTTTGAGTGTTTTCCCCCCCATATCCATGACATTTTTTCCCAGTTGCTGCATTTTGTCTTCAGTACCTGATACTCTATTTTCCATTTCCTGCAGTCTATTAACTATAGACTCCATTGTGGTTTGCATGGAGGAAATCGAATCATATATGATTTCTATTGGCTTTCAAAGTGTTAATTTTGTCTTTTAATGAGGTAGGTAGTGCGTCTATTTTTGAGTGCATCTCTTTTTTTTTTTTAATTTAATTTTATTTTATTTGAGAACATACTGTACAGAGGGGTTACAATTACATGGGCAGGATAATGCATACATTTCTTACCAAGCATTGCAGCCTCCTCTTTGTTTACCCTTCACCTCCCTCCCCCCTCCCCCCCACCCAATCATACCCCCCCCACCCCCCCGCACCGACGTTGTAAAGCTCGTTTTGGACATGACAACTTGTACTTCTCATTGTTGCAACAGGTCCACCTGAATCCTTAAACGACTTGTTTGTCCCCGTCTCCTCCACATGTTATACTGACATCAAATATAGTGAAAGCGGAGGTTACACTGTGGGGGAGGGACATACAAAGCAACAAAGAAATAATCTTATAAATGCGTTAGAAACACATGCATGAAAGAAACAAAAACATTAAAATACATATTTGAGGGTTTGTTTTCCTAACATCACATTATCTGACTTTTTCCGCTTGACTCATACCTATACTAGATATTGCAAATAAGGGAAACCATGGGACCTATGTTTCTTTGGGCCTGGCTTACTTCACTTAATATAATTTGTTCCAAGTTTTTCCATTTCCTAACAAATGGGGCAATGTCATTCTTTCTGATGGAGGCATAGAATTCCATTGTGTATATATACCACATTTTCTTGATCCATTCATCTACTGAGGGGCATCTGGGTTGGTTCCATATCTTAGCTATGGTAAATAATGCTGCAATAAACATTGTTGTGCTGGTAGCTTTAGTGTGGTCTTGTTTGTAAACATTTGGGTAAATGCCCAAAAGTGGGATTGCTGGGTCATAGGGGAGTTCTATGTGAAGTCTTTTGAGGAACCTCCATACTGCTTTCCAAGTGGTTGAACAAGTTTACATTCCCACCAACAATGAAGTAAGGTTCCTTTCTGTCCACATCCCCTCCAGCATCTGTTGTTGTTAGAGTTCTTGATTTTTGCTGTTCTAACTGGAGTGAGGTGATATCTCAATGTTGTTTTGATTTGCATTTCTTTTATGTCTAGGGATGTTGAACATTTCTTCATGTGTCTATTGGCCATCCTTCTTTCTTCATCAGAGAAGCTTCTCTTTAAGTCTTTCGCCCACTTACTTATTGGGCAGTTGTTTCTTTGAGGATTTGTTGTTGGGTGGTTTAATTTTTTGAGTTCCAAGTATATTTTAGATATGAGACCCTTGTCCGTTGTATGGCTAGTAAAGATCTTCTCCCAATCTGTGGGCTTTCTATTGATCTTGCTAGCTATGTCATTTGCCCTGCAGAAGTTCTGCAACCTTATGCAATCCCATTTGTCCAACCTTTCTTTGATTTGTTGTGTTTCCGGGTCTCTATTCAGAAAATTTCGGCCTGAGCCAAGGAGACCCAGGGTTTCTCCTATTCCATCCTGTAATGTTTTCAGAGTGTCTGCTTTGAGTTCAAGGTCTTTGATCCATTTGGAGTTGATTCTGGTGCAGGGTGATATATAAGGATCTAGCTTTAGTTTTCTACATGTAGTTAACCAGTTTTGCCAGCACCATTTACTGAAGAGGCTGTCTGTCTTCCATTCTATTGTTTTAGCTCCCTTATTGAAGATTAGATGGCTATAGGTCTGTAGGTTCATTTCTGGGTTTTCAATTCTATTCCATTGGTCCTGAGGTCTGTTCTTATGCCAATACCAAGCTGTTTTGATTACTATGGCTTTATAGTAGAGTTTGAAATTTGGTATTGATATTCCTCCAGTAGTGTTCTTTCCGTTGAGGAGCGTTTTTGCTATTCGGGGTCTTTTATTGTTCCATATGAATTTTTGGATTGCCTCTTCTATTTCCTTGAAGAATGAGGGTGGAATTTTGATAGGTATTGCGTTGAATTTGTAGATAGCCTTGGGAAGTATTGCCATTTTCACGATGTTAATCTTTCCAATCCAAGAGCATGGGAGGTTTTGCCATTTTTTCAGTTCTGTGTTGATTTCCTTTTTCAAGATTTTAAAGTTTTCATCATAGAGGTCCTTCACTTCTTTAGTTAATTCCTAGGTATTTTATTTTTTGTGGGGCTATTACAAATGGAGTTGCTTTCCTAATTTCAGCCACACTTTTCTCATTGTTGGCATACAGAAAAGCCATTGATTTTGGGGGGTTAATTTTATAACCTGCTACTTTGCCAAAGTTTTGAATCAGCTTGAGTAATTTGGGAGTGGAGTCTATGGGATTCTTTAAATACAAGATCATGTCATCTGCAAAGAGGGAGAGTTTTATTTCTTCTTTCCCATTTGGATCCCCTTTATGTCTGCATCTTTTCTTATTGCTGTAGCTAGGCATTCTAATACTAGATTGAAGAGAAGTGGAGAGAGTGGGCATCCTTGTCTTGTTCCTGAGTTAAGAGGAAATGGCTTTAGTTTTTCACCATTGAGTATAATGCTGGCTGTAGGTTTGTCATATACAGCCTTTATTGTATTGAGGAATGTTCCATGGATTCCTAATTTTTCCAAAACCTTCATCAGGAAGGGGTGTTGGATCTTGTCGAATGCTTTTTCTGCGTCTATTGAGATAACCATGTGGTTCTTATTCTTGCTCCTGTTGATGTGATGAATAATATTAATTGATTTGCGTATATTGAACCAGCTTTGCATCCCTGAAATGAATCCTGTTTGATCGTGGTGTATGATTTTTTGGATGAATTGTTGAAGTCGGTTGGCCAAAATTTTGTTGAGAAGTTTTGCATCAATGTTCATCAAAGAAATGGGTCTATAGTTCTCTTTCTTTGATGAGTCCCTGCCTGGTTTTGGGATGAGGGTTATGATGGCTTCATAGAATGTGTTCGGTAGTGAGCTTTCTCTTTCAATTTCATTGAAGAGTTGGAGGAGAATTGGTGTGAACTCTGCTTTGAAGGCCTTGTAAAATTCCGCTGTAAAACCATCTGGTCCTGGACTTTTCTTAGCTGGGAGGTCTCTTATTGCTGTTTCTATTTCAATGCTTGATATGGGCCTGTTAAGATAGTTTAACTCATCTTGGTTTAGTTTTGGCATGTCAATATTTGCTAGGAAGAGGTCCATCTTTGTCAAGTTCTCAAACTTATTAGCATACAGTTTTGAGAAGTATTCCCTTATAATGTTCTGAATCTTGGTTGTTTCCGTGGTGATGTTTCCATTCTCATCTCTGAGTTTATTAATTTGGGTGTGTTCTCTTCTTTTTCTGATAAGATTTGCTAAGGGTCTGTCAATTTTGTTAAGTTTTTCGAAGAACCAACTCTGTTTTGTTGATTCTTTCTATAGTTTTTTTGGATTCTAATTCATTTAATTCTGATTTAATTTTGATTATTTCTTTCCGTCTACTGGATTGGGGTTTATCTTGCTGCTCTTTTTCAAGGAGGTTTAGATGTGTCATTAAATTGTTAGTTTCAGATCTCTCCAATTTGTTGATGTAGGAGCTCAGAGCTATAAACTTGCCTCTGAGTACTGCCTTTGCTCTGTCCCAGAGGAGCTGGTATTTTGTGTGTTCATTTTTGTTGAATAGCATGAACATTTTGATTTCCTTCTAATCTCTTCCATGACCCACTCATGATTCAGCAGTGTGTTGTTCAGCCTCCATGTGATACTGGACTTTCTTTGGTGGCTTTTGGTGTTGAGTTCTAATTTTATTCCCTTGTGGTCAGAGAGAATGCAAGGTATAACTTCAATGTTTCTGAATTTAGACAAGTTTGCTTTGTGGCCTAAAATGTGGTCTATTTTAGAAAATGTTCCATGTGCTGCTGAGAAAAACGTGTATTCTGATGCTGCTGGGTGAAATGTTCGGTAGATATCTGTTAAGTCTAGTTGATCTATGCAGCTGTTTAGATCTGCGGTTTCTCTGTTGAGTTTTTGCCGAGTTGATCTATCTAGTGGGGAGAGTGGTGTGTTAAAATCCCCAACAATTAATGTCTTTGGATCTATATGGGATTTGAGGGAAAGTAGTGTTTCTTTGATAAATTTGGGTGCTCCATTGTTTGGCGAATAGATATTTAGAATTGTAATATGCTCCTGAAGGAGAGATCCTTTAATTAGTATGTAGCGACCTTCTTTGTCTCTTCTCACGAATTTTAATTTGAAGTCTATTTTATCTGATATTAGGATTGCAACTCCCGCCTGTTTATGGGGTCCGTTTGCTTGGTAGATTTTGTTCCAGCCTTTAACATTGAAAATGTGTTTGTTTTTACGGGCAAGATGTGACTCCTGTAGGCAGCAGATAGAAGGGTCTTGTTTTTTAATCCAACTAGACAGTCTATGTCGCTTAATTGGAGAGTTCAGTCCGTTAACATTAAGAGACAGGACTAAGAGGTATTTGGGAGTTCCTGCCATGTTATCTACCTTCTTGGGGGCTGCGAAAACTGGGTTCTTCCTATGGTTCTTGGATTCTCAGTTTGGGTGCAGTTTCTTGGCCTTTATTGCGGTCTTGTTGGTTTTCTATGTGTAGGACATCTTTAAGAATCTTTTGTAGGGCTGGTTTGGTGGAGATGTATTGTTTCAATTTTTCTTTGCTATGGAAGGTCTTTATTTGGCCTTCAGTTATGAAGGAGAGTTTAGCTGGGTACAGTATTCTTGGTTGATAGTTGTTTGTTTTTAGGGCATGGCATACATCATTCCAGGCTCTTCTTGCTTTGATTGTCTCTGCTGAGAAATCTGAGGTGATTCTAATTGGTTTCCCTTTATAGGTGATTACCCTTTTCTACTTGACAGCTTTAAGGATCTTTTCCTTGGTCTGAGTTGATCCTGTGTGGATTATAATGTGGCGGTGGGATGTCCTATTCTGGTCTGGTCTATTTGGGGTTCTAAAGGCTTCTTGTATCTGGACAGGCCTATCTTTTTGCATGTTTGGGAAGTTCTCTGCTAGGATCCTGTTAAACAAATTTCCTAGACCATTAACTTCTGTTTCTAGGTGCTCCTCTACACCCATTATCCTTAGATTAGGCCTTCTGATGGTGTCTTCCAGGTGTTGGATAGATCTATCATATTTCTTGGACTTGTCTTGGATGGTTGTATGTTCTTTCTCTATAATATCTAGGCTGTCTTCAATCCCTGAGATTCGATCTTCTGCATGGTCTAACCTGCTGTCAAGACTCTCTACTTTGTTTTTTATCTCTTTTCCTTCTAGTTGGTCAGCTTTGATGGCTTCAAGTTCTTTGTTGAAGCTCTGTTTTAGGTCTTGTATGAATTTCTTTACTTCCTTAATTTGGTGTTCAGTGTTTGTCCTCAAATCACTTAGTTGATTGGTTATGGTTTCTTTGGGCTCCCATTCCTTCTGTTGGGTTCCATTCAGCATTCCCTTTGTGGTCTCCCTGACTTCCTTCAGCTCTTTGTTAATGGATTCCATGAATGCCTTTAGTGATCTTTGTGTGTTCTCTACCTGGTCTCTCAATTCCTGTATTACTCTTTGATTAGCTTCCTCCCGTTCGTGGGATTCCTGCAGATCTCTTTGAGTGAGTGCATCTCTTTTTTGAAATCCTGGATCTCTTTTGATAATTTGTTTCTTTGATCTTTAAATTTCTGATCCGTTTCGCTCTTTAATTCTTGAGTCATTGCCTCTATCAACTCTTGGATGTAGAGTTTGTCTTCTATTTCCTTTTTGCTTTCACTAGTGTTTCCCCCTGGGTGGTTGCTGGCCTTTGGGGATGGTTTGGTGTCTTGGTGATGAATCTTGTAAATTTTTTTTGCTGTGATTTTTGCATGAGGATTTAGGGATTATTGGAGTTGAATCCCGAACCTAGTAGTAAGCTTAGTTCTGGGTTGGTTCCTGGGTCAATTGTTGAAGCCTGCTCTCAGCTCTGCGATGGCTGAGAGGGACTTTGCCAGGTCTTGAGACTGTTGGGCGGAGGGGCTGCCTTGCAGCTGCTAGTCTGACCCATGTAGGGCTCACTCTTTTTAGGTTCTGGTGGTCAGATACACACTACCCTCTGCTGAGGCTGCACTCAGTTCTTATCTTCAGTCAGGGACAGGTGATTTAGGCAGCTTGGACTCCTTCCTGGGACACACAGGTGGGGCTCATTCAGCTGCCTGCTGGAGCCCACAGGCAGTTCCCGACTTCAGCCAAGGACCGGCAGCCTAGGCTGCTTGTTCTTCCTCCCAGGAGTGCTCTTGGCAAAACCTGGTGGGCTGGATGTATTCCACCAGTTGCTAGAGCCCACTCACTGGTAGTTCCCAACGTTAGCCAGGTAGCAGCTGCCTGAGCTGCCCCATCTCCTGCCTGGTGCACACAAGCTGGGCTTGTTTCACTGGCTGTTTGAGCCCACAAGTACAGTTCCCAACTTCAGCCAGGGTCCAGCAGCATAGGCCGCTTGGACTCCCACCCAGGGGCACCCAGGTGGGGCTCCTTCCCCTGCCAGTTGTTGTAGCCCGCTGCAGTTCCCAGCTTCAGCCAGGGACCAGTAACCTAGGTTGCTTGGGTTCCCTCCCAGGTGCACTCTGCGTCAAACATGGCATGCTGGGTGTACTCCACTGGCTGTTGGAGCCCATGCACAGATCCTGATTTCAGGCTTGTACCCTCGGTTTAATTGCTGGAGCTCCCACCTGGGGCGCACAGGTGGGGCTCCTTCTGCTGCTGGTTGCTGGAGCCAGCAAGTGCAATTCTTGACTTCAGACAGGGACTCAGGGACCTGAGCTGCTGGGTCTCGAGGCAGGGGCACACAGGTCAGGCTCCTTCCGCGGCTGGCTGTTGGAGCCCGAGAGTGTAGTTCCTGATTTCAGCCAGGGACCAGCTGTGTTCAAGCTCCTTCCCAGGGGCGCTCTTGGTCAAGCCTAGCAGGCTCGCTGTGCTCCACCGGTTGCTGGGACGTTTTCACAGTTCCCAGCTTCAGTGGGACCAATAGCCCAGGCAGGAGGGGGAGAGGTTCAGGCCAAGCTCTGGGACTTACTGCCAGCACTGGTCTCCCATGGCGGGGTGTGAGGGGGGGGGGGGTTGGGTGTGTCTCCTGTGGGGTTCTCACATCCTGGAACTGGTTAGGGGCTGTCCAGTGGTGTTGTGGCAGATCGCTGTATCTGTGTAGATCATTAGTCACCACTGTGCTCTGTTGCAATGGTTGTGTGCTGGGCAGGGTGGTGGTTGGAACTCTGGGTTTCACGGTACCTTATCTCCGGTTTCTGTCTCTGTTTATTCTGTCCAGGTCAATGCTGTGTGAGTTTTCTGTGCTGGAGTTTTACAGACCACTGTGGCTCTGAGGTCTCAGGCAGCCACGGGCCAGGCCGCTTTCATGGCTTGGCGTGGAGCCCCACAGCCAGCGAGGGGTGGGGGGAAGGGTCTTTGCATTTTTCCATCTTTGTGCAGGTTCTGAGGTTTTATTCCTTTTCTTTTTTTCAGTTCCTGTATGTCTCTGGTTGTTTGCTTTTTTTTTTTTTTTCCTGCTGTTGATCTCTTGGGGAAACTGAGCATTGGAACTAGAACTCTCTATTTGGTTGGAGAGAGCTGTGGTGTTTCCCTACTGTTTTGTTGACATCTTGGGTCCTCCCCGCTTAGCATCATCTTATATATATAATATCCTGGATCCAAAAGAGACTCCAAGACATCCAGTTAAAGAAACTAGGAACTTCATTACCACCACATGGGCACTGCTTCCTACTACCAGGAAAGTAGGAGAACAGCCCTAAGCTCAGGGTAGGATGGATTTTTGTAGGAGTAGCTGACATAGAGTTACATAGAC
Source organism: Dipodomys spectabilis (assembly GCF_019054845.1). Classification (NCBI taxonomy): domain Eukaryota; kingdom Metazoa; phylum Chordata; class Mammalia; order Rodentia; family Heteromyidae; genus Dipodomys; species Dipodomys spectabilis. The sequence continues at coordinate 21,105,972 of NW_024870817.1, read as the reverse complement.
CCACCATGAAAGGCAGGTTTGGCACATTGGGATTGGTTATGGTTATATAACCTTTAAATTCATTTTTTCTTTATGGCAAATATCATATGTAATAATTTGCAATAGGCTGCCCATAGTGGGAACACTCAGTGGCGGTCTTCAATTGGAAGACAGTGGTGATGTCACCTGTGGGCTTAAGACCTTGTTACTGAGGCAAGCCAGCAAAGTTACAGAAGCAACACATAGCAAAAACATAGCCTTGAGTCACAAGAGCATAGGCAAAACATAATCTTGACTTGGTCAGCATGACCAATACTATCAATGCTATTGACACTATTACAGAAATGACTTTTATTATCAGCTCCTGACTAATACAGCAATTCAGTGCAGCTGGTGATAAGCCTCAAGGTGGTCAGTAGCCTTCTGCAAAGCTACCAGCTTGGTAAACTTGAGTGAGGGAGTGATGTTCTTTTGCTTTTTAGCAAGGATAGAAAAGGGTCAAAGGCTGACTACTGGTCAGCCTTTGTCTGGGGTTTTTGTTTACCAAGAGGTTTTGCCCTTTATCAATCATTTTGTTCTGTTTTCTGATTTCACATTTTTGTTCTCATGGATATCCTTTTTCTCCAAGGGAAAGGGGGTTCAGGAGAGACAGTAGATTTCCAATAGCAGGAGGGACTGATGCCAGACAATAGGAGGAACTTTTTTTAATAACTAAACAATATTTATTTACTTTGCACTAAGACTTCATCTGAGTACATAACTAAATTGTTTCCACCCCACCCCATCTTGAAGGGTTAGTTTGTGAATGTTATAAAGTAGATAGGAACAGTTTGGAGGACTGGAACCGCCATTAACTGACAATGAACAACTTCCATCTAAATCATCATAAAAATGTTTAAGTAAAAAAAAGAAAAAGGAAAAAAAATACAATGAGGGCCTTCAATAGAAAAGATCCTCATTTCATCCAATACATTCGCTCTTGGCTAGACTGTAACAAAATGGAAGCAGCATCACTGCAATACAAACTCCCACGATAGCACATTGTACACACCTTTGTTCCAAGCCCAGCCCCTGTGCCCTAATGCTTCCAACTCAATTATTTCCCAGCCTGTGGGGCCTGCCGACGAAGGAGTACGTAGATCTCTTTGATCCAGTCTTCGTTATAAGCTGGTATATCTGGGTATCAGCTCAGTAAACAAGGCAGCTGAGATCTGCCAGATTGTCGATAAAATCAAACAACATATCATAAGTGATTGAGGGCTGTTGGGATTCATTCTCTTCAGATGTTCTTCATACATTTTACAAACACCTTCCATGCATTCATTCACAGATTCAAAGTCAGTGTAAGTTCTGTCTTCCGGCCTCTTGGTAGGCTGCACCAGCAAAATGATGTGAGACATTATGTTAAACGCTTCACTGCTGCCGCTGCTCAGGAGGAACTTTCTGCCAGTAAATAGCAACTCAGATATTACAATATGGTCATATGTACATAGCTTTTGAGCTTTTCTGCTCATCTGATAAAATTATCCTAGACATATCCTAATTACTGCAAATGAGGGAAACCATGGGACCTATATTTCTTTGGGCCTGGCTTACTTCATTTAATATTATTTTTTCCAAGTTTTTCCCATTTCCTAACAAATGGGGCAATGTCATTCTTTCTGATGGAAGCATTCCCATTGTATAAATATACCACATTTTCTTGATCCATTCATCTACTGAGGGACATCTGGGTTGGTTACATATCTTCCATATCCATATTATATGGTGAATAATGCTGTGATAAACATAGTTGTGCTGATAGCTTTAGTATGGTCTTGTTTGTGATCATTTGGGTAAATACCCAGAAGAGGGATTGCTGGGTCATAGGGGAGCTCTATGTGTAGTTTTTTGAGGAACCTGCATATTGCTTTCCAGTTTAGTTGGACAAGTTTACACTTCTACCAACAGCGCAGTAGGGTTCCTTTTGACCACATTCCCTCCAGCATCTGTTGTTACCAGATTTCTTGATTATAGCCATTCTAATTGGGGTGAGATGGAATCTCAATATTGTTTTGATTTGCATTTCTTTTATGGTTAGAGAAGTTGAGCATTTCTTCATGTGCCTGTTGGCCATTTTTATTTCTTCTTCAGAGGAGTCTTTCTTTAAATCTTTAGCTCACTTGTTAATGGGGAGGTTGTTTCTTTGAGGATTTATTTTTGGAGGATTTAATTTTTTGAGTTCTAAGTATATTTTAGATATGAGGTAGTGAAGATCTTCTCCCAATCTGTGGGCTTTTTGTTGATGTTGCTAGCTATGTCCTTTGCCATGCACATGTTCTGCAGTTTCATGCAATCCCATTTGCCCAACCTTTCTTTGATTTGAGTACTTATATTTTATAATACTTCTTTTTTATTTGGAAAATGGACATGGAACTCTTTGGCATTACAAACTCTGTGTGCTAAGCGTTTTTTAGGGGGATGTAGGAATTGTGATTAGAGTTCCAAGCCTGCCTGATTAACTATATGTGAGGAAATTCACTTGCTTCCTCAGTTGTAGAATAAAGTAGTTTAATCAGACGATCTTTAAGGTCCCTTCCAAATGAAGTTTTTTCCTGAGTCATAACCAAGACTTTTAAGGTATGAAAAGGGACATTTTTATTAAGGTCTAAATAATAAAATCCCATCCTTCCCAAGTCCTTACCTTTTTCTCCATTTTTAAAAACAACTTAGACTTTAATATTTGTTTATTTAGTTAACTATTGTGCATTTAAAAATAAAACTAAATATTTTAAAAATTGGATAAAGCCAGAATTACTCTAATTAGCATTATCTAATGACAACTACATTCATTATGGTGTAGTTCCTGTCCATCTTTTTCAGTTGGTACTGTTTTACTGGTTACTGTGCTGTAAATCACTTCTTTCTTTTGGGATCCTGCTTTGAGCACTCTTCAGGCTTGTCTTGATTTCACTTATGTTTCTTACTCTGGTTAAAGGACCTTTGAGAGTAGAAAGCCTTTTAGTTAAAGTGACTTATGAAAGCCACAAAGGTTTTGAAAATGTAATGATGTTTTCAAAAATGTGCTATGGGCTAGAACAATCAATAAAAAGGTTTGTATGCAATAGACGGAGAAGATGCTACAAATGAATTAAAATCTAATAATTTCACACACCAGAGTAGCTAATCCATTTCTGATTCCTGTATTTTGGCTGATTTAAAGAGTATCGAAGTGTAGGTTCCTTTCACAATGTAAGTTGCTTTATTTGTCTGTGAGGTTTTATGTTAACTAGGCCTTTCCAGAAAACATGCTCCCAGGATTTGTTCTTGTGTTGGAAGAAGCTTGACCTGAAGTTTCCCTTTGCCTGTTTGGTGGATTTTGAGCTCAGCAACTTGAGAATTTTCATTGGTCCTTTCAAGTTCTTAAGAGACATGCCTCCCCAACCCCCACCCTGCCCAATATAGTGAAGTCATCATTCAATCCTGGGGAAGGGTCTGCTCTTTCCAGGGACCTGTCTCTAAGACAAGCTACACTGGTCTTCTGAGAGTTCCATTGTCCAATTCCCGGTGTCCTGGTGGAGCTAGCTGATCATATACGTGTTCATTTTTTTTCTTATTTTTTACTTAAAAAACCCCACTGTCATTGAAAGAATGAGATGATTGCTTTTTCCTCTCTCTCTAAAAACATATTCCAGGGAATGTGGCCTAGTGGTAGAGTGCTTACCTAGCATTCATGAAGCCCCGGGATTGATTCCTTAGTACCACATAAATAGAAAATGCCAGTAGTGGTGCTGTGGCTCAAGTGGTAGAGCGCTAGCCTTGAGCTGAAGAGTCAACGACAGAGTTCAAGCCCTACAACTGACCCCCCCCCTCAAAAAAAAAAGCGTATTCAACTATAGGAAAGGACAGCATTCTGAATAAATCTGTGCAAATCAGATTTAAAAATAATTTTACTATCATGGAATTTTTAAAACAGCTTTTATCTATAGTTCTTTAAGTAGACTCTTAATTTCCTTTACTAGTAATGGTTGAAGTGTCATCTGTTTAAGATATGATTCAAATGATATATTTTAGTGGTAAAGATAACCCAAGTATCTGGCTGTTTTCTTTTTGACTTTATCAATCTATTTTTACAATCTAAAAAGCAAAAAAAAATTTGTGCCATCCAATTCAACTTTCTCAAAGTGATTCTTGTGGTCAGGGTAAACACTTTTATATTTAATCAATAACATTATGAAGCAGTTTCAGTGTCAACTCTGTCAAGCACTGGGATTAAAGAGCTCAAAGTCTCATATTAAAAAGCTCGAAGTCAAGATGTGGAACCAACCCAGATGCTCCTCAGTAGATGAATGGATCAAGAAAATGTGATCTATCTATCTATCTATATATCATATATATATATATATATATATATATACATATGCATATATATGTATATTGGAATTATATGCCTCCATCAAAAAGAATGACATAACCCAATTTGTTAGGAAATGGAAAGACTTGGAAAAAATTATGTTAAGTAAAGAAGACCAGGCCCAAAGAAACATAGGTCCCATAGTTTCCCTTATTTGCAATAACTAGTATATGTCTAGGACAAGCAGAAAAGGTCAAAAGCTATGTACATATGACCATATAAGATGATGCTAAATGAAATGAACCCCAAGATAGGGACACAAGAGGTTTTACCTTTCTTGCTGTAGGTTTTAATGTATTTATAATATACTATGTGAATGTCTTTTTTCTTTTGTATGTTCTTTCCCTATGATATAATTCCTGTTTTCACTGTATTTGATTCTGGTGCCCTGCATCTTGTATATACATTTTTCTAATTTGGGGAGGGGAAGGGAAATAACAAAATGCTGAAATAAGGATACAGGTTGACCCATTGTAACAATGAGATGTACAAGACACTATGTTGAAAATGAACTTTACAACTTTGGTGGAGGTGGGGAGAGTAGTTGGGGAGGTGGAGAAGGAAGGGATGGTAGGGGAAAAACAAATGAGGAGGCATCAATGCTCAATAGGAAATGTACTCATTACCTTACTCATGTAACTGTAACCCCTCTATACAGTATTTATATAAATGTATAAAAGATAAAAAATAGCAAGAGGAAACAATAGAAAGCTCGAAGTCTCAGCTGTTTTGGTGATATATAAGTACTTTATGCAGAGTACTTAAAAATCTGGCTAGCCAATGTTGTTGGCTCATGCTTGTAATCTAGCTACTAAGGAGGCTGAGATCTGAGGATTGCAGTTTAAAGCTTGCCCTGGCAGTAAAGTCCATGTGATTCTTACCTCCAATAAACTACTCAGAAAAAGCCAGAAGTGGTGCTGTGACTCAAGTTGTAGAGCACTAGCCTTGAGCAAAAGATGCTCAAGGACAATGCCTAGGCCCTGAGTTCAAGCCTCAGGTCTGGTACACACACACACACACACACACACACACACACACACACACACACAAACACACACACACACACACACTCACACACACACACACACACACACACAATCTGGCTAGAAATTGTGGAGAAAAAGGTAATCTATAAATGTTGGATTTAATTTTTTTAAGCATAAGGATTTCCTGAAGATTATGAATGGCCGCCAGGTTAATTCTTACAGCATATGTTTTTCATTGTCTCACAATGTAACAAATCATACCGTCTATAGAATAAGATTGATTTTACTGTCTATTTTTGTAATTCTTTAAAATCTGATCAGTGAATCAAGGCCAATTTATGCCACTTCAGTTCGGGGTTTTGGTCCCATTTTTCCTTCAGGGCTGTCATCAATTGACCATGTGTGGAAGAATTGTCAGTGGGAAACAAAGATCCAAATTATCTTACCCTGAAACGATGTGGAATACTGTATGCTGAATTAGACAATGAGTGAAAGGCTTCCTATTTATCTTCAATCTAGAGAGTTAATACTGACTATATTGAGCTGAAGTGGTAGAATGGGACAAACCCAACTTTGTTAATGTAAGTAGCTGTAAGAACATAAACCCTTTAAATGTAAGATATTATTTAACTCTCACAAGAACTCTGTGAGGTAAGGTATGACCACCGTATGTGTTTTTAGAGGAGAAATCAGAAGCACAGAGACATGGAGTCGTTTGCTCAAGGATATGTAAACTATGTAGGGACATTACTGGGATTAGGGCCCACTGAAGCTGGTGTGAGCATCATGGTGCTAGGCCTTAGAATGCGTTGCCTCACTATGATGACTGCTTGCCTCAGCCACCCAAGTAGGGTGGCAACAGAGAGAGAGGGCTCAACACATATTTTCTCCAAAGCAGTGATCACAACCTGCAAGAGGACCACCTAATAAATGTAGAAATGCTGAATATCTAAATCAGATGTGGCTGCTCATTTTGTGGAGGGAGTGTTGTGTAGAGGATGGAGACATGAATAGGAAATGCATAAGCAGTGTCCACATGCCTTGTCCATGACACTAATGAAGGGCCTGCAGGTGCTTCAAATTTCTTTTTTGTTGTTGCTTTTTTTGAGTTCCACTTGCTTTATTTTCCTTCATTTAAGTATGCTTATTATTGCACACCAAATCTCTGCCTGACACTAACCAGTCTTTTCACACTCACCTTTCCATGTTCTGGGTCATTTTGCTTATCCGAGTCCTCTGGGACACATCCTTTGAAGCAACTCAAATCTATTTTGATTTCTTTATGCACAGAGCTCCTATAGCATTGTTGTCTTCTATCGCAAACACTTTCTGATGGGTCAGAATCGTATTTTAGGGCTATCTCAAATGGATAATAATCAGACAACCTGAATGCTGATGGTTGCAATTGTCATACATCTTATTTTAGCCTGTTGACACACCTTTCACGGTTACTTGATATCTACTGTCATTCATTTGCTTTGTGAGTGCTTAGTTTAGCTATTTTGCTGTATTATAATCTCTGTAATGCCAATATGTATATGTGTGTATGTATAAAATATATATCAGCAAGATACATGTAAAATAAGGTGATTGATAAGATATTTACAGTATTTACTCTTCTTCTCTTCCTTCCCTTGTTCTTCCTTCTTTCTTCTCTTCCTGCTTTTTTTCCCCCCAGCATCTCCTGTCTCTTAGGCTGCTAATGATAAATAGGTTAGAAATGAAGCTATAAATGGCCATGGTGGCACCTAGGACCCATTGTAATATTCATGGGCATAATAAAACTGAACAGACTTGATAAGTTTTGGAAATTTATTTGTATCAGTTCCAGCTGATGTGCTATGTAGTCCATGCTCTTGTGGTTGGTTGACTCTATCAAGTAGACCTCTATGTCAAGAGTCCTGGGTTTTGGACTCATAAAACCTGGTTGGCTTTGCCTCATAATGTACATAGTGTTCATGATGAAAACTAGGGAGCAGAATATGGGTTGTACTGGTAAGAGTCCATTATTATTCTGGGCCTCTGGCTTCTAGAGCCCATGCCCTGGTGGATTGTGGATAGCTGTCATATATTATTTTATCTGTAAGAGTGAAATAACGCATGGAGTCATGATGAGAAATACATTTTAAAAATGCAGGATGAATCTTAGAAGAATAATGCCTGGCACTGCACAGATGTTACTTAATATTTTCATGTCTAGACATGTAGGTCAGAACATCATCTTATGCTGCTCAGATTAAGGATGCTCCCCTGAGACTGTAAGCTCCAGAGGTTCAGTTAATATCTAGTTTGGTACCACATATGAGGCTGTTCAGTTGCTGGGACTGTGATGTGCATGTGTTTCAGTAGCTAATTATTATGCTTCACAGCTGTAGCTGCACATCAGTGATGGAAAGCATGAAGAGCAAAGATCCCCAGGGAAAATCTAAGCATAAGTTTATAAAGTCAAAGCCTTCACACCTTTCATTTACTATTAAAAGTGTCCACTGAATGACTCCAAATTTAAAGAGTTTTACAAACCAAAGCATTTCAAGCAATAATTGAAAATTCTAACATGTTTCAAAAATAGGCAAGTGTTTTGTTTGTTGTTGTTTGTGTATGGCTAGAAATCATACTCCGGGCCTTATACATGCTAGACAAATGCTCTCTACTACTGAGCCACATCCCTACCTGTCCCCATACCCCACCCCTCCTCTCCCAAGTATATATTTTTATGGTTAAGCCATTTTGAAAACTGAAAAATGCTGAATAATGTTGCATGTGTAGCATGAGCTTAACTATATTCAAGAGGTTTTAGAAAATAGATAAATGATATCTGTCAAAATGTAACAGTGGCTTTCTACTGAGCATAGTAGTAGATTCTTGTAATCTTATACTTGGGCATGTGAGGCAGGAGGATCATGAATTCAAGGTCTGCCTGGGCTTTATAGCAAGACTTTGTGTCAGGAAAAATAAGGATTTAGTAATCATTTTTTTTTTTGAGGATAGTGAGATGGTGATTTTTCCCCTTTAATTTTGCTTCTCCATATTTTCCATATTTATATATGTGTTCTATTTTCGTTGGCAGAAAAAGTGAACTTTCTCTAAGAGATAAAGGATGTATATTAGGAAGGCATCTTCCCTTCAAGGAAAGAACTGCTGCTTGGCTGCAGAGTGTGCTGAACAGTCTCTGGAGAGCTGGCTCAGTCCCTGCACCTGCTGTAGTGTAGACAGTGGCTTGCCAGAGTCATGCCCTCGTAGCATCATATCCAGACACTGAGGAAGCCTGTGCTTTGAAGGCCCAACCAGTGTAACCCAGAATGGGATGGTTCTTACCCAGATGTTTTACTCTTTATCTCCTGGACATCCACGCCTGTCAATAGTATCCCTTTCTCAGCTAATGCTTGTGACTGTGTGAGGCTCCAATACAAACAAGGTGATGGAGAAGGAAGGCGCTCAAGTTTTGATGGTGGCTGTATCCTTCAAGGTCTCCTGGAAAGACTGTGACAATGGAAAATCCTCCCAATGGACAGACCATCCAGATGTACACCCAATCATATACCATGTGTAGAGAGAAGTGGCTGAAGAGCTTACTTAGGTTGCTGCTCTACCACTTGAGCCATAATTCCCAGTCCCAATTTTTGTATGGTAGATGTTCTGTTTTCCAGTTCTAAAGTTTCATTTAGTCTTTAAAAGATAGTTCACTTTTCTGTCCTGAGATTCTCCACCTGGGAACTTGTGATACATTTTCCTATTTTTGTCCCTCCTTCCCTCCCTCCCTCCCCCCTCCCTCCCTCTCTCCCTCCCTCCCCCCTCCCTCCTTCCGTCCTGTTTTTTTGAATGATCAGTATATTTTAAAATGTATACTGGACAAATTTTAAAGATCCTGAATTCTGTTATTTTCATTGGTAAAGAGTTCAATTTTGCTAGTAAGCAGTGTACTTGGCTGACTGACCTCTGTACTCTAATAATTCTGTCCTCTCTGCATGGACAGAGGCTGCAGTCTGATCAGTTTTCTTCATTTGTCCAGCTGTTGCTTTCCGCTTGGCTCCTCAGAAATTGCATGTGCAGTTTGGAGGTCAGCCAAGGATCTGACACAGTTTTTAATTGAAGATTTTGGTAATCCTCTCTTTAGCTCCCACTCCTTTCAGCACTTTCTACCTTATTTTCTATTTTTCTGGCACTTCTCAATTATGTCAATTACTCCTCAAGCCAGTGAAAATGGTTTTCTGCTAGATTTGTTTCTGTGCCACACCACCTGGACTTCAGCATACTCTTCAGCCAAATGCTCTATAGATGTCAACCTCCTATATACTTCTGTTCTTCTAGAAATCAAATCCCACAGTCAAATAGTTATGTATGTTATCCCAAATACATTTTTTATAAATGTTATATTATGTGCAATATATATCCTACATAACATACATTATAACATACAACAAAACATATACATTATTTTATGTATGACCTGTCATATATGTGCATATGATATATGATACATGTATCATGTATATATAATGCATCATATAGTACATATAAATGCATATACACATATGCACTTATACATATACGTATGCATACATGTGCATATGTATATATGATAAATATACTAATATAGACATGCATATATATGATATATATATGATATATATGATAAAGGTACTGTGTATATAGGTATATATGCATACAGTATTTTGCTGAAATTTATAATTATTTTAGATGGAGCATAATTATTACTCACTCAGATATTCTGATTTAAATTCCTGACAATTATTCACTTGTCCACTACTGATGGAGATTTTATAATTAATGATACAAGGAGACGTTTCTCACATTGGTTACATGAAAGCTTTTTCAATTATCTCACGATTATAGATTCCTATAAAGCAATGGGAATGTTCAAAAGTATGAGATACAAATTACCAATCATTTCCACAAAGTGTGTAACCATTTTTACTTCAGTTAGCATGTTATATGTTTCAATTCTAGATTACATTATTCTATTACTTTATTTAAAATTGCAACTTGGTAATACAATCTTAATATATGGATACTATCTCCTTCTCTGACTCTATGTCTGTCTCTTTCTTCCTCTCAGTTTCTCTTTCTTTGCAGTGCTGGGGATCAAACCCAGGACATTATTCTAGTACTCTACCACTAAGTTACATATCAAACCCCAAATACATATTTTTTATATTTTTCATATTTCCATGTTTTCAAATTTTCATATTTTTGTTTTTGTTTTGTTTTAGACAGTGAATATTCTGAGATCCCCCCCACTTTTCTGTTGTGATAAGTATTTGGATTTTTGATTATTGATTTAGGAAACCAATGCATGTACTCAGTATACTAATCCTTTAATGTTATATGCTTGTTATTTCATGAATATATGTTGTTTTGGACACATGATTATTTGATTTTAATTAGATTATTATTAAGGGTTGCATCTTAATAATGAATTAAATTGGAAAATAGTGAATGAATTTCATTTAATGAACTTGTGTTAATAATTCTTAAATTAATAACAAATTTATTCAGTGAATTTGAGTGTTCATAATTATTATACTTAAGTTCCAAACGCAGTTAGCATTTAAAATAACAAAACAAGAAATAATATGGACCCAACACTTTTGATTAAAAACCTTGAGTACAGTATTGTTTCCCAGTTAATTTGGTAAGTGTAACAGCTGATTTCCAGAGTAAGCTAGTTACATCACCATTCAAAACTGTTTTCTTAAAAGATGCTACTTATTTCTTTATTTACCTTTGTCTTCTTTACTTACCACTTTGATACAGTTTCATACCATAGAAAACTGGGATACTGAGCATCAAAGTCAAAATAATAGCCCAGACCTCCCTTTTTTCTAAGTTAGGTTTGGCTAATGAAGGATTTTAGTAATGTGGAATCTTAGAAATCATCTGGTTTTGTTTTCAAGGACATGAATCCTTTTCTAAACCTCACCAAGAAGGTTGTCAACACTCCAGGCATCCATTCTGATTTTATGAGTCACAGAGAATGAATCTAAAGTTGGTGTTCAAGGCCACATTTCCCACCACTTTTATAGCACCCCACAGTTCTTGTATGACAGACAACCTTGCATTTGCTTTCAGCAGCAAAGGACTTCACTTGCATAGCGCTCTCTCTGCTAAGTGGTATTCACTATGCAGGGGGTCATAGAACACATTTCTATGGTACTTGTTTCTTTGCACAAATGAGTATATGGTTGCCAAGTGAAGAAAACAGAAAGTTAGAATAAGAAAGGAATGTGGGGATTGGGGATTTAGCTTAGTGGAAGAGTACTTACCTGGCAAGTGCAAGGACCTGAGTCTTTGCAAAAAAATAAAAATAAAAAATAAAAAGAAGAAGAAAGAAAAGAAAAGAATGTGGGAAAAAGTTTTAGAGGTTTTTTTCTTTAGAACCAGTAAAGTTAGAAGTTCAAGATTAGTTCAGGAGGGTGCAGGATGACATTGGACTAGTGATTCAGTTCAGTCATCTTATTGTAAGAAAAAGCAATGGTGGCTGAATTCCTAAGTCTGCTCAAGTCAGTGCCTCTGTGGCAAAAGAGAGTTCGATGTCTCTAAGTAAATCAACATGTTGGGCTCAGAGGTAGCTGAAGTTGGCCAATCATACAAAGCAAATGTTATTTGCTCAACAACATTTATCCATATGTGCAATGGTAATAGAAGAGAAAGATAAAAACATGTATAAGAATTTAACAATCTGTTGAAAAGAACCCTTGCCTTCCCCTGCAAGTTAACGATGATGGCTTAAAGCATTAGATATGATACTTGATTGGTGATTTATGAGAGCTCAGATCCTGTGATCAATGTAAGCTTCTCTGTTCCATAATTCATAGGATAGCCTGCCAAAGATTGCAAGAGCAACCAAATAGATCAAGTTTGTTTAGCTATTCCTAAAATGACAGGTCCTTTGACCTCTATTGTCCTTTTCCTTCCCAGGGAGCACAACTTGATCTGACCGAATGTATTCTTCCTGTTGTAGCAGAAAACTACACAATAGGAGCTAAATTCTTGTCCACTGAAATATGTTTAATAGAACATGTCTAAGGCCGTTTGTAGAACATGATATTGAAGAGTGGTGTGGGTTTTATGCATACTAATGCTTTACTTTATTCATGGTTCATTTTTAATATTCATATTCTGTTGGGAGAAATCATTCAGCAAATTCTTGCATGTCAAAATGCAAACTATTCACTAAAACTGCAAAAATTTAAAACAAACTTCATTGTGACTATCAGAGAGCCACCTCCTTCCAAGTCCTACAAAAATACAAAACAACCAACAAATAACCAGCACCACAGAAACACTATGGCCTCTCCTTAATTACTAAGAACTCTGTGTGCCAATTCATGATTGGAATACATCCCTTTCTACTTTTCCCTCGGTGATTAGCTTTTTAATCTGTGAGAAGCAAGGAGAAGGGGGAAGGAACACTGCCATTCTTATGTATGGCATTGGAAGAATTCCAGTGTCCCGGAAGCAGGGTGGTGACAACTCCCTGTGTGCCCAGGCAGCTACACCACACCATGATGATGAGATGCACTTCCTACACATCATATCTTCAACTTCACCTCTCGCATCAGGAGGAAAGGTAGCCTTGTCTCCCTTTGGCCCAAGAACAAAGCTAGACACAATGAAGGATATGCCAGAATTCATACTGTGTTCCCCAAGGCAAACAAGAGTCCTGATGTCTAGTGTGCTTGGTCTTAGGCACTTGCTGTTGAGTGCCACCACCTGCTCAGATGCTGTGTGGGTGTGTGAAGCTGGCTTATATTGAGCTATTATTCATGGAAAGCTTTTGAGGTGCTAAGAAACTGAACCAATAGGAAAGGGAAATCCTTTAGTAGCTTAGAGGTATCTAAGAAGACCTGGAGGAGGCATATCTGAGACTATTTTCTGTTACTGTAGCTAAGTACCTCAGATTGGGTAAATTATTATTTTATTTTAGTTTTGTTTTTTGTCGGTCATGGGGCTTGAACTCTGGGCCTGGGCGCTGTCCCTGTGCTCTTCAGCTCAAGGCGAGTGCTCTACCACTTGAGACACCGTGCCACTTCCAGTTTTTAGTGGTTTATTGGAGATAAGAGCCTCACAATAAAAAACAAAACAAAACAAAACAAAGAGTCTCATGGACTTGCCTGCCCTCCCCCCACCCCACCAAAGTTGTAAAGTTTGTTTTTCGGCATCTTATACATCTCATTGTTGCAATGGGTCCACCTGTATCCCTATTTAAACGATTTGTTTTTTCCTTTCCCCTCCACAAATTATACCAACATCAAGTTCAGTGAAAACAGGGGTTATACCATGGGGAGGGACATACAAAGCAACAAAAAAAATCACCTTATAAATATGTTAGAAACAATATCAAGAAAGAAAAAAAATCACTTGTGTCCTTATCTTGGGGTTCATTTCGCCTAACATCATCTTATCTGACCTTTTCTGCTTGTCTCAGACATATACTAGTTATTGCAAATAAGGGAAACCATAGGACCTATGTTTCTTTGGCCTGGCTTACTTCACTTAATATATTTTTTTCCAAGTCTTTCTATTTCCTAACAAATGGGGCAATGTCATTCTTTCTGATGGAGGCATAGAATTCCAATGTGTATATATACCACATTTTCTTGATCCATTCATCTACTGAGGGGCATCTGGGTTGGTTCCACATCTTAGCTATGGTAAATAATGCTGCAATAAACATAGTTGTGCTGGTAGCTTTAGTGTAGTCTTGTTTGTGATCATTTGGGTAAATGCCCAAAAGTGGGATTCCTGAGTCATAGGGGAGCTCTATGAGGAGTCTTTTGAGGATCCTCCATACTACTTTCCAAAGTGGTTGAACAAGTTTACACTCCCACCAACAATGCAGTAGGGTTTGATTGGGTAAAATTTAAAAATAAGGTTTACTCAGCTCACCATTCTGGGGAGTAGGAGGTCCAATTTGAGGGGCTATATCTGATGTCTCTGATGAGAGCTTTTTAAAGAATGTGATCCTGATGATTGATTTCAGGTCTCATACTTGTACTCTGCTACCTGAATCATACCTTTTGTTTTTAGTTTAATTTCAAGCTGTGATTCTCATAGCTTTACTTCCCAAAGAGCTGGGATTACAGATACACACCACCATGCCTGACCATTGTAGGACTCCTTGCTATATAGAGTTCCAAAGTGGTTAAGACATGACATTGCAAGAGTGATATGATCAAGAAATAGCACCATTTTTAAAAAAGTAACAGATCCACTTTCAAGCCGTGAATCCATTCATCCACAAGTGGGTTAACCTACTCATAAGGGCTCTGCCTAATCACCTTTAAATGTATTACTTGGCCTCACCTCTCAATATCTCAAAGTGAGGTTAGTTAAATTTCAACTCGTTTTGATGGAAACATCCAAACCATAGCAAGACAATTCGATAATTTGCTGTCTGCTTTAACAATAAAGAAGGAGCTTTAACATATAGCCAACAATGTTATGAAATGATGATATCTATCAACCATGAGGAAAACCTAGTCTCTTCTGATATACCCCAAATTTTCTTTGGAGTTGAAAGTGCCTATGTGATAGAGTTATGGTAGAGAAATGGGATGGTTCCAGTTTGTAGAGCTGTCATCAGACACAGAGTGAAATGTTTACTTTCCATAGATCATTGCAACTAGGTCAAGAGTAAAATTCTCTTAAAATATTTCTCCTTTTTTAGGGTCTTAATAGAGATCACAATCATGACTGCATACAATAGACAGAGAAACTGCTTACAAAGTAGCACTTAATATTAGGAAGCATGAGAAAGTAAGAAAGCAACAGGAGGAATGTATATCAAGATACATGAAGTGTTTGTCCCTGTTAAGGTGTGTTAGTTACTTTTGATCTTTCTTGTCTTAGCTCTCTCACAGTGGAAGCAAGTCAGATTTCAAGTGCATCTAGTGCATCAAGTCTGTGCATCTAGGGCCCAGGGATGAGATAACATGAAGGGCCTGAAGTATTGGGAAAACATTATTTGAAACCTCATGAATATTCAAGATGGCTTAGTTGTCAGTTTGGATGAATTTTGAGATGTGAAGGGTTAAACTCATCAGAGTCAACATTAGTAAAAGTAACATAAAAAAGCAGCTTAAGCAATATAGCAAATATTTAAAATAGATTTTATTTCCATTTCACAAACAGTAATAGAAAGAAGAAGGGAAGATGAGAAATAATAGGAGGTAATAATTCATAGCGGGAATAAGTTGACTATGTACACTGTTTTATTGTTTTCAGACTGCAGACTGCAGACTTACTGTCCATGATTTATGTCCATCTCCACATCTTGAAAATCTTTGTCTGTTCTTTGACTGGGTGTATGATCGTCGCAAGCCATGGGGCTGTTGGGCAAGATCACTGAATAATATTGTACCCATTCTTGTGGAGCAGGAAGTCTGGATGCAAGGTCTTGGTGAGATAGAGAGCTTCACCATGCTTCAGAGCCATGGGATGACCTCAGGAATACCCTTGTCCTGGACTTTTGCCAGGACATGCTTTAGAAATGCTTTTAAGTAAAAAGAGTTACAAAAATCTGTGGTACTGCAACAGTTGCTCTGACAATGTAGCTAGCTACTGAATAACTACTAGGTGGGTTGTACAGGCAGCATGGATACACACTTAAAGGCATGACTCATGTCCCAGGCAGGACAAGATGAGACAAT
Organism: Dipodomys spectabilis; assembly: GCF_019054845.1. Taxonomy (NCBI): domain Eukaryota; kingdom Metazoa; phylum Chordata; class Mammalia; order Rodentia; family Heteromyidae; genus Dipodomys; species Dipodomys spectabilis. The sequence continues at coordinate 21,089,941 of NW_024870817.1, read as the reverse complement.
GTAAAATTTCATCATGATACTCAGGATAGCAGACAGTTAAAACAATTGAATCATTTGTTTCCAGAATTTTTCAAATTAATATTTTCAGATTGCTGCTGTGAGTAATTAGAAATTCCAGATAGCAAAACTCTGGATATGAGGGAATATTGTAATTGTATGGAGAAAGATGTGTTAACAATTTTTCCTACTGTATATTTCTAAGAAACAAACATAGAGTAGATTTTAGTCTTAATGGGAACGTTACTATCTTTTTCTTTCTGATGGCATGGGGTTTGAACTAAGGACCTTGCTCTTAATATGTAGGTACTCTACCACTTGAGCCACATCTCAGTCATTTTTTGTTTTAGTTATTTTTAGGATAAGGTCCCTTGTTTATTCCCAGGCTGGCTTAGACCGTGATCCTCCTACTTACTCTTCCCACATTGCTGGGATGATGGGTCAACATGCTCAGGTATTCTTGAGATAGGTCTCCTGAACTTTTTGCTTGGTATGATTTCAAGCTGTAGTCCTCCAAATCACTGCCTCTCAAGTATCTAAGATTGCTAGGGGAGAGCTGCCTCACTTAGCTGAAAATCACTGTTTTGACTAATAGCATTTCTTTCTAAAGATAAACAGTATTAGCTGGACTTAGGTGAGGTTTTGCAAATGGAGTGTCTTCAACATGATTGAAAAGCTGTGTATATTTATGGAAAATAACTCAAATACTATTGAGTGGAAGGAATGTATTTTTGTTGGTTATATGGGTGTGCATGGTTGCTGTGCATGGTTCAAGCTACACAGAAATGCAAGAAACAGAGGATGCCTGGTAGCACCATCCTCCACAATCTGCACTACTAGCTATGATTTTTTCTAACTTGCAGAAGCTAAGGATGAGAGTTTTGGTGGGATGTGTTCTCATATTGGATTACATTTGTTCTCTTTGCAGTGACACATAGCATAAACAGCAGCAAACACATTATGACAAAGCCAGAAAAATGAAAATGAACATTCACATTGAAGTTACAACAGAACTCGCCGAGAAGATCTGGAAATTTTCATGTCCTAGATCTGTCCATTATATCTTTTTTAAAAAAGAGGTTCTTGTAGGTAACATGTAAGGCTTTTAAACTATTTACTTTTAATTAGTAAATGATGATTGTATGTATTTATAGGGTTATAGTTTGATATCTATTTACAATGTAGAATTATTAAATCCAGCTGATTAATAAATCCACCACTCACCTCACATACTTTTTGTTGTTGTTTTGCGCCAGTCTTGGAGTTTGAACTTAGAAACTAGCACTGTTCCTGAGTTTTTTTGCTCAAGCCTAGCACTCTACCACTTGAACCATAGCTCCACTTCTTTTGGTGGTTTAATTGAAGATAAGATTCTCACAGACATTTCTACCTGGGCTGGCTTTGAACTGGGATCCTTAGATCTCAGCCTCCTGACTAGGATTATACGCATAAACCACTGGCACCTGGTTTCACATACTTATGTTTATGTGGTGAAAACAATTAAAATCTACTCTTCTAGCATTCTGGAATGTGGAAAACTATTTTTTATTATACTTGCCATTTGCTGCAACACATCACAAAGGCTTTTTCTCCTAACTAGCTGATTAGCACTTAGGTGCTAATCATCAACTAGGTGGATCAGCATCCACTTTCTCCATCAAGTCCCTTCCTCCAGTGCTGGGACTGTCATTCTACTCTGATTTTGTGAGTTCCAACTTTTTCAGATTCTATATATCACTGAAATGATGTGTTATTTGTCTTCCTGTGTCTGGTTTATTTTACCTTATCCACATGACAGGATTGCCTTCTTTTTTCAAGGCTGATTAGCATTCCGTTATATGTATATAACACATTCATCTTGTGTTGGAAAAATAGGTTGCTTCTGTGTCTTCACTGTAGTGACCAGTGCTATGATACACAAGCAGCCCAAAGGTAAATCAGGAATTGTTGACCTGCAGCCAACAGCATGTTGCTTAACTAGGGATTGTGAGGTGATGGTAATTCAGGTTCTCCTGGTTTATGATAAGAAGATTGTACTTTTTCCCTTAAAACAGTTTCTTTATAATCTTTTAAAAATTTATGTTCAAATTCTTTAAAATTTTTCATATATATTTTTATTGTAAAGATATTGTGCAGAGGGGTTAGAGTTACGTGAGTAAGGTAATGAGTACATTTCCTATCGAGTGTTGTTACCCCCTCCTTTGCTTTTCCCCTACCATCTCTTCCTTCCTTATCTTCCCAACTCCTCCCTCCCCCACAAAGTTGTAAAGTTCATTTTCAACATAGTGTCTTGTACATCTCATTGTTACAATGGGTCAACCTGTATCCTTATTTCAGCATTTTGTTATTTCCCTTCGCCTCCCCAAATTAGAAAAATGTATGTACAAGATATAGGGTGCCACAATCAAATACAGTGAAAACAGGGGTTATACCATGGGGGAAGAACATGCAAAAGAAACAAAAAATCAAAATTCTTGAGAATTAACTGGATATAGCTGTAATGATGGATATTTGACTCCCATTTCTCAGGTCAATTATACCTCATAGTTTACTAATAAATATTTACTCACTAATTTAGGGGCCTTCTGTGCTAGCATTAGGGGTCCAATAAAACAAGAGAAGACAAAGCACAAATGGGTAACTCTAAGATGCCATAAGTGAAAGTGCATAGAGCTATTAAACACCAGAGGAGGGAAGAACTCTTTGTTTTTTCCAGGAGACATCAGGGAAGGATTTTCTTAGATGAATTGACATTTCAGTGATACAAAACAAGAAAATTTAGCATGAACATAGAGGGACTGGTGAAGTATATCAAATATATCAAGACAGAAAACATTAATAGGGAGGCGAATTAATGTTTTTGAAGTGCTTATTGGGTGTTGTGTCTGAGGTATCAGTTAGTTTGACCCGTAAATTACAACACCAGGCACTGTGTAATAGCAGGGGTATGTTGTAGAAAGCACATCCAGAGGTAATTTCATTGTTGTGCAAACATCATGATGTATACTTACACAACCTTAGAAGGGAAGCTTTCTGTACATGTAGACTATATGGTAGTCTATTCCTAGATGTCAATCTGTATGGCTGATTAGTGCACCGAATACTGTAGGCAGTCGAAACACAATGGTAAGTATTCATATACTAAAGAGAAAATGTCCTGTAAAAAAATGCTAAGCAGTAGGAATTTTGTGGGACCACCAACTTACATGCAGTCCATCTTTGACCAAACATTACACGGCCCTTGACTATGTATATGGTTGTCCTCATTTTTGCCTAGGAGGAAACTTTGGCTCAGAATACTCTCATAATTCTGATCTCATTACCTGAGCTATCACTTAGAGTCATCAGGATTCACATGCAAGCCAGGCACTGGTGGCTCATGACTATAAGCTTAGCTACTCAGGAGACTGAGACCTGAGGATTGTGGTTTGAAGCTAGCCATGGCAGGAAAGTCTGTGAGACTCCTAACTTCAATAAAGCACATAAAAAACCTGCAAGTGGAGGTGTGGCCCAAATGGTAGAGCATTAGTCTTGAGCAAAAAGTTTGTGGACAGCATCCAAACTCTGATTTCAAGCTCCAGGACAGGTACAGACGAGTGCTCGCATACACACACACACACACACACACACACACACACACACACACACACACACACACACACACACACACACACTAACACAGACTGCTCAGTGACTGTCTGAGGCTGAGGAAAGCTTGCCTTTCAAGGAGCAGTGTGAGGTGGCTACACACTGTGCATGCGAAGAAAGAGGTGGAAATAATGTGAAAGTAGGGAAGGGGTCTAATGGTGAAAAGCCAATACGATCTCTATAAGGTTTGCTCCTAGAATTTGAAAACATCAGTGACAGTTTGTAAGCAGACATGGCAGCTCAGATTTATCATTTAGGAAGAGAAACTGGCCATGTTGCTTGAGCTGGGAGGTGTTGCAAGTGTTTCTTAAAATTGATCTTCCCTCCCATTGAATAAGTGGAGGAAAAAGACCTGTGTGGACTAATCAACTACAGAATGTAAAAGGTATCTTTGGGTAATTCACTCCTTCCTCTGTGCTTCACTAAGCACACTATATAACACTAAGGTGTTATATTCACAGAAAGAGGCCTATGGGTGTGTGTGTGGGGGGGAGGGTCCTCACTGGTGCAGACTGGGATATGGCATCGTGTTGCTCTGACTTTGGCATTCTGGTGGCATTTTTTGTGGAGGTGTGTGGCTGCTGTAACTGTGATCCTTGTTTCAGGTTCATTTTGCTTCCTGGTTGATTTGTATCTGGCTTATACTGGGCTGTGACAGCCTGAAAGGTTGGAGAATACATTTCTTCCTCAGTCCTCCTCAGGATGCTAGGGAGCAGCCCCACCTCAGAGGAGCAAGGGGGAGGCTCTGGACAGCTCCATGCATACTGTTCTTTAAAAAAGACTACTCTTGAACAAATGACTGATTTACATGATGCAATCACCCTAAAGGGTCCTACTCATGTTGTCAAAGATACAGTTGTGACAAGAGCTGTGCAAAGCATACTCTAGAGTCCCAGAAGGGGTTTTGTCATCACTTCCTTCCACTTTTTTGAGAAAGACTCACTATATAACCCAGGCAATTCTTAAGTTCATGAGTCTCCTGTTTCCACTTCTTGATGCTGGCATTATAGGCACATGCCACCCATGTTATCAACATTTTTATCATACTCTTTTCCAGGATTTTAGGCCAGAGTGGGACAGAAGCTGTACTGGGTTTCTGCATCCTTCTGTCTTCTCTACCAATCTTGAACATCTAAATCTTTGTTGAAAACATACTTGCTTGCTCAACTCATTGAGCTACCTACCTACAGGTCACCCAGCCTCCACAAGAAGGAAAAGTCATTAGCCATTAGGTAGATGAGGTGATCTAATCTGGGCTATGTTAATAGATGGAACACAAGGAGAAAGACCAGCCATAGATTAGGCAGCATAAATGGGAGCATATTTCATAGTGGTCCTCTCTTTTAATCCAATGATGGAAGAATTACCATAGCCCCAGCAAGAGTAAAATGCCAGAAGATAACCTGCCACCCTAACCCACAGACAGCCCCTTACTAAATCCCATGCATAACAGCTGTTACTTCCTAAATTCCTAATCTGGGTAGAGAACTAAATGCCATAAACTAGGGGGGAAATAACCTTCTGAAAAGCCTACTGAGAAGGGGAAGCATTGAATTTAGTATTGTATTTCATAAAACTCCATCTACGTTTGAGAGAACAGGAACTCAATAAACTAACAAATCAATGGCTTAAAGAGCTATCTTTAAGGGTGACATTTTGGTAACTGCTGGCTTCTATCCCTGTCTGCAGCCAGGCTGTGGAAGAAGTCAATGAACTGCCCTGATCTATGAGCACTGCACGGGCACGTCCCCAACATCCGCTGCCTGGGAACCCAATTAAAAGCCACCATTAAGCGACAGCAAGGCAATTATATTAGCAGTGTACATCCAAAGGTTAAGCTGTGTCTCACGCAAAGCAATGACGGGAAAAGTGATGAGAAGTAAAATTTATGTTTCCCAGAGTCATTTAATAAATTTACCCAAATCACAGAAAAAAAGCCCAACAAAACAAAACCCTCGTACTGTCTCTGTGTGTGCCTGAAAATTATTTATTTGTCAGAAAGTCGTTAGCCTCACCTTGAAATTGGTGTCCCCTGAATCTGTCTCAGACCTGAGGCTTTTTAGGTCCTCTTGGGTGTTGAAAATAGCAGCCGAGCATTGATGGCATTCTGTGACCTCTGACCTGCTCTCCTTCTGGAACTTGGGAAAGATAATACAGAGTCCTGGGTCATTGTACAGTGGAAGGAAGAGTTGCACAGAGAGATGACCAAGTTCATGTCTTTAAATTCAACATTGATCTAGTGACAGTGAGATTCTTTTCTTGTTCCTTCCTGGATATTTTCACTTGATCTCAAATCTACTCCTCCAGTCTAATTCTTTCCCAAGTACCAACCGGCATGTCTTCTATTACATAGCATTTCAGTTGTGTCCCAAATGCAGTTCACCCCCAGACACCTCCTGCCCTCACAACCAATCCTTCTCTTAATTTTCTCTGTCAAATGCATCTGTATTGACCAGTTAACTAAGCAAAGACCTCAACTTCTCCCTCCTTATCAGCCCCATCCATCTGCAGGCCCAGTATTTTCAGATAGCTCTGATATCACAAATTCTGCAGTCATTTTCCCTCCCATACAGTCTCAGTTGGTAATTAACATTGCAGCCTCAGATAAACTAGTTTATAGTGAATGCTCCTCTGTGCCTGGCTGGGGCTACAGGGAAAGACAGGCTTTGGCAACTGCTTTGTCCCTGGCTCCTGTCCCAACTTCCTGGGCTGCTCTTACTTTTCCAAGTTGGACCCAACAACATGAGTTTCCACTGTGTGTGGCTGGAGTTAAAGCCTAATCTTCAGGGATTCTCTTTTGGGCTTTCAGGAGCTTCTCAGTTGGCAGGAATAACATCTATTGCTCCATCTCCTATGATCCTTCTTTCTTGCCCTCAGCCTTGAAAAGGACTCCTTTAACCTCCTTCTGTGTGGCTCCTGACCCTCCCGGGCTGCCTTTGACATATAACATTCTCTTTTTATATTTTAAGAATATTTCTTTTAAGCTATTTTTAAGGTAATGTGTGTGTGTGTGTGTGTGTGTGTGTGTGTGTGTGTGTGTGTGAGATACTGGGGCTTGATTATTAATTATCCCTTAGCTTTTTTGCTAAAGGCTAGTACTCTACCACTTGAGCCACAGCTCCACCTCTTGCTTTTTTTGCTGGTTATTTGGAGATAATAGTCTCATAGAGTTTCCTTCCTGGACTGGCTTCAAACAATGATTCTTAGATCTCTGGAAGCTAGAGGCATGAATTATCAAGTGCCCAGTAGTAACTCAATTTTTAACTATATTGTGGTTCATATAGCTTTTCTATGAGCTTAATGTTCTTCCAAATATGCACTACAAAAAGTAACACAATTTTGAAAGTTATAAATGTTAAGAAATATATTCATATAACTTACAATATGAATAGCATAAAGAGGAAAACCACATAATAACATGTGAGTGGTATGATCCCATTATGTATTTGTACTTTGTTGCATGTCTTAATGCATTCTTGAGGTGTTTTTCTTATTCAGGCTGCTTTCCTGTAATTAAATTTTATATTTTTTATCTGCATGTTTTGGATTTCAAATTGCAGTTAGGACAATTTTTCCTAATCAGAGGTACAGTGACCATTCCAATATATAAAAATGTTTGTTTTTTTCAAATTATACTTCTGACTTAGGAAATTATCCCAGCATATTATAGCCTGGGAGCAGAGTTTCTATAGTCTCTATTATACCAAGTTGGTAACCTTTCATGTGACCTTATTTTAGGCCTGAGCTTTAGGTTAGCTTCCAAAACCCTATATTGTGTTACAACAGCATATCCTCAGCTACTTGGGTCCTACTGTGTTACTCTTCCCTCCCCAAACTTTCTGCTATGGTTCTGCTTCTTACCTATGTTTCTAGCATGGGGATTGCTTATCTGGAAGTACTGTTACTTTGTCTGGATATAGCAGCTTGTTTCTAAAGCATTTTAAAGCTGTGTAGGCTAGAGTAAATCTCTAGATGTTCCATCTGTTCAATTGTACCACAAAGATCTCTGAGCTTGTACTGAATCATCATGATTTACTGGGTATATTGTGGCTCACAAAGGTTGTCAGGGTGATGCGTCTTTGACTCAGACACTTATCACTTTGTCTAATCCAAAGCAGACTCAAAACCAGACAAATGCACTTCTATGTATTATACACGAGAATTCTCCACATCTTTATGTAGCTTTTTGCAAGATGATTTTTTTAAAGCAGATTCTGTTTTGCAACTATGATCCATGGTATCTGCTTATTGTTGTAAAGTTCTCTATTTCATGCCAATCCTTTTAGAGCACAGGGTGACTTTGTGGATCACAAAGTTTGAGGGTCTGTGAGCTCTGGTTATATGATTTTATTTTGTGTTCTGGAATCCTGATGACAACTATGTTTAATTTAAAAAATATTTATATAATATATACAAAATTGACTTTTTGGCATGACTGTATGTGCTTAAATCTCGATTTAGATTTGTACAGGCCCTGCAGTGATCATGCGGAACTGTCCAGTCTCTTCTGACAGTCATGCTTTCTGAAAACAATGGATCTATTTGACGACACTAGTTCAAGATCACTCACAAGAAATTAGAGAGGATGTAAGCCTTTAAGCTGGCTTCTCTACTCAACCGGATCCTTATGAGAGATCCAAGATGCTAGGTTTATCAAGTTTGTTCCTTTTTTACTTTTGAATAGTGTTCCTTTGTAAGAATATACCAGCATTAAAAAAAAATCCACTCACCTACTGATGGATATTTGGGTTGACTCTAGGGTAATTATAAGTACCCTTATATAAGAAAAGTCATTATATCCTTGATAATTTATTTTATTTCTGATAAATGATGGTATGCTTTTTTTTTAGTTTAGCCCAATTCCTTTTGTTCAACAACTTAGATCACAACTCTATCAAAAAGAAATTGTGCCGATCTCTTAGCCCCCAGGATAGGGATTAGGTTTCCTTCCTATGTCAAGGATAATCTGTCTAGGAAAACAAGGATAGAGGCAATTGGTGCTAAGATGGAAGGAAAGGCAATGGTAACAATTGGATGTAATACTAGGCATATTGCTTGTCTGAATGGGAATAGATATAGAGGAGAACAGAAATGATAATTGGCTGATGCAAATATGCATACTTGGATCCCTGTAATCTTAACATACTCTTCCTTCTCAGAAAATGTCTGCAGTTATTTTTTCATGTTAACTTTAATATATCTTCAGAGATAGATTTGTACAGTGTTCTTTTTGTACTTGTATAATAATATGCAGTACAGTAGCATTGTGAGTTGACTGTTACTGAGGGATGTTACGATGTAGTCTATGCTATCTTCCACATGCCATTTCTATGCTAACTGGAGAGGAGTGACATCATATTTGGAAATACACCATATATAATGTTGTTGGATTTTGTCACATATACTTGTTGGTGGTAACTACTGTGTTACTATGTTTTTACACAGGAAAATAAAACTAAACTTTTTAATGTTTGTTTTTCTTTCCAGTATTATTTTACTGTCCTTTTTGGACACGAAGGTCAGAAACCACTGGAGCTGCGCTGTGAGGAGGAGCAGGACGGCAAAGAGTGGATGGAGGCCATTCACCAAGCTAGGTGTGGGCACAAATCTTGCCATGTGACACTTGATTGCCTGGGTCTTGCTTTGGGGTTATCACTATTGGCAGTAGTTTGGGAAGAACTGCTAAGATGGACTTTTCCTTAGTATCTCCAATATAGTCATCTGTAAGGTAATTATTTCTGTTGGCATATTCTAGCTAAAGATGAAAAGTAATAGATATAGCAGTGATAATAATAATATTAATAACTACTATTAGTAGTAGACACTTAGGGATTCTTCCTAAATGACATACACTATTTTAAGTGCTTCCTAACTAAGAAATTTATTGAATATATGACTCACTCCAATCTACCAGATAAGGAAACTGAGGCCTGGAAGGTAGTTGGCTTGCTTGAGGTGAGCTACGAACTCAGATGAGCCTACTTTTTCTAAACTGTGCATCATGTCGTCCAGTTATAGAAAAAGGCAATAGCCTCCCTAAGGAAATAGAAGAGCGTGATTTTACTCCTTGCCGTGGAATAAAATGGAGATGAAAAGGGACTCAAAGGTCTTCAGTGGGGTTAGAAACCTAACCCTTCTCTTTCCTCTGTTCAGTTCCTGAATCCAGTGCATCCTCCCTCCTTCCTAATGGTTCCTGTCTCTCTGCCTTTGCCCATCCTTCCCTCAGTACAGGCTGTTGTTAGTTCACAAATTCTTGCTCTCTTGTCTTGCCCATTTCCCATGTATTTCAGGGAAAAACTTGGCCATGGCACGTTTCCTTTCTGGGCAGAGGCCAGCTCTCCTTTTCTATATACCCACTCACCTCTTTACCATGTGCCCCTGGGATCCCTGTGACAGGTCAGCTCTCCTCAGCTCCCCCTCTAAATACTACACATATGTCTTGAACTGTATATGGATGCTTAGCAATTCAGGTTATTTTTGTGTAGTTCATGTGTGATTGCTGTTTCCAGAGGGAGATTCTATGCTTCTTGAGGATGAAGAGGAAGATTGGGCAATTTTCTTTCTGAGCGAAGTGCATTGCTAAGGATATACTAAGTAATCAGGAAATGTTTCCAGATTGATTATAGAAAGAATAGAAAAATTTGCTCTTAGTGAGTGTAGACTATTTGAATCCTTGAGATTTTTTTTTTTTTGGGTCGGTCACGGGGCTTGAACTCTGGGCCTGTGCGCCGTCCCTCAGCTCTTAAGCTCAAGGTGAGTGAGCACTCTACCACTTGAGCCACAGTGCCACTTCTGGTTTTCTGAGTGGTTTATTGGAGAGAAGAGTCTCAGAGCCTTTTCTGCCTGGGCTGGCTTTGAACCGTGATCCTCAGATCTCAGCCTCCAGAGTAGCTAGGATTACAGGCGTGAGCCACCAGCGCCCAGCTGAGACTTTTTTTTTACCTGAAGATCTTTCATCTCTGCCTTTCTTTTCTCTCACTTCAGACATGAAATTGTTAAGCTGAAGAGCTGGAATCCCAGTGAGGACTGTCAGACTTCAGACCCTTTCGCCAATGCTCCAAACTGTTGTACTTGTCTCTCTTTTTCTCTTTAGTCTGCCACATTTTTTTTTTCTTATTCTGTTCAAAGATGAAAGTGACTAATGTGAGGTCAGGGTTGAGAGTAAAACATACGGCTTATAAAACATTTCAGTTTCTTTTCTTGCTTTCCTACAAAGGATTGCTCTGAGATGCACTCAAATGCTGCTTTCCGCACAGGTCCTCAGCTCACTGGCATAATGTACCAAGGCACCCTGCCCAGTGCCTTTGCTGTGGGTGCTCTCTATCTGAGAGTTTTGCTCCAGAGGTAAGCCTAATATGGAATGACTTGCTAGAGAAAGAAGGTCAAGTCTTCAAAGGTGAGCAATGCATCAAGCTGGCAAGGTAGAGCCCTGGGGGTCATTTGTAGTCCCAGTCTTTGTGGCTATTTGCATTCCTTTCTAATTGAAGAAGCCCATAATTCTAAGCATGTGTTTTTGCCTAAAATGAAGTCCATTATTAAGTCATGTATATCTGCCTGGTTTTTTTTCATTCTAGAAGAGCAGATAATACCAGCAACATAAATAGCTTTTATAAAGCAAATATCTTGGTGAACCAAACATTGTATTTCTTTAAAGATGGATGGAAACTTACAGGTCTTTTTTTTTAATATCATGCAAACATCATGTCATACACATGGACATCGTCATCTACTGATTTTATTTGGCAAGTGATGAAAACCAGGACACACATAATTATGTCAGAAGAGTGACTTTAGAAACCAGTGAATTGGTTCAGAACTATGAAAATTCTTTTTTTCTCTTTTGAACTAGAAGATTTGGTTAGGAATTGATCCTTTTTCTTGATGCCTTGGAATTTTGGTTTGTTAGGCTTGTTTTTAGTTTGACTTGAGGCTTACAACTGGGCTCTTTGATAACTCCTTTTAATCTGCTTGCTTTATACTTACAATTCTTATAGTTGATTTCTTTTGCATTGAGATGCTTCTGAAATCTTTGTTTCCCAAATCAGGAAGGACAATAATGGATCTCTGAAATACATGCTCATTTTGTTCATGTGTCAACAAAATCAAGAAGTTAATGAATCTGATTCAGAGAAAGTCTCAGCAGCCATTTTTGCTTGACATTATGTCACTATAACCCAATTCATTAACTAGATTTAGTTTGCCTAAACATTTCACCCTCAGAGGACAGCTTGAACTCAGAGCCTGAGCGCTGTCCCTGAGCTTTTGTGCTCAAGACTAGCACTCTACCACCTGAGCCACAGCTCCACTTTTAGTTTTTGTGTTGATTAATTGAAGATAAGAATCTCACAGACTTTCCTTCCCCGGTTGGTGATTCTCAGATCTTAGCCCTCTGAGTAGCTAGGATAACAGGTGTGAACCACTGGCAATGGCTAATTTGCAGATTTTTAAATAGAAAAATTTTAAATATTCAACAGTTATGAATATACTGATCTCTTTTTACAAATGTCTGTCCTCTTGATAACTAACATGAGATGGTTTTTCTCTGAGCTACAAATCTTCCTGCAGGTACTACACAGAATTAGCAGCTTCCTGGAACTTCCTCTCTGGATCTCTTCTCTTTTCCTGAAATGGCTCTTCCACACCAGCCTACATACACTCCATGAAAAATCACACTGTCACACTGAAATTCACACTGCCGTACTGGCTTTTGCACCAAAGCAGAGTCTTCTTGGCATAGTTTGTTTTCATAAAATCTTTTGGACACTTTTCTGGGGTGTCTGTTGCACATTTCCTTCTTTAGATGTGGTCCAGAAAAAAAGATTCTTACTGGAACTAGTATTCTTCACACTGAAGCTTTGACTTGGCCCAGGAAACTTGATTTAAAATTTTGCCCATAGTCTGTGGATACAATTCTAGAATATTGCCAACAGATTTAAGCTATCATTCTACACACGCCATGGCAATAGGACTATTAATAATAACAACAAAAATAATAAGATAATAGATTATTAAAACCCCAGTTTGGTTTTGGTGGGGTGAGATGGCACCACAGCACTTAAATTATATTCAAGTCTAGGAGTATTTCATGTATGGTTTGCTACTTGAGTATAGAACTATGGACATTGCAAATACTTGATTTTTTGTTGTTGTCTTAGCTATATGTGACCATCATGGTTATTAGTTTTAAATACAGGGATATATCTTAAAACTTGGTTCCAATTAGTTGTGGGTCTTTAGGGCTTCTTGGCTAAAAAAGACATCCCTTTGGGTTTCATCTTCTGGAATGCATTCAGGCAGAGCCCCAGCAGGAGGAAAATAGTCTAGGTTGGGAAGAAGGTCCAGGCCAACATTTACTAGGATTCTTCCTATTCTGACCTAAACAAAGAACCCAAAGGATCTGGACTTTGGCAGTCCACAAAGACACACTACTTCCATTATATGCAGAAACTTACAAACGTACTTTTTTATAGTGAGCTATCTACATATAGCTTTCCATTGAGTTCTCAGAGTTACTAGATCCTTACAAGTTTTAAACCAAGCTCATTATTTTTATCCAAGTGGTTCCTTGTCCCTTTCTTTCTATCTAGATGATCTCCTATCTTGAGTAACTCAGTCACTCAAGACAGCAGTATGCCACCTCCACTTGCTATCCTCAATACTCACATTCAATGGACTCTACCAGTACAGCATCACTGATGTGAATTCCACCCGTGCAGCATCACTGATCTCCATTGCTCTCTATGTCTGGGGCAGTTGCCATAGCCCAGGATGTCAACAGTGGTTTATAGCTAAGCCACTTTGCCACCTTTTTTTCCTGATCTCTATCTCTCCTCCACATGGTTACTAGTGTATCTTTTCTACACAGATCTCATCTGCTGAGAGAACTCCAGGGTTCTTTAATGATTTTGGCTATTTTATTGTTTTACTTCTATTGTTGAAAATTTTAAACAATATGAAAAATTTACACAGTATGTGAATAAAGAAAGAATTGTACAATAGTCTGCTATGTTATTTTAAGAAAAGAAAATGTTCCTTCTCTTAACTGATCTTAAAGACTAGGCCCTCTGTGAGTTCTGGGGTACAGGGAGCTAGTCCAAATGAGGGCTTCTCTTAAACTATACTGACTTCTGGGAACTTCTCATGCCACCTCCTTTTGGGTCCTAGGCTCCAAACATCGCAATTGCAAAGGAGAATTTCTTCCAGACTGATTTATACCAATTTGTCTTTCAGGACAGAGTTTCTACTCATCTGCATTATCTTTCCTGAATCCTTTCCTCTCTTTGCACTGATCATTCCCTTATGTGAGCCCCCATTGCAACCACCTCATTCTCTTAATGCAACCAAGAGGATTTTGCATTTATTTATTTATTTATGTGACTATTTTTCTGTCAGCCTGAATTTCTTCAGATAAATTGTGCACTACTCATATCTTCTTCCCTGCTCCTGGCATCATTCCCAATTGCTTTTCAGAAATGTGTGTGCCAATTTAATCCTCTTCACTAGGACAGGAGAAAGATGGAAACTTCTTTTAAAAGTCTTTCTTATATCAATAGCTAAAAATGATACCTTGTGTAATGAGCATTTCCTTGGTAAGACTGACCGTTTTCCTCTCATTATTATTCATCTGTGTCCTCTACGAATCGCCCTTTCTATCCTTTCTTCATATTTTCTATTGATGTGTTTCTATTTTTTTTAAATGAGCTCTTTGCATGAGCATAGATGATGTATATTTTATGTTTGTTGTAAATCATTTACAATATTTGTTGTCTCATAATTGTAACTTTGGAGTTTTTGGTCAGAAAGTTTTAAAATTATGATGCAATCTAAATAGCCTGCTTTGGGGGAGAAATTGTTCCATTACATTTGATTTTTTTATTTTTTGTGTTATACTTCACATATCATAAAACATCATTTTAGAGCAAATAATTCAGTCATTTTTTCTGGTTGCATAGCTATCATCATTAATTTGAGAACCTTTCTAGCAACAAAAAGGACACTCAACACCTACCAGCAGTTATTCCTAGTTGTCAATACCCCTAGCCGACCATTAATTCACTTCCTTTAGATTTCATCCATTCTAGCAATTTTATATACATAGAATTATACAGACATTGCTTCTAGCTTCTTTTATTTAACACAATATTTTCAAGGCTTGTTCATGTAACATGACCGAATTAGCTTCTACTGCATGGATATACTACATATATATTATTTATCCATTGGTCAGTTGATGATTATTGGGCTTATTGCCACCTTGTGTTGTTAATAACTATTTGTGTACAAGTTCCTGGGAGAAGAAATTCTTTCAATTCTTTTGGATACATACCTAGGAGTATGAGGCCACATCATGTGGTTACTCAGTGTTTAACTCTTTTCAGAATTACCAAATTGTCTTTTCTGGTGACTAGGCCACGTTACCTTGTTACAGCATTGTGAGAATCCTCAGTGGCAATTTGTTTGTTTTCTTTGTTTATGTTTGTTTTGCATAGAGTGCTCGTAGTAGAAGGTAAATTCTAAAATATATTCATTTTAAGAATTAGAGTTACTACCAGTTTGACTCCAAAATGGTAGTCATTTTACCATTTTGACACATTATATTTCCTTGTAAGAAAATTTTGTGTTTTTAAAGTATTGGCTTGTGTTTTGGAAAGGATTATTGACAACTTTCTACACATCCCAAAGTTAGTCAGATGTTTAAATAATGAGCTGTAATTGTGTGAACTAGACAGATGGAGAAATGCTTAGAAAAGAGAGTTTAGTCTTTGCATTGGTCCCACGTTTAGTTCTCTTCACTGAAACATTTGACTTTCAATGACTTAAAAGAGGAAAGCTGAAGAGAGGAGAACCTCTCTGTTAGAGAGACAGATTGTTGGGGTTGATAGTGCCAGTTCCCCTTGCTAATGGGGTATATAAAATATTGACTAGCCAATGAAGTGGAGATATTGATGTGAGAGGATTTAGGAGCCAGGGAATATGAAAGATAATATAGTAATGCCAAGTGGCCAAGAGCAGAGCTAAGGAGGTTTATGAGTCAGCTTTATGTCATCATAAAAATTCTTGAGACAATAACTTAGAAAGAAAAAATATTTTTTGATTCATGGTTTCATATGTTGATGAAACATGATTGGTTGGCCCTGTTGCTTTGGGCCTGTGGGGCAGCAGCACATCACAGCAGAAGCATTTTTGCTTCATGTCATAGTGGAGCAATATTGCCCACCTCATGACCAGGTGAAAAATAGAGTGAGGAGGGAGCTAAGGTCTCAAACCCTCCTGAGGCACTCAAGGGCTTAAAGGCCTCAACTCTTAAGGATTTCACCACTGCCCAATAGCACCATTTGGAGAACCAAGCTTTCAATAGTTGGACCTCTGAGGGGCATCAAGATCCAGACTATAGTAGAGGCCTGGTCCTGCTTACATAAGGCCACTACTACCACTGTGTGAAGGCTGCATAGGTAGGCGCTGGACTGCTACCGCCCAGGACTGCATTCTTTCCATTCTCCAAGGTGCTATAGTTCTCTCAACATGAGGAATGCTGATGATGGATTGTTTTCTCAATAAAATTGTGCATAACCTAAGTTTGGAGTTGGCATTTTTCTCTAGTGACTTTTTTTTTCCATATGAACTTTCCTCTTGGATTTTGGCTGTAGTTCACTTCCTAAATATGTCTTTTTTTTTTTTTGTCGGTCATGGGGCTTGAGCTCTGGGCTTGGGCACTGTCCCAGCACTCTTCAGCTCATGGCAAGCACTCTACTGCTTGAGCCACAGCGCCACTTCCACTTTTTGAGTGGTTTATTGGAGATAAGAGTTTCACCGACTTTCCTGCCTGGGCTAGCTTTGAACCACGATCCTCAGATCTCAGCCTCCTGAGTAGCTAGGATTACAGGCATGAGTCACCAGCGCCCGGCCCTAAATATGTCTTTAATAAAAATAACAGTGATGAGATTCTGGGTTATTTAACAACTTCTTATTAAATTAATATAACTTCTTGTCCTTCTACAAAAATAATTAAGGGCTGTAATTTCACACTTTGTCTTTTCCCCGAAGATTTCAGAATTTCATTTGAATGTTCACTTTTTGCCTACATGGAATGCTGTGGTTTGGCTTTGATTATAAAGATTACATAGCAGCTGTTTTATTCCCATGGATATCTCAGTCTTGCCCTGTCTGTACTTGAGTTTTGCCTTCATTTTGTTGATTTATGAGGTTTGATTTTATTATTTCCCTTGGCAGTGGGAAGCCACCTTCTCTCCTCTTCACTTTCTCCTCTTTCTCCCATTCCTCCTTTTTTTGCACTTTTCCTCTTCTTCTTTTACCTCCTTCTTTTAATTGGAAGTTTTAAAACAATCAGTTGATAAATAGATGGAGATGGAGCAGGGCACCAGTCGCTCACGCTTGTAATCCTAACTGCTCAGGAGGCTGAGATCTGAGGATCATGGTTCAAGGCCAACCTGGGCAGGAAAGTCCTATGTGAGACTCTTATCTCTAATAAACCACTCAGAAAACCAGAAGTGGCACTGTGACTCAAGTGGTAGATCACTAGCTTTGAGTTGATGATCTGAGGGACAACACCTATGCCCAGAGTTCAAGCCCCATGACTGATACACACAAAATAAATAGATAGATAGACAGATAAATAAATAAATAACTGTAAAAACAGATTGGACTTTGTTAAACTTGAGCAATATATATATAAATGGAAATTTTAGTCAAAACATGTATTGAAAATACACTTGACCAGAAATACTAATGCTCAGAAAATATTGAAGGAAAGCTAAACATGCATAATTAATTAATTCATAAGCAAAATATGTGCTATTTTTACCTAGTGATTTGCATTAAAGAAGAGTAGAATATAGAGTAGGAGACAGCACTGGTGGCTCACACTTGTAATCTTAGCTACCTAAGGGACTAAGATCTAAGGACTGTGGTTCACAGCCAGCCTGGGCAGGAAAGTCTACAAGACTTCTATCACCAATTAACCACCGAAAATCTAGAAGTGCATCTGTGACCCAAATGACAGAGCAGTAGCCTTGAGCACAAAAACTCGGAGACAATGCTCACGTCCTGAGTTCAATCTCTAGAACCAGTAGGATGGGGAGAGAGAGTTAAAAGGGAAGGAGTAAGGGAGGGAGGGAGAGAGAAAGAATAAAAGAATAACAGAATGCACAGTAGGAGGATATGGCTATGAAGGATATTTCTTGTTAATTTTCTCTTTCTCTTCCTACCATCAAATAAGCTCCACGAGAACATACTTATGCTTATTTTTCAATTTACTGATTTATTTTGTAAAATTATCTTTAAGTAGTTGTACAAAGGAGTTGCTATTCAACAAAGCAGTTTATAAAAGCACTGAATCTTGATCACTGTCATCCCTTTCAACATTTTCCCCCATCTTTCCCAAGCCACCCATTTCCTCAATTTTCTTTGTTTTGTAGGATATGCATTGAATTTTATGAGTACATTTCCCTTTTTTCCTCTCTCCATTGATCTACCTCACCCTTTTGATCCCACCCCCTTTCTAGTACCCATTTCCTGCTGTTATTTTTGTTGGACTATGAGTTAGGCTTTCTAAGGAATTACATTATTTGAGTTCTTCCCTGAATCTACCATTTTGCACTTATGTACACTTGGATGTGTTCACTTATATATTTATAAATTATTTCTGGGTTCCATATATGAGAGAAAACAGTTCCTGGATAGGAAACACACAACACTCAATAAATATGAACCAAAGTATCAATTTAGATTCATAGGACTATACAAACAAGGAAATCAACTTATTCCATATTTTAGGATTCTTACTTATATAATTAATGTATGGAATAAATAACTACTTAGAATTTTATATGTTTCTTCCCTACTTTAATATCATGGAGATCTTGGAAAATATAGAAAAGTGCAAAAGAAGTAACTCAAGAAGTAATTCCATCTATAATGATTCCAGCTAGAGGATATGTCTTTTTCTTGGAATGCCTATGTATAAAGCTTTCTCCCTTTGCATATGAGCATATATTCCTGTCCTGCACACGTAATATTCATCTTGCTCTTTTTCTGCTCATTCATACATAGGTCTTATTTATCATTTTAAAAGATAATAATTTTGAATGAGGTATACGGTCCCAGGCTTCTAACCACAGTATTCTGGGGACAGGCAGAAGAGATATGAGTTCAAGACCTGCCTGGGCTACTTAGCAAGACTCTGTTTCAAGAAGCCAAACTAAAACAAAACAAAAACTTAATTTTAAGTACTCTGTTATCATTTCAGACAAACGATTCATTATTTAGATACTTGCATATGATATACGCTTATTTAGATTATCTCAGTCATCTTAGTGACTAAACACCATGTTTCTTTGTGCAAGCCCCTTGATTATTTTTCTTGACTTTATATTATTAGACGTGAAATTAGAAATTAAGCCAGACTTTAAGTCTGTCTTGATGCATCTTGTGATCATCTTGTGACGTTCAGAATGTCATACTCTAGAAGCACCATGTGACATCACCCAATTCACAATGCCTTCTTAAGTCCTGAGTGTTAGTGTTGCTAAAAATCTTAACCAGGGCTGGGAAGTAGCTCAGTGGTAGAGCACTTGCCTTGTATATATGAGGCCCTGGGTTTGATTCCTCAGCACCACATAGGCAGAAAAAAGACAGAAGTGGTGCTATGGCTCCAGTGGTAGAGCACCAGCCTTGAGCTGAAGAGCTGAGGGACAGCGCCCAGACCCAGAGTTCAGGCCCCACAACCAATAAAAACAAACAAACAAACAACAACAACAAAAACCTTAAGCAGCCAGGTGCCCATGGCTCATGCCTGTAATCCTAGCCACTTAGGAGGCTGAGATTTGAGAATCAAAATTTGAAGCCAGCCCAGGCAGAAAAGTCCCTGGGAGACTCTTTTTAAATTTTTAATTTTTATTTTCTTGTAAAGATGCTGTACAGAGGGGTTACAGTTACATGAGTAAGGTAATGAGTACATTTTTTTTGTTGAGCATTTTTACCCCTTCCCTTGTTGATCTACCTGGGAGACTCTTAACTCCAAAATAAACTACTTAAAACAGACAGAAATGGCACTGTGGCTCAAGTCCTAGGGAGCTAGCCTTGAGCACGAAGAGGCTCAAAAGACAGCACCTAGGTCCTGAGTTCAAGCCCCAGGACTGGTTAAAAATAAAGTTAAGCAAATTTTGAAAAAAAATTTGCGTTACAAATTTTTATTGATATATGAAATGATGACCTTTTTCAATTAACTAATAACTTTCTAAAATCTTAAGTAGTTGTACAAAAAAGTTATAATTTCATTAGTCAGGTTATGGGTACAGTGCTTCTTGATCAGTGTCACCCCTTCTGTTTTTCTCCTCCATTATTTCTCCTTCCACCCCTACCCTCAAGTTATGTAGTTAATGTTTACATAATGTACATTGACTAAAATAACCTTCCTCTATTCACGCTTCTTTCCTCCATTCATGTGTCCTCTCTCCCCAAAACATATTTCTACTTCCTGGTATTCATTTTGATAACAGTTCATTAGTTGTTCAGAGGAGTTACACCTTTTGAATCTTCCCCTAAGTATATCATTCTTTAGTCAGTTTGTTTGTGGGTAAATACATAGAGCTCTCTATATGTTATTATGCACATTTGTATTTTAGATCTAGCTTCCACATGTGAAAGAAAATGTGCCATTTGTCTCTCTGAGCCTAACTTCACTTAGCCTAGTTTTCTCTAGGTGCATCCATGTCCCTGTAAATAACATACTATTATTCATTCTAGTAGATGAGTAAACTTTTATTGTATACCTATACCACATTTCCTTGGTCCACTCATCCATTGTAGAGAATCTGGGCTGTTTCTATAACCTGGGTATCGTGAATAGTGTGACAATGAACATGGATGTACAGGTGTCTTTACTGTATCCAGTATTCTGGATAGATGCATAAAAGTTGTATCACTGGATCAGAGGATAGTTCTATATTTCATTTGATAAATAGCTTTTATTGGTTGCTGAAGCTTGATGTGTTCTGTGTATACTTTGTGTTTGTGATTGACTTTAAGTGATATGAAAGTTTGAATACAATCCTCTTATGTCCTATCCTTTTCTCCTTCTGATTTGGTATTTACATATTTTTGACACTTAACTTATTCGACTTTATGTCCTAAAATAATATAATTAAATCTCTATTGATTTATAAGCTTCAAGCAGTAATGTGTTAGTGCTCTGCTAGGAAAGATATGATAAATAAATGAAGACATTTTAAGGTCTCATATACTCTTGATGTTTATTACTTTTATTATTTATTCTCACTTTGCACATTTTAAAGCATTTATATTCTGTTCTCTAAATTCAATTAAGTCTCTGTGCTTTGCCATAGATGAATCTGAAAATTAAAAACTAGTAAGTGGGGTAGGTGCCAAAGCACAGATAGATGGAAGGAATAAACTGTGGTATTCCACAGCACAGTGGGATGCCTATAGCTCATAATAACCTATTTTATATTTTATGAAGACCTAGAAGAAAGCTACTCAGAGGCTCTAAATGTAAAGAAGCAATAGGGAAGGGAAGCACTAATTATACAGATTCAATCAGCATGTGATGTATGCCTGTATTGAAATATCATGCTGTGCATCAATAATCTATGCAATTAATATGCTAATAGATAAAAATAAAAAATAGGCAATTTACATAGTGGCTATACCAATATTATAGACCAAAGAATTAATGTAAGTATTTGGTCCTATAAAGAATGGATAATCATAGAAAAACTCCTCAATTTTATTTCTTGTTGATAGCCTTTTATTTTCTCTCTTTTTTTCTGATCATCTAGCTTAGATTTTAGCCACATTTGCCTTATTTGTTAGTGAATCCACTGACCTATAAAATTTTCATTGGCATTTATTTTGTCTCCAATACTTCTTATTATTTTCTGGTTGCTTCTTTTCCACGACAGATTCGTTTTGCTTTATGTCTCTAATATCCATTCCTATCTCTCTGAAGATAATAATCTCTGCTGCATGATTGATTCTTGTTTCCTATAGCGTCTTCTGTTTGTTCACTTGGGCTATAATTGTTACCTGTTGCTAGTAAACAATTTCCCCTCCAACATTTGGCAAATAAACATCTAATCACATCCTGACAATTTCTGTAGGTCAGGACTCCAGGCCTAGCTTAGCTGGGTGCCTGTGTTCAAAAGTTTCTTACAATTTACAATCATGGCATTGACTAGGTCTGTGATCTCAGCCAAACGCTCAGATGGAGAGGATCTGCTTCCAATGTTACTTACAAGGTGGTTGGCCAAATTCATTCCTTAAGGGTTGATGTACAGAATTGAGTTCTTCAATGGTTTTTGGTGAGAGGCCTGTCTCAGTTTCTATTTACCATGGAAGTCTGAATAGAGAAACTCATGGCTGGGAAGCTGTCTGCCTTCCAAGCAGATCAACAAGAGAGGAAGGGAAGGAAAGTGAGATGGAAACCAGCGTCTTCTTGTGAACTAAGCTTGGAAGTGCCACTGGCACTTTTATAATAAACATCTATTTTTTAAACCTCTGACTTGAGGTAATCTGTTTCACAATAGACAAGTAACCCAATATATTTCACTCCTAGGCACTCTTGATTCCTTTCCTTTTTTAGTTCTTCCTTGGATCAACAGTGGTGCCAGGAGTAAACCTCAGCTCTGTTCTCTCTAAGTCTATCTCCCTCATTAAGAACCTTCGTTAGGAAGGTGGCCCCATTTTCTACAGAGAGCAGATCTAGGACATGCCACCATTGCCAATTGTACGCTCTATTTCTTTTTAAAAATTATTATAAAGGTGATGTACAGAGGGGATACTATTTCTCTTTTATTTCTTTATTTTGGGGGCATGTAGAAGGAGCCAAACTTCTGGATGCTCTGTAAGCCCTTGTCTGCGGCCCAGGCAAGTCCCATTCTTTGCAATGGTTGATTCTGAGTTTGGTGCTTCTTGGGCCACACTTGGTGAAAGTCATATTCCTGCAGGGCTTTGCAACTCTGGTTTCCAGTCTTTCCATTGAACTAATTCTGCTTAGTTTTCCTTTTGATGACATATTTTACTATTTCATAAGGCCATTAAGGTTTTGTTTTTTAAACAGAAAACACTTTTCTGAGCATATCAGTGGGACTTCAGAGATAAAGTGGGCAGGTATCAGTATGTGTCTACATGAACTCAATCCTGCATCCTGTATTGAGCTTGTGCTTTTTTTATTTCAAAAAGAAAATTAAATACCACTGTGCAACCTAATTTAACACATTACTAAGAAAGTATATGTGAAAGACAAGTATAGAATAACTTTTCTAAAGCTTTATTATTATTTACTCCTTTAGAGTTTTCTACAAAATCTTTTAATGAAGATTTGCTTTCCTTTTTTCTTCTTTCTCCTCCTCTCACTTATACTTACATAGCTCTTCTTTCTATGCTCTTCAAGTAATTTGGAGCAAATGACTTAAAAATATAGCAGATGCAATGTTCTTCTCTAATGCTAATAGCACACATGATGTAAATGCTGAGGGTGTTATTGAATTAAAATTGCAATTTTTAGAATTGTCTCGAGACTTTCATTCTAAGTATCACAAAATTATTTCAAAGTAGTGTAGTTTAGAAAGAGAATTTATTGGAAGGAGATTACCCCAGCTAACCACCCTTTTCTGTCTCAGGCTTCCTACCTGCTTTGTATCTGCCTTTCTGAACACCTGCACGTTCTTCACTTGTTTTCTGTTTAAAAAACCTTAATGGCCTTATGAAATAGTCAAAGCAGACTTGCTTTAAGTGCTCTGGTATGGCTGTGGCACACAAGGCTGTCCAACAATGGCAGCCTAAGTTTCCAGGATCATATCATCTCAGTTTAAGTAAGCAGGACAGAGGCACAGTCCCAGATCCTGAAAAGAAAAAAAAATCGATTTCGTTTATCTTGGGCTTCATATCCCATTTTAGGTTGGTTCAACCTAATCTTAAAGGTAGGTTTTATAGTATAAACATGGCTGCTGTGGTTCAGGTTCCCAAAGAAGAGTTAAGAAGGTGAAAGCCAGGAAGGGAATAGTTTTCAAAACAGTCTGATACTATTGTCCACTGAGAGATAATTTAATTTGCGGTAAGCAGGTACTCCAGGATTTCATTATCAATAGAAACCCAAGAGTGAGTTTTGTCTTTTCCATGCTCAGCCAAAGAAATAAAAACAGACAGCTGAAGGTAAGCCCAAGGAATTTAACTTACTGCCCAAATATATGTTGCTTCTGTCAGTTTTAGGAGTGTACTGGATAGTGTTACAATTGTAAAGACACTCTTGCAGATCTAGTAGTGGGATAGTTATGATATGATTTAAAAATTTTTTTTTGCAATCAGTGCTCATTCTCAAGGTTACTGCATTTATTCATTTTGGTGACAGGTCTATTTCAACTGTTCTGCCTTACCTGGGAAAATATTTTGAGTGTTACCTTGGGAACCATATGTCATAAATTCAAAAGGCCTCAATTTCGTTGATAAAGGAAGTACACTACTTTTAAAATCACTCAGATTTCCTTTGCAATTTTTTATGCTCATATGATAAAATTAAGTACATGAATTCTTAGTCAAGGATATGATGACTCAAATTCTGTATCACTGAAGGTTGACAAATATACACTGAGAATGTTTATGTAAGGTAGGGTTACAAACATGCAATGCTTGTTGGTTGTTTTTTAAAGGTAGTGTATACTGTTTCATGTGAAATTATAGAACAGTGCTTTGATGACTGACTGTAATTTTCTCTTCAGTTATGCAGACATTTTGATTGAGAGAGAGGTGTTAATGCAGAAGTACATTCATCTAGTACAGATTGTAGAGACAGAAAAAATCGCAGCTAACCAACTCCGGCATCAACTTGAAGATCAAGATACAGAAATTGAAAGGCTTAAATCAGAGGTATTTCTCAGTCGAAAATTCCTTCTCATTGTTTCCCATCTACTATCATCTCTGCATGATTATCCATGGAATATGGAGCAAAATTTTAACCCCAGGCTGAATTCTTCTGTCATTAATACGTACATACTGGGCTACTGACCTAACCATGAATTTCTTGTCTGCATTGGTTTAGGTAAGCACACTACATGGACATAGCAGGAGAGCATTTTTTAAAAAGTCTGTGCTCCTAATGTCCTGAATTAGATCTGAAATTAAACAGCTATCTATAATATGTAACTATTTTCAGACTGGGTTTTGGAGTGGGAGTTGTGAGTTTGTTTTGGAGTCATTAAAATCTAAAATCACAAGTAAGGAAAAACCAGAAATTACTTCAGAAATATTTGACTTTCTTTTTAAAGATCTAAGAAGTCCAACCTTGTCTCCTTTAGAATGAGTGAAAGTAAAATTTTCTTCCACAAATGCATTCATATTTCTTAGATTCAAAGAAAGGATCCAGGCAAAAGAAAAGAAACCTACTCTTTGCATTCTTGTTGACAGAGAGCACAAATTCCCTAGCTTTGGCACTTTCCTTGTCATGGAATAACAATTTCTTTTTCTGCCTCTCACCTCCTCCTGGGACTCACTCAGAATGCCGGGAGAAATTTCCCCCTTTGCTCCCTGGATACATCACACTAGTGCACAGAACATGATACAAGTCAGTTCCAACTGGGGTTTGCTATTTTCTCTGGGAATGATAAGTTTCCAACTGTGTTCACTGTATCTTTACAATTGTCAGCTTCCTCATTTGACACTGGTATCTGATATAATGAAAACGGCAACCGAAAACTTAACAAACTTGCATTTTAAGTGACTATATCAGGCACTGTAATTTAAAACAAAATTATTGTGTTCTCTCCTCACCACAGTGAGCTAGAGCAGATGCTTGTCTGTTGAGTGAAGCAGGTTGGTATTTACTCCAGGAGAGAAGCTTAGCACCAAGTGATGTCCCCCAATATTTATTTGTGTGAGCTTCTCTGTCTTCACTACAGTCTATTTTAGTCTGAATATAGAACACCTCTATAAACTGTCAGTAGCAGGTATGTCTTTTGTGGCTGCGTGACAGGAGCATAATTTATTTCCTACTCCCTTTATTTTCCCCACTGTTCTACCAGACAATGGTAGAGGAGTATATTTGGTATTGGGGACAAGATACAAAAAGAGATCAGAGGTGGGCAGTTATGGTCTCCTAATCTTTATGTGTTTCCTTGTTAGTAAATCTGTATGGACTCTTATACTTGTAAGCATCTGTGGTGAATATTTGTTGCTATGTGTATGTAGCCGAGAGGCCATTTGATCTTGAATTGTGCCTCACAGTGCTCAGGACTGGTCTGGGGCTATGTAGAGAATATAGGTCATTATAATCCTTTCAGCCTCTTCTGAGGAACCTGTTTGGCTGGCTTAGGCCAACATCAGGGCTCTGAGGTCTCCCTCATAACTACCATTTTCCTAAGGAGATCTGTGCCTTCTGTATGGCATGCACATGAAAGGCCAAACAAGCCAATTATGGACAAGACCTTCAAGTTAAGCACCTGCATGTGGAAAGCACAGATTTCCATGGACAATGCGTTCAGGCAAGGTGACAGGCACATCACTCAAGTCCTGAGGAGTTGGCTTGGTTAATCAGGACCAAGTTTTACCCTAATGTAGATCCCAGTGTACACTTTCTATAACATTTCTTGTTAGCATTGTCACACCAAACTTAAGGTAAAGCTCATCCTCTACCTCAGCACCAAAGGAAGAGTAGGTGCACAAAATACAATGGTTCCTTTGAGATCTCGGTGGACTAGGCTGGTAGGCAGCTCTTCTGTCCTACTATTCTGTTTCATGATTCCCTAAATCATGAGATGGACCAATTTTGTGTTACAGATTGTTGCCCTGAATAAAACGAAGGAACGAATGCGCCCTTACCAAAGCAACCAGGAAGATGAAGACCCAGACATCAAGAAGATTAAAAAGGTAGGATTTTGAAGGTTTCTGGTTCTGTGGGGACAAGGTGACCAATTGTCTATTGAATGGTGATGTCTTCGTCACCATGTCCCTGAGCTGGGAAGCAGCCTTGATATTTCTGTGCTAATGACACCCACACTTGCCCTTCATAGTGATGCAGCCATAGCTGCATCTGGAGAACTTCAGCTTGAATTTTCTTTACAGTTGCAGGAATCTTCTTTTGGACTAGGGAAGAATGAAAAACAAATATTAAGAGACAATAGCATTCTCTACTTAGGTTAATGAAGAGCTGTTGAAGGTCCTAGTTTTGTGATACTTTCATATTTGGTAGGGATTTTTAAAAACTACATTTCAAAAATATTTCCCTTAATGTTAGTATGTAATTTAGGAATGGTATTTTTTTCATGTGAGAGGATTGAACAAATCAATACATCAGCTCAGATTTGTTTTATTATTATTGCCTCTTGTTTAGCAACCACATAAACAGAACTTTCCATCTTACTGTCATTTAGAATCAAACAAGGAAGCAGACCCTGGCACTCACTCCAGCCCACTGCCTTCTGATTCATGTCGCTAAGGCTTTGATTCTGTGATCTTATTTGTCCATGTAAAACACCCGATTTGGTTAATGTTATGTAAAAGCTTTCAAATTTAAAGAACTTTTCCTGCATATGCATCTGTTTATTTATATTTCTTCCTATTATTTTCTGTTCCATTTTAAGTGAAACAAAACTTTAACCAAATACTGCTCAGAACTTGAAATGACTCTTTGGACTACGTTTTTAGTTTTCAAGAAGTAAAGATATAGATGAAGCATAGTGGCACACGTAACTGTAATATCAGCTGTTTGAGAGGTTCCAGGGCAGCCTGAGTGAAAATGAATGAGATCTTATCTCAAAATCATGATGAGTATAATGGTTAATGCCTGTAATCCAAGCTTCTCAGTAGATGGGAATGGGAGGCTTTCTGTTTGAGGTCACCTGGGCCAACTTAGTAAGGAATCTAGTTGAAAAAAAAAAAAAAAACCTATAACTGACTCAAGTGGTTAAGCATTAATACAGTAAGATTTAAGCCCTGAGTTCATTCCTCAGTGCCAATAAATAATTAGTCAAATAGTAAAATAACACTATTCTTTTCTTAGCATTTATATTTTCTACTTAATTCTGGTTTATGTTATTATATCACAAGATTAATGTTATTGCTTTACTTTTAATAGTATGCAGCTGCATGTAAACAAGGATATTAATAAAATCTAATTTTCAGTTTGGTTATACAAGCTGGTCTGTAAGTAAACAAGTGAGCCAGCTATTGTTCAGCAAAGAACACCTGTTCAAGTGAACAGAGAGATTTTACTTGACAGAAAATTTAATTAAGTTGATTTTTATAAATACTTCTATTCAATGGAAGAGTTATGATAAAATAAGTGCTTTTATATATTTTTCTACATTCATGATTCTTAATAGAGGTAATTTTAAATCTACTTTTGAACTTGTTAAATAGACTTTGAAATTAACTTTATTGTTCTTTGTCTCAAGTCAAACCAATATCTGTGGAAAGAGACAGATGTTCACAAATGAATGATCTGTCTGTCTGTCTGTCTGTCTCTTTCTCTTTGTGCTGGTCCTGGGGCTTGAACTCAGGGCCTAGGTGCTATCTCTGAGCTTTTTTGCTCAAGGTTGCTACTCTACAACTTGGGCCACAACTCTAGTTCCAGCCTTTTTGAGAGACTTAATGTAGATACACATCTCAAAGACTTTCCTGTCCAGTCTGACTTAAAACCACAATCCTTAGATTTCAGTCTCCTGAATTGCTAGGATTACAGACATGAGCCACCAGTACCCAGAAATTTCTCTATTCTTATCTTGGCAAAAATGTATTTTCTTTACTTCAAAAGACCACAATTTGAAAATGGCTATAATTCATAGATAATTTAATGTAAATTTCCAAAAAAATATGCATATAATCTCTCCCATATAATTCTATTAATGTATACATAATTTTTATTATTCGAGGTATAAGCAACCTTAATACATATATAAAATTGAAAAAAATGAGGCAACTTTAAACCTCGCAAAGGAGTGGTGATATTTAAATGAATAATTTATAGTAAATGGGTAAAATAGTATGAAAAAAATCTAAAACCAGATTTAGTCGTAAATTAATGTTTTTAATTTTCTATGAATTTTCAACCTGTGCTTTCTTGTTATATCTGCCACAGCCAAAGTGGCAAATCTTAATTATCATTAATTTTTATATTTAGAAAGGATCTTTTATTTGGAGTCTAATTATATATGAGAAAAAAGAGGACCAGAGTTCAATAATCAGCAGATTATTGGTAGAGTCTTTGAGTTAATGATTATGATATATATCATATTATACATATATATATATCTGCTTAGTATCTCCTATTTATCTATTAAAAATACTAGAAAAATTATGACCATGGCTCCAGAGCCAGAGGTTTAGGCCAGAGATTGAGTGTTTGGAGACTCTGAATTCAAACCCAAGTGCCACCAAACAGTAATATTGAAATAATATTTTGAGTTAGTGTAGACAGGCTTATGTTGTGGAAGAAACTTGTGAATCTGAGAAAAATACCTTTTAAATCATCTTTTTTTTCCCTTGCTTTTTAGCAAATGCTTGCCATTTTTCCCATTCTGGTGTAACCACTGGGACACCCATGAAAGAAAACAGGATTGTATGAGGCACGGGATGGATGTACTTCATGGCAGGCTTAAGTAAGCCAGTCTACACTTCCTTGAGGTTCCTTTCTGTCTTTTTGTTCTGTAGGTTCAGAGCTTCATGAGAGGATGGCTGTGTAGAAGAAAATGGAAGACCATTGTGCAAGACTATATTTGTTCTCCACATGCTGAAAGTATGAGGAAGAGAAATCAGATTGTGTTCACCATGGTGGAGGCAGAGTCAGAATATGTGCACCAGCTCTACATCTTGGTCAATGGGTTCCTCCGGCCCCTGCGGATGGCAGCCAGCTCCAAGAAACCCCCCATCAGCCATGATGATGTCAGCAGCATTTTTCTCAATAGGTTTGTTCTTGCATAGATCCATGTTTTGTGAAAAGCTCCCTCCTTCTCTCCTGCTTTCCCTCCCTCCCTCCCTCTTTCTTCCTCTCTTCTTTCATCAGGTACTGGGGAATTGAACCGAAGGCCTCATATATGCTGTGGAAGTACTATACTATTCTTGTGCTTCTATGGGGGATTGTGTGTGTGAAGATATTCCCTCTTACAAACTGAAACATTAACTGCAAAGTAACTGTGGACATTATTGGTAACTTTGATAAGGCGCCAAACCCTGATTAGAGACAACATAGGAGAGAATGGAATAGAAGACAGGAATAAAAGAGAAGGGTATAGAAGAGTCTTTCAAGAAAGGTTATTCTAAAGTGGATCAGAGGACAAAGGATGTAGTTCCACAGTAGAGCTTTTGTCTAAATGTGTGAAATTTAGGTTCAATCTCCAGAACAAAAATAAAATAAATAGGTAATGATAAATAGAGGAGAAAAGTATGATTCAGGCAGAAGAGAGTGTGTTACACTGAAATAGAGTCCTATGGACTTTTCTGCCTGGGGTGGCCTGGAACCTTGATCCTCTTAGTCTCAGCCTCCTATGTCACTAGCATGACAAATGCATGCCACTACACCAGCTATTGATGGAGAAAAGATCTCAAATGAACTTTTCTGCCCAGGCTGATGTTGAACTGTAATCATTTTGAGCTCAGACTCACAAGTAGCTAAGATTACATAGTGGATAGCTTGAAGATGTATACTTTTATAGAGTTGCTTACAAGGTGTTAGTTGTCATAAGTGTTATTAATTAGATTATCTTTCCTTGCTTGTTTGTGAAGCTCCAGGCTGTTCAATTATTTTCAGTTTTAAAAAAATACTAGATGGTGGGCGCTGGTGGCTCATGCCTGTTATTCTAGCTACTCAGAAGGCTGAGATTTGAGGATTGTGGTTCAAAGCCAGCCTGGGAGGGAAAGTCCATGAGACTCTTACCTCCAATTAAGCACTAGAAAACCAGAAGAGGAGCTGTGGCTCAAGATGTAGAGTACTAGCCTTGAGCTGAAGAGCTCAGGGACAGCACCCAGGCCCAGAGTTCAAGACCTACGACAAACAAAACAACAACAACAACAACAACAAACTAGATAAGTACTTATTCCTAGTATATGTCACCAATGCAAAAGAATAGTTATTAAGAAGATACAAATATGATGTAGGTACAAATAACAACAATCAATGCAAAACATCTTACTACTAACGCACATCATTTAGTTACATCGTAAAGTAAAACCATGACAATTTGATGTGACATGACATTATTTTCAGTTTTGACACAGAGTTTATACTTAACTAAAAGTAATCTACCTAATTATGTATAGCATCAATTCACCTGTTTTCTGATTATTCAGGCAGGAATCAAAATATGAAAGTAAATGTATCAATTAGTTTTCAATGTAGGAGTGAGTAAGCTCTCTCTGACTGGAGGAAATTCTCTGTTTATAGAATTTTTTGGAAAGCGTGGAGAATTAACACTGTCTGTAGGGTCTTGAATTTAAGGGCATGACATCAGAGATGTGATCCAGGGGCTACAAACCACGGCCAGTCCCCCAGCCTCTGAAGTTTGTTACCAGAAACTAAAATGCTGAGGCTTAGTGGTAAAATTGCCCCTCCCCTCCCAATACATCTCCTTTACTGACTTTCAACAACAAAAGAATGGTATCTACTTATACCTTCCTTTTTTATTATTAATTTACTTTATTGTTATTATAGAGGTGATACATAGAGGGATTACAGTTACATGAGTCAGGTAACAAGTACATTTCCTTTTGTATAGTGGCTTCTGTTCCTTTATTCTCTCCCTCCACCTGTCTCTGCCCACAAGTTGTATAGTTCACTTTCATTAGCATCCAGTGAGCTTCATGGCTGCAAGTTTTCACTCTTGTTCCTTTGAATTCTGTACCCTCCTCCTACCCTTCTGAAGACATATACTTGAATATACCATACCTACGGTGAAGAAGACAGAGTCATCAAGAACTAAAATAGTAAAGAAAGAAAGGAAGAAAAAGAAAAAGGAGGCCTCTTGTTTCTGTATCTTGGAGTTTGTTTCAGCATGTATATTATTTTATGTAAATATGAAGAGGCACTTAGGCATTGGGCCTTTGTGTTCCTCTCTTAAGATTATCCTTTATTGATCTCACTATGTATGAGTATCTAGACTCTTGTATAACTTATCATATGCCAGTGTATTTTAGACCTAATTTCCACATATGAGAGAGAACATGCACCATTTGTCTCGCTGAGCCTCACTTACCATGATTTGTTCTAGTTCCACCCATTTCCCTACAAATAACATTATTTTATCTTTCTAATGGCTGTTTAAAATTCCATTGTGTATAAGCAGTGAACGCAGATGTGCAGGTGTCTTTATTATATCCTGTCTCATGATGTTAATGATAGATACCTGGCAGTGGTATGGCTGGGACGTAGGGAAGATCTATGTTTACTTTTTTGAGGAACCTCCAGACAGCTGTCCAGAGTAGTTGTACTAGTTTACATCCCCACCAACTGTGTAGTAGGGTTTCTTTCCCCCTCTATCCCTGCCAACATTTGTTGTTCAAATTTACACTGTTGGCCAATCTAACTGAGTTGAGATGAATCTCTGAGTTGTTTTGATTTGCATTTCCTTTTTGGACATGGATGATGAGCATTTCCTCATGTGTCTCTTTGCCATTCTTACCTCTTCTTCTGAGAAGTCTCTTCTTAGCTCTTTGCCCATTTAGTGATTGGTTTATTAGGTTTGGGAGGGGTTAGTTTCTTGAGCTCTTTGTACATATTGGATATGTAGCTTTTGTCTGATATATTGTTGATAAAGATCTCCTGGTCTGTTGATGCTGGGAAAACCGGGCAACCTTATGCAGAAAACTAAAAGTGGATTCCTGTTTGTTATCAGGCACTAATAGCAATTCAAAGTGGATCAAAGACCTCACATCAGACCCAAAACTTTAAAACTACTGCGAGAGAGTAGGGGGGAGCTTATAGGGATCATAGGAAATGTAGAACTTAGAGGTATAGGTAGAAATTTCTTGAAATGAGTCCCAGAGGCACCACAGATAGGATGGAAACTTGACAAGTAGGACTTATCAATCAAAATGAAGTTTCTGCGCAGCTAAGGACATGGATACTTCTATCTTTCTTGTCTTGTCAAGTGTATATCCTACTGGTAGAAGTGTATTTACATCCAGAATGTAGCTGCCAGGGAGTCTGGGAAATGTAATTTTAGCTCACTTCCATCTCTGACTAAGAGGATGGAAGTCAATTGAAAGACTAATTTATAATACCTGTTAAAGGACATTTGATTGAAATCCTTGAACATCACATACTACTTAAACTTTCTTTAAAAGAAGAAAGTCACAGTGTCAAATTTTGTTTTTGTTTTAATGGACTCTTTGGAAGTAGGGAGAATTTATCCTGATATTTATTGTTGTGAAATTTGACCTACAACACACCAAGAGCTCTTCCTGAAAAGAATAATTATGTTTTCCTTCAGAAAAGGCTTCAATAGCTTATTCTAATTAAGAGAGAGCAAATTATATTTGACTCTGGAAACTATCCATAGCCCTTTTAGAATGTTAGATCCTTAATTTATGTATAATTCTCATTTTAGTATCTCTGGATAGGCCCCACTATTTTCAGAAGATAATGCTATATTTCTGTCTTAACTATCTTAGAAGTACAGTAGAGTTCTGTGATTTTTTTTTGCTATGGATTTTTTTTCCTCCTTGTCAAAACTCATTTCAATAAAAGAGAAACCTTTCCTTGCATTTTCTAGAATCAAATAGGAAAAGACAAAGGATCATAACTTTAATTTTCTGATTATCAGTTGAAGTGCTTCATTCTAACAGTAGAAAGCTCACTTTTAAATGATGAAGAGGGTATGACAACAGTTTGATATTTCTTATGTTCTACTGTTTAAGGCTTATGTTGGAGTTTTCTTTGGGTTTTGTTGCAGTTCTATAAAAGAGAAATTGCTTTATGAAGGCTAATACAACCCATGTTATTATTGTACAGTTTGGAGTCTCTATAAACTAGTGTTCTGTGTATACAATATGCTTTAAGCACTTACTGGGTTCTATTGACAAAGTAATCACTTTACAGAGACTAAATTGTATCTTTTTTGTATTTTATAGTGAAACAATCATGTTTCTTCATGAAATATTTCATCAAGGACTGAAGGCAAGGATAGCAAATTGGCCTACTTTAATTTTAGGTAAGTGCGTTCTTTGAAGATAATTTTTTTTTCTTCCAGAATGATTACAATTACATTTATGCATTATTCTGAGTTGCCTGAAGTTTACTTTTGACCTGTGAACTTCTGTAAGCAGAAGTTTGGGGGTCTTTTGGGCCCTGTCTTAGAAGTTCCTTTCACCCCTTCTCCTGGTCTGTCATAGGTCATTTAGGACTGATGTCACATTTTATCCCAGAGTAGGTTTTCCCTAATCTGTCATTTAACATGAGCACTGAGACCCGTGCAAGTATGACACTTAATTCTGGTAGGCAGAACAAAGCAATCTTTGCTCTTTGATCTTCCCATTGAATGTAGATAATTTACCAAGCAGCAAGGGAAACAGCCATGTTTTCTTCTCTTTTCCAGCTGATCTATTTGATATTTTGCTGCCCATGCTAAACATTTATCAAGAATTTGTGCGTAATCACCAGTACAGTCTCCAAGTACTCGCCAACTGTAAGCAAAACAGAGATTTTGACAAACTCTTAAAACAATATGAAGCCAACCCTGCCTGTGAGGGGAGGATGCTGGAAACATTCTTGACCTACCCAATGTTTCAGGTAAATCCATTGCTGTGCATCTTATAAGTCATTGGTTCCAGCTCAATGCTGTGCCCTTAGGGGGCTAGAAGCCTCTGTGAAGTGTGTCTGGGAAGAATTATGCAGCATGTCATCTTCTTAACTTTAGCTCTGAGACAAAAAATATATGACACACATTCTCTCTGTGTATAGTATATGTAGAAGACCAGGCATTTAAAAGTGTGTGTGTGTGTGTGTGTGTGTGTGTGTGTGTGTGTGTTGCTAGTTATTGACCATAGAGTTATGTAAATATGGAGCAAGTGCTTTTTGCTCAGCTATATCCCCAAACCAGAAAACAAGCATTTTTAAAGTACATAATTCAAGAATGGTGTTGCTTTATAAGTAACACCATTTTCTCCTCATAAAAAGATTCCACACAGACCTCTTTCATACAGTCTCCTCCTCCAGCATGTTTAAAAATATTATTAGGTTTACAGAAATAGGATTTTGTGCAAATGTTCCAGTTTATGCCGGTTGCATAAAAGGTTCCTGGGGACTGAAGTGACTGCTGGGATGGTCTCTTTGTTTTGCATTCTGTCTTCCCACCCCATCATGATGGTTGATGAGTTTCCTTTGGCTGGAGCCAAGGGAAGGCCTCTTTGGTCACTGAGGCTGTGAAGATCTCAGAGCCAGAAGTCACTGGCTAGGCCTGGGGACTGTTGGCGCCTGGTTTAGTAGCCTCACTGAGGTAGGCCAAGATCCAGAGTTCACTTTGGAAGATGAGAGAAATGCATGGGATCAAGTATACTTGCACTCATTCCTGGATCTAGGGCTTTGCCACTCAGAGCTCTGTCTGAATTAAGTAATCTTAGGGGCCAAAACATGCATTGGATCTTTTGCTCCTTTGAAATATGTCGATTCTGTTCTTTTGGAAAGGCATTGAATGTTCCCATTGTGGAATTTATGGGGCTTCTGGCAAGACCTCCAGATTGTCATGTGGTAAACCAATTGTACTGAGCATGTGTTGTGGTTATGGTGGACTGCTTTGTCCCACTAAGCAATCATCTCTGACCTTGGGCCAATCATTTTGTAGGCTTAGAATGAAATGTCGTTGTGGTCCATAATTGTTTGCCTGAAAACTCTGTCTTTCTCAAAACCCTGGAAGATGTCATAGAAGTGTAGAAGATTTTTAAAAAAGGATACATTTGAAGCCATTTAAGTGTAATGAAGTTTCATAATGTTCTATCTTTTTCATGGAACTAAATTGTTCAAACTATTTGCTTCTCTGAAGAAATATTTCACAATAAAAATTTCAGACTTTGATTGTACCATATCCATAATTGGAATTTGAGGGTTTATTTACAGTGAAGCATTTTATGTAGTTTACTAATCGGTGGTTTTATTTTAATTTTCAACACTTTTCTCTAGGTGATGATTCTCCAAATTGTACCTGTCAGTAGGTCAAGGCAGGTGAATATTATAAAGGTGGAGTTATGAAAGAGGCGTAGAACATCTAGAGAAGTTCTTAGTTGTCTTTCTGATTCCGTGCTAGTTTCAGGTTATGTAATTCCCTCTTACTGTGATTTTCTTGTGTTTTTCTTTTTCTTTTTATTTGTGTTTGCTGGTACTGGGAGGCTTGAACACAGGGCCTCGCACTCTTGTTTTGATTTTTTGCTCAAGGTTAACACTGTACCACTTGAGACATACCTTCACTTCTGGCTTTTTGCTGGTCAATTGGAGTTAAGAGTCCTGCAGACTTTTCTGCCACTGCTAGCTCTCTTGATGTTTTAAGTGGCAGAACTACATTTGTTCCGTAAACAAGGGGCCTAAAAACAGTTGAATACAGGGCCTTAGAAAGGTCTTCGGATTCCTTAAGAATGGTGAGATGCTCTTTCACCATCTTCCCTTTCTCCTCCTAGAGTTTGAGCCCAATAAAAGTGACTAAGCATTTTAATTGATGCCAGCACATCCCCATAGTAAATAACACTGGACTGGGAACACACTTCTTACTCTAATGGAGGCACCTGAGCTCTGCTTATTTCTAAGACTTCTGCTTTCTGACTGTTGTCCTGGGAGACTTTGTTGTCTGGACAGTTTAATTGAGCAATCATGTGGTGTTGCAGAACATAGGGTTAGCTAGGAACCCCCCTCCCATACTGTAGTGACCTCAAGCCCAAGAATTTAGTGGAAAGGTCAGATGTTAAGATTATTTGGCTTCTTCCAGACCAGAGTAACCTAAACTTTGTGAAAGCCATGGCTCTGGGAGAAGCTATAAACTAAAAGAATTTATCTGAAATTGGCTCAATTGCAGGACATAAGCAAATAGAAAGAACACTAAATTGTGCTTATTTGTTTTATTACAATGTAGAAGAGAGTAAGAGGAGAAATCATAGAGTGCTGCATGTAGATCTTGTGGTCCTTTGTATATCTCCTCTGTCTTCAGTTGGTGGCTTTTCAGCCTGCCTTATTTCAAGGAGTGAGAATATGAAATGTTTGTGGGGAGGGGGTGGAGCATTTCCCTGTCTAGAAGCCTGAAGGCTTATTTCTTACTAGATTCACTGGTTTGGTGTGGTTCTTTCATTAATGAGGTAGAATAGTCATGAAGATATACTCTCTCAGAGCCTGGGATGCATCAAGTTTCCTCTACACACACTGAATTGCAGGAATATCTCCTTGCCTCCACCTTGCTCCTGTAGAGGTGGAAACTTTTGTATTAATCTAGGGCACCATGAAGAGGTGACCTTTAATCATACTGCTAAGAGGAGGCTCTGAAGTCAAACTGATTTGAGCTCAGATATGAGCACACAGGTTGGTGTAGGTGTGAGGGAGAGCAGATGGTTATTGCCTACTTCCTATTGAATCATTTGATTGATTATTAGTGTTACTGAACAATGGAACTATGGAGTAATTATAGAATATTTTTGGGGGGGGGTCCGGTCGTGGGGCCTGAACTCTGGGCCTGGGCGCTGTCCCTCAGCTCTTCAGCTCAAGGCTAGCGCTCTACTACTTGAGCCACAGCGCCACTTCCGGCTTTTTTCTTTTTGCTTATGTAGTGCTGAGGAATCGAACCAGGGCCTCATGCATGCAAGGCAAGTGCTCTACCACTGAGCCACTTTCCCAGCCCCTAATTGTAGAATTTTTATGATGCAGCAACATTATTCCCAATGGGACATCTAGACTCGTAAGTCCAAGTGTTACCAAGAAAATTTTTAATGGAAAATAATATAGATATTAATAAAAATTTTTATTTAGCAAACACATAGGCTTGGGTGGTACTATTTAAATTGGCTTTGACTACTCATCTATTTATTAGGATACATATGTTTTAGAAGTCTATAAGCAAGTTGATTATGCAATCTGCTACTGACAAGACCAGCACTGATAGGTGTCATTATGCAATTAGTGACTGTCATTGGAGAAGTAATTAACATAGAATGATTAATATTAATTAATATAGAGGTAATTAATACAGAGTAAATAAAATTAATAGTAATTAATAGAGCTAATTAGTATAACATAATTAATGTTAACCAGGTAGCATTAATTAATATTAGTTTGACCAACATAGAGTAACTAGTATCTGTTCATTGTTAAAGTCAGTATGTATTGAATTTCAGCAGCCACTGTGATTATGGAGTTTCTCTCTCAACCTATTGGCAATCAGCTCTTGCCTATACCAATGAGCTCTTTTTAGAGTAATTAATTTCTCTGCAGAAATGTCTCTCCCTGCTTTTTTGGCAGTGCTAGCATTTATTTGTTTGTGGAAAGGGCCAGTTACCGAATTCAGCTCCATCCATTTGAATCTTAGCCAGGGAGATCTTTAAAATAGATTTCCCTAATGGAGGAGGATCATGAAGCTATTGACTAAACTTAGTTTTGTGTGGTTGCAGTACATTGTAAGTAGTCAGATTCTCCCACTCCTTCACCTCTGTTATAAAAAAAAATGGGTACACTAGCTGTTGATTGCTCAGTTTTCTGTGGAACTAGTAACTCTACTGCAAACTGTTATCCATCATAGGATTGTGCCACAAAAAGTGATATCTAAAAGCATCTAGATCCCAGAAGACTACAAGATATCATTGAAGGTGGTTTTGGTGAGAATTATGTAATGAAGAGAGCAGTGTCTCCTGTGTTTCCCCCTTCTAAGAGTTCGACCCTCTTAGTTGTTCTTGACTGTGCTGCCAGAGGCCTTGACTTGGCCATAGAGCTTAAGTTCTGTATCTGTGTCATAGGTGACTGAAATGTGTGCTAATATACAAAATATTAATAAATGGACCATAAAGGCCACCACCTGCATGAGAGAAAAAGCAGGTCCACAAACAGGCCACCAGATCACCAGATAGATTCTCCCTCTGGGGCTTCACACAGGGGTCTGGCAAGCTGTTTTCTGTCCTTATTCCCAGAGATCCTTATTAGTACTGACTAAGACCCCAATCCTACAGAAGTGACCCACTGGGGTGTGATCCTTAAGGGAAATACTGTAGGAGAGTCCCACAGCTAGCTCTGCCATTTGCCAAGTGGCCACCTTGGACAAGTCACTGGACCTCGTCCCACTCCATTATTTTACTTGGAGAGTAGATAAGTAATTTTACATCCATGGATGTGTCTGCAAAGTCTGAAGCATTCTCAGCTGCACAGTAGGCAGGTTTGTGGAAGCTGTTGTTCATGTGTGCTACTAAAATTAAACTCACAATTCATGCTTCCTAAAAGTACTCTGTTTTGTAAGTCAGGAAGATAAATATGTGTACTGATAAACTGTAATTTAAGTTAGATCTCTACCATGTCCTATTAAAATCCTGATATGATTGGTGGTGTTTCTGCCTTTGATAGAATTCAGGTAGAAAAAGTACAAATAAGCCGGGTGCCTGTGGCTCACGCCTCTAATCCTAGCTACTCAAGAGGCTGAGATCTGAGGATCGCGGTTCAAAGCCAGCCTGGGCAGGAAAGTTCATGAGACTCTTATCTCCAATAAACCACTAGAAAACTGGAAGTGGTGCTGTGGCTCAAGCGGTAGAGCGCTCACTTTGAGCTGAAGAGCTCAAGGACAGCGCCCAAGCCTAGAGTTCAAGCCCTATGACCGACCAAAATAAAAAGGTACAAATAAATAAATAATCTAAGTAGACAGTAGTTTTAGAGATGGATCAGAATGTAGTAAGGGAGAGATTAATGCCATTGTATTGTCAATTTTTAAAAATTATAAAGATAAATAAAATATAGGCTCAAGTTACCTGGTGATAGCTCTAACTTTCCCTATGTGCAAATTTCCAAAAACCAAAGCAAAAAATAATAAAATATTAAATGTAAAATATTAAAGAAACAATTTTTTGTACTTGAAGACTTCATTTATTACTACCTTTAATTTGGTGATAATCATACTCTAGCTGTTATTTTTATTAGCATCAATTAGTTGCACAAAGGCTTTAATTTTAGCATGCTTATTTGTGTATACAATAATACATCTTGATCAGAATCATCCATCATTCTCCCTCTTCCCTTCTCTTCCTTCCTAAACCCTTGTAGTTTTACTTTATTCTCCTTCTGTCCCCCTCTTAGTCCACTCCCACTAGTCCTGACACTCCAGACATGTTTAAATTCTAATCCTAGCATTCATATTTCTGTAGCTACCTTTTCTTATGTTCTGGGTGAAGTCTTTTTTGGGGTGTATGTGTGAAGTTTTGCATAGAGAATTCCCCATACATTCCTTTAAAGGATTATTTGTAAAACAATTAAATTTATGACACTAGAGATCAGCTTCTCAGAGACGATGGCACTGCAAAGAGCGTCTCCATGTCACTCCTCCTCACCTCTTGCTCAAATTGGCTTTTGTTTCATTTAGATCCCTAGATATATCATCACGCTGCATGAACTCCTGGCTCACACACCTCATGAGCATGTGGAGAGAAAAAGTCTGGAGTTTGCTAAGTCAAAACTGGAGGAACTGTCCAGGTATGCAGAGAGTTTGTAATAAAGTCTTGTGATGGCAAAGCAGCAACTTAGTCTCCTTTGGGCACCTATTATGCATGTTTCAAAGATCAGGGAGTAAAATATAAACCCAATTCTCATATTCATCTTCAATTTAAATGTGGATCTGGATCATCATTCACTTTATTTACTTATGTATTTAACCTGTACAAGTGCTTAAAGTCAGGGATTTACGCTCACA
This sequence comes from Dipodomys spectabilis, assembly GCF_019054845.1. Lineage (NCBI taxonomy): Eukaryota > Metazoa > Chordata > Mammalia > Rodentia > Heteromyidae > Dipodomys > Dipodomys spectabilis. Next base: position 21,049,427 of record NW_024870817.1, on the reverse strand, counting down.
TAGCTTTTTGTGTTCACAGCCGTTGCTCTATCACTTGAGCCATGCCTCTAGCCAGCATTTTGCTGCATAATTGCAGATAGTCTCTTGGACTTTTCCTCCTTGCTTGACTTTGAACCATGATCCTTCAAGTCTCAGCCTCCTAAGCAATGTTTTATAGCATGTGAATTTATGTAACTGAGATTAGGTAAAATTTGGTTTAAATTTGGAAATATTCACAATTTTCCTTCAAACTGGAAAAAAATAGCATTCAGCTGCATTTTGCTATTCATATTTGGCAAAAAAAGCTACAGAACTTAGAATTTGCATTTCTTTTTCTTTTCTTTTTCCAATTGCTTTTCGTTTTGGTACCACTGGAGTTTGAACTCAGGCATTCATAGTTGCAGGCACTCCTCTGCTTGAGCCATGTCTCAGTTTCCCAGTTTGCATTTTTTGATGACTTTTCATTGTTGTTGGAAGTTATTTATGTCTATGTTCCTTTAGATTATATGGGATAAATTTATTTTCTTTCTAAGGAGTACTTCAATGGAGCTAGCTATGTATAAAATGATAGGTTGTTTTCATGTTGCATGCAGAGCCAGCATTCCCAAGCTACTCACTGACGGCTGAGTTGTTTATCATTTATAATCATCTCATGTATTGACCTTGCTTTGGCCAATGCACGAGATGACTGAAAATTCTCAGCATGTTCCATATGCTTTGAACTTGTACCAATTTAATCAAAGCAAGTTCAGAATCAAGCTTCCTAGCTGAAGCTCTTCTTTGCCTATGCCCTGGGACAATAGCTAATATCTCTTGCTGTGATCCTGTCTGCATTGTGTCTGACAGGGTGATGCATGATGAAGTGAGTGACACTGAAAACATAAGGAAAAACCTTGCTATTGAAAGAATGATAGTGGAGGGCTGTGATATTTTGCTGGACACCAGCCAAACTTTCATCCGCCAAGGTAAGTTCTTGTCATATAGATCCATGACCTTTGGGATCTGTGTAGCAGAAGCAGGGATGCATTCTGGAGCAGGCCTCATTTAACTGTGTGATTGGTGCAGTTCATGGAGAACATCCTCATGGCCTTATCCGAGGCTGTGGTTGAGGCCCACCTCTGTGCTGTTTCTTTTCAGGGGCCATGAATAACAGCAACACAATAATAGTAAAGCACGAGTGGGATAGTAAGTTACACTCTGGCTGGACTCTTCTCCTCAGTGGACCAGACATTCTCTGCAGCTTCATGGAAGACAGATCGGTTTGGCCAATGGAAGTGGCAATGCAAGGTGGTGATGATATCCAGACAAAGGTCCAAGAGAAACTTGCGTACCTCAAAGCCCTTTCACACAAAAGTGAAGACAATGTCCGAAGTGAAAATAGCTGTTTCTTGTTCCCATTTCTCATCAGCACTTCTGGAGCAGCCCTATGACATAATTTCATTCAAGTGGTGACATCCGTTAGCAGATAGAATCTTTCCTGGTAGATCGCTGACATGCTTTGGTCATGGTGAAGCTATTGTGCGTGGAGAGCAGGCTTTGGGGACATCACCCAGTAATTTCACTTTTGAAACAATGAAGATATTTGTGCCAGAAAGTGGAGAAGCAACAACCTGGCAGAGTACCTTCCTTCTCAACTCCTTTTTCTCCCCCTCACATTATCAGTAGTCAATGACATCTCAAGTTCCTGTTACGTGCTTAGATATTTTGGGAAAGCAGGGCATGTTCTTATAATGGTTTGGGACAATCAATATGCTATATTGATTACATTTACAATTTTGAATTTGGTGATGAGTGGAACATGAATTCAGATCTCAAAGTAATCATGACATTTTTGTGGTTATAGCGTGCCAATGTCCTTTGAAGAGATTTGTCTACCATAGTGTGCTGTAAAACCAGTTTTTTTTATTAACCACATCAAAAAAGACATTGTGCTGTGCACATTAATTTTTGCACAGACTTCTTAAAATGTTTAATGCATGCCATTCTATTTTCCATTATTTATTTACAACAAGAGAAATCAAACATATGTTAGAGTTTGGAAGTATATTTTAGGAAATATATGCCGGTTCCCATTTTCAGCTATTTTTTCTTTAAATAATAGTGGATTACAATGACAACATTGGGTTTTTGCAGTTCCACTTGGATTCTCTGCACAGTGCCCCTTTCTTGGCTTTGTGCTTGCTAAATACTTTGTATTTGTACATTCACCTACCAGAAGCCAGGAACCTTGGGATATTTATAAGGGCCATTTGGATACTTAAAATTCTATTCACAGGCCATACAAAATTATCAACATGGGCAACCAATGAGAAGTATATGAAATGTGTGTGTGTGTGTGTGTGTGTGTGTGTGTCTTATAATGTACCAAATGATTTTGACTGAGTATTCCAACCCTTGATATCACTTATGTGCCTAGGGCAGGTCTTAACAGGCTTATGTCAGATACCTTTAAGAGCCTTTTGTAAATCCTTCCACTTTCTGCCCATCCTCAAGTTAACATGAATCAACCTTCCTTTCCACTTCCAATATCTTTTGCTCTTTGTGCATGGATTCTGTCATTCTCTATATAGGTATCTGTCTGCATGCCTTTCTATCTATGAGCTCCAAAGGGCAATATTTATGAATTCTTTCTGCTTCAGCTTGTCTAAAATGATGTTTACATTATAGTTGCCTGTACAATGGGCAATGAAGTAAATTGAACTATTTATTGGATTGTAATCTGTTTGTAAGTTATAATATTTTATTTTTATTTGCTACTTTTTCTTGCATCTGGAGTTCACCAAAGATGCCTATTAACTTACTTGTATTTTATAATATGGGAGAATGGAAACACAAATTTCTCTCATGAGCATGTAACTTCTTAAAGGACTTTTGGTTTGATGGTGTAATTACCCATAAACGTTTAATATATTTCTTAGATTGTACAAGTGAGTTTGTAAATGTACCATACTAAGAAATGTTGGAATGTTGACATGTCAAATACATTGAATGTCTTTTTTTATTGCACTTGGAGAAAAAAAAATCATGTGTCACTTAAAGTCATGTCTATATGTTATTTATTCCTTATTACATATCTTATTTAAGGCACTCTTTGAGTTTTTATTGTTTCTTTCTGGTGTTACTATATTAAGGTCAATATGGCCATTTGCCTTTCAGCAGTATTTTTCTGCATGCTTGATCTAGTTAGTGTGCTAGTAATCATTCAATAAAGGTGTTTCTAAATGCTGGATGCTCATCTGAAAGTAGAAAGTGCTCAGTTATAGACAATTTAGAAAGTTTGCACTGTTTTGGGAACTTCTCTTCAATTTTTTTACTGCTGAGTGGAATTAAGAAGAAGGCATTAACCAGGCCTGAAGGGCATTCTGTAAAAAAGGCAGAACTCCTGCTGTAGGTCAGCCCCAATTATTAGATAAACTGGTGATCTGGATGCCAAGAACCAGGCCATAGGAATGGTTTGATGCTAAGGAATTACTAAGTCAATACCATCTCTCTATTTTGTATTAACTAAAGTGGAATCTTTTCTTCAAGTTTCCTGGCTATGCTGAAATATAAATGTCAAACATAAAACTGAATGTTAAAACAAGTCTACATAAAATTCTTTTAACAAATATTTATTTTTATAAGCCCATTCATGTTGAAACTTACTTTTAATTCATATAGAGTTTTGTCCATACATAGTATATGTAGTTATAGATCATACACATTAATGCGTAGTTGCCAAGGAAATGTTTATTTTTTTAACCTCAAAGTGGAAATTCACAGTAATTGCTAATATGTATGCTAGCAGTGTATTTTGTAATTTCTGAGTTAGAAAGTTACTAAATTGCTAGATGCATTTGTCAATGAGCTCATTATTATTGACTTTTTACAGACCTGGTTATTAGTTTTCTGAAAATGGCAGTCTAACCCATTTGTCTACTCAGACATGGGTCTAATCTTGTCCTTCAATAAGCCTAACTAATCTACCTGGAAGACTCGGGCTCAAGCCAGAATTGTCATTGTCTTAGGCCATCCTTTACCCTTCTAAGTACTACTTTCTTATGCTGTTAAATTCCCTTCCGTATCCTAACTTGGTTCCTTAGATGGGGATGATTTGGGGAGAGCTACTTATTATGTCTCTGGCCTCAGTTTTCCCACATGGAAAAATGGAGAAATTATGCCTTCTGAAAAACTTCTGGCTTTGACACCATACTGTTACTCTTGTGAGGACAACTTATTAACTTTTCTAACTTTTTGCCTTCTGCTTCCTATATACCTCCTCTACATTTTAAATTTAATTCTGCGAGTTATATGAGTTGTCTATCAGTTTGCTCCCACCTATGCTGCCTCCTCCATCCACTCCCTTCTTGTCCAATCACTTCCCTAGAGCTTTCTCTTGGCCCTTTGTTCCTCACTCTGGTTGCCACCCCCAGGCTGGTTCTATGCTATTCTTTGGGCCCAGAATAACTGCCTACTCTCTGTCTGTCATGCATCCCACCTAAACACTCAACTAAATAGATGATATGAGATCAGGGCATAGACCCTTAGTCCTTTATCACCCAGCACATTTTTTTTCTACCTTGTTAAGGGTAGAAGCCATTTGGAAAACTCATATGTGAAGATTGTGACTCACAATCACAGTTTTATTGTCTTACGTATGTATGTTCTTTTTATAAAGAACTTCGATGTTTTTCCACTAATAGAAGTAATCTGTGCTTGTTTAAAATATCATGAAACTTCAACACATATGAAGAAGAAAATAAAATTGCTGCAGTCTCCTCTCTTAGTGATGACCACTGTTAAAACTTAAGGGCTGAATATATGTATATATATATATATATTATTATTTATGTAATGATTTTTAAAATTATGCCAGTACTGGCTTTCAACCAGGGGCACTCCATCTCAATTGGCTTTTTAGCTCAAGGATAACACTCTTCCACTTGAGCCATACTCTCATGGACTTGGAGATGAGAGTCTCATGGATTTTTCTGCCCAGCCTGGTTTCAGACTTCAATCCTCAGATGTCAGTTTCCTGAGTAACTAGTATTACAGGCACGAGCAACAAATGTTCACCCCATTTAATGGTTGTTATGAGGTTGAAAGAAGCTGGTGCATTTGGGGTAGGTCATGGATTAAACAAATACAAGAAATATTCCCTAGGAGATGGGACAAGTCTAAACCCAAAGCATTTTCCAGGAATCTGTCTTCTTACTTTTGATTTGATATTTAACAGAGATTAGAATTTTATTTTATAGGGCCATGGAGGTTATTATTAGAGTACAGTCTAAAATATACTAGAAGTAATCTTGATATTATATAAAGTATGCCCATTAACTTCTCATTTCAAATGAAAGATAGCTCATGTGAGTGTTCTGCTTTTATGTGGTTTATTACACAAAGAATTTTTATCATACATAATTTCTTTATGGTTTCTTTTTATTAGTGTATATTTATACAAAGTAATGGTTTCATTGATTCACATATAACTTAAAAGCAACTGTCCTTTTAAAACTGGTCCTTTAAAAAGAGCTGTTCCTTACTGAATTACATAGAAATATGTAACTCATGTATTTTTTATAATATGCATGCACTATGCCCTCTTTTAAATCAAAAGTATACTCTAATCATATTCTATTTATCTATTTTCATTGCTTCAAGGAGAATAAATTCTATATGCTTTTATGTAACTTCAGAATTTGTATGGTATCATTATGAATGAATTTCCTGGTTTTAGATCACTGAGGACAAGAGGAAGAAGTGCCTATTCTTTAAATTAAATTGACCTTTTAAACTTCTGTTTCAGTTTATAGATGAGAAATCAATTCTAAAGTATTTTACAAAAGGGAACACATCAATCTTAAATACAGTTTTTTTGTCTTCTCAGAGTGTGGAAAATGTATTTGTTCTGATAGTACATCAAATAAATCCTTGGTGTCTTAGGAAACAGGCCCCCTTGTTTATTTTCAAGGGCATAGTCCTCACTTGGCAGAACTTTAATTGCTATGTATTCTTCACTTCTGTAACCACCAGGTTCTCTTATTCAAGTACCTTCAGTTGAGAGGGGAAAACTTAGTAAAGTTCGTCTGGGTTCATTGTCTTTGAAAAAGGAAGGAGAGAGACAGTGCTTCTTATTTACAAAACACTTTTTAATTTGTACAAGAAGTTCAGGAGGAAAGCTTCATCTGCTGAAGGTATGGGTTTTTCTATAGTTATTCCATTTATTCTATGTTCCCAATGGTTTAGAGGTTATCTCTATGATGACTTCCATGCCTTGCTATTGTCATAAAACAGATGGCCATGATTGTACAAAGAGTGAGATAATGGATGGTTAAGAACTCTTTTACTTTGTTGTCATTTGGATTCAGAGTAATAGAAATTAATTGTAAGTGGACATTCTCATAACCAACTACAATTCAAATCATAACCTGGACAAAATTAGGACTAGTTGATGGTTGCTACTAAAATGGTGTGAAAACATTATAGTGCTCTGATGGAATGTTTGCTCACTGCAACCTGTGGCAACCTGTGGTCTGGAACTTGCTTCCTGTTTTTGTTAATAAAGGTTCATTGGAACACAACCCCACTGATTTGTTTATAAATTGTCCTTAGCTGCTTTCATGTTAAAATGGTAGAGTTAGATAGTTGTGATAAAAATGAAATGGCTTTAAATTATTTCCAATCTGTATCTTTATAGAAAAGGTGTTTTTTTCCTGGCTAAATGCTGTTACTATTGCCTATATATATTACTCAATGCTTCCTACTGACTTGGTGGGTTCAACTCTGTTGAGCTATCTTTGTTGCTATCTAAAGTCACCAGGATACTGGCCACAGTCCTGTAGATGGAGTCACTACAGTTTACAAACATTCATAACAATAATGGTATGCAAGGGAAAATTGAATATGACATAAATTAATTATTTTCTATTAATAGATCTAAGTTTGAGTTTGAACTCTGAAAAATGATTTTGATTGAAGAATAACCATGCTTTCTTCTGTGGCAAGCCACAATAAGATTACAAATCAGAACTTCCCAACTTACACAGGACCTTTGGCCTCTTAATGACAAATTGGTTTGTTTCCAGACAGGTGGAGTTCTCTCTCTCATAGAGTGCACGTTGATTGAGGAGCCTGATGCAAGTGATGATGACTGTAAGTCACATTCTATTGCTCTGAATTAGGTTAGGATAAAAAATAAAATTCCATAGCTTGATATTTTTTTCTAGTTTAAGGACTCCCAGGGAGACAGAAAAGATGTTGAAGATAAACTCCCTAAAGTCATTTGTCTGTTGGGCATTGAACCTGTGATCCTTGTCAAACCATCTTTGGGAGTTGATAGTCTCCTGAATTTGTGTCATGATAGTGACCTCTCTGTGGCAGGCACAGGGAAAAAAAGAAAAGTTTAATTAAAGTATTAGATATCTGTGCAATATGGAAATTAAACATGATATGAGAAGATTGGGATGTAGTCATGAATAACTTACTGACCTCAGCTCTTCCATCTTCCATTATAAACTTAATAAGGCCTTCTCCATTTGCAAGAAACACACTATTGGTGAGAATCTAGACTTGAGTTTACACATACCATAATGGTAGCTATATGGAAGCAGATAGTACTCATATTTTATATTCATAGCTAATTGTTTGGTGTTTGTGTGTTGAAGCCAAAGGTTCTGGGCACATGTTTGGACACCTGGATTTTAAGATAGTGGTGGAACCCCCTGACGCTACTCCTTTCACTGTGGTATTGTTGGCACCTTCACGCCAGGAGAAAGCTGCCTGGATGAGCGATATCAGTCAGGTAAGGTGGCAGCATTTGCCGATATTTAACAATCACAACATAAATATCTAGTGAAGACTTTAAAGGTTATTATGTTAAGAAAAATGAAATCTAGTTGCTGTGGTCACTGCCACTAGTACTGTATATCTTGTTGGGCTGCCATCATTTTGTTGTGATTTTTCTTGTTAAAGTTAATATTTACTTGAAACATAATAATTGCATTTTCGTTCCTGGGCAAATGTAACTCTAGTGCTGACTAGTGTTGCAATTGTCCTGTAATAAGTTCTCCAATGACTGTATTAGCTCTGTGCATGTGTGTGTATGTATGTGTGTGTGTGTGTGTGTGTGTGTGTGTGTGCATGTGCTTATCTATTTAAATACAAAAACAATGAGAGAAACAAAAAACAGAAAACAAGGGTTATGAGAAGTCATGCTTTAAGGAATTACAACATTCTGTGTGGAATATGAAATCTTCAACTGAGGCCTTGTATTTTATGTAGAAAAAAAAGTTAAGGAACAGAATTGGTTGACTTTCCTGGATCAGAAATGTTCAGTCGGGAAGTTGTTGCATTTATTCAGGCAAAGATATTATTTGGAAATATATCAAAACTAGTCAGGACTAGACTTGAGCATTTCTGAATTCAAGTTCGACATGAATTTTGGCTCCATTCACTATTGTAGGGAAAAGTCATTCTGAATAACAAAAATATTAAAATAAGGCTTGAGCCGGGTGCAGCAATATTTAGTCCCAGCTACTTCAGCTGAAGCAAGAGGGGAGATTGAGTCCAGGAGGTCCAGAGCAGCCTGGGCCACAAAATGAAATCCCATTTTAAAATAAAAAGAAAGAAAAAAGAGAAGTAAAGAAAGTCAGTAAGTCTTGAGTTAAATTACCAAGTTCACTTTTATAGTTGCTAAGAAGATTCATATTTATAAACTAACATGTACGACTATTTAAAGGTAATTAAAATGAATATAAAATGAAGACTGGGCTAATGGAAAAGGCGTTTTACTGTTTTTCTTTTCTAAAGAGCTCAGAATAATGTACATATAAAACCTAGGTAAAGAAGTAGTAATATAGTTCTTTGGATATTTAATATTTTTGAATGACTGGCAACTGAAAGGAAAATCGAGAATGAATGGCAATAATGAGTGTTTTACAAGCCTGCTCTCTGTCTCTCTGTCTCTGTCTCTCTCACATATTTAATAGAATTGTATTCTGAAGGGAAACAGAGGTAAGTGTTATTTCATATGTGAGGAATGTGAGATTTGGAAAGCTAAGCATTGTCAAAAGTCAGACAACTGTGTGGCATTAGGTCATATTTAAGCCTTCTTAGTACTCTAAATATCCTGTGTAAGAGAATCTTACGTGGAACTTGGCTTACATATCCCTGTTACTATTCTGACGCTGAATAAATAGCTAGAAGGGAAGCTGTATATTTTCCTAATAAAAGAATGACAGTATCTATTCTTCCACAATTCTTCCATAATTCTTCATGCATAATTGCATTCTTTTTTTTTTTCTTTTTTGGGTCCAGTCGTGGGGCCTGAACTCTGGGCCTGGGCGCTGTCCCTCAGCTCTCAACTCAAGGCTAGTGCTCTACCACTTTGAGCCACAGCACCACTTCTGGCTTTTTTTCTTTTTGCTTATGTGGTGCTGAGGAATTGAACCCAGGGCCTCAGGCATGCAAGGCATGCCTTCCCAGCCACCTTCCCACCTTCCCAGCTCCATAATTGCATTCTTAAGGTGATTTACTGATCCTTTCAGTAACACTTAGCTGCATCAATTAGTACTTCATTACATAATGCGTCCTTGCCTTACGATACTCTCCATCATCCCCTGATTACATAAACAATTATTGAGGAAAGCTTATGTACTTCCAAATCTTCGCAGGTGCCAGGGTATTGCCATGGCTCCTACTCTCAAGACAAGCTAACTCATAATACAGAAAGAAAGTACACAGCTTGACACAACAACATTGCATAGGTGTTGAGAAGCTGTTATCCACAGAAAGACTGGGGAGGAAGAAGAAACAAACATTTCTCTAGATAGTTCTACCTTCTTCTCTATGACATAACTGAAACTCCAAAGATTCAGGGTTGATAAGAGCCTCTGTGACCTTCCTTGTGGTGCCTGATGAGGAACTATGGAGAGAGAAAAACTCCTGGAGTGCAAGTGATTCTATGCCGGGTAAAGAAAGACATTTAAACTTTTGCCTGCTACGTTTGCTATGGCTTGGCAAAGCATTATACTAGCCTTTCACTGCAGTATAAGGCAGCTAACGAAAATTCTTATTGTTGTGAAAGGCAGTGATACCATTATGTGAAACTACTATCTTCAACAGAACATTGATATGGTACGGCTTTGACATTTATGGTTTTATTCATTCAACAAATATATTTATGCAATGACACACTATCCGTCAGGCATTATTCTAACTACTTGTAACATGTCATAAGCAAAAGAAGGCAGCAACAATAAAGAATCCCTGGGTCTTGTATAGCTTGCATTATAATGTGAGATACTGCAAAAAATCATCAATAAATGTATTAAAGGAGTACATGCTATTTTATGGAGGCAGATGATAAGGTAAGATAAAAAGGATTGGGCCATTCAAGGAGGGCTGGGCTTGGTATAGTTTTAGTCTGGTAACCTCATTCTGAAGGAGACATTTAAACAAAGACTAGTAGGTGATGCAGATGCCATATAAAGTTGTGATGAAGGGAAAGTCGCTGCAGAAAGAAGGCAGTGGTGACAAAGACCCTAAAGAAGGAGAATGCTGTCTGTTTGGAGAAAAATGTGAAAGCCAGTGTGGCTGAATTGCAGAGCCTGAGAAGAATAAAAATAGTCAGAGTTCACAGTGGTCAAGCCAGGGCTGAAGCATTTTAGCTTTTACTGAGTGAGAAGAAAGCTATTAAAGAATTTAAGCAAAGGAATTCTGTGATTTGACTTAAATCTTGAAAGGATTACTCACCTGTTGTGGTGAGAAGAGACAGAGGGTGGAGGGAAGGAGTAGATTCATGGATGTGAGGAGACGTTCTTATAGTTGTCCAGGAGGTACGTGCTGAAAGCTTACACCAGCTTGGCAGCAGAGGAGCTGGAGACAATGATTCTGTCCTGGGTTTGTTTTGAGGTAGGGCCAGCAGAGTTCTGTCTTAGGGCTGGATATGAGAGCAAACAAAGGGTCAAGGATGACAAGGATGACAGCAGTGCTTCTTGCTTGAGCAACTGCAAGAAAAGAGCTGCTGTTTACTGATAGAGGATCATCTGCTGAGCAAAGTGACTGGGAGTGAAAACTCAGCTTACTTTGTACATGGTCAAGAAGTCTGTTAGACATCTGAGTGGATGTGTGAAATACACAGTGGAGCATAATTGTATAGGATTTAGAGGAGAGATCTAACTACATCATTAAGGCTTTTTCAAAGTTAGGAGATTATTAAAAACATTCAAGAATGAGTATAGAAGGGGGCACATAATGAGAGAGAGGCCAGGAAAATCAGCAAAGAGGACTAAGAAGGAGCCACTAGGACAGTAGGAGAATGGCCAAAGAGGGTAGCATCCTGAAAACCGAGTGAAGAAAATGCATCAAGGATGAAAAGAGTGGTTCTCTTTCAGCTTCTGCTAAAGGCTGGGTAGGGTTGTGAGTGTTCTGGGATACTTAGGGCTTTTTCCGGTGTGGGGTTTGAATGGTGGGCAATAGAGGCAGAATGCTTTGTTATTGATTGAGCCTAGCCTGCTGCCCAGACACCCATAACTCAACAAGGTTCAGCTTCTGCTTAGGGCATTTTTGTTTTCTGAGAGAGATTGCATACACATTCATGAAAGATGTCAGCCTTTCAAGTATATCTTAGGACATATGAGAGATACATTTCAGTGAGATAAACTCACCGAATGCTTGAAAAAATGTTCAGAATTTGGTTGTGAATATGGAAAAATATGTTCATTAAAAACGAACCAGAAGTATTCCCAAGACCCAGTACACCAAAATGTTTACCCAAGTATTTTCCATTGGTAATTTTTGCTAGGATTACCCGAGGAGTTTTCTTTAAATGCAGGCTTCTGATCCCACATTCCAGATGCCCTTCTCAACTTTATAGGCTTTAAGGAGCTCCATAGATCACTTCCGGCTTCCCTGAAGCCAGATCTATTTCCATCTCTAAAACTCCATGATCCACTCAGAAACACAGTTCAGCTTTCTGTATATAGAACACTATTTTTCTTCTCATCTCATTTATGTCTTTCTATAGCTATACAAGTTATTCATATTGATTCTTCTAATGACTCCATATGTGTGCATATGACATCCATGTGCATTCATGTACTGGGCATATATGTCTCATAAATGTGTATTTTACCACATGAATTTACCACTTTTATATCTGCTTCGAAATAATTCGTCACTGAACCTGTTTCCAAATTTTAGGATTAATATATAATGTGGTGCTAGCATCTTTATGCAGGAGTTTTTGCTCTTTTTAAAGTTCCCTGATGATACCTGTTCCCTAAAGAGTACAAGGCTGGCATAGAGGGCATGAAATAATTTGGCAGACTACATCATTTCTTTAAGAAATACAAAGCTCATAATTTTCCTTCATGCTTAATAAGGTTTCTATATAACTTTCTTTTTTTATTGTGAAAATACTGTACAGAGGGGTTACAATTACATGGGCAAGATAATGAGTACATTTCTTATCAAGCATTGTAGCCTCCTCCTTTGTTTCCCCTTCCCATCCCTTCCCATCCTCCCCCCCACCCCCCCACTCAATCCTCCTCGCCCCCCACCAAAGTTGTAAAATTCATTTTTGACATAACGACTTGTACGTCTCAATGTTGCAATGGGTCCACCTGTATCCCTATTTAAACAATTTGTTTTTTCCCTTCCCCTTCACAAATTATACTGATATCAAATACAGTGAAAGCAGGGGTTATACCATGGGGGAGGGACATACAAAGCAACAAAGAAATAATCTTATAAATGTGGATATAACTTTCTTTTAAGTCCTGCAAATGTTGAGTTATGTTTCATTCATCCCTTTTACCAATAATTTAATGGACAACTAGTTTTTCCTTCTAATGATTTTAATTTACATTTATGCAGTTATTAGAAAGATTAGCGATTTCCCTATTTCTATTTCTTGTCTAATTATACTAGATGGACATTAATTCACATTAATTCCTTATAGACTTGGAAAATGAGTATATTCTTTCCGTTCAAATAACGAATACAATGAATATGATCTCCATTGTTTTATCTTTCAAAGCTTTTGTCACTCATTCTTCAAAATTTTATTTGTGGAATGATTTTTGACACCATCTCGCTAGCCAATGTATCGTGTTATACTCATCATATGTGGTTCTTATTTAAGACAGCAGTGACTCCTGAGTGACAGCCCAAGTTGGGCATAAGGAACTATAAAATTTAAGACTTTTAGCTTTGCCAGGTCTCTCTCTGAAGCAGTAATTTTGAGGAGGAACAATTGCTTGACTGGTTAATTACTCCTTTAGTTATACCAGAAGGGCCATAATTAACTGTTGGTGCCTCCAGCAAAACATGCAAGTGGCTAATAGTCTCAACCAATAATTCTTCCTCTTTTTATCTATTTATAGGGAAGGATTTGAGGGAGAAAATTTGACCATTCATTACAATACAGTACCTTCATCTGTGCTTGTCTCACATTAGTGCATAATAGTGTATTACACAGATTTTTCTGTAATTATGAAAATTAAGTAAAATGTAGAATTAAAATACACCTCTGCACTTCTTGGGCTGGGCAGAAAAATCTCTATTTTGTGCCAAAGTTTAGACCTGCATAGCTAATTTGTGCCTCACTGGACATGCTTGTTCCCTTAAAATAGCTTCTCTGCAACCAAAAAAGAATTTTCTTCTTTAACATAAAAATGGTGAATTTAAAGAAAAATTGACTCTAACCTTTCTTCCTACTATTTAGGAGTATTGAGAATGTAAAATAATCTGGTGACACAGTAGACCACTGACCTTTGAACAGGTGCTGTCTTAGCAAGGCCCTTAAAATGAAAAGAAAGATTCAACATTGGCAAAGGACCAGCTACATCAAAATTACCTGGAGTCTTGTGAACATTCATATAGTTAGTTAGAACTATCTTAGTCATTAAAAACTGAGCTAAACTATCCATGACCTATGAATTCAGTTTCATTATCATATTAATTTCCAGGTTTATTATAATTCACACAAATTCGATAAGACATTTAAAATATTTGATATCCTTCTTATTTTTATGTCCCCCCACCCCACTGAGTTAATTCTATTCATCCCCTGAAGCCTCATCAATTTTCCCCAACAATCAAGATACCTGTTGAGGAGTCTTTAACTCCAATTTCCTCCTTTATCCAATTATACTAAATTTTAATTCTTTCTCAAACTTAAGAAAACACATACATACTAATATAATCATGAATATGCTTGTCCCCTGGTATCCACAGGGAATTGGCTGTTGAATCCCTGGAATACAACATCTAAGGATTTTCAAGACCCTTATAGAAAGTGGTGCAGTATTTCCGTGTCACCTACATGCAGATTCCTGTATACTTTAAGTCACATCTACATTATATATACTAATGAAAACAATAGAGAGTCTGTGAAAACAATTGCTAAATTGTATTGTTAAGAAGCTATAAATAAACTATACCATTTAGGGAACAGTGATGAGAAAGTAAATCTGTATATATTTTCATACAGATGCCTTGTTTTCCACATAATTTCCATGCACAGATGGCTGGATCTACAGTTGCTGAAACCAGAAGAGATGCATGACTAGTGTTCTTATATCATACCTTGCACTATAGTATGTTCACATATGTACTTACATATGAAAGATGCTGCAGGTATTTTTTCTTTTTCAAGACTACTTCCTGCCTTTTCAGGGCAACATTACTTGAAGTTCCAAATGGTCTCAAACTCGTAATCTTCCTGCCTCATCCATGGCATGTGCCACCATGGCCCGTTTGAAGTCCCAAATGGAAGTGATATTAAAGCAGAAATCACTGGTTGAAGTAGAGTTGGTGGATCCTAGCGCCCCTGTTATTTCCTATTACTCTGTCCCTGAAGTGAGCACATTGATATATTATAATATGATCTATGTATCATCTACCTATCTATCCCCCCATTTACTATCCCACAGAGATTGTGTGGCAATTACCAGACTCTGTATAAATAAGGTGTGACTTTTTATTATATGTCTTTTCTTTCTGAGCTTGAAACTTGAACATAAGTGAAAACTTCTTTTTATTCTTGTTGAGAATAACTTGAATGTTTCACATGTGAATCAGAAAGATTTATGAATGAAACTTGACCCTGGATATGAGATGCACAAAAGTAGTCATATAAATTTCTTCTTTTGGATATAAAACATTTATCTCAAGTCACAGCAAGTTTATTGCTGTTTTAGGTCTCCTCTAGCTACAGATGAAAATGTTTGACACATAGGATTAGTAAAATAAAGATTGATTACATAGTGATATTACAGGTAGTTTGTTTCTCTAACCAGAAACAAAAAGTTAACTTAAAGCTAGAGAAGAAGCTTATAAACCTAAGACTTGAGGATGTACAAATGATTTTAGATTGGAAATTGGCCCCAAACCCTAGAATACTTAACATTTAAGAGGACAAAAAATAGCCTTTGACTGTTTAAGTAATCAGAAGCCCTGGTTAAAGCTTGGATCATGGATGGCTGTCACCTCTGTACAATAAGAACTTTAAAAATTTCATCCCTTGGACCAGGAAATAAAAAGGACATTTTGTCTTGGATCATGAATTTTAAAAAGAATCTCATGTAAAAACTTGAATGTATCTCTGGCCTATACATTTAAAATTAGATTTGTAATATTCATATAGTATGAACATTCCAAATGGAGAAATTATTATAAAAGGGACTTTTTATTTTTATTTTTTAATTGTAAAGAAGCTGTACAGAGGGGTTACAGTTACATGAGTAAGGCAATGAGTACATTTTTTGTCGAGCATTGTTACCCCTTCCTAAAAGGGACTTTTAGATTGATGAATTCTTAAGAAGCTTGAAGAAACAAATGCAAATACATTCTGAAAATCAGCTCACAGTATGAGCTCACATAAATATAAATATAAAGAATGAATTTTTAAAAGGACAAAGCTAATATGTCAAAGAATCAAACTGGTAATCCAAAGATCAATGCTGTAGACATCAAAATTACAAAGTTATTGGAAGTAGATAGACTACATCAATCATGCCTAATGAGAAGATTAAGTACTAAATAATAGGATTACAAGGTAATGATCTTTTCACAGAGTGATATATAGAGATGCAATCCTAGATACAGTCCTAGGCCATAAGATATATAGCAGTTAAAATGAATGAAATATACAGATAAGCATAAATAAATCTCAAAGCAATGTTGCATGCAAATTACCATTTATATAAATTTTAAAAAATGAAAATAACATTATGTGCTACAGTGGGAAAATACGTGCATACAAAGTAAAATAAAAAATAAAGCAAAGGGCCTGGCACCAGGGGTTCATGCCTGTAATCCTAGCAACTCAGGAGGCTGAGGTCTGAGAATTGGGGTTTGAAGCTAGCCTAGGCAGGCAAGTCAATTATATTCTTACCTCCAATTAGCCACCAAAAATCCAGAAGTGCAGCTCAAGTAGTAGAATGCTAGCCTTGAGCAAAATCCCATATGGATAACATCCAGCCCCCAAGTTCAAGGCATGGAACTCTCTCCTTTCTCCTTTCAACACACACACAGAGAAATGGAAGAATGTAATGACATAATCAACTATAGGATGGTAATTATTCTGAATTCAAAAGAGGTTACTGGAATTGAAATACTCTGTGTTAGTGGTGTTTTATATCCTTCAAAATAAAAGAATCACCTATAGCAAACATGGAAAAGTGTTAAGTCTAGGAGGCTGGTGTGAAAGTCTCATGTTTTTTCTATGTGTTTAAAGTATTTCATAATGAAAGGTAGAAACATTAAAATGAAAAATAGCAGTCTACATTTATTGCCTTTCTACATTATGTCTTACATTCCAGAATTGGGATTTCCAAATTCTGAATTCCTATATTCATGAAGCAAGAGAACTGAAAAAACCAACAAAGATCTCTTCCATTCTGTATCTTAAATGATCTTCTTCCCATTGTGATGAGGAGAGCAATAGAAATAACAGCATGCTTATTATTCTTCAAAGCACTTTCATATATATTTTTTACCCTGTCCCCCAACTGCCAGCACTTATACAAGTAATTGTCACATAATTAGTGCTTAATAAATACAAACAAAAGACAAGCACTTAGTAAAATCCTTAGTGTCATATAATGAGTGTGTTTTCTTAGTGCTTTTGAGGAATCCAAAGATTACCTGGTTTTAGCTAACTGCTGTGTTATTCAAAAAACATTCTGTCTGTCTGTCTGTCTGTCTGTCTGTCTGCCTGCCTGTCTGCCTGCCTGCCTACTTGCTTGCCTGTCTGTCTGTCATATGAAGTGATCTATATTGATAGACTTTTTTCATTAGAAACATTTTAAGTTACCTTATAACAATGTTCATCTTTGATTTTTTGCTGTTTTTTTCCTCTTGGTTTTGTGCAGCAACTCACCAGATTTCTTTCATTAAAATATCGATCTCTGCCTCTTCCTCTTCATTCAAAACTCTGCCTCACAAGGAGGCATGGCTTATTTCATTTATTGGATCCTTTGGGCCTCCATTCATTCATTCTTTCTTTACAATGAATACTCCCATGAGGCCAGTGTAGCTCTTCCAACATAAATGGACTGCTTCGAAATCTTCAGTGACTTTCCATCTGCCTTCTGGATAAAGTCCAAATTCAAGATCCTCTTTTTCATAGCCTGATTTCAGCTTATTTCTTCAGTTCTCTTTCTTACTCTCTTTCCATTGTAAATGGGCACTGGGCAACCTCATCTTTTGCATCCTTCATGTGTGTTTCCACTGTGGAGCCACTGACATACAATTTCAACTGACCCTGTCTGAGCTCTCCTGTAAAGGTGGGTGGCTTCTTTTTTTTCCCCTCACCCAGAAGGATAGCTCCTCTCGTGGAAGTGTAGCTTCCTGGCAGAAACACTGAATTATGTTTAAGCGCATACAGAGAACACTGCAGCTTCAGGACTTTGAGGAGAATATCATTTTCAACTTCCTGAGGCACAAGAATGACATGACCTTAGGATAAACAAAGCAGTATTGATTTCTTCAGCCTGAAGAGGAGCAACCAGGGCCGTTTTGTGCAGAATGTGGAGCTAGTGCTTGTAGCCAGCTCAGCAGGAGGACTGGCCTCTGGATCACATTCGCTGTGGGCCGCCATGGGGAACGTTCATTTGAAATAGTTCTTTTCAGCCAATGATTAGTTGTTTTTTTTTTAAGTTTGGTACAACTTATAGCTACCCTAAAATTATTGTTGAGGACATTGTTTACTACATGATTCAATATTTTCTTTTTTTTTTTTCTTCTTTTTTTTGGGTCTGGTCGTGGGCCTGAACTCTGGGCCTGGGCGCTGTCCCTCAGCTCTTCAGCTCAAGG
This sequence comes from Dipodomys spectabilis, assembly GCF_019054845.1. Classification (NCBI taxonomy): domain Eukaryota; kingdom Metazoa; phylum Chordata; class Mammalia; order Rodentia; family Heteromyidae; genus Dipodomys; species Dipodomys spectabilis. The sequence continues at coordinate 21,031,148 of NW_024870817.1, read as the reverse complement.
CTAGCACTCTGCCCCTTGAGACACAGCGCCACTTCCAGCTTTTTCCTTTTTGCTTATGTGGTGCTGAGGAATCGAACCCAGGGCCTAATGCGTGCAAGGCAAGCGCTCTACCACTGAGCCACCTTCCCAGCCCTTCAATATTTTCTTTACAAGAACATTTGTCTCTGGTCTCAGACTAGAATTAACTGAATTTTAGCTCTACTGTGGATTTTGTCGCTTAGTCAGTGTCCTTTGTGAGGCTTTTCAATAGGTCAGCTAATTTTGAGGCTCATTTTCAGGAAATATTTTCAACATAAACTGGGTGTGGCTGCCTCATTCTAGGATTACCATTTGCCACCCTTTATCCAAATCTCTTCTGATTCTAACTTTTGTCTTATCAGTATATTTTTATAATCTACCTTGTAGGATTCAGATGGAATTCACATGTAAGTGCACACAATCAAATTTATAATGAAATAACCATACATGTGTATATAAAACAGAACTCAAAATTATGCTATGGTTTAAGGAAATGGATAGAAGAACTTTAAAAATATTTGGCTTTAATTTTATAAGTTGGGGTCCTTTATCCCTCACAAAAATTGTGAAAAAACAACTTTATTTTTATTTTATCTTTAAACAATGTATATTGGGAGCCTGGTGCTGGTGGTTCATGCCTGTAATCCTAGCTACTCAGGAAGCTGAGATCTGAGGATCAGAATTGAAGCTACTCTGGGTAGGGAAGTCTGTGAGACTCTTATCTCCAATGAACTAACCAAAAGCTAGAAATTCAAGTGATAGAATGCTAGCCTTGAGGGAAAGAAAGAGGGAGAAACAAATAACAAGTTAGACAAGAAATGTAATCACTATCTTACTTATGTAATTGTAACCCCTCTGTACATCACCTTGATAATAAAATAAAATAAAAAGAATGCTAGCCTTGAACCAAAGAAGCTTAGGAGCAGTGCCCAGGCTCTGAGTTCAAGCCCCAGGATCAGAATAAAACAAAACTAAAGGTACAATGGACTGTATCATGCTCTTTGTGTACATATAAAATGCATTTTGGTCATATTAAGCCCCCTCTGTTATTCTTTCTGTTCCTTTTATTTTTACAATTTAAATGTGTTTAGCCATATTGTAAAACCAGTTTTAAGGAAAAACAATTAGGAAAATGATTGATAGAATAGATGGACTGAACAGTACGTGGACACAGGGTTTAGGATTGCCCTGAGCTCAGGCTCCAGGTTCTCTGTACCAGTAGTTGTAGCCACAAAGTATTATGCAGTGTCCTGGGAACTGGAGGCAACTTCTGATTTCCAAATTTGTTTACTTTTTAAATTTTATGTTTTATTTTATTTATTTTATGAATTATAATTCAAAATAAATTCTTCTCTAACCAAAATAATTGTAGAGGAAAATGTAAAATTTCTAAGGCATAGATATGAAGAAAGAAAAGAGATAATGAACAAAAGAACCTAAGTTCTCCTCTTAGAAAAAAGAAAAAAACATAGTGTCAGGGCTTTAAAAGCACCAGAAACAGTAGAAATTACACTCTATCCCCTTACCAGCCCCACATAGTGCCAATAGAAACTGCTAGACACACTAGTAAAATGTGGGAATTTATTGGCAAAGAGATACCTGAGAAGTGGGCATACAGCTGGCTGGTGAGAAGAGCTGAATTCCATCCAAGACCAAATTTCAACATCCCATCTCTGGTGGCAGAAAGTGAATATGGCAGAGACGAGCACAGTCAGAAAGTATAAATTGGGATGCTGAGACAGTTCAATCCTGTCTCAATTCACAGGCATTTGTCAGGCTTCTGGTTGGTGCACAGTTTGGGAATACTGTTACTGAAACTACTCAGCTCCATGTAACTTATCTGGCGGTGGTGGTGGGGTGGCAGTGTGTGCACAACTCACACACAGATAAATTTGTACTTATGTTGAATGGTAATTCCTTTTTACAACTACTTAGTGGTAATTTTTTTTAAATGAGTATTTTTGGCTGTAAACCTTTCTGGGAATATATGGATCTGTTTAAGTTTTCCTGTGGGTTTTAATTGCCTGTTTTGTTTTTTAAATTTCACAGTGTGTGGACAATATACGTTGTAATGGCTTAATGACTATAGTGTTTGAAGAAAATTCCAAAGTTACTGTGCCACATATGATTAAGTAAGTGTAAAAGTCCTTTCCCTTGCATTTCAATCAAGATCAAATTGACAGAGAATGTAAAACCTTGAATAAAATATTGCTGTAGTAGGAGTTATTATTAAAAATCTTTCTTGGCAGCGATAGGATAATTGGTTTATGTCGTGCCATTATAAATAATAAGACTACCAAAATGGTTTTTCAGATTCACTGTTTATTATCTTCTAAGATAGAAAAATTGCCTTTCATAATGTTCACATACACCCTCATTCACAAGGTTCAAATTCAATATTTAAAAAAATTGAATTAGTGACAGATGTGTTTAAAGCTAGGGGATGAATCAAGCTGTGGTTCATGTAGTTTGGCATAGTCCAAGTAGGTATGAATCCTATTACTCAGAATTGGGTGGAAAAATGTTTAGATCTGAACACACTTTTAAAAAAATGAAAAAAATGGTTGGGCTCTGATACTTTCTGACCACAGCCTAGAACTGATTTTGACAAGTGGCTGCTTCAGACAGCCATCTTGAACTATAAATACACTAACAAAGAGAATCTTGTAGCTTACAGGGATTATTGGGGAAGCTATACTTTTGAATAAGAAGTTATATCAATAAGTATGTGCTAGAGCTTTCTGTGTTTGTATCCACACTATTTTGTTTTCAAATTCAGAATTATTTGGGGAGTGTTTTGAAATGGACTGCATTGTTCCTTAACCACATTTTCTTGGTTATTTGCATTCCCAGTTTTAAGAGCAAAGTGTATTTTAAGAGCAATTTGGCTCTAACTTTTCAAACAAAAGTTACTTGAAACTAAGAACATGCTTCTTTTATGTGTGAATATTTTGAGGTCTGGACTGTTTATGCAGAGACAAAATAAATAACATTGCATTTTGAAGGATGACTTTGCAATTCTGACATGTTAACAATAGTACAACTTGTAGAACTGAGTATGTTAGTGCATAACACTAGAAAATATAAATAAAATTTAAAGTATTTTGAGACTAGTTCTTTTAAAGTTTCAGAGCCAAGATTTTTTTACATTCGGATTTCTAAATTTTTAATTTAGCATGCTTCTTTGCTTACTTTAAAATGTACAATGCTAAGATTAAGAATAAGTAGGAAACAGTCTGAAAGCATAAATTATGGACTAATTTTTTAATTCTAACCATTCGATTAGAGTTTTCTTATTAATTTTTTTAACCATAGGAGTCTTATTTTAAACATTTCACAGAGTGCTATATATTATTTTCATTCTTTTTTGGAAAGCAACCTCTGAAGATTATGTGTCTATAAAAGAACTAGAATGTATCAGTCAGAAGGTTATGGACAAGTTAGAATCTCCATACCTCCAGGAAGCCATCCATCTTGTATATATACATCTTGTTAATACTGAAGCCAATTTTAATTTTGTGGCTGGCACCAAGATGTATCTACTCCCTTACCATACCAGTTTTCCCATGTCATGTTCAATCTCAGTTGCTTGATCACTTTTATGTAGAACAAAACTTTCCTACCTTTGGGTATACAGCACTGATACTTGAATAACTAGGCACTGCTATTCTTCTAACAGTTTTGGGCTATAAGGATTAAAACTAAGATACCTAGACTACACTAGTTACATTTCTAAGGCAGGGTGAAGTTCCATGAATTTATTCCTTCTAGTTTTCCCAGTCTCATTGAGCCTGATGCTCCTCAATCAGAGGAAAGAATATTATTTTACCATCTCTGTTCCAACCTAAACTCTCTATGCTTTTTTCTGTATCTTTCCATGGCTACATACCATGGTGGGGGAATAAACAGTTTTTAGAGTTAAAAGAAAAAATATCATAGCATAATTATGTCTTATTATTGACATAACATCACTTGGTAAGCACTCACTTCCTTTTCAGATTTGTCAATCCCAAAAGATGATTTGTTTTTGATCTCTCACAATTGCTTTTTATGTTTACCACAAAGGAGTTGCTATTATCCTGGGAGGCTTAAGTGACACATTCTACCTTTCTTGAGAATCCCTTAGGAAATAAAGTAAGATCTTATTAAGTAATTTTGTAATATTTAATCTCATTTATTAAAATGAAAATGAGATAATAATTTTGAAGGACAATGGTGTAATTTCATTTTTAGTTAATTTCATACTGACTGCAACATTTTTATCTGTAGTTTGAACAAATGAATTATAACTGAACTATGTGAATCTCAAAGTACAACCAAAATGCAAAATCATGATATCCATTTAAATGGTGTCTAGTTAAAGCTTTCTTTCTTTTAAAACCATTTGACCTTAACTTTCTTAGAAAATGGAGATTGTTGGTGGTCAACAGTGAGAGAAAAAGTGATCATTTCATTCAGATGTTTCAGAATGGATTGATGGATTCAAAAAAGTTACTCAGGTCATTTTTTCAAGAGAAGAAGTTAAGAATCAGAAAAACAAAGTTGGTTGAGAGTTATATGAAGAGTAGAAGAACCATACTGTTATCAAGAATCTCCAAAGATGTGTTTGTATATTCCAAAATCAATAAAATGACTAAAGCTCACAGGCTACCCTTAGTCAGGCTGGTCATTGAAAATGCTCTTTCAGGCTGCAAATTCAATACTTCTGTCTGTGCTGAGCAAACTCTGAGCTGGGAATCTTCTAAAAGCAAACTAAGAAAGCTATTGATTCCTTTGTTAGCCAAAGAAAATAAGCATATAATTTGAAATTTCTCAAAATGCTAAAAGATTGAACTCATGGTTCTCACAACAAGCTGACTGATGTTTAGAAAACAGCTCGCTGGCTCACTGACAGTCATAGATCCTGTAAGATAGCCTTTAATTAAGTGGTGAAATCCAGGGTTTCATTGATTACCTGTAGTGATGCTTCAGGCCAGGTGAACAGGAATCTCAGAAAGTAGCTAAGGTTACCAGTGCTCCTAGTCATCCATCCAGGATGCAGCAGCCACATGGTGGGAAGGCCGGGGGGGTGGAGGGGTGGGGGGGTGCGTGGACTGCAGCCAGATGGAACCTTTGCCGATGAATAAAAGTCAAGTTTTGCAGGCCAGCAGTGGTAGGTATTGTTTAGGGGAACATATTTCACCTACTGTTATTGTTTAATGAACTGAGTATTGATGTCAATTTATCTATTAAGTTTTATTCAGAAAATTTAAGCACCTTCGCAAGACAGGAAGAATGAAATAAACAAATTAGACATTTGGTTCAAGAAGATAGGGAAAGATACCCTGAACTGTAGAAAGGTGTTAGAGATAAATGATTGAAAGAACAAATACTAATAAATACACTGAGTAGAACTGGGAAATAGCTGTTTCTAGAGGACAAAACACAATTACATAAAATTTTATATGCTATTTATGATATAGTAGAAAGGCTATCTCCTGCTATTGTTTAAAAATGTTCACAGAAGCTTTATCCAAAGTAGCTAGACCAAGAAGAGCCTGAATGATCATTATGAGAATAAATGACCATAATGATCATTTATTGTGGGAGACCCACAATACTGACAGATCTGAGCACAGTTATGAATGTGCTGTGTGCTCTTCCCTGGTTGGTTAATGTATTTCTACCATGTACATAGGTCTGATGCCCGTCTTCATAAAGACGACACTGACATCTGCTTCAGTAAAACCCTCAACTCCTGCAAAGTGCCCCAAATCCGCTATGCCAGTGTGGAGCGCCTCTTGGAACGACTGACTGACCTGCGGTTTTTGAGCATTGATTTCCTCAACACCTTCCTGCACACTTACCGTATTTTCACCACGGCTGCTGTGGTATTGGCAAAACTCTCTGACATCTACAAGAGGCCTTTTACCTCCATCCCTGTCAGGTATGCCTTTCTGTTTTCTGTCACCGTGTAGATGTCTACCCCTGGGTATTGACTCACCTCTGAACCTTCAATACCCCATCAGTAGAAGTGGTAAGAAAGGTCACAAGAATTGTCCAGGGAAGAAATTGAGCATCCTGAAGTCTTCAAGTGGCCTTTGATTGTTATATATAAAAGAATCATTAGGGGGCTATCTTGTTAAATTGCAGGAAATTCAGTGAGTCTGTGTTGGACCTAAGTTCTGTAGGTCTGACAAGGTCCTCCAAAATGCTAACCTTGTGCTTCTTGTCCTGAAGGGACTGCAGTGGAGGAGCAGGGTCTAAGCAATTCCTAATGGGTATCTAGGAACTTCAGAAAGGACCATTCAGACTATTGGAAAGCCCCACAGTAGAAGTGTAATTGTATCGTTGACTTTAAATGGAGAGACTATGTTCTCCAGTGACCTCTGGGATATTGTTGTCACTGGGTCATCAGCTTAGTTAACAGCATTTGCTCTTCTTTTTAGGTCATTAGAGTTGTTTTTTGCCACCAGCCAGAACAACAGAGGCGAACATTTGGTGGATGGAAAATCTCCACGACTGTGTCGCAAATTCTCTTCCCCACCACCACTGGCAGTGTCCAGAACATCCTCCCCTGTGAGGGCCAGAAAGCTGTCCTTGACTTCTCCCTTGAACTCAAGGATGGGAGCCTTGGACCTGACCACATCCTCATCTTCCAGCAGCCCTACCACCACCCATAGCCCTGCAGCGTCCCCACCGCCACACACTGGTAAAGTACCGTTGGATCTTAGCAGAGGCCTCTCTTCTCCAGAGCAAAGTCCGGGATCTGTAGAAGAGAATGTAGATAATCCCCGCGTGGATCTGTGTAACAAGCTAAAACGAAGTATCCAAAGAGGTATTATCTAGCTCATCAACGTGATCACATCCCATTTTGCTGATGCCTGCCTTCCCACCATGCCTTCTAGAACCCTCACTCCTTACTTTACTACATTTCCTAAAAAGTAGAATACATATTGCACAGTGGCTAATTTGAAGAGAACTTTCCCGTAGCTTTCCCAAGCCCCTGTGGAACAGAGAGCAGATTTAGGAGTCATCCTCTACTGTACAAGGCTAGCTGTAATCAGTTGTGTATGGAAAAGCCAATGGTCTGGATGCTGTTTCTGGAAGTTCTTGGGATTTGGTTAAAGCTGGCTGGCAAAGAGCCTACCACAAGGCTTTTCATAGAAGCAGGCTGTTCTACCACCAGTCTCGATCCTAAACACCTGTTTTGCTCCTACCTTTTTCCACTATAGATGACCTTGTCCAGTAGCACTAAGATGTCTGAACAGATTAGTTATGAGGCTGATACTCCAGAGATATATAAAGAAAAACCAAAGCAGAGACAATGTTAATTATCTGTGACACAAACAAGATGGGATTTTGTTTGTTTGTTTCTCAGTTCTTATAATTTACTTCAGTTAGCACACAGTTTAAAAACTCAGCAACACATTCATAGTATGAAATGAAACAGCATTATAAGATATTCCACCCTCAGGAAGACAAAGATACTATGATTGTCAAGGCTAGCTGTCAGTCTGAGTTTTAGAACAAAGGAAGAAAGTGAAACTAAGTACAGAAGAAAGCCATTGCTCAAGTGACCATACAAGAAAATCCTCAAAAAGTCTGCTTTCTCACAGACATTATCTTCTTTAAATTAATAAAAAATATTTTAGTATAAACTCTATTTAAAAGTGTAGAAACTCACTGGGCACAGGTGGCTCATGCCTGTAATACTGTAATCCTGTGATCAGGAGGCTGAGATATGAGGATCACAGTTCAAAACCAGCCTGGGAAGGAAAGTCCTTGAGACTTTTATCTCCAATAACCCACAAGAAAACTGGAAGTGGCGCTGTGGCTCAAGTGGTAGAGTACTAGCCTCGAGCTGAAAAGCTCAAGGACAGCTTCCAGACCCAGAGTTCAAGACCTATGGCCGACAAAAAAAAAAAAAAAAAGGTAGAAACTCCTTAGGTAACTAAAGATAATGCTCCAAGGCCATTTTCACAGACAAATATGGAATGTTTCAGAATATGTTTTTTTCTTTCATCAGTTGTGGAGCTTGAACTCAGGGCCTGGGCACTGTCCCTGAGCCCCTTGCTCAAGGCTAGCACTCTACCACTTTGAGCCACAGTGTCATTTCTGGTTTTCTAGAGGTTAATTAAAGAGAAGACTCATAGACTTTCCTGCCAGGGCTGGCTTTGAATCGAATAGCTAGAATTACAGGCATGAGCCATCAGTACCTGACAGACAAAATGGTTTTTAACACGTAGATTAAGTCATATGGTTTCTTGTTTAAATTATCTATGATTTATCACTTCATATAGAATAAAATAAGTACATTCTCCCATTCTCCCTTCCAGGGACTTTCGGTCTTGAGACTTGAGTGCTCTCTCTCTCTCTCTCTCTTTCTCTCTCTCTCTCTTCTTCTCTCCTCTCTCTCTTTCTCCCTCTCCCCCCTTCCCTCTCTCCCTCTTCCCTCCCTCCCTCTCATTCTTCTAGGCTTGCATTTGCCATATTCCCTATCTACTGTACTACAGTCCTATTAATTTTAGTTTGTGACCCAGAAACACCTTGGCTCTCCCTGGCTTAAAACCTTTGCCCTTGTTCTTTCGGCCTGGACAGCTTTTCTGAAGCCAGCTCCCAGAGGTCAGTGGCCTTGTCTATCTTATGCACATCTGTATAAGTAGTACCTTGAACAGTACCTTGTAGGAAGTAAATTTTTGTTAAATGATCTGGGGCAGTGGCTCACACCTGTAATCAATCCCATCTACTTGGGAGGGGAAAATTTAGAGGATCATGCTTGAGGTCAGCCCAGGTTAAAAAAAAGCTAGCCAGATCTTTTATCAACAAACAAGCCAAGAATGATGGTTCATGTCTGTGGTCCCAGGTATATGAAGGCTTAGCCAGAAGGATCATAGTTTATGCCAGACTCACCCAAATACCTGAGATCTTATTTGAAAAATAACTAAAGCAAAAAGGACTGGAGACCTGGATCAGGTGGTAAAGTGCTTGTATACCAAGCACAAGGTCCTGAATGTAAACCACAGTACCAACAAAACAAAGAACAAAACAATAAAAAAAATTGTTAAATGAATGAAAGAAATGAAACACTCGGTGCACTAATAGAGATTCCTCTGGTACATCTCATTGTTCTATTTGTTTCAATGTGGGCAATTCATTATGCTTGTAAAATCTCAACCAAATTGACAAAGAGCTTTTTACCCCAGTATTTCATAGTGGACTTGTTTATTGGTACTGTAAAAATGGTGCAACAGATCCACGTGTTTGAATTTTAAGGCTCATCACTCAGATGAAAATTCAAGCTTTGTTTTCTGTCTTCTTGAAGCTTCTATGTGCTGTCTCTTTCAGTTCACTTTAATGAGTTTACTGCATAAAATACTTAATGGAATTTTAACTGGAAGGGTTGTCATCATCAAAAATAGCATCTTTTTTTAAAAAAAAAAGATGAGAAATTCTTTAAATTGACAAGTTAGCAACTAAGGAGGAGGAAAGGGGGAAGATAATTAAAAAGTCATTAGAACAACAAGCTCCAGTGAAGTACTGATGGATTCTTCTCAGAAGGAGCAGCATGGAGCTGACAGTGATGTGAGGTTCCAGCCAGCACTTGGGTGCCTGTACAGCGTGACAGACAACTAGCTCCCTCTGCCCTTCCTGGGCCCAGCATCCTGGGATATTTGGGAAGTGTTCTAAGGCATGGGAAGGTCTTTCCATTTCTCTATTGGATTATGCTAAATAGGAAGAATCTGGAGATGAGTCTGGATTTTTGTGTTCTTTCGAGGCAGGAGAGCTTCAGAAACAAGCACTTCAATGTCAGAGCTAAATATGCATGGAGCTCTGCTTGCTTGCTCTTGGGGTTGAGAGCGACTATGGCCATAACCATGGTCAGCTCTGTTCAGGCATCCATGGGGGCATCTCTGTGTACTCCAGAGCTATAACCCTGGCCACAGTGAATAGGGTGACATCCTTTCCTACTCCAGTTCTGTGAATAAAATAAGCCCAGTGGTTACCAGAGGGGTAGCTGGAATCTGGAAAACAGGGGAAACCACACCTATGAGCAGAAGCACAAGTCAAGAATAGGCCTATGAGCACGAGAGAGGAGCTAGGCCCAGTTCTGGTCAAGGAGAGTGATGCATGAACAAAGGGCTGGGGTAGTTCCCACAGGTAACTGACATTTAAGAGAGCTACTCCTGAAGGGGAGCTTTTGAACTGGGTTGAAGTGAGTGGCAGCTCTGTTGAACAGACCTTGTTACCATGCTTCCTAGGGATTTCTAGGGTGAAACAACAAATATACACCCAACTTTGTTCCACTTGCTCTTCTCTTTGTTCTATTTACTACTTACTGATTTTTAAGTTAAGATAGCTACTGAGCTATCATCCTCGCTACTCAGAGAGCTGAGACCCAGAGGATCTCCTTCAAAGGCAACCAGGGCAGGAAAGACCCCAAAGACCCATCTCCAATTAGCCAGCAAAAAAATCTAAGCTGGAGGAGTGGCTGAACAAGCAAGACGAGTGAGACCACAAGGAACCGAATTCCTGTCTCTGTAGTGGCAAAATAAGAAAAGTAAAAGATAACTAGTTCCTTAGTTAAGTGCATTCAAAACAATATCTCCAATACATTCACCTTGCAAAAAAAGCTATGCCTGTTAAACAATACCTTTTTTCTTGCTCTCCAACCCCAACCAACAACTACTGTTTCACTTTCTGTTTATGTGAGTCTGACTATATTAAGTTCTTCATGTAAGTGGAATCCATGGTATTTATCCTTTTCTCACTGGCTTGCTTACTCAGTAAAGTATGTTGACATCTCATCACGAGATAATATGCAATAGGGAATCCTTTGCCTTAAAGACTGAATATTCCATTGTGGGTATATTTTCTACATGTGTTTATCTTTCCATGGACTCTTCTGTCACTTCCATCTCTTGGTGATGGTAAATAATGCTGCAGTGAATATAAAATTGCAACTAGCTCTCTGATAGATAGATAGATAGATAGATACATAGATAGATACATAGATAGATAGATGTCTACAAGTGGGAAGAACCTCATTGGCATTCCATCTCCCCAATAGACCACATGCTCACTAGAACTTAGTGTGTGTGTTAATGTTCTATAACAGTCATTCTAGTGGATGTGAAGTGGTAATCTTTACTTTTTTCCCTCCATTTTTAGAGGTTTCCTTTTACTTTGGCTATTCAAAGGATATAGATATGAATTGGGAGGGGCATTATTGCGTTTGAGCTTGCTAGACAAATGCTCTACCATTTAAGACACATCCTCAGCCCCTTTTAAACATAGATATTTTTTTCAGATAGTTTATTTTCTTTTCCTATGCTGGGATTCATACTACCCTTCCCCTCTGCCTCCCAGTGATTTCAGGATATGTACACCATCCAGTTTGTTTGTTGAGATAGAATCTTGCTAAAGACTTTGTTGTTTGGAATGACCTTGATCTCTGCCTCCTAAATAGTTGAAATTTTTTTAGTGTAAGAAGAAAAGAAAAACAAAATATATTCCTTTGTTACAATCTAAACACTTTACAAAACTCTTGAGAGATTCTCAGTCATCTGCCCATTGCTCATTGTAGTTATATGCTCTACATTAACTCATTGGGTAGGAAGGGAGGTTCTACTCTGGACACCAGCTTGTCTGGTTTGGGATTGTTGAGATGAGGTCTTGCTAACTTTTTTCTTGAGCTAGCTTGAAGCCATGATCATCCATCTTGCTGCCTCCTGAGTAGCTAGATGTATAGATGTGTGCCACTACACCAGGCCCTTCCTTAGAAAAAATAATGTATTTATTTCCTATCTTAATCTTAAAAATGTTTCAGGTATAGCGCAAAGAGACACGTGGTATATCTGTAACTAAAAATAAAATACACGAGGAAATCAGGCAATGCAAAACAAGGGAGGAAAGATATGTTCGGAGAGGGGTGAGGTTAGTGAACAACTACCCTAGACTCCTCATAACTTTTTAAAATTTTTAAAATTTAAAATTTAAAATTTTTAAAATTGTATTCTTATTATCTTTAAGTAGTTGCACAAAAGAGTTACCATTCAACAAATCAATTTATGAACACAGTGCATCTTGATTGACGTCACCCCTTTCATCTCTCTCCTTTCCTTTCAACCCAACTCCTCTCCTCCGTTTTTAATTTTATAGAATAGACACTGAAAAATGTGAGTATGTTCTGCACCCAATTCCTCCCTTCATTCATCTACCTTGTAACTGAATTTCCCGGATAACCAAGACAGCGATACAATCAGTTTTGTGATTTATACTGAAAACTAGGAATATGTTAGCTGTAGAGGGCCATTGTTTTTGGCTTGTTTGAGACTCGATAAAGAAAACCCTGTGAATAAAAGCTTAGAATTAAGACTTGGGTTACAGCAGTTCTCTGGCATTTATGTGAACAGATAAAACAGAGGAATCATAGGCTTAGTATTTTCTTTTATTCTGCAGTTGTATGTAGATATAATACTGGTTGTGATTAGCTTTAGGGAAGTGATAGATGAATACTTCTGGTGTCTAAAAGGTCAGTGTGCTAGTGTATGCATGTATGTATGTATATACTTCCATATGTGTGTGTGCATGGGTGTGTGCATGTAGTGTCTGTGGAGGCCAACAGTGCTGTTCTGTTAACCATACTATATAGTCTTCAAAATTCAAGTTGGCAGAGAACAAGGAGATGCTGATCTGTCTTTAATTTAAATGATGTTTGCACATGCTTTGCATAATATTAGCAGTTAAAACAGTTGGCAAACTTGAATAAGACTCTTATGCCAAGAGTTTATGCATTTTCTGCTTTTCACTTCAGGACACCACCACACCCAATCTGCTCGTATGATATCAGTTTTGTTCATGACATCCATACCAAGGCCAAAGGTCTCTCTTTCTCTCTTTCTCCCTCTCTCTCTCTATCCCTTCCTCCCCACCTCTCTCTCTCTCTCTCTCTCTCTCTCTCTCTCTCTCTCTCTCTCTGTGTCTCTGCTCTCCACATAGCCAGTATCAGAGCATGCTCTTTGAAAAGTGCTAATGACCTTTGTTCAGTTTTACTGTCACTGTAATGAGAAATGCCAGTTTAGCAAGTTTTTCTGGCAGGAGAAATTCAAGTAGAGTGAAGGGAAGGTGAGATATAGGAAACATCCCTCATTGTGTGAACTTCACAATGGATTTTTTAAAGGGGAAAATATTACACAACTGAATGTCCTCTCAACCTAGTCTCCAGATTTGCTCTGGCTCTCCCAACAGTAGCGTCCCTTCCCAAGACCAGACAGTTCCTACCTTCTTCTATTCGAAGTGTTTTTACAAAACATGATAGCCTGACTCAGTTTCCTCACAGTGACAGGTTTTCATTGAAAACCAAGCCAGTGGCAAACAAGAAAGAACTTAAGGACCACTCGCTTTACTGGAGCTCTGATTCCATCAGTGTTCATGGCTGCACAACTTAGCTGCCTAACTGTGTCTGCACAGCCCACAGCACCAGTATCTGTTTCTGTGTTCTTAGTTTGAAAATTGCCTGCCTGTGGGCTGAAAATGCTCCCGATTTTAGCATTTGTTTTGTGCCCACATCTGCCCACTCGTCCTGCCAGCAAAGCTGTTTGCATAGGGCTTGATTGAAAGAGAACACACCAGAAGGAAATACCACCTCCACTTCACCATGTTGGCATGCTTTCTTCTCCCTGTAGGTGCCTGGTAGCTTACCTATAATTCTTTGTTCCCCTGATCACGGGGGACATTAAAGTCCTGTCCAGTTTTCTCATTGGGAAAGGTTTGGGGGCTTACCATGTTGCTGACTAAAGATTTTCTCTTTTGACTCAGATGTATGAATGAAAGAATGGTTGAATCAGATGGAGGACATGCATTTGATATTCAGCTTGCTCTTATACAGCAGATGCCTTCCATTACAGATTTTTGAAGGAGCTATTTAGAAAATAATAAAACAAACAGCTAAGCACTGATTTTTTTGTCTGCATCTTGCATCACTGCCAGTTTTACTGTAATTATGTCATTCAAGAAAAGATCCTAACCATTTTCCTTCCCTAGCCCTTTTGAGTCTCAGAAGATTGAAATTGTAGCCATATTTCTAAGGCAGCCAATAACATGCAAGTGTAAAAATGGTTTTATATGAAGTCATTATAGACTTCGTAAACTTTGTTGACTAAAATTTTGAATGGATAAAAAGGGAAGTTGTTCAGCTGACCAAGGTAATGTAAAACTCATGTAAAATTAGCTTTTTAATTGAGTATTTGTTAATTTTTAATAATATTTTTCTTTCAAGAGGCATACACCAACTTACACTTTTACTTGTTGAATAAACCAGTGGCCTAGATAAACAGCAGCCTAGATGGATGATCCCAGAAAGATGTTCTTTTGTTCTTCAGAGATTAGCAACAGCAGCAGGACTCTCGTTGAACCCACTCGACAATTCCTGAAAACAAATTTCCTCGTGCTTCTTGTTATCTGTAGTTGGAGCTCAGAGTTACCTGTGAGAACTTGATGAGGGGATGGAAATGCTCTATGCCTGAGCTGTCCCATGCTATAGTCCCTAACAGGGGACACTGAGCATTGAAATGTGGCTAGTACAAGTAGTGAACTGAAATAACTTTAACTATAGTCAATATAAATCAGATAATGCTGTCCTAGTGTCCTAGGGCATCGTTAGCTAGTGCTAATATAAATATGATTAGTGCTTCCATTTTGGTCAGTGCAGCTGACCTGAAGAGATCAGATCCTGAAGAGCTCCCCAAGCTTCCTGACATAGGGGTACATTAACAGATTAAAATGTTGCTTGCCCTAAGGGGAAAGCCCAAGCAGAGCAGTAGCAAAGTCTTCATCTTGATCTCAATGTCACTGGTAACCTGAGAAAAGTCCTCTTTTGAGACTCTGAGAAAGTCAAAGAATTCTTGAGGCAGGAGATCACTGCATAGCCCCTGTTCATTTAACACGTGCTGTTGTAGTGGACAGAAGGAGCAAGCCAAGGTCATCCAAGATCAGCCAGGCTCAATGATGTCAACAGATTCCAGTCATAGATGGAGAAGATCATATGTAGGGTTAGTCTCATTAGTATTCTGCTGAGATAGGACTTGTTATCATATTAAAGATCCTTAAACATGTAGACTACTGACATGCTTATCCTTAACAAACTTCCATTGCTGGGCATGAGATTGACAAGGAACTCTTGGATTTGAGGCTGATGGCTAACATCCCTGCTGTTTTCCAGCCACAGTGCTGGAGTCCACACCATCAGATCGAGCAGGAGTGGAAGGCTCCCCAGCAACAGAAGCCACTGAACACTCACCTTGCCGATCTCCCTCAACTCCCCGGCACCTCCGCTACCGCCAGCCTGGAGGTGAGAAATCAGAAAATAATTCAGAAAGAAAAGAGTGATTACTAGCTTCAACATCTTTGTTTTACTGTTTACTCCCCAGTTGTAAAAATTAATTGGAAGCAAATAACATTACATAAGACCAAGGAGTGGAAAAACAAATGATGAGAGAATAAATGAATATCTCATCAGCTGGACTGATGTTTGATCTTTGCATTGCATTTGGTGCTGAAGAACATTGAGTAAGAGCCTGTCCTAGTTCATTAGTGAAAGAATCTCAGTGCTGACTTAACCTAAATGTTGCCAGATTCTAGAGCCTTAAGAGTCCCAGTGAGCTCTTCATGATTAGGCTCACCCAGACACCACAGATGGGTGGAGGGTACTTATTTGTAATGCTTTCTAAAAAAAAAAATCTAAAATAAAATCCAAATAGCCTGAGAGCCTATCATTACTGCTAGTGGAAGACACTGATATATTTTCTTGATACGTGGTTATAAAAATTGGGGAGAATGATTTCATAAATTGTCTTGAGATACAACACATGAAAACACAATCAGTTTTATCTTCCCGTTTTCTATCCTTATGTTTTAATAAATTTATCCAAATCATGGTGGTTTTGAGACATTTTCTATTTTTTTCTCCTCAAGACAATTATTTCAAGTCAGAAAAGAAAGTTCTGCAGTTATGAAATGAGTTTCACCCCAAGTAACCCAAGTGAAGGCATTTTGACTCTCATATTCATGCTTCAAGTAGAGCATTTTGTCAACAGATATAAAGTGCACAACTCCAAATTGTCTTATCATTTGTGTCCCAGCCACTCCATAGAGGCTGTTATCATTTGCCCTTTGCTCTGAAAGCGGCTAGAAGAGTCTGGGTTAGGCCATTATCAGTGTTCATTTTGGTAGATACTAACCTTCAGGGATTTCAAGTACCTGCTCAGTTGTGGAGCACCCTGCCATTTGGCTGGTTCTGGTAAAGGAAGGTGACAAGCTTGGCTTTCCTGGCTAACCATAGGACTACTAGGGAATTAGCCAAATAGAGCCTATGTCAGCACAGGGCTTAGACATTTGACTATTGTCACAGTGGACCCTCTTGAGTTCATTGCCTCCTAGAAGAGCTTAGGGGAAAAAGGCAATGGAAACAAGAGTCTACTCTTGGAAACCATTCTGCCTTTTATGTATTTACTTCTTTTTTTTTTTTAACTATTACTAGAGCCCTATCTTAGATTCTCTTTTCATGTTTAGACTTGCACATAAAGATTTTAGTTTCTATAAGGATTATTTGGAAGTGCTCGTTTGCAGGTTAACCAAGTCCTTTGTATCTTTTCTCAAGCGACGAATTCATATAGACGTAGGAACACAGGAAGAAGGTTGGAGTCAGGGATGAAATGGAAGATCTGGAAAAGGACACAATATTATTTTTTTCTCACTGCTTAGCCAATATTTTGCCCATTTATCTGTCTGCTTATCACCTGCTTTCATACTGGAATAGTTTTTTTTTGCTTGTCTATTATTATTATTATTTGCCTTTTTCTTGTTTGTTTACTTATTTATTACTTAAAGACGATAATTTTGGGAGCAAACTAATAAAAACCCCTTAGGTCAGAACTATAGTACACAGTTTTACTGAGACCTGAGGGGCAGGGGCACTGACATTGGCACCAGCATTTCCAAATATTGCATGCAAAGCATTCTCTGAATGAAAGGGACTGCCAAGGGTGCTTGTTGTATCCTTTTGATTTTAGAAGGGCCATGTCGAAGGTAAGCCTTTTTATTGTCTCTTTTTTTTTTGTACTGGAAATCCAATCCAAGGTCTTTAGGCAAGTGTTACACTACTGAGAGACACCCTAAAGATGCTTGAGAAAAAGGAAAATCCATTATAACATGATGTAGAATCTTTTACAAAATATTGATATTGAGAAACAGTTCACATGCCATAAGATTCTCCTTCTCCTTTCCTTTTTTTTCTGGTTCTGGGGTGTGAACTCAGGCCCTCATCATCTCCCTTGACTTGCTCACTTGCTGATACTATACCACTTTAACCATACCTCTAGACCAGATTTTTCTTGGTTATTCTGGACATGGATTCTTATGGGCTTTTCTGCCTAGGTTTCTTTTAAGCCCCAATTATCTGAGTAACTAGAATTACAGACATAAGCCCTTGGTACTGGCTTTTAAAAAATCTGCCTTTTAAAGTATGCAGCTTAGTATATTTTACATAGTCACGAGGCCAGGCAGCCTTAGCTCTGTTTAATTCTATAATGTTTTAATCATCTCTTCCCCCTAAAATTCTTTACCTAAACGCATAGATGCCTCATTCTTATTTTCCTTGAGTCCTGGCAACCATGAACCTAGTTTCTAAATGAACTCACCTATTTTGGACATTGAATGTAAAGGAAGCTATGAAATATGGCACCTATTAGGATTGGCTTCTGTCTTATAGAACCCAGAACTTTAATCCTTGTTTGGGTGAACCTTATTCTCTCTCTTTTTGTGTTTGTCTATTTTGTTTGTCTTTTTTTGTTTATCAGTTGATAGGAAGTGATGTTTCTATCTTTTGGCTAAAGTGAATAATGGTGCTATAAATATCCATATACAAGTTTTTGTGGGGACATGTTTTTCTTTTTAGGCTTTAGTGAATAATGCTGCCATGAGTATTTACATACAAGTTTTTGGGTGGACATGAAGTAGGATTGTTGATGTACAACCTTTTGTTTTCCTATTAACGGGGTATATAGCCAAACTTCATCCAAAGCCAATGTAGAGACTGAAATGAGAATTTTATTATGGAGTGCATCTGTGTGCCTCACCATTCTACTTCCCTTCTCTTTTCGCTAACCAGGACAGGTAGCTGACAATGCCCACTGCTCTGTCTCACCAGCTTCTGCTTTTGCCATTGCCACAGCTGCAGCAGGACATGGGAGTCCACCAGGTAAGTCCACCAGGAGACATATGGGCCAACTGTCCTACACCACTGACTCCTGACTGCCAGGGTCTGATGACTTTTGGAGCTTCCTCGCTCCTTTCTGAATCAATGTATCTACCTCACTTTCAAATAAGCACCTTCAGAAGTTCTGTCTTTTGCAACATCATCAACAAACCTTGATGACATTATGTTAAATGAAATCAGACAACATAGATAAATACTGCTGGATCTCAGCTATATTTGTAAACTCAAAAAGTTGAATGCATACAAGTAGAGAGTAGAGCAATAGTTACTGGGAGCTGGGATGATGAAAAGTCTCAGACAAGAAGACTATGTTCTGAAGATCTGTTGTACAGTATGGTGATGAGGGTTAATAGTGTATTCTGTGGTTGAAAACCGCTGAGAGACGTAGATTGCAAATGTCCTCCCCACACAAAAGATGTGTGATAGATGGGTTGTCACTTTGGCCAATCGTTCTACAATGGATGCATCTCTGGAAATATCAAATTGTATCTTATAAACATACACATACAAAAAAATAAATAAGCGAGCATCCTCGATGGTGAGTCACACAAATAGTCTATAGGTTCTACTTCTGCGAAATTCTGTATCTGTATCAGGTTACTTCTCCTGTGTGGTTTATGATGTTCTTCAGCCTTGTCAGTCAACTGGCTAAGAACATGTTTCCATTTTAATTGAGTCGGGAGCTGAAAGCATGTGCAAGGGAGGGTGTGGGGTGGGCAGCCTTTGTTCCGGCTGCTTCTCTTCATTTCCACTAGCTCCATAATTCCTTCTGAGTTACTGACAGTCCACATTCAGTAGAAAGAAGTGCTTAACATAAAAGCAGAGTGCTTTAATAGGTGGAAATTATGTTCATTGTCTCTGTCCTCTTCTCTCCGAGGCAAGGAAACACATTATGTTGAAACAAATCTGTAATTGGTTTCAGTAGACCTGTTGCCGTGTCTGCTTCTAAATGATGGCTTCCAGTCATGCTGTGTAAAACCATGAGAAGCAGTGTCTTTTGTTCAGTAGCTATTGTCACTTACCACAAAGGAGTTCTTTTCTAAGATCTATGAACTTTTACTTACAAAATACTAGTAGATAGTCTTATGTGGCTTCTAAATTGGGGAAGGGAGATTTTTCACAATGAGCATATACTTGCATATTCATTGTATTATTTTAGTTATCTAGGTGGAAAACTTGTAAATTTATCATATTCTACTTAACTGTTTTGCCACAATACTTTGTTAGGGGTGTTCTTTGTCCCAAATATTCTTCAAATCCTCCAAATCCTCCCCTAAATTTCCGTCAGCACAATATAGGGCCATCTGAAGTGTCTTTATTTTGTAAATCCAGTTGGCTTCATGTATCATTGCATTCTCTAGGAATAAACATCTGCATTGAAAAGGAAGGGATCCTTTACTATGTTTTTGGCAAATTTAATCATCAATTGTGGTTTTAAAATAACTTTTCCTGTCTTCCTGGTCTTGTCTTTGGGGGAAAAAAGTGTATTTGGAAATGTAAATTCATGTTTACAAGGTTTTCTAATTTAGGTAGTGTTTGTGAGGAAAAGTAGTTAAAAAATTAACACATGATAAGCCTATTTCCCCAGTTGTTGGAGCCTAAATAAGAAAGCATCTCTTTTACATGAGATGGTGGTGAAGATGCACTTTGATTTTTGGCTTGTCCAAGCATGTTAGTACTTAAAAGAAAAAGCAGCAAAAACAACTAAGTCTTCACTTTGGGAATACCTGTTACTTCTGCTGCATTTAGTCTTTCTTCTCTGATGGAATGATCTTAGGTAGATGCTTTCCAATGAGCCTGCTGGCCAGGCTGTCTGAAGGAGGGAGATGCCTGAACTTGCTAAAGGAACTCAGCTGGCATGGCTCAGTGCAGGGCATCAGGAATCCCTGGTGAACAGACAGCTATCACTACAATGGTGGTGATGTTTATCACACTGTCTGGAATCATGTGACTCGATTTAGAAGTAAAGCTAGTAAGGAATTGAACTTGACTATGACCATGGCCCTGCTGGGAAGGTAGTGAGTTGCCCATGGATGAGATTCTATGAAAAGAGTAAGGACCAGTGTATTTATCTACTCAGAAGAACTGGCACCAAGAGGGATTCCATCTTCCTGGGAGAAAGAGGCAGAACAGCTCTATTTGAATGGTCACTGAGGAAAGCAGAATCAGAGCATAAAAAGGGAAGGAAGTGCTACGTCTCATTGTTTCAATGGGTCATCCTGTATTCCTATTTAAACAATTTGTTTTTTCGCTTCCCCTCCCCAGATTATGCCAACATCTCAAATAGTGAAAACAGGGGTTATACCATGGGGGAGGGACATACAAGACAACAAAAAATCATATGGTACCTTATAAATACGTTAGAAGCAACAGCAAGAAAAAAGAACACTTGTATCCTTATCTTGGGGTTCATTTTGCAAATTGTTTAAACAGGGATACAGGTTGACCCATTACAACAATAGGATGTACAAGACCCTATATCGATTTAGGTGGGGGAGGGGGAAGTGGAGTATAGCTGTAGAGATAGGAGGGAAGGGATGGTAGGGGAAAAACAAAGGAGGAGGCAACAATGCTTGATAAGAAATGTACTCATTACCTTACTCATGTAACTGTAACCCCTCTTCTGTACAGTATTCTCACAATAAAAAACTTATTAAAAATGATGTTTATCAAAATAAACTCCAAGAAATGGACAAAAAGGGAAGCGCTAGGAATATGACTTGCCCTTTGTGACTGCTCAAGGTGAGCATGGCATTGCCTAGGAAAGAGCTAGAACTAGAAGCCTGACAGGTATTCCAAGGAAGAAAGTGCTACATAGCAGTGAACTCCCCAAACACTCTTTTCATTTGTTCTCTGGATCAATTGCTGACTTGAATTCACCCTAGAACCTGGTGGGTTGCAAAGGCAAGCAAGAGGAGAGCTTGTGTAAAGTAAACTCTGATGCCTTTGGCACCTCTGTAGGCTTGCTCTTTGTTGGCTTGACACACATCGTGGCTCACCTCTGTTACGTCTTGATCCATTGTAAGAAGTATGGAACTTTCTGGTCAAACTAAAGGAACTGCAGAATGGGTTTCCATGGTTTAGGCTCTTCTGAAGGTTTCTCCTGTTTTCATATTCTCCCCCGTTGGCCCTCCAGCCCTCTTATATCATATACACAGGAGTCTGGCCACCTGGGTTGTAACTGGCACTATATGGAGTGCATGCTCAAACATACACTTAGACATTTGCATGATAAACTATTTATCTTTAACTGTACCTTGGAAACCTTTCTTATAGCAGTAAAAGAAATTTCAAATTTCACAGCAGAGTAAATAGACAGCACATTTTGTTTACAAGGAAGTTGGCCTGGAGGCTCCTGACTGATCCTGAAGTCAGAAAAACTGGTTGTATTTGTGGACAGCAGCTCTGTTTATTTGTTTATCTGCTCAGAATTACCTGCTCTGCTGCCAGGAATTCAGTCTGTCTAATTCTGCACAGAATGGGAAAGGCTGAGGGTATTTTTTCCCTGTTTTTTATTCACTGTTATATTTTAGTACATAGAATCTGCACTCTCCAAAACTGAGCCATTCTTTTCTACATCATACCTACTTTGCTTCCCTATGACTACCTCTCCCATTTTGAGAACAAAAATCTTGTTCCTCTTCATTAATTTAAGTGCTATCTATCTATCTATCTATCTATCTATCTATCTATCTATCTATCTATCTATCTATCTATCTATCTATCTATCTATCTATCTGTCAGCAACAGCAGCATTTGTCATCTATCATTTATTAAGCTCTCTATCTTTCCACTCGATACTTACCATTGTTTGACATAATATTCATTGCTAGTTTATCTTTCTCATTTTCTATTTCTGTATAAACTCTATAGGAGCAGGAACTTTTTCCTATTTATGTAATGCTGCATTCCATAACCAGAATAGGTTTGTACAAATAATAAATGATTGGTAAACATTTTCTGAATGAATCAACGAATTCCAGTAAATAGATAATCATTTCCACAATAGAGTAGATTCAGAGCAGAAATCAGAAGAACTTTTATCTGCTTATATGTTTATAGGACAATGGTGTTCTAAGTTATTGGATATTGTTGTTATTTCATTTTATTTTTTAGAGTAAAGAGTTTTTTTTATTTTCCCAACTGACCTTGGGGATGTGATATCAGTCTGTACAAGTCAGCATGTAGCTTCTTCTGAATATTTCCCAGGCTTAGTCCTGCTTTTCTGGCTACCTATACTCCTTAGCGAAGCATGTGATGGATGGGCTCCTGATTACACTTCGTTGATTTAGTCTTGGTCTAACAAAAGACTTTTCCTTGCACTCATGATTAGAATGTCTTTGAGATTTCCTGGTCCTAAATATGTGCTGCCAATCAGGAGGCAATCACTAACCAAACTGCTAAAGTTTCACACAGTGCAGTTACCAAGAATTGCTTTCCTGTCACAAACTAGGCATTGTTTTTCTTCCAATAGAGGTACCATTGCTGATCTGGAAATTGTAGTAGGCCTATATAGAAAGATATAGAATCTATAGAAAGATATAGAATTTGTGGCCCTGGTGTGCAAACAATGCAAGGAACCTCACCTTGAATAAAATAATATAAAATTGCATGTATGACTATTGAATTACATATATGAATATGCAGTTACATATATGAATATGAATATGAGCACCTCCCAGGCTTTGGAACAGGCTCTGATGAACTGAGAGGTCCTGGAGCTTAAATTTCATGGGTGTCCTGGTAAATCTGCTTTTGATTCATCTGTCTTTCTTTTGATTCATCTGTCTTTCTTT
Source organism: Dipodomys spectabilis (assembly GCF_019054845.1). Classification (NCBI taxonomy): domain Eukaryota; kingdom Metazoa; phylum Chordata; class Mammalia; order Rodentia; family Heteromyidae; genus Dipodomys; species Dipodomys spectabilis. The sequence continues at coordinate 21,008,078 of NW_024870817.1, read as the reverse complement.
TTGATAGCTTGTGGATAGTGCTGAAGGCTGGGTCCTCAGAGTAGTGCTACTGGGATGTGGAGTCCTACGGGGTGTAGGGTTCTTGATCATGGGGGATTGCCTTCAAAGAATTGTGAAAGCCCACCAGTCAGTCTCTTTCTCTGCTTCCTGGCTCACAAAGGATGCAATTTTCTTTGCCACACATGCTCTATCATTACAATCTGATGCCTGCATTAGAGGCCCAAACCAATGAAGCAGCTTAATCTTAAGCTAAAACCTCTAGTACCAGGTGTTAAATAAACCTTTTCTGATTATAAGTTAATTGCCTCAGCTAGTTCCTCATAGTAAAACAAAACAAATACAGACTCTAATTCAGGCAATGGTGGGCATCACAAGTTAAGGAAATAGTGTATGGTGTGAAATGGAGATGAGAATATGGATCATTATCAATAAGCTGTTGGCTATCTTTTGTTTAAGTTAGTTCAAAGTTACCTAATATAATAAAAAAGTAGCAAATGTCATAAGTTAACAATGACCAGCCAACAAGATGTTAATATACAGATTCCTGTGGAGATGGCTAACTATATTTATTATATTAGATGATAATGTTGAGGAGAGCAGAATAATGTTCATAGGCTATTCTGATTTTTTCCCCATAATGTTAAATATGCCCCCTCTTTCTTTGATACAACTTTGTGGATTTCTTGTGTGTGTCACTGCACTGGTAGATATGTATTTATAGGCATCTGCTCAAAGATGTGTGCATTTCAGATGGTTGCTGACACAGGGAACCTGCAGGTGCAGTTTGGATACAGTTATGATATGAATAGAAATGCAAATCAAATGAATAAATATATCAGGGTACATTATGGCACTCACTATAAACCTGGAACTGCAGCATTAACCATCGGGTTTATGAAACGATCTAAACTGAAATATAAAAGTGGAAGGTGGGTTATTATTATAAGAGTACAAATAATGGCAGCAGAGGTACTCTAAGGAGCGCTTGATTATCTTTGAGAAGATTATATGCTTCACAGTTCTATGAGAGTCAAAGTAAATTAGTAAAGTAGAGGAATGGTTGAATGCACTTATAAGAAAATTAATGACACAGTTACAATTGCTTAGGGAGGTAGTGAATCTTTTATTAGTGATTAACTGGTACATAAAAGTTAGATGATTCATAAACTCTGTGTGTATGTGTGTGTGCACACACACACACACACACACACACACACACATACACACACACAGTCATGGCTTGTGAAGTCAATAGTAGATCTGAGTTTCAGCAAGGAGGCTTAGACCAGTTTTTTTAATAAAAGCTGATACCCAGAGATTTTTACTTGATTAGTCAGAGAAACATACCCAGGTGATACTAACAAGAAAGGTGCTGAACTCCTGGAGGAGCTGGCACAAGGGCATGTGTACAAGTGCACATACCTATACTTGAACATTTTACTGCCAGTTAAGGGTAAATTTTCTATTTCAAACTCCATAATAGATTTTTATACAGATAGATTTTGTGATTACTTGTCTAACAGGTGAATTACCTATCCAAAATGATTGTGTGTAATCCTCACCAACCCCTAGAGGCATACATATATTCCACAGTGCAGTGTTCTTTTTTCTTTTCCTTTTTTCTTGGGGGAGGGCAGAATTGAACTCAGGGCAGGTGCTCTACCACTTGAGCCACATCTTAGCCCCTTTTTGCCTTGGTTATTTTCAAAGTAGTGTCTCCCTTTATGCTTGGTCTTCAAGTAGCATCACTTACTTGTGTCTGCCCAGATTGCTGGTGATGACAGGTATGCCCAATGCATCCAGTCATTGAGTGAAATATGTACAGTACACGAACTATTACACCTTGTCAACTTTTATGACCTGGAGATCTTGAACCAAGATCTTCCAATCTCTGTTCCCCAAGTAACAAGGATTATAATTTTGAACTACGTGTCTGGTGTGGTGTTATTTTATGCACCCTAGTGTTTTCAGTAGAGAACCAAACAGGAAGGCAAGTGGACTGGATGTGATGCCTATGAGCAATTCCCTTTAAAGAAAACATTCACCAAAGCAAAAATCTGTGTTCAGGAAATCATCCGTTGAGGGTGAAAGAGAAAGATTTTCCTCAAGAAAATAAAAACAGAAGGAATTCACGTCTGATAGAATTGCCTTACAAGAAATGTGGAGAGAACTTCTTTAGGAAGAGAAAAAAATGGTATAGAACAGAAACTTGGATCTATACTATAAAGGAAAGAAGGATACCAGAGAAGAAACAAAATACTTTCATTTTTCTTATTTTTAGTTGGTATAAATGACAACTGTTTAAGGTAATGGTAGTAAACAATATATTGGATGATGGTAATGATTAGATAAATGAAATAAGTGATACAATGTTATAAAGAAAGAATTGGAATTACACAGTTATAAGGTAGCTGCAGTACACTGAATGAAGTATATTATGAGTTGTGAGGATTTATGTTAAATCTGCTAGAGCTTGGGTTGTATTCTATGTGTACTTCAGCCCAGAGGTGCTTGGAATTCCTCATTCCTGCTTTCCATCTCCAAAGAGAACATTGTAACTTTTGGGTTTTGTACTGGGTCTCTGCTGGCATGCATTGTAGTACTAGAGACGATGCTCATTCTGTATCCTCCAATGGAAATCCCAGTGTTTTAACTGACTCACTCCTCCTATCTGTGATCTATACAAATGTTTCTTCAGAGAGATAGCTCCCTTTCTTGCTTCTTCCTACTTCCTTGACCACAGAGTCTAAACTGATGTCCTTGAATTTCTATCTACTCTGGACTATTTTATTTTTATCCATAGGTTAGACACAAAGTCTAGAATGGACAAGAGTGGGAGGAATGTCTTTCTTTATGATAATTGAGGTTCAGAACTAATCTGTTCCCTTGTCCAGTAATTTTTGTTGTAGAAAAGTTACCTGGCACATTTGACAATGATCATTTTCCTCTCTCACTTCAGGATCCACAACATGACCCTTCTCCAATCTTTACCGAAAGAACCCCAGGTTGATTTCTGGAAGTAATGCCCACAAATGTATGAGGCCTTCCTAAGGATCTTTTTTTTTTTTTAATGGAACACATTTTTTTTATTGTGAAAATACAGTATAGAGGAGCTCAATTACATGGGCAAGATAACTAGTACAGTTCTTATCAAGCATTGTTGTCTCCTCTTTGTTTCCCCTTCCCCTCTCTTCCCATACTCCCCCACCGCCCACCACCACCAAAGTTGTAAAGTTCATTTTTCAACATAAGGACCTAAGGATCTTTAGACTTGCTCCAGCCCATTCTGCCCCACAGTCAGTCTCTAGCCAGTCATTAAAATACCCTTTCATACCTTACTACCAGTTTATGGCTCAGATGACTTCAGCTCCAAAGCAGTAGTTCTTAGCAGAGTCTCTTAAGGATGCACTTGTCTTTTTAGATCTCGAGGTAGCACTTTGCCCTCAGTTGCAGCTTTTTGACATGTCCAAGGACAGTTTCTGATTTTTTAGTCTGCCCAACTTTTTCTTGTGGCAAACATGGATGTGATAAATTCTAAATTTTTTATGGGCTAAAACTGAAACTGAACAAAACATTTAGTGAGGTTTATTTTTCAGTTCTTTATTGATTATTCAGGTCTAGTGCCAGAAGAATCAACCACTTTACCGATATTCAGTCTTTCATTCCATTAATTTAAAATATTCTTCATTTATTTAGATGTTTCCCCCAGCAATGTCTTATGTTTTCCAACAAAAATTTTTACATGTTTTGGTACATTTATTCTTAAGTATTTACCTCTTTTCAATTCCATTATTCTGAGTAGATCTGTTTTCTGAAATTATTTTAGGTACTTTGTCACTGATATATAGAAAGGCAATCATCTATTATGTTTTGTATTGTTTCCTGAAAACTTTATAGGTCAGTTAATTTGTATAGTTAATTCAGCCGTTTAATTTGTATAGATTCTTTAAGGATATCTGTGAACAGAGACAGCTTTTTTTCAATCTGTATAACTTAGAAACAATATTAACTTTTAGATTTTTATGTATTTTTTAAAATAGAGTTTTGCATTGTGATCCAAGCTGGCCTTAAATTCCTGGGCTCAATCTATCTTTTTGCCTTAGTATTGTAGACTCTAAATACAGGCCATCCCTCCTGGCTTGAGTCTATGGCAGAATTACAAATATTCGTTTTCAAGTTCTGTTGGGCACTGGAATAACCTAGTGATGATGTCATAGATGGGGCTTACTATTTTTTATAGTATTAAATGTTTTCATGTAAATATATAACCATCTCCTCAAACCATCCAGCAAAATAATCCTTCATCATTATTTCTATACGTATTCTACGGCGTTCAGAATTGGAAACTCTTTCAGGGGTTTGTTGTTTAGTCCCAGAGTCATCTACAAGTACTATATTTGTTTGTTTTATGGGTTTCCTTTTGGGGGGTAGGGTGCTAGTCCTGGGACTTGACCTTAGGACCTGAGTGACTCAAGGCTAGTATTCTACCACTTGAGCCACAGCTCTACTTAGGGCATTTTTTGGTACTTAATTGGAGATAACAGTCTCACATGCTTTCTTACATGGGCTGGCTTTGAAATTGTATCATCTTAGTCTCCTGAGTTGCTAGGATTACAGGTGTGAGTCACCAGCACCCAACAGTACTCTTTTTTTTTTTTTTTAATTACCTGTTTACTCATTCATTCCTTGAGAGATTCAGAATATCTTTTTCTTCATTTATTTCCTGCTGAGAGTATTCTAGTTTGGGACATGTTTTATGTTTTCTCTTTTTAACTAATTAGTATATATTAATTGTAAAAAGGAGTTTCATTGTGATACTTTATATATGCATAAATGATTTTGTACTTTTGTGCTCTAATTATCTTCATCTTTCTTCATTAGTCTAATTTGTTTCCTTTCCTCACTTTTGCTTTTATAATGTCTAATACATTTTATTATTCTATGTAATGCACACATATAATATACCTTGCTTATTTTCTTTCAAAATATGTAAGTACACTGTTTTCATTATTTCATCTAAGACAGCTAAAGTTTTAGTGATAAGACATTGATATACTCAACATGTAATTTTAGATAAAAATAGCATCACTATTGTAAATGGAAAAATAAGAGCTTTGATAAACCATGTTTAAATGAAAGATGACCACAAGGCTTAATTTTAAACATGCACAGTCACATACCACATACTGTCTGGAGTTAGTATTCTGTAAGTGAAAAGCTGCATGTTTCACTGGTGTGAAGGCAGTCTTGAATCTATAAAGCATCTGAGCATGTTCATGTCAGGTAGCCTTTACAATCCCTTCCTAGAAAGATGCTACAGGACACTCTTGACCACAAAGAGCACATATTCTGCTAATCAAATGACTTTGCAGTCACAATTATTTTACTGATGTGTCCTGGACACCCTGTTCTCTGGCTAAGCTACATGGCCAAATTTTCTTTCTGCTCTTTTTCTTGCAATCTGTGCAAGCCATTTGCTTGGGTTTCTCTTCTGCAAAGATACAATGCAAATTGATTATGTTTCTCATTGTTTAATCAGGCTTGATTGTATCCATTCAATATATTTATGGCCAGCTAGCCTATGTAGGGTATTAGAAGCTGACACTGCTTTTATAGGACACAGGCACACTCAGCTCTGCTAGCCATTGATTGCCTTTAAGGAATGCAGGACGAGGACTATCACGTGTGTTTTCTCGATTCTTTTCTTTTTTCTTGCTTGGTTTTTAAAGAAAACCCAGAAATCTGCTTTTAAGCACTAAAAGAGAATATGTACTCTTTATAAACACTGTCTAGGCCAAACAAATACTTCTGTGGGCCATATTTGGCCATAAGCCACCAGTGGTTGACCTAAGATTTGCTGTAATTGCTTGCAGCTGGAGTTGTGGATTGATATAGCTAAGATTTTCTGAGATACCCCCAAATATTAGCAATGGCAGTGGCTCCCCAGTGTCCTACCAATCTTTTTATTCTCTTGACTGGGCCATTTTATAGAAAATTCACCTCCCCTATGCCTACTGTGCCTGACTTTCAGAGGTAATATTATCTAAAGAGCTGACAGATGCCTCATAGTCACTTTCTGACTATAGAAGAAGACAGAGGAGACCGTCTTCCTCCAACTCATTTTATAGCTGCTAAAGCATGTATGTGAATAGAAGTGGAGAAAGACCAGGACCAGATTCTTAACATTGCCAGAGTTAGACTCAGATTACTACCAAACTGTTGGTCTCCTTGCCTTGATATTGACTCTAATCCCATGTTACCTTCAAAATAGCAAGAGTTTAGGAAGTTTGGATTACCTAATTTTGCCACTCTTATTTCTGTGTTCATGTGAAGTAAACCCATTTCTTTTCACCTTCTTCCCACTTGTATATCTGCCAAGACATCTAGTTACATCAGTTTGAAGTCCAGAGAGAAAAACGCTGGGGAATCTGAATGGCTTCTTGGATGGCTAGAGGTTGGTATTGAAGGGTCTGTGATTTCTTCCTTTCACATCGCCTTTGGGCGATGATACAATCTAGTTAGAGGAAGCCTTTATCTCTGCATTGAGAATTGGATTACATTTGCAGTAAGATATTGATTACTGTGGAGTAACTGAAGTGGATAGCTACTTTCAGGATTTGTGAGGATAGTGAGTCCTGATTAATGAACTTGTCTGTGTCTGTAAACCTGTAAGAAAGACAAAGAATCTGGGCTCTCGCCAATGTCTGTATAACAAGCTAAAATCAAAACTCCAGGAATTGCAGCAATCGTGGATTGGTATCATGTAGATATCAGGGGCATGTGTGTATAGTGTTGGATAAAAACACTTGGGAGACTTCTAAATATACCTACACCTCCTGGAGACTGTGAGCAACATCCCAGACGCAAACTCTCCCAAAATAAGAGATGTTACTGATAGAGCTATGCAGCACTAAAAATAGTGGGAAAAAACAAAAACAAATGAACAAACAAACAAAAAACAGATACAAGGCTAAGAATTACTGCTCTGATGACTGCCAACTTTAAAAGATGATATTCACTTTATTTGTCCACATTCTATTTCCTGGCTAGTCAGATCATAGTGGTATACATGCACTGTCCATGTGTCTAACTGCTTTAATATTGTCCATTCTGAAATCTAAGGGCAAATCTTGTTTCAAGTGTGTGTGTGTGTGTGTGTGTGTGTGTGTGTGTGTGTGTGTGTGTGTGTGTGTGTGTCTATTTCTTTTTTCATTTTCTAAGTAGAGCACTTATTTCTCATCTCTCTTTTCCTTGTATCCTCTTGTCCTTTTTCTTTGGTATTTTCTCACCTTTTAAAATTCAACACCTATTATCTGGAGATGTGTTTTCTAACACTAGCCACACAGGTTGTAAGTCCCAGGGAACAATAAAAACGCAGATCTCCATGTGAAAACAAAACAACACAGCAGCTACAACAACAACAACAATAACAACAACACCTTTCAAGGTAGTGATGGCAGAGAATCAAGCCAAGCCTGAGGCCTTCTGAGAGTGGTACATAGTGGCTCCTCAGAAAGTAAGCTCTGCTTCTTACAGGTCAGTTAGGAGCCCTATAGCTTCTTTTGTTTTTTTCTTTTTTGGGGGGGGGTCCGGTTGTGGGGCCTGAACTCTGGGCCTGGGCGCTGTCCCTCAGCTCTTCAGCTCAAGGCTAGCGCTCTACCACTTGAGCCACAGCGCCACTTCCGGCTTTTTAACTTTTTGCTTATGTGGTGCTGAGGAATCGAACCCAGGGCCTCAGGCATGCAAGGCAAGTGCTCTACCACTGAGCCACCTTCCCAGTCCCCCTATAGCTTCTTAATGTGTACATTAGGTTCTGAGGGAACTGCTCTTAGGATATGCCCTTCAGTGTATTTCTAGGATTAGGTTCTGACATTATAGATATTTTTCCATAGTGAAAAATACACTAAGAGAAGACAAGTCTCCTTAGTTTTTGTCTTTCTTACTAGTATACATTAATGATAAAGGGGAATTTTGTTGAGAAAATTCCATAGATGCATATAATGCACTATAGACATGTTCAACACCTATTATATTCCTTCAACCCTTTTTTTTTTTTATCACTTTCAAATGTTATGTGGTGAGTTTCATCATATTGTGTGTGTGTGTGTGTAATGTAATTCAATCTTCTCTACCCCTCCACATCTTCGCTTTTTCTGCCTCTCCCATTGATCCCCTCAAAGAGTCCTTTATTATCATTATCATCATCTCAGATATAGATTCCATTAAATTCCATATTTACCTCTTTTGTGTGTGTCAGTCCTGGGGATTGAACTCAAAGTCTGGGCACCATCCCAGGCTAGCACTCTACCACTTGAGCCATAACTCCCCTTCCAGCTTTTTTAAAAAAATTATTGTGAAAATACTGTACAAAGGGGTTACAATTACATGGGCAAGATAATGAGTACATTTCTTATCAAGCATTGTTGCCTCCTCCTTTGTTTCCCCTTCCCATCCTTTCCCATCTCCCCAACCCTCCCCCCACCCCTCCTACCCTCCAAAGTTGTAAAGTTCATTTTTTGACATAAAGATTTGTACATCTCGTTGTTGCAATGGGTCCACCTGTATCCCTATTTAAACAATTTGTTTTTTCCCTTCCCCTCTGCAAATTATACCAACATCAAATACAGTGAAAGCAGGGGTTATACCGTGGGGGAGGGACATACAAAGCAACAAAGAAATCATCTTTTAAATATGTTAGAAACAATTGTGTGAAAACAAAAACATTTGAATATTTATCTTGGGGTTCATTTCACCTAACATCAACTTATCTGACCTTTTCAGCTTGTCTCAGACATATAATAGTTATTGCAAATAAGAGAAACCATGGGACCTATGTTTCTTTGGGCCTGGCTTACTTCACTTAATATAATTTTTTCCAAGCCTTTCCATTTCCAAACAAATGGGGCAATGTCATTCTTTCTGATGAAGGCATAGAATTCCATTGTGTATATATACCACATTTTCTTGATCCATTCATCTACTGAGGGGCATATGGGTTGGTTCCAGCTATGGTAAATAATGCTGCAATAAACATAGTTGTGCTGGTAGCTTTAGTAGGGTCTTGTTTGTGATCATTTGGGTAAATGCCCAAAAGTGGGATTGCTGGGTCATAGGGGAGCTCTATGTGGAGTCTTTTGAGGATCCTCCATACTACTTTCCAAAGTAATTGAACAAGTTTATACTCCCACCAACAATGCAGTAAGATTCCCTTCTGTCCACATCCCCTCTAGCATCTGTTGTTATTAGAGTTCTTGTTTATAGCTATTTTAATTGGGGTGAGGTGGTATCTCAATGTTGTTTTGATTTGCATTTCTTTTATGGCTAGAGAGGTTGAGCATTTCTTCATGTGTCTATTGGCCATCCTTCTTTCTTCTTCAGAGAAGTTTCTCTTTAAGTCTTTAGCCCACTTATTTATTGGGCTGTGGTTTCTTTGAGGATTTGCTGTTGGGAGATTTAATTTTTGGAGTTCCAGGTATATTTTAGATATGAGACCCTTGTCCATTGTATGGCTAGTGAAGAGCTTTTAAGTAGTTAACTGAAGGTAAGAATCTCATGGACTTTTCTGCCTGGGCTGAGCCATGATCAGAGGATTGAATATAGGATGATTCCTTTTCCTTCATCCCTGTTAGCATTTGTTGTTATTTAATTTTTGATAATGACCATTCTGTCTGAAGTAAAATGGATTAAAAGTATAGTTTTGATTTGCATTTCCTTTTCAGTCTCCTAGTTTATGGATGAAAAAGCTTAGTCTGAGATCGATTAGAAAGAGAAGGAAAAATCTAAATATCCTTCAGTAGATGAATGAATCAAGAAAATGTATATATATGGAATTCTATGCCTCCATCAGAAAGAATGACACTCACCCATTTGTTAGGAAATTGAAAGACTTGAAAAAAATTGTATTAACTGGAGTAAGCCAGTAAGCTAAAGAAACATAGGTCCCATGGTTTCCCTTATTTGCAATAACTAGCATACGTCTAGGACAGGCAGAAAAGGTCAAAAGCTATGAACATATGACCATATAAGATGATGCTAAGCGAAATGAATGCTTTTTTATCTTTCTTGCTGTAGTTTTTAATGTACATATAATGTACTGTTTTTTTATTGTGAAAATACTGTATAGAGGGGTTACAATTACATGAGCAAGGAAATGAGTACATTTCTTATCAAGCATTGTTGCTTCCTCCTTTATTTCTCCTTACCACCCCTGCCCTCCCATCTTTCCCCTACCCCCTCTCTCCCCACCCAGGCCAAAGTTGTAAAGTTCATTTTTTTCATAACGTCTTATACATCTCATTGTTGTAATGGATCAACCTATATCCCTATTTAAACAATTTGTTTTTTCCCTTCCCCTCCCTAAATTATACCGTGGGGGAGGGACATACAAAGCAACAAAGAAATCATCTTATAAATATGTTAGAAACAATAGTTTTGTTTCTTTTCTATGTTCTTCCCCCATGGTATAACCCCTGTTTTCACTGTATTTGATTCTGGTGCCCTGAATCTTGTCTTTACAATTTTCTGATTTGGGGAGGGGAAGGTAAATAACAAAATAAGGACACAGGTTGACCCATTGTAGCAATGAGATGTACAAGACACTATGTTGAAAATGAACTTTACAACTTTGGGGGGCAGGAAGGAGTGGGGAAGTGGTAAGGGAAGGGATGGTAGGGGAAAAACAAAGGAGGGGGTAACAAAGCTCAATAGGAAAAGTACTCATTACCTTACTCATGTAACTGTAACCCCTCTGTACAGTATCTTTATAATAAAAATATATATTTAATAAAAAGACTTCTAAATATAGGTCTTGAAAGAGAATACAAACATTTTTAAAATCAGCACACAATGGAATGATGTACAGGGTGATATTGATCAAGATCCATTGTATTCATATACTACCTCATTGAATGAAAACCTCTTTGTACAATCATTGGAGATAAAAATTAAATTAAAAAATAAAACAAACTGGAGGCTGGGACGGTAGCTCAGTGGTAGAGTGCTTGCCTTGCATTCCTGAGACCCTGGGTTCGATTCCTCAGCACTACATAAGCAAAAAGAAAAAAGCCGGAAGTGGCGCTATGGCTCAAGTGGTAGAGCGTTAGTCTTGAGCTGAAGAGCTGAGGGACAGCGCCCAGGCCCAGAGTTCAGGCCCCACGACTGGACCCCCCCAAAAAATAAATAAAACAAACTGGAAAAATACCTTCAGTAAGGTGAGAATGCTGAGCATGGCAGCTGAAGAGTCAGAACAACTCTCACCATCCAAAGATGAGTCAGAGCAATTGTAAAGCAAAAATTAGCAGCATGCAAGGTTCTCAAAGTACTGGTTTCCTAAACTATCTGTTATTTGAAAATTCACTAAGACAAATAAATCCCTAGACCAAAAAATAAAAACAATTGCTCTGGAAAGTTAGAGATTTTAGATGACTTTACCAATGCATGAAAAAAAAATTCCTCAGTGAATTGTTCACTGGGAGAAATAATCCATGATAGTACCATTCATCAGCCCCATACACTAAAATATCATGATAAACTCTTAGTTACAAAATGTTCAAAGTGACAGGTCAAAGGTTAAATATGGTCATTAATTTAAATCTATAGAAATGCTCTGCTTTTACTTGCAGAACAGTTGAACTGAGCCTTGAATTTTCTGAGGTTTAGAGTTAGGTAGGACAGGAGTTTTCATCTGTCAGGAAAGCATCCCCTAATACATACAGAGTTACTGTGTGGATTGATTACTTATGTAACAGATCCATGTACCAGTTTTGTACTTCCTGAGTAACTTGTAAGCCTATGGTCCCCAAGTTCTGGGATACCTGAGGAAGCAGCTTCATAGCAGACTGTTTTGTTGGTTGTGACATGTGAGTATTGTTTGCAGAGGATCTCCCAAGGTTTTGCTCAATCTTTTTATAAAGGGTTTGAACTCAGGGATTAGGCACTGTTCCTGAGCTTTTTTGCTCAAGGCTTGTGCTCTACCACTTGAGATACAGCTCCACTTTGGGCTTTTCTAGTGGTTAATTGGAGATAAGAATCTCAAGGCTTTTTTTCTGCCTGGGCGTGCTTTGAATGACAGTCCTCAAGATTTTAGCCTCCTAAGTAGCCAGGATTAAAGGTGTGAACCACCAGTGCTTCATTCAGTCTTGAAAACCCTGTCTTACAACTTCCAGTTGGATGCTTCTACATATAAATTGGTTGCAATAACAATCATTTGATTTGGTTATGTACTTCAACGTGATATATTATATATGGTGTACTCTTGGCTTACATGTGAAGTAGATGTTATTTATTATACTTGCCTTCTAGAGAAGAAAATGGTCATAAGGGGCAGATTTCAGTCCTGTCCTCTGGCTTCTCTAACTACTACCCTAGCCCTGCTTAGATTTTGCCAGTACTTCATTGCCTTGACCCAAGAGGCCCTTGATGTTTTAAAAAAATTAGGAAAGAACCTGTAGGATCTATCACCAATCTCAATCTGTCTTACATATGTAGAGTATGACTTGAACCTAGTCCTTTGTGAGTCTGTGGTGCTGCATTTTGTTTAGAGATGGGCATGAACATTTTCTGTTAGAAGGTTGGGTGTTTAGAAATGTACCACAGCTTTTCATACTTTTTTCTTTGAAGCTTAATTTCTCTTCCTTGTAGTATAGGCTGCACGTAGTGACTTGATTCTAAGATGATATAAAATAAACAAGATCTGATCCTGTGTAAACCCTGCAGCCTAGGTCATCAAAGGTAGAACGTCCTCTGTCATGATCCATGTCTCTCTGGCTGTGGGCTTGTCAAGAGGTGAGGCAGGAAACAAAGTGTCCTACCAGCAGCCGCATCCAGAAGCTTGGGAGTACATCCTCCAGGTTATCCTAGGATAATTGTCAGGTCACTATAGCTTATTGCACATCTGGACGATGAACTTGTGGGAAACCATAAACCTCCCAAATGTTCTTTCAGAAAAACCTGTAAGATAATAAATGTTGGTCATTTGGGGTGTCTATCTTTTAGACTAACTTTATTCTACAACAATAGTTTAACTCATGCCAATTGTATCATGGTAGCTGGTAAAACTTTGATCCAAAATGACTCATAATCAAATAGAATTGAATGAGCATGTTTTTGTTTTGCAAAGAGAAGCAGATCTAGATTCTTCCTGTGGAACAGAGCACCCTGGGCTTCTACTGTACCAAATTGCAACTGAGGGAATATATGTGATCTTATCATGTCGCTTAAGTCTACCTCATATTTCAAAGTTACTGAGCAGTCTTGCTCTTCCTTACTTGTAGTGCTCAGAATTGAAAAGACTCATTTTTCGTGCTTCTGCTTGAGAGCTGAGAGCAGTTTGATTTTAACACAACTGTTGCTTAGCAATAAGAAGGAACTTAATGCCCCACTCTCCTCTGCAGACTGAGAGGAGCCTCCCTGTGTAGCTATTGTCTGTCTGTAATGCTGAATTTAAAACTGTAATTATCATTTTAAGACAGAATTGAAGCTGGCCTCTGTGACACATTACACTTACCCTGGCAACTAAGTTGTCCAAGGGGGTTGGTCTGGCCCAATTTGAAGCCCCCTTGCAGACAAGCTAGACTCTTGGAATTGGTGAGATATTTAGAAGGCTTAACGCAATGTGAGAATTGAAAAAACTTGGTAGAAAGAGTGGGAGATTGTGGGGTATGAACCCACAACTAATCCCCAGACCCTGTTCTGCTGGGTAGGCTCCCATAAATATATCAGCTGCTGAGACCTTTAAAGCAGAAAGTTTCAATCAGGCATCTCTGCCCAAAATTCTTCCCTGCTTTGTGAACTGAATTATGCATGTGTTTATTTTTGCTTAATCTTCAATTAGTTATAAAAGTCTATGTTCTTCCAATATCATTCTAGGAACTGTGGGAAGAGAAAACAAAACACAAATGAATAGTAGAGCTCGTTGGCAGTGTTTGCCTATACCCACAAACTCTGGGCTCCATTCCTAGCACAAAAGAAAGGAAGAAAAAAGTAATGAAAGAAGGAGAAAGGGAGAGAAGGAAAGAAGGGAGGGAGGAGAGAGGGTGGAAAGAAGGAAGGAAAGAAGGAAGGGAGGGAGGGAGGGAGTGAAAGGAAGGAGACAGAAAGATGGAGAAGATGAAAGAGAAATGAGAAAAGAAAGAAAAAGGAAACCCTTACAGGTGCCTGTTCTCTAAGATCTGACAGTTTAGTTGAGGAGATTAGATGAACAGGCATAAAGTAAATACCAAATATACAAGATGTTAAATTTCAGCATGCTGCTTATAATCAGTATCATTATTGGCCATGTTGTTAAACTTTGGATTTGAAAACCAACAGAAAATGTCATATTAGCAAAATAATAAGGCTTCAGTGCATAACCCTGAAAAAAAAAAGGTTAATATAGTTTCAAACTATTTCAAACACTGTTCCAATTAGTCAGCCTCCTCTGGCAGCAGATTTTTTTTAATTTATTATTTTTTTAGCAGATTTTTTTAACCTTGAAACACTTTAATCCTCTGGATCTACAAGTTTATATTTTGTGGGTGCACACTTGTGGTTTATATAACAATCGGATAACTTTAGCTGGTATTACATTAAGGGGAAGCAGTGTCATACTGCACTAGATTAATATTGCCATGATTTCTTCATGCGTGACCTAATAAGAAATGATGAAAGGCTTGTACTAGGGCAAATTATATTCCACCAGTTTCAAGAATCAGGAGTTATAAAACCACAGAAAGCCCAAAATAGCCTAGCTGAAAGAGTAAAAGTATAGTACTGTGAGGAATAGATGGATGGATGGATGGATTGGGGTGTGTGTGTGTGTGTGTGTGTGTGTGTGTGAATGAGAGTGTGTATGCTTCAAAATGTAACAGATTGTCACATGAACCAAAGATCTCTTTGTTCAGATATTATTAGACAATCAGTTGTAAAGACTGGGACTAGATGTTTCACTTAATTACATGTAATGTTGCAGTGTAATAGCACAGATGTTACCTGCCTATAATCCACAGATTTTTCTTTGTGCTTGCTTCTAATTTCCAAGATCCTGTACACAATTCAAAGTTAATTAAAAACAGTGAAACAGCTTAGTCTAGATAAACCATCCTCTGCTAAATAATGTCATCCCACCAAAGATTGCCCTGTCAAAGTCTGTTGTCTTAATTCTAGTAGATTGTGTGTAAAACAAGGTACAAGTCCCTTTGGGGTAGACTCCAAATGCAAGCAGTCTCATCAAAAGTGACTACCTCCTGCCTCCATTTATCCGCCTTTACTGCAAGGCAAAGGTTTTCAAGTGGTGTTCAAATTTTCTTTGTCCTGTGCTAGTTTTATGGATGTATGAAGACCTAACCTGATACTTGACATTGTGGTGGCAAAGGTATCCTTCACAAGGGTCCTAGGAAGTGGAAGGAACCATAATATATGTTGCTACAGAAAGATACAGGCTTGTGAGACAAAAGCAGGGTGTGTATAAGTAACACTTCTACTCTACTCTAGACTTCTAATCTAGAGATCTTGATGACCTACTTTTCTTTGGCAATACTGGGCCTTTGCTAGGCCAATGCTATAACACTTGATCCACACCCCTAGCCATTTTTTGTCTTACAGTAGTTATTTTTCAGGTAGGGTCTTACATTTTTGCCTGGGTCAACCTTGATGGAGAAACTCCCATTTTCCACTTCCAGTATAACTGAGACATTCCACCACACCCCCTACCTCTTGATATCTTTTGGTAAGTGGTGTTTTGAGCTCTACACATCTGATATTTTTAGGGACAGTCAAGCAATTAATTGTTTAATACTTCCTATCCAATGAATTCAATTACTGACCAGCTTCAAATGCGAATATCAGCTTTT
Organism: Dipodomys spectabilis; assembly: GCF_019054845.1. Taxonomy (NCBI): domain Eukaryota; kingdom Metazoa; phylum Chordata; class Mammalia; order Rodentia; family Heteromyidae; genus Dipodomys; species Dipodomys spectabilis. Next base: position 20,992,251 of record NW_024870817.1, on the reverse strand, counting down.
CAGTCAGATTCAGCTACTTCCTGCATATAAGGATTTGAGGACTGTCTTTTATTGCTGGTTTCCTTTCTGTGTTCCATAATTTGGGTTTAATTTCCAAGCAGGGCTCAGGGCTCAGTACTAAAGCATTCCTGAGGAGAGTACTCACTTTGATACACATAGAAGACATATTTCTTTGTTCTTGTTTTTTTCCTCATAGATACTTCTTCAGATAAACATATAAGAGTACTATCTCAGCACGTAGAAGAAACCTTTAAAATCTTCAATTAGATTGTGTTTCTTTCCTTCATCATTTTAGAACCCACAAATCATCAATTACTTTGGGATATATCCTACACATTCAGAATCATTTGATTGTGAGTTAGAGACAGAAGCCTGTCATTCTCAGTTTGGTAGCTTCCCTGGCCAATTTTTATTCTCAAACAGCTTTATGGAGATCTAGCTCACACATTATACAATTCACCATTTAAAATATACACTCAGTGGTATTACCTTACCATCATCAGTGATTTCCAGTCTTGAAATTTTTTGAAAACCTACTGTGGAAAGCAATTCACTCAACAATATCCTCACTGCTCTAACTGTCAGTTGTGTGTGTGTGTGTGTGTGTGTGTGTGTGTGTGTGTGTAAGAGAGAGAGAGAGAGAGAGAGAGTTAAGAAAGGCCTTTCCTCTCAGTATTTCCGTCTCTAAGTCCTGTGGATTTGTGTTCCTGTTCTGTTACATTGATATAGGAAAGAGGTTATCTGCCTTGTCCTTGGGACCCTGCTTGCTAGGGGAGGGGCTTCTTGTTGCTCTTATGATCTGGTAGTAGGTATCTTGTGCAGGTACTATGAAAGACTCTTAAGGAGTCAGGATTAAAACATAGTCATAGAGTGATTGTGATATGAAATAAACCTTTTCTGTGATTCTGTAATTAACTAGCTATCTGACCCCAGCAAGCTTATTAAGTCTTATTTGCTCATATTAATGTGAATATCCTAAGTGCACCTAATACACAAGGTTGTCTTGAGGATTTAATGAGATGATACATGTATAGCTTTAGTTCAACATTTGATAACATCTAACCGTTCTTATTGGTTGTTTCCTAAACTCAGTGTATAAGGTTTTCAGATACAGGGATTGCTGTGTTCCTCATTGAATTTCTAGACCCCATCATCTTGGCAGACCACAGTTTTGAACTTAAATAAATGCAATCCTCCATCACCCATTAGTTCTATCTTCTTTTGAGTCACTTATATGGATTTATGTGTATGCACACTTATAAAAATATATATCCACACCATGCATATAATATCTCAACTAACCATAAAATGGGTGAAATTTAGTAAACTAACTGCAAAATAATTTTTTAAAAAGAATATTAACTGTGTGTTTTTCCATAGCAATCCAACAGAGGCAGTATAATTTGGGGGCATAATCAAGAGACCAAAAACTAAGTATGTTGATCTATCATTTTGTTAATCTATACGATATAACGTTACCTCTCCTGACTGTGCATCTAATGACAGATTATTGAGATTAGTAAAGCCAAGAGCTAGCCCGGTAGATAAAGGTGAGTTCCTGCAGTGGGACTGCCTATGAAGGGACAGCAGCCTGAGAAATAGTCCTGTAGACTGTTTTGATGGATTATATATAGAACATGGTGAAGAAGAAGCAATTGCAGACTATTAAATGTTGAGTCCAAGGCCCAAAACAGTAAGTTAATAATATGATCATGATCTCAGCTCACAATTAGCTAAGTGTTAAATGTCAGCAGAGTCTAAGTGGGAAGAAGCAAGTGAGGGAATTAGAAGGCAAACTCGTCCATCCGTTTACACCTGAGCTTGTTTATGCTTCATGTCATCTTTGAAAAGGGTTTGAGGTAGATTCCTGGCTACATTTAAGTCAGAAGACACTAGGCTTGGTTTCAGGTGAAGTCCAAAAGAGACTGAATTTTTGGTCAATAAGGGAGAATTGAACTAACATGTTAATAGCAATTATGTTTTCAACGTTTTTTGAAGGTGTCACAGATCTCAGTGCATGTATCTTTCGCAAATCACTGCCAATGTCAAAGACAAGACTGTCTTGTGGCTTTGGTTGTCAAGCACTGGCTGCATTTCTCAGCAGATCAAGGAACCAGCTCTGATTGCCTATTGTGTACAGTATCCAATTTGAGATTACGTATGCTACTAGTTTTCTTTTGGTTTGTTATCACAGTGACAATATATCAAAGATTTAAGAATTAACGCTTCTTTTTTCAGCAGAGTAGGAAGGTGCTTTGTAAAGACACATTTGTAGCATAAGTTTCAGGATGGCAAAACAAGCTTGGAAATTAAACAAGATATTAATAGATAACTCATAGGTCAAAGAAGAAATCAGTTCCTTGAAATGAATTAAAATGAAAACACAACATTGCAAAACTTTATAGAATGCAAGTTAGCAGTCTTGGTAGACTTTCAAGTTCTATATTATAAAAATGCAGCATTCAGCATTTACATTCAAAAGAAAAAATGATTGCCGGGCACCAAGGAGTACACAGGTAATCCTAGCTACTCAGGAGGCTAAGACCTGAGGATCGTGATTCAAAACCAGCCCAGGCAGGAAGGTCTGTGAGACTCTTATCTCCAGTTAACCACCAGAAAACTGAAAGTAGAACTATGGCTCAAAGTGGTAGAGTATTAGTCTTGCGCACAAAAGCTTAGGGACAGTGTTCAGGTTCTGAACTCAAGCCCCAAGAACACCACCACAAAAAAGGGAAAAAAATCCCCAATTAATAATCCAAGCTTCTACCTTAGTAACTTAGCATTTGGAAAGTGGATTAAGCCCCAAATAAGTACAAGGAAGGAAAGATTCAAGCATAAATAAATTAAATAGAAAGAATAGAGAAAATCAATAAAGCCAGAGAGTAGCTGTCTAAAGAAAGTAACAGAACTGACAGCTAAGCTAGCTTGATTAATAAAGAATCAAGTGTGAAAATAAGACTATCACAACCAATTCTACAGAAATTAAAACAATTACAAGGAAATACTATGAAAGCCTTGGTGCAAACAGGTGCTCTATCTGAATGAAACTGTTGCTGGTGTCATTAAAAGTAATAGGGCAGTAATAGGGTTGTCATTAGAAATTGCTCCAAACCATCCTGTGATGGAGACTGATACTGGTTGAGATTCCAAAGGAAGAAGCACTCAGTGGTAGGGTAATCAGTTCAAAGATTCTTAAGGAGATTACATGTAGGAGGCTGCACAATCCTCTTAATAGAGAGACAAGAGATGTTCTACTCAGATATGCACATAATGCAGGGGTCAAGTTATGAGATTTATATGGAAGTTTAAAAATTGGCTCTGGGTGAGGACAAGTTTCTACACAGTTAGCAATACATTTGATCTTTAATATTATGGGCATCAGCTCTAGACAACTTGATCAATGCTGGGAATGTTCAATATCTCAGCTTGGGTTTAAATTTGCAGGGAAACATACATCAGTCCAGGTCCAGAGGGGTCAAGGCAATCATACTTCACAACCAAGACAAAGAAAAAAAAGTGAGAGGCATTGGGTACCCTATAACAAATGAGATGTGTGTGTGTGTGTGTGTGTGTGTGTGTGTGTGTGTGTGTGTGTATGTGTGTGTATTTCCAGTAAGATACAAATGGTCTAAACTGAAGCAAAAAGAAATAGATAACCCAAAATAAACTATATGAAAATTATTTAGTCCTTAAAAAATTTCCCTCAAAGAAAATCCTAGATGTAGGTGAGCTCACAGGTCATTTCTACCAAACACTTAAAGAATAAATAATGACCAATCCTTCAAAAATGAAAATGGAGGAGGAAGCATCTCCAAATTCATTTTATGGTATCATTACTTAATTACCAAAGCCAAAAAGCAACAGATCAATTAGTTCCCCAAAATAAGCTGTAGAAATTAGCAAATACTAGCAAACAAAACCCAGAAACTCATGAAAGCATTTTAATACCAAGACCAAGTGAATTTGTCCCAGAAATGATACAAATTGGAAATCAGGAAGTTTAACTCCTCACAAGCACAAGCTCCCATGCCCAGCTTTCCTCTGGGGAGACGGTCTCGAATACTGTTCTGTGCAAGCTGGCCTGGTACTTTGGTTCTTCCAATTTCAGACTTCCATTCTGCCTACCTTGCACCACTCTGTCAACTTTTCTGTAAACTATGATCTTTCTATTCTAATCATCCCAAGTAGATATGATTTTAGCTGTAAGTCACTGGTGCCAGGCTTTAAAGTTCTCTTTATCCCTCTCCCTCTCCTCCCCCACCTCAATTTCTCTCTCTCCCTCTCTTCCCCCCGCCCCACCTCTCTCTATTTGTGGGGCAGTATACTCACATTTTGATAGAAATGCAAAGGATCTAGAATAGCAACTAACATTGTGAAAAATAAGAACTAAGTTGGAGGAGTCAAACTTCCTTATTTCCAATTTTTTAAGATTGTAGTTAACAAGCTAATAGAGCACAAGTATAGTTAGCTACATCTCTTAATGAACAGAAATAGAATCCTAAGAATAAACTATTATATTTATGGTCACTGGTTTTTTCCTCTAAAGGTACCAAAACTATTCAATCAGAGAAATAATAGTGTTTTTCAACAAATAGTATTGGAGCAATTGGATGGCTACAAGCAGAAAGATTAATTTAATCCTGAACATAGGGTGAAAATTATAAAACTTCAATAAGAAACACTGCCAGCAATCTTAGTTCATTGGGTTTAGGAAAAGATCCTTATGTACAACAGCAAAAGCAAGATCACAAATAAATAAATACATAAAAATAAAAAATTGGATACCATCAAGAATTGTATACTTTGGGGCTGGGAAGGTGACTCAGTGGTAGAGTGTTTGCATGAGGCTCTGGGTTTGATTTCTCAGCACCACATAAGCAGAAAAAGCTGGAAGTGGTGCTGTGGCTCAAGTGGTAGAGCACTAGCCTTGAGCTGAAAAGCTGAGGGACAGCACCCAGGCCCAGAGTTCAGGTCCATGACAAAAAAAAAAAAACCCAATTGTATACTTTTAAACTCAAGTTGAAATCATTAAGAAAGCAAAAAGCTGACTCACAAATAAATGAGAGAAAATAATTTACAATTATGTACGTGATTTTTACAAAAAAGACTGCCATACAAAATATGTAAAGAACTCATAACAACACAAAATCCAAGTAAATTTGAATGGATGGTTTGAACGAACCACTCACTAAAGAAGATACATGGCCTACAAATATAGATTCAATTCAGCAGAAAATACCACTTCATACCCATTAGAAAAGCTATGATAAAATTGGCAGACAATAACCAATAGGGAGAATATGGAGAAACAAGAACCCTTGTGCAACAATACTTGACAAGAAATGTAGTCATTACCTTACTCATGTAACTGTAACCTCTCTACATAGCATCTTTACAATATAATAAAATAAAATAAAGAAAAAAAGAACCCTTGTGCATTGCTGACAGGAATATAAAATAATACAACCCCTTGGAAAAGTTTCCTAGTCTTTAAAAAAGTTTCAACATAAGCTTGTCATAGAACCCGGACATCCTGGACACTGGGTATCTACCCTGAAAAATGAAGCCATGTGTTCATACAAACTATTTTGCGTGAATGTTCATAAGATATTATAATATGTATAATATTACCATATGATACATAATATAATTAACTGTGATAGCTCCAAATTTTAACAATCTAAGTGTCTGTCAACAAATGAATAGACAAATGTGCTGCATTAAATATATTAATAAAAATGTGATATTTTAATATACCGACCAATATTTTATGTGAAATTTAACATGTTATGAAATATGCACTAAAAAGAGATGGATGACTTATGCATGCTCCAACATGGCTGGAACTTAAAACCATGCTTATCAGAAGTTGGCAATGTTTTTAAGATGGACATATAAGAAATGTTGCAGGCTTGTGACCAAATAATCTGTCACATTTTCCCATCTCTTCTGTGCAGCATCAAAGCAGCAACATATAATATAAAAACATCTGTGGCTGCTTGTCAATAAAACTTTGTTTTTAAAAGCAGGGAAATGGTAGTTTGTGGACTCTTGCACTAAGCAAGTGAACGAAGCCAGAGGTAAAAGTCCACATATAATGCAATTCTGTTATATTAAATACTAAATCTATAAAGACAGAAAACAGACGTGGTTACCTGGCTTGTGGGTAGGTGCAGAGATGGACTGTAGATTGGCAATAGGAATACTTTGGGGTTGATAAAAATGTTTTATACTTGCATCATGGTTGTGGACAGAAAAACTCTATTAATTTACTAAATAGCAATGAATTATACTTACGGTGGGTAAATATCATGGCAAGTAAAGAATACTACAATAAACTTTTACTTTCATTTATTCTTCTTCCCATTGTTTTACTGGTTTAGCCATTTTATGCTAATATTATTAATATTATTTTCTCTTTTATCTTCAGGAAAAACTAGTTCTTTTCCAAAGATTATAAGGATTAGGTGAGTTTTTTCTGAGCATGAATTAGAATCCTGAAGAAAGCTTGTAGTATCCTTAGTACTGAAGTATCTGGAAACAAATGGTAAGGGCTGTGGTTTTGGAAGTGGATAAGAAAGGAGCTTTTAATTTTACACATATGAAAGTTCTTATTGCATCCAATTTTAGACTAGAGTAGGTTAATTTACCTGATGCTTAAGGAATTATCCATGCCTTGTGCGCATTATTTTGTGCTGAGAACATTATGTGCCAGTCATTAGCTGTGATCCCTGCGCTTATATCATGTGATCTGAGCCTTAGATGGGTGAAGAACTCAGATTCTATCTTGGGTCATTGAATAATTGTTCACTGCATCTTACTGAAAGAAGAGATTAAGAAAGCATAGAATTATGACTGGTAGTTCTGACACAGAGGCCAGAGCTGAAAATTGTCTTGACGGTTGTAGAATTGTTGGTACTAACTGAAGGAGGACTCCATGATGATTGGCATAGGATTTGTTCATTTTGTTTTGTTTTCCTCATCAGAGAGAATTTCTGATGCATCCAAAAGAAAAGGACCTCTTTCAGCACCTGGATTGATGATATAGAATAGTTTCTAGCAAATGACCTCACTTTATAACTGAGTGCTAGTCATTTCTTGCCCTTAGACCTGATCTGAGGATCAGAGCCAGTTCTTAGAATCTGTAACATCCAGAAGCAATGATATATCCTCTCAGGAGGATTGCATCTGTCCTGCTATTTTCTAGTCATAGAGACTTATCATTTGTTAAACTTCCTGAACATTCAATATCTGGAAAGAACCTCTTATTATTTTTTTTCCTCCTGGTATCAGAGATTGAACTCAGGGTCTCATTCTTGCTAGGCAGGTACTCTAACGACTTGAACCAAACCTCTAGATCCTTTATGATTGTTTGTATTTTTGTGTGTGTTTGACCAATACTGGGGCTTGAACTCAGGACCTGGGTGTTATCTCTTTAGCTTTTGTGCTCAAGGCTGGTGCTCCACTTCTGGATTTTGTTTTTTTGATGGTTTAGATAAAAGTACCACAGAGCCAGGCACTTGTGACCCATTCTTGTTATCCTAGCTACTCAGGAGTCTGAGATGTGGGGATTGAGGTCTGAAGCCAACCTGAGCCTACAAATCCAAGAGCCACTTATCTCCAGTTAATCACCAAAAAGCTGGAAGTGGAGCTGTGGCCCAACTGCCATTTGAGCAAAAAAGCCAATCTAGGGAGTGAGGTTCTGAATTCAAGCCCCTCCCCCACAACAAATAAACAAACAAACAGACAACAAATAGTGTCACAGATTTTCCTGCCTGGACTGGCTGTGAAATGTGATCCTTGGATCTCAAAATCTTCAGTAGCTAAGATTATAGGCATGAGCCCTGACACCAAGCTTTGATTATTTTTGAGAGAGAGTCTCACTTTATGTTCAGGATGTGCTGTGATAGTCCTACTTGTGCTGGGGGTGGCAGATGAATGCAAATACATATAACTGAGATAACAAGCATGCACCCCCTCAATCAGCCACTGTTTCAGATAGAGTCTTGAACTTTTATGCTCCAGCTGGGCTTGAACCATAATCCTCCAACCTCTGCCTCTCAATACTTTAGGATGATAGGCTACCACACCAGGCTGGAGAGAAATTATTAAACATGTAAGGACTGTGATACGTCTTCATCTGTGTAAAAGATAACCATGTATTGGTTGTGGGCCTTTTTGAGGTCTCCATAATGAAGATCTTTATAAATATTGTTGGTGTTCATTATCAGTGGCTTAGTCCTATGAGAATAATCTCCCATTTAAATGTCTTCATTTGGTCAGCTGTTGCTCTCTCTGAACCTATTGTAATTATTTGGTTCTCATTCAAATGGAAACTTAGATTCTTCCAGACAATGTTGACTGAGATTCCCTTTTTAGTTTTTTTTTTTTTGAAGTACTGGTATTTGAACCCAAGACCTCAAGCTTTCTAGGTTAGTGCTCTACCACTGGAAGTCATACTTCCAGCCCCCAAATGCATGTTTCTTTCTCCTATTACTCTGTATTTGTGCATGAATGTGTGTGTGCACACATATACACAGAAATTAGTACCAGAGCTTGATCTCACCAGGTTTGTGTGCTTATGGCTGAGGCCCTCCTACTGTAGCGATGCCTCCAGTCTGAGTCAGGCTTCTTAAAGCTCTCACAAGCTGACTTCTAAAGATTGACTCAGGGTTATGTCTAACTTATCCAAGCCTTCCCTCAGAGTTGAGAGGCAAGATTCTGTGCAGACTCCTTACCTCTGCTGGAGTTTTCTTTTTTCTTTTTTGCTTTCTTTTTTAGTTATGTGCAGTGATAGGAAGCTGTGAGAAGTCTGAGTTTTAAAGTAGAAAATAATGCAGTTGTTTTCTTAAGAAGGCTCAGAGAACCTTTTTTAGAAGGCTAGTACATCTGGATATGGAAAATGCTGTTTTAATTGAATGACACAAGATGATGTGACCTGGGGCAGCTGGTGATCAGAAATGGCTGTGGCCCTGCAAAGACTCCTCTGAGATCCAGCACCAGTATACTTATAGCATGTCTGCAGAAGGATCCCAGCCTCCCTGCCAGCCACAATGGATGTTGTGACAGGAAAAGAGACCCTATCTCATTAATGGACTGTAATTTGCATTCATAGCCTGAGTTACATTTCTCAGGAAGTCCTGATGAGAAATGTAATTTTCAGTGTTTCAGTCCCAGAGACATCTCAGACTTCTGACAGGAAAGGGCAGCTCCTGGTTTTGAAGTCCAAATATTGAATGTCATAGGCCGATTCCCATATCATTTTATGTCACCACTTATGGTAATGAAAGAAAGTGTCCTTTTTCTAGACATCTTAGTTCAAACACAGATATAAATACATTGGATAAATGTAAAAAATGAAATAGTCCAATAAGCACAAAAGGTTTTCTCACAGAATTCAATGCAACTGTGTTCAACCCTAAACTCACTAATTTAGAATATCTTCAGACAAAGCATTCTTTGTGTATGTGTGTGTTCAGTATGTGGTCTAGCTACAAAAGAAGCATGCAATTAGAGGGTTCCGGTAGGGTCTGAGCTTAACATGCAGATGACTGTACATCAAGTCCTGACCTTAGAATAAATACCCATTTTTGCTTCTGATCTGGGGGAAGTACAAATGCAAGGTATGTCCCAGCATGAATAATGTAGGAAAACAGTGCTAAACTGGCTGATGGTGCCCAGAGGGTTTTGCTCACTTGATACCACATGTAAGGAGTGAAAAATTAGAACCCATAACTGTGGCCATGCCATTTATCATTAATGTGAAAGGTACCTGGCAGCATAGAGCTGTGCAGAAGTTCTACTACATCATGATATTATTGTGATGATTAAACAAGTTAGTACATAGTAACAATCATGTTTGAACTCTAAAAATTATGCCTTACGCCTGGCATCAGTGGCTGGTGCCTATCATCCTGGCTACTTGGGAGGTTGAGATCTATGGATCCCAGTTCAAAGCCATCCCAGGCAGAAAAGTTCATGAGACTCTTACCTCTAGTAAACTACTCAAAAAAAAATCCAGAAGTGGTATTGTGGATCAAGTGGTAGAGCACTAGCCTTGATCACAAATTGGCTCAGGGGCAGGGTCCAAGCTGAGTTCAAGCTTCAGGACCACTGTGTGTGTGTGTGTGTGTGTGTGTGTGTGTGTGTGTGTGTGTGTGTGTGTGTGTGTGTGTGTGTGTGTTGAATTTGAAAGAAGAGAAAAGTTCCACATTCATGTCTTAAGGACTAGGCATTTTCTGAGCAATATGCATGTTTTCTCCACAGATTTGACATATGACTTCTTGTCCAAGAGATCAGTTTACTTTTGAAAAGTTATTTATCTAGCCAAAGTAACACATCCACTGTGGTTATTAATTAAGGTTTATGCACTTAGAATTGGCCAAACTTGTTGAAAAAAAAAACAAAATCAGAATCACTATGGTTTAGAAATGATGAAACATTTAGGAAACAATGTGGCTCATTAATTAGTATTTATATTAACCAAATAGCTTCACTTGGTTTGCTAGAAAAAATATACAAGTACTAGTAAACTGTTGAATCAATTCTAGATGGCTGAATCATTATTTAGGAAGTTAAATAGAAAATACTTTCAGAATTTGTGGTTTTTCAAAAAGGGCTATGTAGTCTAATGAATGATGGTAATACAGATTTGGTTTCTGAAATTCTCAGGAATTTCTAAAGCCTATTGGCAGCTACATACAATAACAAGTAGTAGTCTCCAACAGAGTACAGATTCTGGAAGGAAGTAGAAATGTTTAGTAATCTATGTTGAAAGTTTTTACTGCTAAACATGGAATAGTCATTTTCCATTGAAAGGATACAAATGGATTTTGTAACTCAGTGGAACATGGAAGACAGGTTGGGCCAATCCCAGACAGCTAGAGGGGAGGGTGTCCTCAGGACGGGGCTGATGTGGCCTTTCCCTTGTATGGAGGAGGGTGTATCCCTGGAGCTAAAGGTTTTGTAACTGTACACAGGGTCACTTCTGAGACCTCAGTTGCACTTTACAATACCTCAAGTCCTGTGGTTGCAGACCCTGGGGAGGCTGGGAGGCTTGGAGAAGTGTGGTAAATTCCAAAGTAGGGAGGTTCAGGAACCTCCCAACTCAGGAAATACCAGGATCTTCCAATAAATGGAACCAGTCTGTGTTAATAGATGTGTCCACTTTAGGTGAATAAAAATTTTTTAGGTGTTACAAGTAAAAATTAATTGGGCACATTGACTGAGTGCCTACTGTGTGTATAAGGCACTTTGTAAGAAGAGAAATATAAATGGAAGCCCATGTTCTAGGTCCTGAAAATTTGACCTTAAAGCCAGGCTTGGTGTTTTCTAACACTTGAATTATAAAAATTTAATAGCTCCCTCTCCCATCTTGCAATCAGTATCAGTCATCATGGGAAAATACTCTTTCAGAAGATTCCTTAAGAATATTTCCAGGAATTCCCAGTGCTCTTTTTGCCCTTTCTTGCCTGGCTGCTGTACTCCTCCAGGATTGATATTATATTCTAACTATATCCATAGCCCCAATCCACTGGTCTTAGGTGCTGTCACCACCTCCACTACTGCTGCTGCTGCTGTCTAAGCCAGTATCCTGACATGATCCTGCAGAGTTGATTCTGTTCCTGGCCACCCCTGGGATTGAAATAGGTCTCTGCTAACTTTCCCAGGACAGGTGGCCCATGGCTCCGTTGAACCTTGGGCCTTATCCAGGAAACTAGTTCAGACACCATGTTAGTGGATTGAACCTCAAAGACAAAGGATGGAGTTTGAGTCTAAATTCACTCACAGGCCTTGTGTAAACTTGTGCGCACAATCATTTACATGGAATTGGCATGGCTGGACTTTACTATGAAGCACCAGGACTAAAGCACCAGTGAATCATTGGGGCAGAGGTACACCTTGCTTGGTCGGTCAAAAGCCCTTGTGATGAAGAAAATCCTTGATGATAGAAGAAAGGCAATAGATGTTTGCTAAGAAACTTCAGCTCTATTTGAGGAAACACTTAAGGAAGGGACCCCCAAAGGCATCTGGATAATTTCTTATATGACCCAAGAAGAACCTCCTGGCTCAAGAAATACCAAGATCTTTCAATAAATAGAACCAGTTTGTGAAGAAAGGGAAGTTAAAGTGGCCTCATGCCTTCCTCTGGAGGTGACTTGGGTCATCTAGTCAGAGAGGGTGAGGTCTGCTGAGGATGAAAGAATGGGCCTATCCTGGCAGAATGGAGTTAAAGCAACACCAAATTCAGCTGCTGGTACCATGTGAGTTAGTTTTCCTTGTCTTCAGTAGGCAAGTATTCAAAGGATTCAAAGCTGTTGGTATAAGGAATCCATATCTTATCATCTTAGCAGAAATTCTTATTTTTGAAGTGAGCAAACTGATTTCAACATACAATACCCAATACCCTTTCATCTAGGACCTGCTTTGTGGCCTAAAAGATGAAGTTGTTGATCCTGTCTCTAAGGTCAGGGGTAAAGTGGCATTTTTAGTAGAGACACAAACAGAAGAAAGTATCAAAACTAGAGATGGTGAAAATTTAGAATAGCAGTCGATTGTTGTTAAATTAATTGACTTAAGTAAGTAGAATCACTCTGCAAGCTGTGTGAGATCTGGGATTGTTTCAGTGTACATTTCAGTACACAGTCACATGGTACTGATTTTTCCCCGCACTGGGCTTTCAAAGGAGGGAAGAGAGTGTTTATTCAGAGACCATGAGAGCAACTGCAGAATAAATGCCTTAATTCTGACCTGCAGCCAAGTTCTGATGGGTGACCCAATGACACCTATCGGGAAGCCCAGGCTATAACTGAACATTGACCTGTCAGATGGACTTGGTATTCAGACAGAGTAGATCTATCTTCTCAACAGACTTCCAGAGTTATTCTGCCTAGACTTGTTTTATGAATTCAGCTCTCAAATAGATAGTTTGTACTGTTAGACTATCCTATGTCCTAGAATGACCATTTCCAATATTCTTCTCTTCTGAGAACGCCACATCCCTTCCCAGACTTGAGCAATGATCCTGTCTCCTGTTTCGCAGTGAAAATAGATTACTTGGCAAGGATGGCCTCTCTCTTTCATTCTAGTCATCAGCCATCAGACCCCACACTTGATACACTTGCTTCTCCCATGGATGGAAGAACCATCCATGAACTGCTTCCAGGTTAACTTACCTTTTCACTTCACCCTGACCCCAGTCCTTCCCACTACCTCCTGGCTGTTCTCCTATATTACCTTTTCTCACTTCATGTTCATCTCTCCCTTTATTTAGCTATCCCCACCAGCACACCAATCTATCTTAATATGATCATTTCACCACAATCTGCTCAAGTTCTCTACTTGTTCAAAGCAAGGATGTCTTGAAAGAGTTGTCCATACTGAAGTCTCTGGTTCATCACTTCCTTTCTTTTCTAATCCCATTTTCGTGACTTGTGCATGTCCACCCTTGCAATGACTGATTCAAGTCAGGAATGTCTGACATCTCACCAAAGCCAAAGACCTTGTTTTCCTCAGCCTCTCAGTGGTATTCCGCAGGACTGATAACTTCTTTGGGGAAAATTCCTCTTGACATCCACAAGATCACATGTATGGACTTTTCCTTTTATCTTTCCCTCTTCCCCTTTGTCTTCTTGTTGGCTCCCCCTTGGCCTGATCTCCACAGGCCCTTGTTGGGCCATCCCCTGGTCTATACTCTCTTACCCAAGCAAACTCACCCAACCTTAAGATGTCAAAGAACAATTTAAATGCTTAATACTCTCAAGTTTACATTTCCAGTCTTGAACTTGTCTGTTTAAGCCTCAGGGGATTATATCAAAGACGTACATGGGCATTGCCACTTAGATAAAGAGTCTCAAACCAAATTGTATCTTTTCCCTGTCAAATCTACCCTTGCTCCATTTCAAAAAAATGGCATCGTTTTCTCACCAGTAACTCAGCCCCCATTGATGGAATCATTCTGGACTCCTTTCTTTCCTTTAGACTTAGGGCTGCTATACCAAATTGTAGAATTAAGTTTTTGTAAGCAGCTGATTAGTATCTCTTGGTCACTGCTGTCCTAAGGGTTTGGGGAAATTGTTCTAAGGAAGAGACCCTTGAGTTGGGACATGTACAACAAAGAAAACAGTTATCTGAGAAAGAGTGTTTCCAGCAGAAGGAAAGAATAGAAAGGCTGAGAAAAACCAGAATGGCTAAGGGACATGAGTGACCTCAGGGTCTCCACCAAATGTGTCTGATAGTGGAGTGAACAAATGACATTGAGTTCTGCAACCGTGATGGAGAACTGAGGGACTTGGGTACTTTTGTAGGTATCAATTCCTTCAGACATTAACTAGAAGTTTGTCACCATGTGGAGAGGATAAAGTGGTAAAATATTGTGTGTTCTCTGGGTCCTGTGTTTGGCGCTGTCAGCTTTGCCCAGCAGCAAACCTATCAGAAAGCAGATAGCTCCTGCACTGAAAGCACCCTGGAATCCGCAGACTTGGTGTTGGTTTGGCAGTGGTTCTCAGCCACTGGGAGTTTCTCTAAAGAGAATAGGGGCACAAACCATTAGTCCCTTCATTGCTTATGATTCTAAATGCTGCCTTAATTTATCAGCTTGCTTGTATTGAAGCCCCTCCTACTTTCCAACTACTTTCTTGTGACTTTCTTCCTATAAGCCTTGAGGCTGGGCATTACAGGATTCCTTGGGTTGTGTTTGTCCTTGGTTTTTACACACACACAGACACACACACACACACACACACACACACCTGGATGCAGGCTGCATGCAAGGAGCGGATCACTCTGGAAGCAGCTTTAATCTGATAGTTAAAAGTCATACATGAGTGCAGAGCAATAGAAAGTCCCTTCTATTTGCTTACCTGTCTTTCAAAATAAACACATGCACAGCAGGACCAGTGGAGGTAGATGCTTTTTCTGAGATACATTTGAAAAGCTCGCAGTTCTCCTGCTCTGCGTCTCTCCTTTCACATTTCCTATTGGTCTCCATCTTTCTTTTCCTACCTTGCTCCTACCTCACCCTTCGGTTGTCACTAATCAGCTATCTTATACTTGGATATATGGGGAGATTGTTCTGCCTTATCCATTTAAGTGTTTCAAGAACTCTCAACCTCACCCTTCAGCAAAAATTCTGTCTTCTTACTCAATCTGCTCTCATTTCAGTTACCTCTCCTGTGCTTAGATCATGCTCCCTTGCAGGATGCTTTCTCCATTTCCCATCTCCTTCATTTATATTTCCATGGGACATAACATAAATGTTCTCATGGTCTTTGAAGATTGATAACTAGTCTAGGTGCGATTTTTATTTTATTTTCCTGCTGGGGATTCACTATGATTCTTGAACCTGAAGATCAATGTCTTCCATGAGGTCCTGAAAATGCTTTCTCTATATGGCTTCTCTGTTTTATTTTTCCCTTAAAAATCTTTTGGACATCTTACACATTGAAATTTCTAAGACTTTCCTCTTTATCTTTTTAATATAGAGGGCAAAGTATCTTTTCCTCTTCTTTTTTGTCTCCCATCTCTTTTAGCTCTCTGTACTTTATTTAGGGTTAATTTTCTCAGATCCATTTTCCAGCATGTTTCCTGTTGACTCTTTATTTAGCTAGGTTTAGTCTGTGTTTACTTATCTGTTGGATCTTGAACTCAGCTTTAAAACTTTTAAAGCTGGTAATAATAGCAATTAAGAAGTTGCATGTACTTCTTGAACAAAGTTCTGAAGTGTTTTTAATTCTTTTGTCATGTTTCCAATTCCCACTTGTGTATTTTTGGTCTTTGTAAGTATCCTCATTTTAGGCTTTTCAAACAGGAGTTTTTTCAAATACTGCAAGTATTTAAAAAATATTTGGATGAATGGAGTTGAGGCATGGCTCAAGCAATAGTGGCTTCCTAATTGCTGTATTTACTCATCCTAGTTCATAGCAAATGGTTTGGATGCTTTACAATTGGGATTATGAGTTTTTCTTTAAGGGCTTTGCTCATGTTCATCTAGTACAGGCTATGACTGAGTGTGTGTTCCTCCAGGACATGTCTTCCTGGAGTCATTGCTAGCCTGGGTCATCTTTGTTTTAGCCATTCATCTAGGTGGGCAACGCATACCATAATGATTCAGTCTGATCTTCAGTCTACAAGGCGGGCCTGCAGTTATTTTCAGGGTATTTTCCCCCCACAGCCCTTAATGTGATCCAGGATGAGGCAAGGTTTTATTTATTTTTTTCTTTCAGGAATAAGTATGCTGAAGACTGACCCTAGAGCCTTGTATCTGATAGGCAAAATAGGCTCTCCCACTGATCTATATCCCCACCCCCAGACAATTTTTTAAATTATCTCCTTTCTCCTATACTCCATTCTTTCTCAGTAGGTGAGTTTTAAAGTGTTCTAGCTTTAGATAGGAATCTCTGTTCCCATTATGCTGCTTACTCTTTATGAAGTCTTGTTGCTTCTTCCCTAACCACATAAATGTGATCTTCTGAATCTCATGTGACTATGTCTGGCAAGTTTTCCTCCCCATTTGGGGCAGTAGCTTCCATCCAGATGATTCTGGTTTCCAAATCATCCTGTGTGTTGACCCTGGACAGTTCCTTACTCTCATGAACTCAGCTAAACATTTAGGGCAACGTTTGGTACCTTTTACTCACAATTTCCAAGCTTTTGGTAAAAAAAATCAATATATTTAGTCTGCCAAGAGTATATCATCACCATCTTGACAGAATTTAAATGTCTACTAGTGGGTGGAAGATGCCTGTCAACATTTAAAGGGAAGGAGGGGGCTCTGCCCTTTCTTAACTGATAGATTTTCTTCTAACTCACTCTGAAGTTCTGAGGACTGCTCTTTCAGCCATTCACTCAATCCTTGCATTCACATTTCATTCAATAAATATTTAGCAAGATTCCACTCTCTAGACATTCATTCATTTAAAAACATGTATGGTGTATGACAAAAAACATGTATGACATCTAATGTAAGACAGGTGCTCTGGCTCAACAGAGAGAGACAGAAATATTGATAAAATATTGATTTAATTTCCCAGAGTGGGAAAACAGTGATTTGTGCCCAAGCAGTCTTGCGTGTTTATCACTTAATTGACAAATAATTGTGTGCATTCTATATTTACGGGGTATAAGATTATATGTTTCCATTGTGTAGTAACTTAATCAAAGTCTTCAACAGAATCTATCACCTCACAAACTTACTACTTTTTTGTGTTTCAAACATTTGAAATCTACACCTTTAGCGATAGTGAAATATACATTCATAAAACATGCTATGCTGCTTATCAATATATGGATGCACAATAAGGTACTTATATCATCTGTAAGTCAAGATATGAGCTTATCCACCTAAAAGATGCAAAATGCCATTAGTTGTATAATCTGTTTGAGGCAAATGCATAAATTAATGCTGGCTGAAATACTTGGCTAAAATTCCTTTTTGGCTTGTATCATAGAAAAGGACAGGCATAAATGGAAGTGTCATTAGAGCAGCATTAGCTTTCATTAGTGGCCTTTAATAAATATGTGCACATTATGAATGTAATTATACCTGTAAGGATGACATGGACTTGCAGTGAGAGTATAATAAGTAAGCAGAATTCACCAGGCTGAAGCCTCTTGCATCTCCCTGCCAAGATATATCATTTGTGAGTTTCATTACCCAATGTCCTAAAATAAGTGACCTTTTCCAAGTCCCTGGGGATTGGCTTCAACTACAGTATGTTTTTCCCTTTCCTTCTCAGGATTTAACAACACAGAGAGAACATGTGACAAAGAGTTTATCATCCGGAGAACAGCCACCAACCGAGTCCTGAACGTTCTCCGTCACTGGGTCTCAAAGCATGCACAGGTAATTCAGTAATTCTTTTCAGAGAGTGTACCTTTAACTTCTTAATCTAGTCTCTTGATTCTTTGCAGTTAGAGGTTCAATCCTGGAATTGGAAGCTGGGAAGGGAAGAACGGGACAGACATGTAGCTCAAAGCGACTAAGCATGTCACTGACACCTGCTGTTTCCCAGGACATGACATTCCATGTCATGGTGAACCAGTAATACTCTCCCCGCTCATCTCCCAGGGAGCACCACCTGCCAAGCTACAGTGATAGCAGAGCCACTATTGTCTCACACTAGGGACCGCTTTTCCAAGGTCATCTCTGTAAGTGAAGTTGTGCTACAGAGGATCTCCAGCTCCACTGGCACCCTTATTCTCCCAGGTGAACATCACAGAATTTTCTGGGAGGTGAACACTACTTGGGGCCCACAGATAATCAAGCATCTGGTCCAGAAGTGTTTTCTAGACCTTTCTAGACATACTTTCCTGCCTGGGCTGGCTTTGAACCATGATTCTCAGTTCTCAGCCTCCTGAGTAGCTTGAATACAGGCATGAACCACCTGTGCCTGGCTGAGAACTACTCTTTTTAATAAACTAAGGGTTATTACTGAGATATTAGTCATATAGGATCCATTTTTATTTATTTGTGAAGTGTAATGGAATTTTTACATCTTTTAATAGACTGTATAATTTTCATTTTTTATTTTTATTTTGTTTCATGTTACTTTTTAAATTCTTTTATTATATTGTTATTATAGAGATGATGTACAGAGAGATTAGTTATGTAAGTCAGGCAGTGAGTACATTTCTTTTTGAACAGTGTCACCTCTTCCCTTGTTTTCTCCCAGTTTTTATCTCCTGATCCTCCTTTTACTTTTACTTTTAAAACTTTTTTAAATTCCATGTTACTGTTGGTAAGGCTTGAATCTCACTTTTCTCATTGTGAATTCTGTCTCCAATAAGAATTTCAAGGGTGTGACCCATGTGGTGATGTTATGGACTGGGCTGCCGTTACCAAGGATCATATAGCAGACCTGTGAAGGCCTCTGAGAATATAATAAATGCAGACTAGGGAACTCTGTTCCTTGATCTCTTATAATGTGTGATTTTTATTGTAAAAATTCTGTGCAGAGGGGTTACAGTTACATGAGCAAGGTAATGAGTACATTGCCTATCGAGCATTGTTGCCTCCACCTTTGTTTTTCCCCTTCCATCCCTTCCCTTCCCCCCTCTACAACACCCCTCCCCCCCACCGCCCAAATTGTAAAGTTCGTTTTCAACTTAGTGTCTTGTACATCATTGTTACAATGGCTCAACCTGTGTCTCTATTTAAGCATTTTGTTTTTTTCCCTTCCCCTCCCCAAATTAGAGAAATGTGTACATAAGATGCAGGGGGAAAAAAAAGATGCAGGGCACTGAAATCAAATGCAGTGAAAATAGCTGTTATATGGTGGGGGAGGAACACACCAAAGAAACAAGAAAACACATAGCACATTATAAATACGTTAAAAACAATAGCAAGAAAGAAAAAACCACTGTGAACCTATCTTGGGGGTCATTTTGCTTAACATCATCTTATATGGTCATATGTACATAGCTTTTGACCTTTTCTGCTTGTCCTAGATGTTTACTAGTTATTACAAATAAGGGAAACCATAGGACCTATGTTCCTTTGGGCCTGGCTTACTTCACTTAATATAATTTTTTCCAAGTCTTTCCATTTCCTAACAAATGGGGCAATGTCATTCTTTCTGATGGAGGCATAGAAGTCCATTGTATGTACATATATATATATATACACCACATTTTCTCTATCTATTCATCTACTGAGGGGCATCTTGGTTGGTTCCATATCTTAGCTATGGTAAATAATGCTGCAATAAACATAGTTGTGCTGGTAGCCTTAGTATGGTCTTGTTTGTGATCGTTTGGGTTAATTGCCCAAAAGTAGGATTGCTGGATCATAGGGGAACTCTATGCGGAGTCTTTTGAGGAACCTCCATACTGCTTTCCAAAGTGGTTGAACAAATTTACACTCCCACCAACAACGCATAGGGTTGCCTTCTGGCCACATCCCCTCCAGCATCTGTTGTTATTAGATTCTTGATTATAGCCATTCTAACTGGAGTGAGGTAGAATCTCAATGTTGTTTGATTTGCATTTCTTTTATTCTCTCCCCAACTTTTGATGCAAAGTTCTAGCCAGCCTTGCATTCAGGAGGACCTGTCATTAGATAACGAATGCACTAGGCCTGTCCAGAGCTAATAAGATAAAGAGGGAGTTTACTATTTTGCAAAATGTTGTAAACTCTACAAACTTGTACTTAAAGTAATAGATGGCCTGTGGGTATGATCTATTTAAAAAAGAGTACAATTAAACACCAGAAAACCAGAAGTGGCACTGTGGCTCAAGTAGTAGAGCCTTGAGCTGAGTAGCTCAGGGACAGAGCCCAGGCCCAAAGATCAAGACCCACAACTGACAAAAAATAAAAAGCTTTTACATCGACAAAAGTCCCATTGCGAGGTGTGTGTGTAGCAAGGATCTCTATCTGGGGGAAGTCTGTGAATGCTGGAGGGAGAGCAGAAGGTTGTATGGAGGCAAGAATAATCTAGCTGAAATCTCTACTCTGGCATTTTAATGATGGAGTGGCTGAGCAAATGATTCAGCTCCTCCAAGCCTTAACTCCCTCTATAAAACTGGGAATAACAGCCAGGGACCAGTGGCTCATGCCTGTCATCCCAGCTACTTGGGAGACTAAGCCTGAGAATATCACAGTTCTAAGCCAACTTTGACATCAAAGTTCACAAGATTCCATTGCAAGAAAAAGAGTTATGCACAGTGCTGTATGCCTGTCAATCTGGTGTCAGAGGGAAGCATTATCAGGAGGGTTTGGGGCTCAGGCCAGCCCAGGCAAAATAAAACTTGCCTAGTAAATGCCAAGCCCTGAATTCAAACTCCAATATCACCCCAAAACAAAAGGAAACAAGCTGCAGTGGAGAAAACTGCATGTTGAACAGCTGTGACAGCTGGAAGCCCAAAGGGTTACAGATGGCTGCTCCTCATGGACACAGCTTATAAAGGTACTGTCTAGTCCAAACTCAGATATTTTGTTTCTGTGTGACCAGTGAGCCAGTGAAGCCTCAGTGGACTTCAGTGAGCGCTGCCCTGTTGAATTTGGAAAGATAGTAGATATGCAGTAGCCCCTAGGTACCTATAGTTAATCAGTCCTGTGAAAGGCAGTTATCATGGCTGAACAAGTGAATTTCTGTCTGCAATTTGATTAATGGTGACTAGTGGTCACTGTATGAACAAATAGTTCTAATTTGAAAACCACCTAGAAGTCCACCAGGAAACTGGAACCAGTGCTCAGAACTGAGGTCTCCTTCCTCTTCCAGCACTGCCTGACAGGTGGGCTCCACTGGGACTCCTGGGAAGAGGACATAGCTTTGTGGAAGGAAAAGCAAAAGCTTGACACAATGTCCCTGCGGGGGACATGCATCTCAAAGAGGAAATGGCAGCTCTTCCCTTATAAGGAAGCTTTCGTATGCCCCTCAGTTTGGGCTTGGAGCCTGCAGTACCAGGTCATAGAGAAGTGACATCCATGCCCTGGTGGCTTGTGGGGTGAAGAGAAAGTAGGCCTGGCATGTGTGCCTCTGCTTAGCATGATCAAGGATCTGGGGGATCAAAGCCCCCCTCCAAATGTGAGTTGAGACAGCGCCTCTAGTCTGTTTGTTATTTGACAGTTGAGGAGTCTCTATTTTATTCTTTTAAAAAAAAATTCTTGGCATTATTTAGCAAAACATATAATTGAGTGTCACAATGGAGTGTCGAGTTCAGATGTTTTTCTTTGTGCCAGATCTGCAGCGGAGGTTGAGCCCGGACAAGCACAGCAGAGTTTTTGATGTGGGTGGGAAAATGACATATGTAAGAAACAATCCGCTCCTGAACAGGCAGCTCCTGTCACCCCTACTGACAGCTCGTGGCTGTCTGCCAGCTCTGTCCTGTCCTCACCCCCCTCCTGTCCATGCCTGTGTCTGCCCATCTGCGAATGGTACTTTTCCATCCATATATCCTGCCCACCTTTACTCCCAAGCTGAACCTCTGCGCTTCCGTTGCCTGGGTCGACTCAGGGTATGGGGGTCTGACCCTGGAGCTCTTTGCAGGGCAAGGGGCTCAGACTGCTGCACTGTGCCCTGCTTCCTGAAGATGCTCAGGACTTTATACTCCCTCTCTCCAAGTCCTCATCCATTTCCAGGGAAATCCCTAGGTCTTTAAATTAGGAGGAGGAACTATTGAATCTCGTAGAATAATCTAGGAGCCAACTGAAGGCTTGATATGGTAGGTGTGTGTGTGTGTGTGTGTGTGTGTGTGTGTCTGTGTGTGTGTCTGTGTGTGTGTGTGTGTGTGGTGCACTAGGGATTGAATTCAGGGCCTTTTAACACTTGCCCTGCAAGCACTCTACAACTTTTAATTTTATTCTTGAGCTAGGATTTCACCAACTCTGTGCCCAGATTGGCCTTGAATTTGCCATCTTCCTGCCACCACCTCTCCAGGAACTGGGTTTACACCATAAACCACTTTGCCAGATTTATATTTTAGTT
Organism: Dipodomys spectabilis; assembly: GCF_019054845.1. Taxonomy (NCBI): domain Eukaryota; kingdom Metazoa; phylum Chordata; class Mammalia; order Rodentia; family Heteromyidae; genus Dipodomys; species Dipodomys spectabilis. The sequence continues at coordinate 20,969,827 of NW_024870817.1, read as the reverse complement.
ATGGTCGTGCCCTGTGGGGCTGTGTAGGTGACTTGAGGACTTACGTATTCACTGAGAAGGTAGCTTCCCCTGCGAGGATGGGCCCTGAATGGCAGAGACCCATTTTTAAAACTTCAGCCAATATTGTAGCACTGACTATGCCATGGGGTGGTGCTATTGTAACCAGGTTTCAAGGGGTGGCTTATTTCCTCCTGGCCACGCCTTTTATGGGGGCAGGGGGTTATTGTCATTGTCCCTGTTCTGCAAATGGAAAATTGAAGCTTAAAGCCTCAGTGGCTCTCTGAGAGCAAAAGGGCGGTGCTGTTTCCTGCTCAGGTTGTCTTACAACCTCTCCATCATGCCAGCCAACTCTTGGGGTACAGAGAGCTCAAGACAAAAAGTGCCCAAATTGACTTCTGACACAGAGTAGTGAGAATCTCATATGCTTGTCCAGCAAAGCTTTTCTGCTCCATTTCTAAATCTTTCCCTCTCATGCCTGAGTCTACTTTGCATTTATACGGATTCATTCTGCTGAGGTTTAAAGTGGAGCAAAGCTCTGTTTTCTCCTCTGACGGCCGCACTTGCACCTCTTGAGTTCAGGGGTTATCCAGCAGACCCTGGAGTCTAGCGAGGGCTAGGATCCCCTCCACTTTTCTTGAGGACCTCAATACACTCCAACAGGTGGAATGAAGCTCACTTCACTGCTGGGGTGCTCCTAAAGTCCCATGAGGGTCATGAGACTGTCCAAGAAATAAAAAGTGAAAATCTAGTCTCCATGGGAGATGTTAGCAGCAATGAAATATTTCTTTTAAATAACAAATTGGTGGTCTATGACTTCTGTCTTGAAAATGGTCTTCTCTGAAACTCACTGAATGACAAATGGGCTTCACACCTGTTTCTTTGGTTATCATATTTACTGGTGCTCATTCCCTTCTGATTGTCTATACCCCTTATGGTCCATCTTTGTGTGTCTCAGCTAAGAAATCTTAGACACACACTGGGTACGAGCAAGTGTTTGTTCACAGACCCATGTTTTCCACTGCAGCAGCCAAAATGAAATCAAGAATGGTCTGTTTCAATTAAATAGGCCAGCCACTGCCATTCTCCAGGTCCCCTGGGCTTCCTGGATGCACAGGCTGAGATCCATCTCTATCAGTGCTGCGCTGACGCCTGTTGAGTTGTTTTCCTCACAAGTATTCTATCCTGTCTCTTTCTGGCTAGGCATGTACCCAGAGCATCACAGCTCCTTTTAGTTCTTCAAAGATCCCTAAGTAAAAGCAAAAGTCTCTAGTAGGGAAGAAATATGGAACCCTGAATAGAAGTCTGCATTCCCATTGTTTAGCTTGCTTGAAATGTTAGCTCGCTTGAGTCCTCATTTGCAAGACTGGCAAAATGATCTGTATGGGGTTCTCATCTGCCAGATGCAGGTGCTCACCCCTGTGACCTTAGCCATTCAAGAGGCTGAGATCTGGGTAACTTCATTTCAAAGCCAGCCCAGGCAGAAAAGTCAGTGAAACTCCTTCCAAAATAATAAACAGAAATCCAAATTGGAGGAGTTACAATACCACTGGAGCCTAGTTGACTTACGTGGTAGAACACCAACAAAATGAGCAAGCCAAGTAGACACAAGACCCAGGTTCAAACCCAGGTAGCAAAATCTATTACCTGATATATAATCTAGATTTTCTTTTGTTAATCCTGAGAAGAGACCTTCATCGCCTTTTTGTTGTCCTAGACAAACAACCTAAACTCAGTTAGAAAATCCTACTTCCTTTAACTACTTACCTGTATATATATATATATATATATATATATATATATATATATATATATATATTCCTGCTGTCACCCCTAAACCTTTCCTGACGCTTCCCAGGCTTTTCTTAGTTTTTGGCGAGACATCTACCAAAGTCAGTGTGAACCAGATTCATGTATTTTAGAAGCCAATATCCTTGATAGGACTTGCCCTCAGTTTACATTAAGTTGCCAAGAAAGAAGTTTACTTTTTCTTGTAGAATGAATAGGGTTCTCAAACCTTTGGTGGGTGCGTTTTGTTGACAGAAATCATGGAAGTAAAACATGGAATTTGATGTACTTAATAGGTTCTTAAGTCTGAAGTGTTTTCTGATGGGGGGTATAAGAAGGCCTTGCTTCTCCTCCTTTGCATCATTCCAGCCCATAATCACTCTTGGTCCCTGGAAAAGCATCTGGAGACCAAAAGTATCTGGATTTGCAGCCACATCCCTAGCATGGGGAATGATGGCCAGACCTGTGTTGTGACATCACGGGATTTGTTCAATGGGACAGTCCTGGATGAGTGCTCTTACACATTGAAGGCACATCAGGTTGCCAGTGGCCATTCTACATACGTGCATCGACTGGTTTGTATCCATCCTACTGCCCTGCCACATCTGCTGCCCTGCCTTGTGCTCATCTCCTCCCAGATTGTCTCTTTGTACCATGGTTTTCCTTGGATTTCCTGGCAAACAAATTATTTCAGTCATATTCCTTTAAGCTTCACGTGTCTCCTTGGCAGGCAAGGAGTAACGTATATTTATCTAGTAGCTTTCTGCATCAGACTTTTCCCTTCACAAACACATTTCTGGTCCTTTTTTTTAAAGGTTTGCATTAGTGGTAAAGGCAAAGATAATTTTATTGACACTTGGCATTATTTAAGTAAGAAAAATGGAAGCATTAGGATTAAAAGCAGGACCTTCCAGACTTTTCTTTTTCCCTCCAGCCTTCATCATTGTCTTGAAAGCTACCATATATACACATTAGCCATCTTTCTAAAAACCTAATGGAAAACACAGCCCCTGGAAAAATTCTCTTGTTCTTTGATATACACTTTTTAACCTGGCTGATTCTCTTTTGAGGTTTGAAGAAGAAAGCTTGGGTACTATCTGATATCTGGGTTATGGGACAGTAATTCAAAATTCTTATAGGCACAGCTGTCCAAACTAGAAGCTGAATTTTAGTGAGGCATTCAAATGCAGTTGTTGGTTGGAATATGAACAATTCAATGCTTTTCTGCATGGTGTTTTCCTTCTCGATGAATTATCTTACACTACATTTACCTCTTCCCAGTTACTTTTGTTTTAACATACCTCCTATATTTTTCATTATGCCTTCTTCTAGTAGCCTACCACTGCACATCTGCTAACTAGTTTCTCGAGGCAGTAGTTTAAGAATTATTTAGGTCAGCTGGGCACCAGTGGGTCATGCCTGTAATCTAGCTACTCAGAGGCTGAAATCTGAGGCTTGTGGTTCAAAGACAGCTCGAACAGGAAAGTCTGTGAAACTCTTATCTCTGGTTAACCACCAAAAAGCTGGAACTGGATCTGTGACTCAAGAGGTAGAGTGCTAGCCTTAAGCATAAAAGCTCAGGGACAGCATTCAGTCCTTGAGTTCAAGCACCAGGACTGGTGTGCGTCACATGGGCAGGCATACATGTTCACGCGCGTGCGCACGCGCACACACACACACACACACACACACACACACACACACACACACGGTTTATTAGCTCATTCCCACCCATTCATCTTAAAGTAAAACACCTTTTCTTGAATCTTTGCCTATTCATTCAACAAATATTTGTGAGTCAATCAGCAATAAGGTATAGTATTTATATAGATTTGGGGGCTAATTGTATCCAAAGTTTACTGCCTGAAATGTAAGTTCCTAGGTGTAGATAAATATTTCCTGCATAATCTACTGCTCTTAGTAGGTTACAAAACCTGATGAGTAATTAATGACTAGTAAGAATTGTTTTTATAGGATTTGACCCCAGACTTGTTGCTCTCCTTTATAGTTTTCAGTTAGGGTTTGTTTGTTTGTTTGTTTTCATAATGTGGCACAATAAGGTTTTGCAATATTTTTTTATTTGGGCAATAAAAAGTGCTAGAAAATCCCCACACTCTTACTGTTCTAGTGAGAACCCCAATTCATTTACAGTAATTCTCCAGAAGCAATGAGAGTGAGGCAGCACAGAGTGACAGGGGTGAGCAAAGTGAGCAGGTGCCCTTCAGAGTCTCTCCCTCCCCCTCCCTCCCTCCTTCCCTCTCCCTCCCTCCCCCCCTCGCCCTCCGTCTCCCTTCCTCTCCTTCACCCCACCCCACTCTGTCTGGTAGTCATCACAATCTCCCCTAAACTGAGATTCAGTGGAGAAACTCAGGTTCCTCTCTCCAAAAGAAAACTTGAGTGGTTAAAAGCTTGTTCTCTCTACTTCATTAGCACGAGTAATTGGAAGATGAGTGCCCCAGACTAATCAAAGTTGATTTGCCTATATCTTGAAATGGTCACTCAACAGCTCTGCCTCAGTTTCCCCATGTACAAAGTGACCTGAATCTGACTTAAATCTTTTTTTGGGTGGGGGCTCCGGTCATGGGGCCTGAACTCTGGGCTTGGGCGCTGTCCCTCAGCTCTTCAGCTCAAGGCTAGCGCTCTACCACTTGAGCCACAGCGCCACTACCGGCCTTTTTCTTTTTGCTTATGTAGTGCTGAGGAATCGAACCCAGGGCCTCATGCATGCAAGGCAAGCGCTCTACCACTGAGCCAAATGCCAAGCCCCTGACTTAAATCTTTATCTGACTTAAATTCTTTTTTTTTTAATTTAATTTTATTTTATTTGTGAACATACTGTACAGAGGGGTTACAATTACATGGGCAGGATAATGCGTACATTTCTTACCAAGCATTGCAGCCTCCTCCTTTGGTTTACCCTTCACATCCCTTCCCAGCCTCCCCCCTCCCCCCCAATCCCAATCCTTCTTCTTCCCCCCCTTCCCCTCCCCCTGCACCAACGTTGTAAAGCTCGTTTTGGACATGACAACTTGTACTTCTCATTGTTGCAACAGGTCCACCTGTATCCTTAAACAACTGGTTTTTCCCCATCTCCTCCACAAGTTATACTGACATCAAATATAGTGAAAGCAGGGGTTATACTGTGGGGGAGGGACATACAAAGCAACAAAGAGATAATCTTATAAATACGTTAGAAACACATGCATGAAAGAAACAAAAACATTAAAATACATATCTAAGGGTTCATTTTCCTGACATCACATTATCTGACCTTTTCCGCTTGACTCATACATATACTAGATATTGCAAATAAGGGAAACCATGGGACCTATGTTTCTTTGGGCCTGGCTTACTTCACTTAATATAATTTGTTCCAAGTTTTTCCATTTCCTAACAAATGGGGCAATGTCATTCTTTCTGATGGAGGCATAGAATTCCATTGTGTATATATACCACATTTTCTTGATCTATTCATCTACTGAGGGGCATCTGGGTTGGTTCCATATCTTAGCTATGGTAAATAATGCTGCAATAAACATTGTTGTACTGGTAGCTTTCATGTGGTCTTGTTTGTAAACATTTGGGTAAATGTTACAAAATGTTAAAAAATGTTACAAAAGTGGGATTGCTGGGTCATAGGGGAGTTCTATGTGAAGTCTTTTGAGGAACCTCCATACTGCTTTCCAAAGTGGTTGAACAAGTTTACATTCCCACCAACAATGAAGTAAGGTTCCTTTCTGTCCACATCCCCTCCAGCATCTGTTGTTATTAGAGTTCTTGATTTTTGCCGTTCTAACTGGGGTGAGGTGATATCTCAATGTTGTTTTGATTTGCATTTCTTTTATGGCTAGGGATGTTGAACATTTCTTCATGTGTCTAGTGGCCATCCTTCTTTCTTTTCAGAGAAGTTTCTCTTTAAGTCTTTCGCCCACTTATTTATTGGGCAGTTGTTTCTTTGAGGATTTGTTGTTGGGGGGGTTTAATTTTTTGAGTTCCAAGTATATTTTAGATATGAGACCCTTGTCCGTTGTATGGCTAGTAAAGATCTTCTCCCAATCTGTGGGCTTTCTATTGATCTTGCTAGCTATGTCATTTGCCCTGCAGAAGCTCTGAAACTTTATGCAATCCTATTTGTCCAACCTTTCTTTGATTTGTTGTGTTTCCGGGTCTCTATTCAGAAAATTTCGGCCTGAGCCAAGGAGACCTAGGGTTTCTCCTATTCCATCCTGTAATGTTTTCAGAGTGTCTGCTTTGAGTTCAAGGTCTTTGATCCATTTGGAGTTGATTCTGGTGCAGGGTGATATATAAGGATCTAGCTTTAGTTTTCTACATGTAGTTAACCAGTTTTGCCAGCACCATTTACTGAAGAGGCTGTCTTTGTTCCATTCTATTGTTTTAGCTCCCTTATCGAAGATTAGATGGCTATAGGTCTGTAGGTTCATTTCTGGGTTTTCAATTCTATTCCATTGGTCCTGAGGTCTGTTCTTATGCCAATACCAAGCTGTTTTGATTACTATGGCTTTATAGTAGAGTTTGAAATTTGGTATTGATATTCCTCCAGCAGTGTTCTTTCCGTTGAGGAGCGTTTTTGCTATTTGGGGTCTTTTATTGTTCCATATGAATTTTTGGATTGCCTCTTCTATTTCCTTAAAGAATGAGGGTGGAATTTTGATAGGTATTGCGTTGAATTTGTAGATAGCCTTGGGAAGTATTGCCATTTTCACGATGTTAATCTTTCCAATCCAGGAGCATGGGAGGCTTTGCCATTTTTTTAGTTCTGTGTTGATTTCCTTTTTCAAGATTTTAAAGTTTTCATCATAGAGGTCCTTCACTTCTTTAGTTAAGTTAATTCCTAGGTATTTTATTTTTTGTGGGGCTATTACAAATGGAGTTGCTTTCCTAATTTCAGCCACACTTTTCTCATTGTTGGCATACAGAAAAGCCATTGATTTTGGGGGGTTAATTTTATAACCTGCTACTTTGCCAAAGTTTTGAATCAGCTTGAGTAATTTGGGAGTGGAGTCTATGGGATTCTTTAAATACAAGATCATGTCATCTGCAAAGAGGGAGAGTTTTATTTCTTCTTTCCCTATTTGGATCCCCTTTATGTCTGCATCTTGTCTTATTGCTGTAGCTAGGCATTCTAATACTAGATTGAAGAGAAGTGGAGAGAGTGGGCATCCTTGTCTTGTTCCTCAGGTAAGAGGAAATGGCTTTAGTTTTTCACCATTGAGTATAATGCTGGCTGTAGGTTTGTCATATACAGCCTTTATTGTATTGAGGAATGTTCCATGGATTCCTAATTTTTCCAAAACCTTCATCATGAAAGGGTGTTGGATCTTGTCGAATGCTTTTTCTGTGTCTATTGAGATAACCATGTGGTTCTTATTCTTGCTCCTGTTGATGTGATGAATAATATTAATTGATTTGCATATATTGAACCAGCTTTGCATCCCTGAAATGAATCCTGTTTGATCGTGGTGTATGATTTTTTGGATGAATTGTTGAAGTCGATTGGCCAAAATTTTGTTGAGAAGTTTTGCATCAATATTCATCAAAGAAATGGGTCTATAGTTCTCTTTCTTTGATGAGTCCCTGCCTGGTTTTGGGATGAAGGTTATGATGGCTTCATAGAATGTGTTCGGTAGTGAGCTTTCTCTTTCAATTTCATTGAAGAGTTGGAGGAGAATTGGTGTGAGCTCTGCTTTGAAGGCCTTGTAAAATTCCTCTGTAAAACCATCTGGTCCTGAACTTTTCTTAGCTGGGAGGTCTCTTATTGCTGTTTCTATTTCAGTGCTTGATATGGGCCTGTTAAGATAGTTTACCTCATCTTGGTTTAGTTTTGGCATGTCAATATTTGCTAGGAAAAGGTCCATTTCTGTCAAGTTCTCAAACTTATTAGCATAGAGTTTTGAGAAGTATTCCCTTATAATGTTCTGAATCTTGGTTGTTTCCGTGGTGATGTTTCCATTCTCATCTCTGAGTTTATTAATTTGGGTGTGTTCTCTTCTTTTTCTGATAAGATTTGCTAAGGGTCTGTCAATTTTGTTAAGTTTTTCGAAGAACCAACTCTTTGTTTTGTTGATTCTTTCTATAGTTTTTTTGGATTCTAATTCATTTAATTCTGATTATTTCTTTCCGTCTACTGGATTGGGGTTTACCTTGCTGCTCTTTTTCAAGGAGGTTTAGATGTGTCATTAAATTGTTAGTTTCAGATCTCTCCAATTTGTTGATGTAGGAGCTCAGAGCTATAAACTTGCCTCTGAGTACTGCCTTTGCTCTGTCCCAGAGGAGCTGGTAATTTGTGTGTTCATTTTTGTTGAATAGCATGAACATTTTGATTTCCTTTCTAATCTCTTCCATGACCCACTCATGATTCAGCAGTGTGTTGTTCAGCCTCCATGTGATGCCGGACTTTCTTTGGTGGCTTTTGGTGTTGAGTTCTAATTTTATTCCCTTGTGGTCAGAGAGAATGCAAGGTATAACTTCTATGTTTCTGAATTTAGACAAGTTTGCTTTGTGGCCTAAAATGTGGTCTATTTTAGAAATCGTTCCATGTGCTTCTGAGAAAAATGTGTATTCTGATGCTGCTGGGTGAAATGTTCGGTAGATGTCTGTTAAGTCTAGTTGATCTATGCAGCTGTTTAGATCTGCGGTTTCTCTGTTGAGTTTTTGCCGAGTTGATCTATCTAGTGGGGAGAGTGGTGTGTTAAAATCCCCAACAATTAATGTCTTTGGATCTATATGGGATTTGAGGGAAAGTAGTGTTTCTTTGATAAATTTGGGTGCTCCATTGTTTGGCGAATAGATATTTAGAATTGTAATATCCTCCTGAAGGAGAGATCCTTTAATTAGTATGTAGCGACCTTCTTTATCTCTTTTCACGAATTTTAATTTGAAGTCTATTTTATCTGATATTAGGATTGCAACTCCCGCCTGTTTATGGGGGCCATTTGCTTGGTAGATTTTGTTCCAGCCTTTAACATTGAAAATGTGTTTGTTTTTACGGGCAAGATGTGACTCCTGCAGGCAGCAGATAGAAGGGTCTTGTTTTTTAATCCAACTAGACAGTCTATGTCGCTTAATTGGAGAGTTTAGTCCGTTAACGTTAAGAGATAGGACTGAGAGGTATTTGGGAGTTCCTGCCATGTTATCCACCTTCTTGGGGGCTGTAAAAACTGGGTTCTTCCTATGGTTCTTGGATTCTCAGTTTGGGTGCAGTTTCTTGGCCTTTATTGCGGTCTTGTTGGTTTTCTATGTGTAGGACATCTTTAAGAATCTTTTGTAGGGCTGGTTTGGTGGAGATGTATTGTTTCAATTTTTCTTTGCTATGGAAGGTCTTTATTTGGCCTTCAGTTATGAAGGAGAGTTTAGCTGGGTACAGTATTCTTGGTTGATAGTTGTTTTTTTTTAGGGCATGGCATACATCATTCCAGGCTCTTCTTGCTTTGATTGTATCTGACTTAAATTCTTTATCTTATGCTAGGCAGTGGTGGCTCATACCTATAATCCTAGCTACTCAGGAGGCTGAGTTCTGAGGATCGCGGTTCAAAGCCAGCTCAGGCAGGAAAGGTCATGAGACTCTTATCTCCAATAAACTACTCAGAAAACCAGAAATAACACTGTGGCTCAAGTAGTAGAGCACTAGCCTTGAGCTGAAGAGCTCAGCAACAGCACCCAAGTCCAGAGTTCAAGCCTTATGACCAATAAAATAAATAAATAAACAAATAAACAAATAAATTCTTTATCTTATATGTCAAAGGCAACCAAAGTATTCTTTTCATTTTATTGAAAGTCAAGTTAGACCCTAGTCTAGAGCATTCTATCACTCTTTTATTCCAAGTTTTAAAATTATTTGTGTGGTTTTACTTACTTCTGCACTGTTATTCTTGTCCCCTTAAAATCTCTGGCCACTGTGTAGAATTCATTGTACTGATTATATGAGAGAACCACTGTCACAATTACCATGATCCTTACAACTGTGTTTACTGAATCATATGTTTTAAATGTCCTTGGGCTCCCTTAGCCATGGGTAGCATATTACTAATCATGAGCAAATAAAACAATGCTCTCCTGAAACAACGAATAAAACAGATAGAATACCTAAGCTACCAACACCAGTTAGTCTTACAGGGCTAGAGAACATGGTAATTGCCATTTATTTATTTATTTGTTTGTTTATTTTTGGTCAGTCGTGGGGCTTGAACTCGGCTTGGGTGCTGTCCCTGCACTCTTCAGCTCAAGGCAAGCACTCTATCGCTTGAGCCACAGCGCCACTTCCAGTTTCCTAGTGGTTTATTGGAGATAAGAGTCTCATGGACTTTCCTGCCTGAGCTGGCTTTGAACCACTATCCTCAGATCTCAGCCTCCTGAGTAGCTAGGATTACAGGCGTGAGCCACCGGCACCTGGCTGCCTTTTATTTTTTAAATGAAAGAAGTAGTGTAGTAGTTGAAAACTCAGGCTTTGACCAAGACTGCTAAATACAATCCAGAGTTTACCAATTGCTACCTGTATGACTTGGGGCAAGACATTTAGACTTTCCGTATCTCAATTTCCCATCTATAACCTTGGCAAGTTTCCTATTGAATGTTAAAGTAGTTAAATATAACCTAGCATGAAACCTCTCACTGTCTTAGTTATGTTTATAATCAGCTTATCTCCCTAGAGGACTCTAACATTATCAGTTGATAGTGTTTGCTTGAAGTTGTTTGCTGTGTACCCCACGCCCACCTTGGGCTCTGGTCCATACAGCTGTTTCAGCTATGCAGGTGGATCCCAGGCCCTAACCACTGAGATTCAATAAAGCATGCCCAAGTTCTCCCAGTATTTACATGAAATCCTCCAATCCTTGCTCTTTCTCTCATCTACTTATCAACCTAGAAGATGCTTGTACTCTGCCTCTTTTCCAGATCTTTCATATATTGGCTTGCTCAATAATTGTCATTGAAAAAAATAGGAATTATGGTCTTTAAAAAAAAAAAAGGAATGTAAACTTTCTCTCCTCTTCCCTCAGCCCCCTGGGTTACACCTTAGAAAATAGGTTGATTTTTATTTTTCTTAATATCCAGTTCTTGGTCTCCTCATCCTTGTTTCTTGAACGGTGCAACAAAGCCTCAATAATTTGGTTCTGTGAATGGTTCCTTTGGGGTCTCGGGTGCAGCAGGTTCCTCTCCTGGAACCTGTTTTGTGTGACAGCCTAAGCAGGCAACCTCCCTGGGTCCACAATCAGCCAGCCAGAGTTGGGTGCAAGTGGCACCTTCGATCTCACAGTGGCCCAGCAGCGCCATCTGGTGGGCCTTGACTGCCCTCTGCAAAGGCTGCCTGAGACCAGCCAGGCGGTGAAATGCAGTCCAAACATTTTAGCTACCCCTGTAAGCCGTCAGTCATACTTAGAAATAATTTATTAAAATATGTCAAATGTTGTTTTCCCTACTTTAGATTTCTTATTGAGGAGCAGCATCTATAGTTTTAAGAGGAACTTTTGAATAACCAATTCTTATTTCACATGCATTTGTGAAAAATAGAATTATGTAGGCCAAGTAGTACATCAGAAGATTTAATTTTTGTCGAGGTTGATTTTTTATATATTTTCTTTTTTTAAAAAAGAAATAAAGACAGTATGAAGTCTTACCACTCAGAATGGAGCTCTTGGAAAACAGTACAGTATCATCTGGTAGCTTGTCAGAAACGTAGGCTCTCCGTCCCTGCTCCAAATTAGCTGAACCAGAGCCTGCATTTCACCCACAGTTCAGTCCTGGTTGTGCATGAGAGGTTGCTCTGCACAGGCGGCAAGAATCTGATGGAAGACCTGTGTTTTACCGCAGCATCTCTGTCTCCTTACATATAGTCCCAGAGACCCATATGGTGAGAGATTACAAGCTGGTTCTCCTGACTTGTCTCCCATGGAGGCTGCTGAAGAACAAGTTAGCGCATACATAAGGCTTATTTTGTACATTGTAAAAACCTATGGGGAATTATGGAAAATTCATATGTTTCATACTCAGCTATCAGAGTCTTGGTTTTATATAAGTACATATCATCAGCAGAAGGAATATTTCTTTAAATATAGGCTGGATAGATTTCATCATGTCTTCCAAAGATCTTGTTCAGACAAGTCTTCCCAGAGCTCAGAATAAGAAAATCATCTTCCATCTTTCTTAATAAGACCTTTCACATTTACCATCCTGTGGCCCCAGAAATATTGCCCCTGTTGCGCCTGGTAAGGGACACAGCAGGTGCTTGTTGATTAAACTACTAATTAGCTCTCTGCGTGGCCTGAACAGTCGCCTGATGTCCTTCTCACTAATCGTGCAGTTTATGATAATTACATTATTTGCATCATTAGTAGCTTCACATAGCTACATGAGGACTCAATTGTCTTACTAATATGTCAGATATTCATTAGAGCACAGACTCCTGATGATGGAGAAATCCTTTGGTAGTGTATAGATAGAAGTGAGTGAGACCATCTGCTTTTTACAAACACTATAGCCTTTACCTTGAAATCTGGAGGGGAGGGGATAAAGGAAAGAATGGCAAGATATTATTCTCTTCTCCTTGTGTGAAGTTGAAAAGAAAGATTATTAGCAAGAAGCTATTGGACAATAATTAGGTGAAATTTTAAGAAAACATAATGTCTAGAATTGATAAGAGATAGTTCCAGATACTTGGGGGAGGGCAGAGAGAGGAGAATTGCAGTTCAAAACCAGCCAAGGCAAAAATAAATCAGTGAGACTCCATCTCTCTGGGCATGTCTGTAGTTCCAGATGCTCAAGAGGTAAAGGCAGCAGGATCAAAGTCAGAAGCTAGCCTGGGCCAAAAAGCACAACCCTTGTCTACAAAAACTCTCCACTAAAAACAAAAAGACTGGGGCCATGGATCAAGTGGTAGAGCACCCTAAGTCCTGAGTTTAAGCTCAGTACTAAAAAGAAAATCAACAAGAGATATAAACATTTGTGCTTCCTCAGTAGTTATCTGTCTATCTGTCTATCTATCTGTCTGTCTGTCTTTTGCCAATGCTGAGGCTTGTACTCAGGACTTCTTACTCAACTTTGAGCCACTTCTGCACTTCCAGCTTCCTGCTGATTAATTGGCGACAAGTCTAGAAGATTTTTCTACTCAAGCTGGCTCTGAAACTCAATCATCACATTTCAGCCTCTGAAGTAGATGAGATTATAGATGGGAGTCACCAGTGCCTGGCTTCCAATGTCTCTTTTCCCCTAAGAAATGATATTTTTGACAAACAGTGAAGTAGAGCATTGAAAATAACTTACTCAGTTTGCCATGAAACTGAGGTACAGAAATAATCTATTCAAATTAGGTTAAAATTTTACATTGCCTTTGATTTATGAAATTTGTATGGGCATTGTAATTGACTATATACAGTAAAATTTATACTGTTTTATTTTTATCTAATTCATTCCATTAAAAATATTCTATTATAGCTAAGAATATACCCAGCTATTTCAAAGAATTTAGAATGCCAATTCTTCAAAATTATTTTCCTTAAAGTTAAAATGTAATTATAAGGTAGGCATTGGTGGCTCACACCTGTAATCGTAGCTACTCAGAAGGTTGAGATCTGAGGGCTGTGGTTCAAAGCCAGCGCATGTAGGAAAGTCTGTGAGACTCTTATCTCCAATTAACCACCAAAAATTAAAAATGGAGCTGTAGCTCAAGTGTAGAGCACCAAATTTGAGCAAAAATGCTAAGAGGTAGAGTACCAGCCTTAAGCTCAAGCCCCAGTATGAGCACAAAAATGTAATTTTAATAACTTATACTGTAAATCAATAATATAGTACTGTATTTATTATAATAAAGTATATTATAATAGTTATACTGGGCTGGTAGTATAATGATCACTCATGCCTGCCCATATAAGGACTGGGTAACATTCAATTCCTCTCTGACAGCCTAACAGTCCTAGAGTGCTGCCCAAGACATTTCATGACCATATAATAATAACAGTATTCAAGAGCCACAGCTCTCCATTTTCATTGTCTTATTCCACTAACATTTTACCTTAAGAATTTTTGAATGAAGAGAAAAATTGCCAGAATAAAACATAGTACCCTAATAGACAGCTAGAAGCACTACTTGCTAATATGTTTATATTATCTTTTTCCCAGTCCAAGGACAAGGACCTACATTTATATAACCAACAGTAAAACAACCAAATCCAGGGAAATGGCATCCTGGTCCAGGGCTCTCATGTAGGACACAGTCCTCATCGAATCCTGCCAGTTGACACAGTAAGGCCTCTGCACTCCAGCCCCACCTTGGCCCCAGGTTTGGTATCATTCCTTATGTTGCTTTTGGCTGTTGCCCCTTTGGGGGCCCATTAAACTGGAGCAGTTCTTTGGTTTTTCTTTGCCTTTCAAGACAGTAATGATCTTGAAGCCTATAGGCTAATGCTTCTTCACAATAATATGGAGATCAGGCATTGGGGTCATAAATACTAAGAAGTGTTGTGTTGCACTGCAGAGCATTGTGCTTGTAGGCAGTGTGGTGCTGGTCTGTCCCATCATTGGGATAGTATCTTCCGTCCTTTGGATAGTGTGCTATGCTAGATTCTCCCACTGTAATTAATGAGCAATCTCTAGGGTGTATTTTAAAATGTCATTTCTAGCCCATTTAGTATCCATTCTGCCTGAATCAGCTATTAACTGATTTGGTTGAAAATGGTGATTTTGAAAGTGATAAAGCTTCAGTCTTGAGTATAATAGCCAAGTGAGAACAAGAGGCCTTGGGTGGTTCCTTTCTGACTCATTTATTCCTTTGCACTTACTAGTTGGAATTCTATCCTAAAAATAGTGTTATCTTCTTCTCCTTTTATGTATGTATATATATAGGTAGATAGGTAGGTTGGTATGCATTTATGTATGTACCCATCCATCCATCCATCCATTTATCTATACATCCATCTTTGTGAGTACCAGCAAGGGCTTACAGGTTCTTTTTATTCACTTGGTTATTGCTCATTATTTTCATTCATTTTGATGTTCATATTTTTCTCTGTCCATTGGGAGCCCCTTCAGTTTAATCCCTGTGTTTGTTTAACATGGCCTATCAGTTTGTTTCATTTATTCTTTATCTCTTAGCAGATAGACAGCTACACAGATCAATAGACAGATACATAGATACATACAAACATAGATGAGAGACACATAGATATATAGAAAAGTAGATATGGATATTAATATTATTAGCAAATGAGAGAGTTTTATTCTTACAACAAAGTATTTTGAGCAACTGTTATGTTCCACTTAACTGTCTGGGAAAACCCAGACAGTTAAATTGACCTTTACCATATAGTATGGGAAATTATTATAATAATGAGTATTTGTTCCTTGGAAGCACCAAGGTAAACCTCCAAACCCCACTGGGTAAAGAAAGAGCTCAGAGAGAATGCACAACACTCTGGACATGAAAGATGATTGTAGCTGGGAAGCATGTAACTCTCTGAAGAACCGAGTACATTGAAGTCCAGTACTCTGTGTGTGAGTGTGCTGGTGGGGGGTGTGGGGGAAGAAGAAGCTGGAGAGGCAGGCTGGGGCCTTGTAAAAGACCTTGCCCAATTATGGTTTTGGATTCATCAACTTTCAACTTCACCTGCACGTTCACATCGCCTGGAGAGCCTGTGGAGAAAACACCAGGGGCCAGTCTCAAACCACTTAAGTTGGGGCGGGGGGTGTAGGGTCCATATATTTCCATTTCTATTCCTAGTTTCTGGAAGATTTTTTTTTATGAAGAATGGTGTCACATGTCACAGAGCTAAACCCTTAAAACCAAACTTTAACAAATCATCACTATATTTTGTAGGATTTTGAACTCAACAATGAACTGAAGATGAATGTCCTAAATTTACTAGAAGAAGTTTTGCGAGACCCAGACCTTCTTCCCCAAGAAAGGAAAGCCACAGCAAATATCCTGAGGTAAAGACAATCCTGCTGATTGAATTGTGTCGGCTCATTTGTGCTCCGTTTGTAGAAAATAAGATCCTATATCAAAGCAGAAGGATAAATCTTAGGTTCCTGCAGGCAGCAAGGATTCTGTTCTCACCAGTGAAGTACGATTTATCTTCTTCTCTTTCTTGGGGGCAACTTGGGGCCTGCTGTTATTGGAGGGACTTGGACCAAGTGGCTTCACTCCTGTGGAGTGCATCCTCTCCTCTTTATGTGTACAGATGGTTCTGGCAATCTGTGTGTTAAAGGAAAGGAGCCCTGAGAACCCCTTCTGTGAATTTGTTTTCCTCCTGTGGCTTTGAATTGTTTATCATTCGCTTCTGTTTTAGGGTAAGACGTATTTCCATGCTATTCTCTTTCCTCAGTTTCTTTCACTGACTGAGCATCATTTCCCCCTGTCAATTCCTTGGCTTAGACTTGCTATATCAGGTAGGTTATATTATTGGGTGGAATTGTATAAAGCATAACCCTACACAGTGTTGAACCTGGGATATCCTGTTAGAGATTTGTGTGTGTGCATAGTTGTTAGACCCAATGTCTCAGCAGGTAAAAGGCTTTACCTTAAATGAATTGGTGGGTTCATATTCCTGTAGTCTAATTTACATGAAGAGGGCAGCAGCCATCAGTGACTTCATGCAGTTGTTGGTGGATAGCTTCACAGCTCCCCCACAAAGATATCTGATTGCCTGGAGGGTATCTTCTAGGACGTGGAACTCCTTTGCAGTTCAAGTTTCTAGTTTTCCCTTTTCTTCTAATCCTGGAAATGATCCCTTATTTTCCTCCAAGCTCCGGTACATTGTCTCTCTGTAGTGTTATCCAGAATGCTGGGCATGGAAGAGAATCTGTTTCAGTTGAGTCTACCAGGTCTGTAAAATCTCTCTTTAAAGCAGCAATGACAGTGGGCCAGATTTTGAGTTGTGATGTTTTCATAGCTGGTTTATAAGTCATTTTTAGTCCTTATCAGCTGAAAATCCCATACCTAAACCACTCTTTGGAAGAGGGGTTATTATGGATTGAATTGTATGCTCCTCTTCCCAGAGTGACCTCTGTTTCATCAAAATGGGACATAATGGGTTGGAGATAAAACTATTGCAGATATAATTAGATAAGTTGAGATCATCCTGGAGTAGGGTGAGCCCCTAATCTAATGTGATTGGGGTCCTTAGAAAGTACAGAAACACAGACAGAGGGGGTAGTGGGTGGAAAGAGATGGAGGAGGAGCCACAGACTGGAATGAAAAGCCAACAGCTGAAACCAAAGGCTGCTGAAGCTAGAAGGCAAAAAAGAGATCGCCTGTAGGTCCAGAGGCAGCAGCCCCAGTGGACAACTTGAATCTCAGATTTCTGTCCAGGCTTAGAGAGAATCTGGTACGTTTCTGTCGCTTCTCATCACTCAACGTGCGGTATTTTGTTAGGGAAGCCAGGGAAACTATGGGAACCTTCCAGGGAAACACCTAAATAAGCTTAGGTAGTCCATTGCAGGGTCTATTTTCAGATTTAAAAATTACAGGTACACACTCAAGTAAAACCTGGTTTCTGGGAATGAATAATTATATCTGAAAGCAATTTCTGTACCCTTTCTCTTCATGTGCATATCGTGTTGTGTTCTTTGTAGTTAAAACACTGAGATTTTAAAACTACCTTGTAGAAATTTGTGCCCTTAAGGACATTTGCCTGAATAGCTGTCAGGGAAATCAGGACTAGGAAGACCTTTCAAGACTGGCAAGTATGTTGGCCAGAACACCTCTGCCAGACATGACTAATTCATCCTCAAAGGTTTCAGTCTACTCTAAGAGGTGACTTCAGAAACCTGTTAAGTGGCTGGAGATTTATATCATTCCAGGCATGTTTACAATGGTATATTAATATAAAATATATATTAAGCAAGTTCAGATGAACCCTATTTCCCATTCCAGGTCTTCATTATTGATCAGGTGTCAAAAGTGTCAATTCTCTTTGGCAAGAAACAGGATAAAAATGTTAGGCTGGTAGGCCACAGACATGTTAGACACACAGTGTGGGCATACAACATAGAATAGAGCCGAGCCTGATTCAGACTTTTGCAGAATGTTTTGCAGAATGTTAAATCTTGGGTTACCTACTTAGAGCTGTCAAGTTTTCTAACCCATCAGAATTTCAGTTTCCTCATTTATAAGATGAGGCTAACAATATGTACCTCATTGGGTTGCTGTGATGTCATGATATAATATGGTGGAGTTTAACACATGGCCTGAAACATAGCACTCATATAGTACTGCTGTGTCTGTTTCCCTGCCATCAGAGTGATATGGCACCGCTAACACCTCGCAGGAGCTTCATCTGACACAGTTCTCCGTCGGCATCATCGTCTTGTTTACAGAAAGAGAGTTGGGCCAATATCAGAGTAGGGGCTAGATTATTCTTATTTATATAATTGAAGAAGGAATCTTTTTCATTCCTAGAACTTGAATAATTCCAGTTTCTTTTCAGTGTTTTTGGTGTTTCATTTTAAGTGCACAATGATTAAGCTGATTATACTCTTGGTCAATGTAAGAGGAAACCAGGACCCTGCTGTGTTTATCAAAACCCAGAGGTAGTTAGTATATGAAAAGCAAATCTTTCTTCTATGGAAGTTCATGTCTGTATCTACCTCCCAGTAAATTCAGATTATGCCTGTGAGAGATCAAAACATAATGGATTTAAATATTAGAGATTTATATATATTACAGCCATGGAAGAGTGAGATGCTAACATAGAAAATACGTTGCATTATTTACATTAAAGCAAAAGTTCTCTCTGATGAGCCCGTCTCTCAGACTCTCAAGGGTTATTGATGACCACACATAATTACTATATGAAGTTTGTAGCCCTGATTGAAAATAAAAACCTTTGATCAAGACTTTTGCATTTCTAAAATACTACTTTCCAAACTTATCCAACTAGTAATCTTCAAAATCTATCCAGTGTAGAAGATTTTGTTGATACTTAACATGTCAGGATATGAAAAGAAACAAGGCTTAACTCTCTAAAAGTTCCTCTGTGCTGGGTTCTGGTCATGGAAAGGCTACCCCCAATCCTCAAGGCTCCAAATGGAATCATCAAGAAGTCAGAAAACATGAAGAAAAAAATGAAGCTGGAGTGTATCTCAGAATATTAGAATTTCTGTTGTGTATAAAATATCCTCCTACTTTGAAACCAGTACCTTGGATATGAATTAATTTACATTATTTATGTAGTTATATAAATTATATAATGTAAATAATTATATAAATCACCATTTATTGAGAAAAAAGATATTTACTGAGAACTGAACAACATCAAGTATAAGATGTACATGTGAAAAACAAGAGGGAAGAATTATCTGTGTGTGCCTGCCCTGAATTGGTCCAATTTTTGCCATGTAGGAATCCCCTGTGTTCCTAATCTATATAAATACGAAAGGGGCAGCACTACAACTCCCAACTCAGCAGCATCCGCAGGAATGCTGGGCAGTGACTGGAGAAGCAAGGGTAGAGCAGTAGGCCTATGACTGGAGCTCACGAATGTTACTAGAGAATGCCTGGATTCACATTCTCCATCACCTGGGGAACTGCATTCCAGCTCGCCTCAGGTTCACTATAGTTTTATCTATGGCCTGGTAGTATA
Organism: Dipodomys spectabilis; assembly: GCF_019054845.1. NCBI lineage: Eukaryota > Metazoa > Chordata > Mammalia > Rodentia > Heteromyidae > Dipodomys > Dipodomys spectabilis. The sequence continues at coordinate 20,950,454 of NW_024870817.1, read as the reverse complement.
ACAAGCATAATAACAAGTGTAATAACAAGCAGCTCCTTGTTCTAAGCCGTCTCTCCTGCTGAGTCTCTTGTATGTTTTACATGTTTTTTTTTTTTTCTGTTTAGGTGATCACTTATCTGTAGCACAGCCATATCCACACAGTCTCGCAGACTTAAACACTCAATCTTTTCATCCAGCAGAAGCTGAATTGCAGGTTATAGATTCAATATTAGCATGTCTGCTTTCTTCATGGAAGATTGTTGTTTTATTTTTCTAGGGCCCTTTCACAAGATGATCAAGATGACATCCACTTAAAATTAGAGGACATAATTCAAATGGTAAGTTCACCTTCCATTTTACCTAACACAATTATCTGCATAATATCTTTCAAAGGGAAGTAGGAAGCTTGTCACTGGTGACCTTACATCTGCCTATGAAGTGATATGAGCGAACCACAGTTGGCATGGAAGTCCAGCAGTTAGTCAGTGATATTAATGTTGGTTTTGATTTGTGTTTAACTTTCTGCATTTTCATTCTTAGCTAGAATCTAGTGACAGACTTCGTAGTTGTACAGATGGCAGCTCCACAGGCCTGCCACGAGAGGGGAGGTGTCTTGCTCCCAGATGGCGTTTTACTTCCTTCCTCGTCTCTTGCAGACTGACTGTCCAAAGGCCGAATGTTTTGAGACTTTATCAGCCATGGAGATGGCTGAGCAGATCACTCTCCTGGATCACATTGTTTTCAGAAGCATTCCCTACGAGTAAGTGCTGCCTTGTCTCACCCCACCCCCACCCCCATCCAGGAACAGGACTCTGTTAGAGTAGCTGCCCTGCTTACAAGCTGACCATATTCCTAAGTCTGGGGTGTGTGTGTGTGTGTGTGTGTGTGTGTGTGTGTGTGTGTGTGTGTGTGTGTGTGTGTGTGTGTGTGTGTGTGTGCTCACTTATGCACAGAAATATGAGTCCTAATCTCAGGATGATTTGACCCCATTTGAATGTTGTTGGTTCCAGGTTGAGTAATGGATATTCAATCTCAAGATGGTCAGTCTTGTTTTCTATATGTACTAGGATTACCATAGAATATAAATTTCTATGTTCCATCTTATCCTTGAATTATAGAGTTCTCAGTGCACCTGTTAGAGTGGTTCTCAAACTTCAGTGTGTCTAACAGTTACAGGAGGGAGAATGATAGCAAGGATGACACTTATCAGGATGAATTGTACACATAAACGGACATGTTAAATAAAAACCCATTTGTGCAGATATATGAAGATAATAATAATATAAAGAAACAAAGCTGGGCTGGGAAGGTGGCTCAGTGGTAGAGCACTTGCCTTGCATGCCTGAGGCCCTGGGTTCGATTCCTCAGCACTACATAAGCAATAATGAAAAAAGCCGGAAGTGGCGCTATGGCTCAAGTGGTAGAGCGCCAGCCTTGAGCTGAAGAGCTGAGGGACAGCGCCCAGGCCCAGAGTTCAGGCCCCACAACCGGACCCAAAAAACAAAAAAGAAAGAAAGAAAAAGAAACAAAGCTGCTGGGCACTGATGGCTCAGGCCTGTAATCCTAGCTACTCAGGATCCTAGCTGAGGATCACAGTTTGAAGCCAGCCCAGGAGGAAAGTCCATGAGACTCTTATCTCCAATTAACCAACAAAAAGCCAGAAAACCAGAAGTGGTGCTATGGCTCAAAGTGATAGAGTGCTAGCCTTGAGCAGAAAAAGCTCAGGCTAGTGCGCAGGCCCTGAATTCAAGTCCCATGACCAAAAAAGAAGAAAAAAAAAAGCCATTTGAGAAACTTGTGAATAATGCACATTTAAAATTCTGCTTCTAGAAATTTTGATTGAAGCTCAGGAAATTATTTTGAATAAAAAACTACAGATAATTTTGAGTATCCCAAGGATACACTTAGAGAAAGTGATTTTGCTATAAATTCTGTTAACATTTATTTCCATAAATCAATAAGCATCAGTAAGATTTATGGCAGTAGACCCCCCCCCCCGGCCTTCCCTGATCCTTAGGTGTAGGAGAGGCCTGGGAAGCCTCCTACTGTCACACTGACAACTTTGTAGGCAGATGTTTGTTAGGATAAATGATGACCGATAGTACTCATCCCCTGTAAACTCATAACCACAGTGACAGTAGTGAAAGGGCTAGACAAAAAGTGAGAATGTGATCTGGATCAGGTTGTAAGTGGAGAAGAGGACATGGCTCTGATGGAGTGTTGGTGACACAGGGAGGGTGGGTTAGTGGGTCTGACCAATAGCTGTATTGCTTAGGCTCAAAAGGGAAAGGAAGTATGTTCCCTCAGATTTTCCTTCTGTACGTTTTATCTTCTTTGCTTCGCACCTTGCCAGCATCCACCCACCTATCCATTAAACTCATTGGCAATTCATCTGAACTCAGTAACATGGAGCCTCTATGACATGTATGCCACTACCTTCTCCCTGTGGTACCCTCCCGTGCATGGAGGGGGTCGTGAGTTCATACAGGAAGAACAAGAGCCAAGTGAGACTCTTGGTCGCCATTGGTGTGGTCTCTTCTGGGTCTCTTCCAGTTATTGCACCTTGGACCTGCTTTACTTGTGTCTGACCCTGCAGGAGAGAAGCAGAACCAACCACCCCATGAGACGGAGAGCAAGACCCAGGCAACATGTTTTACTAAAGAAAGTGACAGAGTAATTCCATTGCAAGTTTAGGGGATATTTTAAAAGGACTCTACAGTTCCTGCACATTCCATCTTGCTGGGCCTTTGCCTGCCGTGGTGTGATGTGAGGACCTGAGCAGCCTCCCCACAGCTGAGATCTCTCTGCTCTTGGAACCTGGATATTCCTGAGAAAATCAGAAAGAAGTAGAAGGGAATTTTCTGGTCCTGATTAACATTTTTGGCAATAACAGATTGTGTTTTGGACCCTCCACTAAAACTTGCTATTTCAAAAGTTAGTCCAGGGAAAATAGCCTTGGTTTCTGAGTTAATATTTACTTTTTTATTTCTCTTATTTTGGTGTTTTCCAACTTCAGAGAAGCCTACGTAGGGACAAAGTTCCAAACACTTACAAGAAAAATCTGGAGGCTGAAATATATTTTTTTTTGCATTGACTTTTTTGCATTGAAACTAGAGCAGAGCTAAAAATCCCTTTGAGACAGTCAGCCAAAGGTGTCAGGTAATGTTCCAGGCAAGATTAATTTAGTGTACCTGATATTCATGATAACTATGCAGACTCATAGCCATCATTCCTTAAATACTTATTTGATGTCCTGTTTTATATTGAACTTTCAGAGAGTTTCTTGGGCAGGGGTGGATGAAGCTGGATAAAAATGAAAGAACACCTTACATTATGAAAACCAGCCAACACTTTAATGATGTGAGTATCCACACACGTGTTCTCTCTTCTTCTGCAGCTAAGTGTTTTCTGGTTTAATAACCAACCAGTTCAGAATTTGCTTTGACGTGGAGCAAGCATTTTTCTTGCCCTATAATAACGGAGACATTCCTCAATGAGTACTTACACAGTGTTGGGGGCCAATGAGGGTGGGTTTTCAAAGAGTTACACCATGACCCCCAAACATTGCCTTTCCTCCTTGAATTGTTCTATCTCTTACTTCCTTATAACAAAAATCACATTGCTTCACAATAAGCTGCATTCAGAGAAAATCTGTCTTCACTCTAAAGATGAACAACTGCTCAGGAGTTTGTTGTTATTATTATTTCAGACTTCAGTCTCTTTAGAAAGTTGTTATCTAAGGATGGAATGTTAATTCCATGCTCCTTTGACATTCTGCTCTTCTGATGTCTGCAGGCATATTCAGATATGTTGCCCAAATACATTGCTTTGGCTCTTTGACAGTCTTCCTGGTCTCTTTCCCTTTAATGATATCTTTATTATCTTTAGGTAGTTGTACAAAGAATTTCCCATCCAGTGAATCAGTTTATAAGTACAATGTATCTTGGTCAATTTCTCCCTTTTCATCATTCTTTCCCATTCTTCATCTTTTGGGTTTTCTTAGATGAGTAACCTGGTTGCCTCCCAGATAATGAATTATGCAGATGTCAGCTCCCGTGCCAACGCCATTGAGAAGTGGGTGGCGGTAGCAGACATATGCAGATGCCTGCACAACTACAATGGTGTGCTCGAGATCACCTCGGCCTTAAACAGAAGTGCCATCTACAGGCTGAAGAAAACCTGGGCCAAGGTGTCCAAGCAGGTGAGCATCAGTGTATGACACGTCCTGCTTCTCAGAGGAAGAGAGGCTGGGTGAGGAGAAACAAGATAAATATTCTAATTAAACAATCATTAGCTGAAACAAGCAAAGTAGTTGCCAGAGAAGGTGCCAACATGGGTAATTGCTGTGCTCTTACCACTTAATTAATTCCACTCATGTGCTTTTCCAAAACACTCATTGAAACATTTGGGGGGACAAGCTCAAATGATGTGGCTGTCGATCAAGAGTTTTTCCTGAATTATTTCAGGAGGGCACATTGATTCCAGGTGACTCACAGATCCATTCTTCCAATCCCAAAATATGGTTACAAATGCCATAGAGTCCTCAGAGTTCAGCCTGATCCTTTTCGTTCATGTAGCAGATGTCAAGTTCTGGTGTAATGACTCAGATTGCAGACATGTAGCTTTCTCAATTTTCTCTCCTTGGATTCATTTGACCCCTGCCTGTTACTTTCATTCAGATAATTTTAAGAACTGTAGCTTTTACTTGCAAAGTCCAAACTTTGTTGGTAATGAAAGAACTTATGAGTTCCATTGGGCCAAATGTGACCTCTCTAAGCTCTGCATATTCTCTAAGAAATGAGAAGGAGTGGGATGAAGGCTCTGACTGTGCTTATATATTATAGATAGATAGATAGATAGATAGATAGATAGATAGATAGATAGATAGATAGATAGATAAGGTAATATAACATATATATGACATATATGATTTTGTATATGCACATACATATACACATATCTCTTTCTTATGGTTTAGATCCCTAGTGGTGGGTACCCTGCAGATAGATGCCTCTGACAGACTTTGGCGGGCATACCAATAGGCAGAGTGGAGTAGCGTGTAGGAGAAGGCTGTATTGTGTGTGCCTGACAACGTCAGCATAGAAGGACTTCCCAAGTAGCTAGGATTGGAAACTTGAGCCGCCACACCCAGAGAACAATGGTATTTCCTAAAAATATCGCTTATACTTGTCTATCAAATTGGTGAGAATGCTCACAAAAGAAAGTATTTAGAGTAGAGGATATTTCTCAGTCAACAACAAACTGACCAAATATATGGTTTGATAGTTTGCAGATTAGTATTCACAAAGACTCACTGTAGCTTGGGGGTGTGGCTTGGTGCTATAGTGGTTGTCTAGCATGTACAAGGCCCTAGGGTCCCCAAGAGAGAAAGGCAAAGACAGAATGAGAGAGAGAGAGAGAGAGAGAGAGAGAGAGAGAGAGAGAGAGAGAGAGAGAGAGAGAGAGAACAACAGAAAGGTAGCTATATAGAGACAGAGAGACTCAGAGAGAGGGGAAGGGAGACCAGGATTCATTCTGAAAACTTTAACATAAGCTCTTTCCTTTAAGATGTTATATTCAACTGGCACTTTTCAGTTCTTTAATTTTCTTGCCATTTTTTTTCTATTTGTTTTCCCACTATGTATTTGAATGCAAGGATGTAGGCACTTCCTCTTCTCCACACGCTCTTTTATTCTAAAATTATTAAGTGTAAACATAATATCCTATTGTGAGGGGCTGGGAAGGTGGCTCAGTGGTAGAGTGCTTGCCTTGCATGCATGAGGCCCTAGGTTCGATCTCTCAGCACCACATAAGGCAAAAAGAAAAAAAGCCAGAAGTGGCTCAAGTGGTAGAGCATTAGCCTTGAACTGAAGAGCTGAGGAACAGCACCCAGGCCCAGAGTTCAGGCCCCACGACCGGACTCCCCTCTCCCCAAAAAAATCCTATTGTGAGGATTGTATCACACAGTGAGGACCTCTACAGTAAAGAGAATGGAGCATCTTTTCGCAACTTACTATCCAATCAAATCACAATTTCATGGTCTACTAAATTTTTGCTTTCTTTTTTAGACCAAAGCACTAATGGACAAACTTCAGAAGACTGTTTCATCTGAAGGAAGATTTAAAAACCTCAGAGAAACCCTTAAAAAGTATGTATCACTTAAGCATTAAGTTATGCATAATTTTAGGAATAATGATATATAATTTATATAGTATATCAAACTTCCTGCCTTCATTGCCAGGGAAAAAGTAAGAAAAAAATTTCATCTCAGTGTTTTTGAATTTTCTTTGTCACTTGGAATATTGTGCATGCAGGATACTCCAAATAAAATGAAAATATGTCCATAATAAGTCAAATCACTGCTTAGTATAAAAGCTAATTTAAGCACAGGGATTTACTGTGGGATTTTAAAAATTGAAAGACCCAAGCACCAGCTGATAATGAATATTTGCTTTTTGCTTTTTCACTTCTGAGTCATGCTCTCCTCCTGCTTGCACATGTGTGCGCATATTCTACCACACACACCCACTTCATAGAGCCTATTGTCTTACAACTAGTTTTTCTCATGATTTATGTGCTTGTTACTTTGCTTATCTCCACGGTAAAAGGCCTGACAGAAACAGCTGCTTAAGGGGAGAAGGATTTATTTTGTCTTATGGTTTCAGTCTCTTCATTCCAGGCTGGTTGGCTCCATGCAGTCAGGCAGAAAGGATCCCATGGTGGTGAGAGTATGCAGAAGGGGAGGTTGTTCACCTCATGGCAGACAGGAAGCAGAGGTAAACGAGGAGATACTGCTAGGGATAAGCTTCAGGGGCTCCATCCTGTGATCTACTTCCCCAGCTAAGTTCCACTTCCTAAAGTTTCCAGAACCTCCCAACAAGAATTCAACACAAGAGCCTTGGGGTGGAGTGTTTCATATTCAAACCATAGCTCTACAATATGAAATGAACTTACACTTGAGAAACAATAGTGTTGTGAGGGCATAAATGAAAAATCAACAATAATAATCATCATAGCAGAAACAACACATAGAATAATATTATTATTGTTATTATTATATGTGGCATAGCATAAACTATTTGCTGAATAATTGCCAAATGAAGGCTCCATGCTAGGTGTTTTCTGTGTCTTATTCAAGCCTCACCGCAAATTAAAGATATAAAATGTCCTGTCCATCTTACACATGAGAAATCTGAAATTCAAACCTTTTGCATAGTATCATTGAGCAGCTGGTAAAGTTGGGATCGAAGCCTATATCCAAGTATACTCCTTCCCCTCTACAAACAAAACAAAAATATCTCTCCCTTTAGTGTGTGCTTGTGATACTAGTTGAGTCTACATTTCCCAAACATTTTAGCTCTAACTAAAATAGAAAACAAGTCTAGGATGTGGAAAGCTAGTCACACTGATTTTTTAATATCTAGATCTTGAGGGTTGGGTGCATTTTAGTGGGGTGCTTCCCCTAAGAAGCGTGCCATTTTGTAAGAATCACAAGTAATTCCATGCTAGCAATTATTTGTATTTGTCTCTCAGACATCCTGTTTTTTTGGAGCATGCCATTGCATCAAAATCATAGTGAAGCATGGGCTTTAATTTTGTATTGTATTCTATTGCGAAATATATTTAAACTCTTATCATGAGCAAGCGCCTGAAGATAAAATAAGACATCTTTGTTCTTCTGGGCTGAAGCACCATTGCTTCCTGCTCAGAACGGGGAATGAAATAGACCTTTGTGTGAATGAGTCTAAGAAAAATGTTTCTTGGTCTTGCAGCTGCAACCCTCCAGCTGTTCCTTATCTTGGAATGTACTTGACAGACTTGGCATTTATTGAAGAAGGAACACCAAACTTTACTGAAGAAGGCTTAGTCAATTTTTCCAAAATGAGAATGGTAGGTAACAATTTTATAATTTCATAAAGTCAATGACTTTATGGCTTATAGAAAAGAGGCTTAATAGTGAAATCAGTGTTTGCTTCTTAAATTGGAGGTGGGAGGTGTGGGGAATGACAGGAACTGGGTCTAATACCTGCTGTTGGTGGAACAAGGAGATTTCTGCTGTTGGTTGAACAAGGGAGTAGAGATTAAAGTTCCAAAGATGTCTTTCTAAGACTGACCCATAGGAGACGGATGCCAGGCTGGTGGTTCTTTCTTCCCCTCCTTCTCCTCCCCCTTCTTCTGTTGGTGCCTATTTTGGGGCTTGCAAAGGGCCTGGGAACTATCCCTGAGATTCTCTTGCTCAAGACTAGCGTTCTAACAACTGAGTCACAGTTCCACTTCTGGCTTTTTTGGAAGTTTATTGGAGATAAGAGTCTCAGAGACTTTCCTGCTCAAGCTGGCATCAAAGGTTCTTGATGGGTAACCAGGTTTTTAGCACCAACCTAGAAGGAAAGGAGACAATGAACAACAGCCAGAATGTGCTTCTTCCAAATCTGAGGTGCCACTTGCTCACCCTGGTTAGCAATTTAGAATCCTCTTCTTCTTCTTCTTCTTCTTCTTCTTCTTCCTCCTCCTCCTCCTCCTCCTCCTCCTCCTCCTCCTCCTCCTCCGCCTCCTCCTCCTCCTCCGCCTCCTCCTCCTCCTCCGCCTCCTCCTCCTCCTCCTTCTTCCTCTCCTTCTCCTTCTGTCCTCCTCCTCCTCCTCCTCCTCCTCCTCCTCCTCCTCCTCCTCCTCCTCCTCCTCCTCCTCCTCCTCCTCCTCCTCCTCCTCCTCCTCCTCCTCCTCCGCCTCCTCCTCCTTCTCCTCCTTCTTCCTCTCCTTCTCCTTCTGTCTGTGTAGGAGCTTGAACTTGGGGCCTGGGTGCTCTCCCTGAGGACTTTTTGCACAAGGCTAGCACTCTACCACTTGAGCCACATCACCGCTTTTGTTTTTCTAGTGGTTAATTTGATATGAGTCTAATAAACTTTCCTGCATGGGCTGGCTTTGAACTACAACCCTCACATCTTAGCTTCTTGAGTAGCTAGGATTATAGGCCTGAGCTACCAGTGCCTGGCTAGTATCTTAATATTAGCACTTAACCTGGCTCTTGAAGGTTATAAAAGCACCAAGCATAGAAAATGATTGTCAGGAATTGGGAAGGTAGCTTAGTGGTAGAGTGCTTGCCTTCCATGCATGAGGCCCTAGGTTCGATTCTGCAACGCCACATAAGCCAAAAAAGCCAGAAGTGGTGCTGTGGCTCAAGTGGTAGAACGCTACCCTTGAACTGAAGAGCTGAGGGACAGCGCCCAGGCCCAGAGTTCAGGCCCCACAACTGACAAAAAAGAAAAAAGAAAATGATCTGCCAGGCTCAGGGAGGAAGTGACTTCCCATGCTTCTGGTGAAAGAAAACACTGAGAAGCTGCCCCAAAAGAATGTACTATGATTTGGAAAAATACCTTTGCTTTGCTTTGTTGCTGTTTTTCTCATTATTAGATATCACACATTATCCGGGAGATACGCCAGTTCCAGCAGACTTCCTACCGCATAGACCATCAGCCAAAGGTAATATTGTGATATTGTGTGGTTGTGGTGAAAATTAAAATTAAAAAATGAAATTAATGAATTACAAAGTAAAAATAGACTTGGTTAAAAGTACAAAAAATGGACTCAGAAAACCTGTAACAGGTCTGCTCAAGAAAAAAGCAGGAAGACCTAAGGAATACCAGCTCATCATGTAGTTCTGTTGATATTGTGTCCTCTATTTCTTCTGAATCTTCTCACTTCCAGCCCAGGTCAGGCACTGGGATGCAATACCCGGTCTACAATCACATCTGGATAGAATTCTGATATAGTCTGTATATTATGACCCCACCCTTTGTGCCAAAGTTTTCTGTTGCTCTTAGGATTAAAAAAAAAGAAAGAAAGAAAAAAGAAACATCTTGACATGGCAAAGAAGAGTACAGGATATGGTTACTATTGGTGTTTTAAAATTTATTTACATCATATAACCCCTTACTCTTGTAGTGCCAACCACAACTAGTCATTAACTAATTAAGTAAATGTGTTACTGGTGTTTGAACTGAAGGCCTCGCATTTTTCACAGGCACTCTACCATTTGAACTGTGTCCTCAGCCCTTTCTTTTCTTGCTTTAGCTATATCAGGCATGATACTGATTTTTTAAATCTCTTGCCCATATTGGGCAGCAGTGTAATCCTTCTACTTGTGCTTCCAATTTAGCTGGGATGACAGGTGCAAGTCACCATACCCAGCTTTTTTTGTTGTTGAAATGAAGGCTTTCTAACTTTTGCCTGGACTGGCCTCCCACTGTAATCCTCCCAATCTCTGCTTTCTGGATAGCTGGGGTTATAGGTATGAGCCACTGTACCTGGCTCTCCTTAAATCATTGCAGTCACAGCTCCAATCCTGACTTGTTGCTGGTTGTTTGCCTTACAGACTTGTGTATCCAGGTTGGCTTTGAAGTGTGATCCTCAAATCTCACCCTCCTATGTAGCTAGGATTACAGGCATGAGCCACTAGTGCTTGGCTAAAGTACTACTTTTAAAGAACAGTTTCACAGTCTTAAAAAAATCAAGATTAGAAGTTAGAGATTCTCATCTCCCAGTCAAGTACGGTGTATTTACTTATTTAATGAATCATGGCTTGATGAATCATGAAACATGGTTGTATACAGCTCTTTGCAACCCTATGGACTAACATAGGAGCTTTCTTTAACTTTCAATTAAGAAAGGCAAGAAAAGATGGGACAGTCTTATCCCAGATAGCTCTACAGAAAAAAAAAAGATTACTAGGTAATATCTTCAAAAACACACATGGGAGAATGCACACCAAATGGTAAGGGCTAGCTGGCACTGGAGGTTGGCTGAGGACTAGAGATCTTTGAGTATTGTTTATAACAATGAGAATATAGTCATTTTTCTTAATTTATATATATATATATATATATATATATATATGATGTTGAATTATGTCAAACCCACTCAGGAACAGTATATGCCAATGTTCTCAAAGAAGTACAAGTAGGGATTTCTGTGTGTCTTTTTTTCCCCTTTAGGTCACACAGTACTTGCTGGACAAAGCTCTCATCATAGATGAAGATACACTCTATGAACTGTCACTAAAAATTGAACCTCGGCTCCCTGCTTGAACATCTGGCCTTGCCCCTGAGACCATAGCATTTGCTTGGGAAGCAGGACAGACAGAATTGTGCATGCCCTGTCTAACAGGCACAGCGAGGATTGGGGGGAGGTGAAGCCCATCTTCCTCCTCCACTACAGATGGAACTGGACTTCAATTCTGTCTCCAGCCAGAGTCAAACCCAGCTGTGTGGGTCAAAGGCAGATGTTTCAGCCTTGGGTGGGAAGGTACAGAGACCAATGCTTAGTATATTTTTCCTAAGGGAAGGTAAGATGGGAAATGCTGGTAACCATTTCAGTGAAGCGGGTGTGAAGGTAAATCTCTCTCTGTCCCCTGTTCTGTTAGAACTCAGGGACAAAGACCCACAAATAGATTTGTGATGTTTCACTGGCATCTACTGGCTGGGCCACACCTGCCCAATCTTCCGCTGGGATGTAACTGTTTCCTCTATACTTCCTTTCATCCCAAGCTTCACAAAAAGCTGAAGCTTCCTCGAGAAGGCCAATACATAAGCAATTTCAGTCTACGGCATGTGCATGGTTCCAAATGCATCATAAATATTCAGACTTTAGGAAACAGGAAAGGAAATCATAGAAGACAAATGGATTTGTTGGTAACATTTACTTAATTAACAACAATAAGCTGTATCCCAGAAGCCATTGTAGGGTGGCAATGGAGGCTTCTTCCCGAGACTGGTGGTCCCAGGAAGCCAGCCCCTGAAAGAGGCAATGGCAGAGTTTTCAGAAGGGTGCATGACACCTCACCGACAAAACTGTGCAAGATAGAAGGCCAAAAGCACTATGGGGAGTGACGGGTGTCCTTGCTAAGTAAAGCTATATACCTGAAATCATCTTTGCACTTTGTTTTCTTTTCTCCTACAGGAATCTTTTGTGACATACACAAACCATTTTTTAAGGCTTACTATGAACATGGATTGTGGTTTTTTTTGGAAACTGTTGTGTGGCATTTTCCTTGTAAAACCCATACTTCCATGTGCTACAGGTAGACAATCTTCCTCAGCCATCTCTTTAAGAACTATTTGAGTGAGAACAATGGAAGTTGGTGGGAAATGGGACCAACCACCCAATAGTTCTTGTAGCAGAAAACCAAATGCAGGAATGTGTCCTACTTCCCAAGGTTGGGGAAATGATCATTTTCTCCAAGATTGTCAGGCATAGAAGAAATAGGGCTCTCTCATTGTGTACCTCCCTCCTCTCTTCTCAGGGAGACAGCTGCTTTAAAGGAAGGAAGAGATGACAATTTGGAATCATTATTACCTGAGCCTATTGCACCTGACATTTTCTCTTAAGAGGCATGAAGCTTGCTGTTGATGGCAATGAAAAATGGACCTGTCTGGCTGCTTTCTCTCTTTGCACTTTTAGTTTGTGGTAGAGACCTCAGCTGATTAATACATTTGGCTTGCTTGCTCTTCAGATCCAGTTGGAGAGCTAGCATGGATAATGTACCATAGAACTAGAGAGGGCACACTTGGTCTGCACAGTGAGGTCCATCTCTGTATATAACCACATAGTGAAATATTAACTAAGTAAAAGATATTTATAATATCTAAAGACCAAAATATTTTCCATAGTTCATATTAGCCAACAGTGTAGCACTAGGCCCAAGGGAGGGAGGTTACTTATGGATGCTTTATTTTTCTTCTTTTGCTTAAAAAAGTTGCTTGTTTGGCTTCTTTAGTTTCTAATAAGAAGTTGATGTATCTTGACGCATGCTAAGAAGCATGTTGGAGTTTAACAGTTTCTGCTTTTTAACATATTTTATTCAGTGTTGAGAATCTGAGAGTTTGAAATAATGTGTTTCCATTGCACTGAACACCTCAAGACCTTGCAGAAGATATGTAAAATAAAGGTTAGCTTTGGGGGCTCACAACTGCAGTCTAGGAAGGTGACCTAAAATTGGGACCAATTTATGAGAGGACCACACACACACTAGTTCCAGCAAAACCAGTGTATAAAATGTGGATGATTTCTATGCTGCTTTGGAGTCCCAACATCCTCCAAAAGGGATGGCTCTGTGTGCACTTTGTTTGGAAGAATGGACTCTTTATTTCTCTGACCCACATGCTCCAAAGGCACGGCTGAAACTAAGAAACAGAGGAATTTCAAATGCCCCTCCACCTCAGGAATGTAGTTTTTCTTCATGGAGTCAGTCTCAACCTATTTCCTATCGAATGTTGGAAGCGCCACCATGTGGTAGGCTATGAGCACTGCAAATTGCTATCCTGATTTTAATATTTTATTCCTAAATGTCCCTCCAACTTCCTAGAGTTGAAGACAAACGACTCCACCTTTGGAGTTACCCTCTGATTGCTACACCATTTGTGGGCTAGCAGAGGTAGGAATGCGCATCTAAAAAGGCAGAGGGGAGAAAAGGAAAGAAGGAAGGAAGGAAGGAAGGAAGGAAGGAAGGAAGGAAGGAAGGAAGGAAGGAAGGAAGGAAGGAGCGAGGAAGGGAGGGAGAGAGGGAGGGAAGGAAGGAGGAAAGGAAGGAAGGAGGAAAAGAAGGAAGGAAGGAAGGAAGGAAGGAAGGAAGGAAGGAAGGAAGGAAGGAAGGAAGGAAGGAAGGAAGGAGAGAGGAAGGGAGGAAAAGTCATATCTGGACACATTTAAAATCCCCCAGAGAAATTTTTGTGGTATATCTTCTGATTTATAAAGTCCTATCCACTTCTCCTTTCAAACTTTGAATTTTGGCAAATGATGTGTGCCCTCCCAGCTAAATCTGTTTGAATTCTATTATTATAGGAGACCCATTTCTAAGAGTAGACAGGAAGCCAATTTTAGCAGCCAAGTAGTGAAAATATATATATATATATACTTTGAAATTAACCCTGAAAAATCAGAAGTAAAACCCAATTTTATGCTTTGAAATGAATACTCATATTTTGTACTTTCACTGGAATTGAAGCTTTTAGGGTATGCCAATGGTTATTAACTAAGACATCAAATTTTGCTACAGGGACAAATCTCTTACCTAACCCAACCTACTACTTGACAGATTTAGGCATGCAGTGGAATGTTGTCATTCTTCTTTAATGTTTCTCTGAGGGAATTTAAACAGGGAATTTTAAACTGCTAGTGCAATATTTTGAAGTTCTGACACAACACCCCCATGGCATTATGTTAAATTTCAATGTACCCTAAAGTACTATAAACAAATGAAGCTCATGAACACTGGACAACTTAAAGGAGAAAAATTCACCATGTTCCCATTTGGAATGTGTAAGGATGGGCCTGCTCTCCTTTTCTTCTCTTCATATTTTTATTTGACTGACTAGGAATCTTTAACTAGAAGAGAATAATGTAATAAAGAAAATATTCCTAATAAAATTAACTTTATTTTTCTTTACAGTGCTAGGGATCAAACCCAGGGCCTGGTGAATGCTGGGCAAGTACTCTACCAATGAGTGACATTGAGCCTCCCAGTAAAGTTAACTTTCATTTAAATATAGAGGATTCTACTTAGCTGTTCTTTTCAAAGTTTGATTTTATTTTCCCTGAAAAACAATTTCTCCCTTCATCTTAAAGTGTAATGTGTTTTTTAAATCCAACATGCAAAATCTATCATTTTGATTACTATTGAAGTGACATAAATGATAATATCCTATTTATGCTCATGTTAATCTTCACAGCTAGAAGGAATTAAGGAACGAGATTCATTTTCATTTCTGTAAGAAAAAAGACTGCAAGCTTAAATAATGACTTGATTACAAACACCACTATATGACTGCTAATAAGACTTGATTGATGAAATCTAATCAGTGTTATTTCTCAGTGGTGATTTCTTTTTATTTATTTCATTTTGTTTTGTTTTTGTGGGGGGATTTTGTTTATTATCTTTAAGTAGTTGTACAAAGGGATATCAGTTCAACATGTAAGTTTATTAGTATAATACATTTTGATTAATGTCACCCATTTTATCATTTTCCTCCACATCTCCTAATCCTACCCATCTCCTCAATTTTAAAATTAAGGCAGGACAGTCTAAAAGTGGGAAACCATCTTGTTGCAGTTATGAACACATGAATGATTCAGAAGCATTCTCATCTCATCTGTCACATAGCATGATATTAATATTAGAGCTGGTTGTAGAGATCTAATCTGTGAAGGAAAATTATAGTCATCTGTAATATTATTGGATCACTGTCTTAGTTTCAGTTTTCAGTTTTCATCAGTAAGCTGATTATATCAAGGCTGGAACAGGAATCTCTGCCCCAAGTCTTAGCTTTGATCGATATACATCCATCAGTTTCCTCATCTGCAAAATGGGATTAATAGTAATTCCTGTGCTGTCTACCTCACAGGGCTGTTGTGAGGATCAAATGGGTTAGACTGTAAAGTGTAACGTGCTGTCCAAATGGGAGGTAACCCAGTTACCATCCTCAGCTCTCCTTTTGTAGAGAAATTAAATGTATTTACTCTGTGTGTGTGTGTGTGTGTGTGTGAGAGAGAGAGAGAGAGAGAGAGAGAGAGAGAGAGAGAGAGAGAGAGAGAAATGTGTGTTACTTTGAGAAGTATATTGTTTGTATCCGGTGACTTTGCAAATTTGCTGACAGTTGTAATACTGATAAAGAGGTTTTCGTTGTGGCCTAACACTTACCGAGCGAGGTGTAGGTTATGCCTATATGCAAATTAAACTTCACCTTTCTTGAATACTTGGAAATCTCACTTCCTTTTATTTAGCAATTTCCCCATCTTTCTACATCATCTTCCTTCTTAACACTGAGCTCCTTCCATTATGCGTATATTTCTGAAGTTGAAGTGAAAAACAGCTTAGAAGCAGCCCAAGTTCCAGGCACTAAAATATCAGGAAAATAACTAAAGGAGGGGCCATCGAAGATATAACATCCCCTGACTACCACCAGGCATCGAGAACCCACTACTGCCTGGAACAGCTCAGCTGATCCCATGGCAGACAAGAGAAGTTGCCAACATGGTGAGGCCTGGCATGCCATCACTAGGGTTGACCTTGATGGGCTCCTGTAGACCTCTCGGGTTGTGTCCTCATCTGAGAAATAAGACTCACTTCTATACCCAGAATTACTACAGAGGTCACATGGAATAATATATACACAAACCCTTTATCTCTTGCCAACTAGAAGGTGATATCCTAACACTGAGAGCTGAAGGACACGGGACACACAAGAATAAACTGAGGAGGCCCCCTTACCCTCTTCACTTCTGTTACCAGTTACCATGAGCAACCAAGGCTGCTTGGCCACCTTGAAGAGCATTGACCTTCAATCTGGTTCAATCTGGGCCCTGATCTAGCCATGCTTCAGTGGGATGCAGGAATAGAAGGACAGCAGATTTTCTTTAAATCAAGTGGTATATCCCTATTGGCAAAAGTCAACCACATGGCCACACAGATGTGAGGTTGAAGGATGTGGACAACAATGAGAAATGAAAGGCACACACAGGAATGGTAACTGAAGAAGTTTTAGAAATCTAAAAAGTAGAGCCAAGGGCTTATGGCTCACACCTGTAATCCTAGCTACTCAAGAGGTTGAGATCTGAGGATCATGGTTTAAAGTCATCCCAGGCAGGAAAGTCCATGAGACTCTTCAATTAATCACCAGGGTTAAACCTGAAGTGGAGCTGTGGGTCAAAGTGGTAGAGCAAAATAGCTCAGGAATAGCGCCCAGGCCCTGAGTTCAAGCCCCATGGTTGATAATGATTTTTTTTAAAGGAGAAATCTGAAAAGTCTGCTGTAAGTGTGTTGTAGAGGTTTTCAATCCCCATCACAGCTGCTTTATAGCAAGCTTGAGAATGACAGCGTACTCTTTTCTAAAAAACGCTGCAACTTTTGACTCAAGGGAGAAATTTACACTGCAAAACACAAACTGTGGAGGTAAGGGGTGCGGACATATTCCTAAGTGCTCATATTAGGAATTAAGGGGAAGAAATAAAGAGGGATTTTTATTTTAACTGCCATTCTTTAAAAAAAAATACATACATTTCCATGCTCTCCTAATGACTCAAATTTTTCTAAGCAGCACACACACCACCACCACCACCACCACCTCCACCCCAACAGTAGAGTCCAAAGTCTTGAACAACCAACTCTTCTGCTTCCTCTAGGCTGTGCAGACAGAGCAGGGTCTCAGAAGCTGGGGACTGTGGTTCCTGATGACAGAATGCACAAATAAGAGCCCTTGAGTGTCATGAAGTCAGTTTGTCCCCAATCTGTGATTCTTTTAATGAAAATTATGATTTCCAGGCTTAAAAAAGAGCCTCGAAGATATCTGAGCATATCACATGTCACCTTCAGTGTGAGCTATGTCACTACAGAGTGAGACGAACACTATCTGAGGTATAAGCACACACACACAAAAGTGTCTGGATCTTAAATACATGGCTTCTAACCCTACTTAAACAAGAACCTTTCAGTGTCCAGAGCATCTCCTTGTGTTCTCTGTTCCATGAAGGTATTTTGGGGATGGGTTATGTTTAAAAGAACTAGAAATTCTGACGGAAAACCACACTAGGTAAAAATGTCATTCCTGACCCTTAACCTCCTGCTCCACCAGCCCCTCTGAGCCTGGCAAGGCCCTAAGAAAGGAGAAAGGAGTCAGGTGATGATGCTCAACGTGTCATAGGAGCGGGTACATGACTGTCACCAGAGCCTAGGCATGCTCTCTTGAAACATCAGGGCTGCTGTCCAAAATCCTGAAGGGTCATTGCTATTTACAGGCAACCTTTCCGGTCCCCAGAAGGGCTATTTTTAAGCAGGGATATGGCCTGCTAAGATTTCTGGGTAGATTTAAGCTGGTATACATCCACCAACTTCTGATGGCTTGATCTTGAACAGGAATATTATTAACATTTTTCCTAAATCCAGGACCCAAACAATAAGTTAGACGAAGGCCTCTCCAGCCCTGAGATCAGGACCTGCTGGACCAAGGCAGCATGTAGATTTTGAGGGGTTCATGCTCCAGGGTTAACTGGGCCCCAAGGTTGGTAAACCTAAGAGAGAGAGAAATCTAACTGGTTGAAATGTTTCCTGCTGGCCTTTGCACTCTGAAGCTCAGTCCCACAGACCTGCACAGCATTCCAGGAAGGCTTCAGGTTCATGAGCCCTTGGAGAGCAAGCCTGCAGCACTGGGCTGGAAGGGCGGGGCTTTACTTTTCTTTTTCCTTTTTCTTCAAGGAGTACAGAAAAGTTTCATAGAAAGAACAGGTGCTAGAAAGGGGCCAGGGCCTAGTGGCTGAAGAGTCAGTGGCTGGCCTTCAAGGGCACAGCTGGAGGAGCTAGCGTCCTGAGGTCTGGGATGGGATTGGCTAGGATGCCCCTTGGGCCCCTCCCATGCCAGAGCCACTTCAGGCCTTGTCCTGCCAGTTCTCATTACACTTCTTGGCTGTGTGCGCAGCAGGACGTGGCAGACTCCTCCAGCTTCAAGGTCAGTGAGACTGTGAAACTGCTTTATTGCCCTGGTGTGCAGGGGCTTGGTGGGGTAGACCCAGGACTGTGGGCCCATCCTCTATAGGACAATTACTGTGGGCACTCAGCTGTGTGTACAGAGAGAGGAAAGCGATGGTCACTTGCTAAAGTCAGCACAGTTCTGCCCTTGGCTGAAAACTCCTCTTCCCTGGCAGTACGAGGTGCCAGAATCATGGCAGCACCCGGTCCCAGTACCTTCCCACAGGGAGTCTGGAATATGTGTTGAAAAAAAATTTTTTTGTGTGGAATTTTGACACTACACTTGGCACAACTTGAAACCTCACATTTCTTTCCCTTGTCGTTTTCAGAGATCGATCACTTATTTCTGAGAATGCTTTCTCTTTGGGAGAGGCACAAATCAATGACCCGAGATGAATCAACTAGAAAGTTTATTCTTTTCTTGAGGGTCTTTAAAAGAACTAACTACTTATAAATCAAATCCAAAGTAAACTGGCCAATATTATTCCTAGAGACTCACTGTTAAATCATTAATGCAATGAATAAGCGGGGCTGAGTTTTGTTTGAAGCTTCAGACCTGGGCAGAGACGTGTTCTTTGCTTCCTTGCTTGTTTGCCCTCAGGGTTATTTAGGCCCTTCTCTGGCCCTGTGAGTGGATGGCATCTGTGTCATCAGGGGCTCTGCTGTGAATGTATGGAAAGCCCATTTGCCAAAACCCTCCTGTCTCCTCCATGATGCTCTTTAGACCTCCCACAAAGCCTTGTGGGGCCCTTTGGCCCCCACAGTGTCAGCTGGAGTCTGTGACGAGGCAGTATGTTCCCTCATGAGAAGGCACGCTAAACTGACATGCTCTTCCCAGAAGAGCATGCTGCTCTGTCTGCTGCTCTCACATTTTATCTTCTGCCCCTGTATCCTTGGTCAGCTCTGCTCTTTCATGGGGAGTACAGCCACCAGGCTGCTGGGATCCTTCATTTCTCCCCTGTTTGGGCAGATGCCTTTGCAAAGACCCCAGACCACGTGAGGGTGATTTATTTGTGGACTAAGGCACAAGAGTTTGTGCACCCTCTGGACTATGCAAGCTTTGTGGTCAAATCACACACTCAAACGTGAGCTATATGCCAGGGAAGTTTTCCTGAAAGGGTAGCTAAAGAATGTCCAGGAAACCACAGTTTGAGAGTATATAGAATGAAATTGTCTTTGGCTTTTGGGAGCAGGAGTGGGGCTAAACTGGAGATCACATTACCCCTAGATTGGAGGGCTTGGGTCCCTACCTCTACCATAGTCTAAAGAGAGAACCATCTGAGTTTCCTGAGGGGATATGGACAGCCTGTGTCCAGCATGCTGGGATTTCCTGCCTATTTTGCCAGGAACCCCATAGGGAAGCAGTGCTGAAGGTGAATGTTGAAGGTCACATTCCCCTGTATAAGAACCTTTGAGATAGCTTCTCTTGAGCAGAGAAAATGGTAGTGCCACTCCATCAGAGTGGCTCAAAGGGTAAGTGCCCCTTAGCCACCTGTTCACTTGAAAACATTTGTTTTTGAAAGACAGGTTTGGAATCCCCCAACAATAAATCCTTAAAGAAACAACCACCCAATTAATTAGTGGGCTAAAGACTTAAAGAGAGACTTCTCTGAAGGGGAAATAAGAATGGCCAATAGACACATGAAGAAATGCTCAACTTCTCTAGCCATAAAAGAAATGCAAATCAAAACAGCATTGAGATTCCACCTCACCCCAGTTTAGAATGGCTATAATCAAGAAATTTAATAACAACAGATGCTGGAGGGGATGTGGCCAAAAGGGAACCCTACTGCATTGTTGGTGGGAGTATAAATTTGTTCAACCACTTTGGAAAGCAGTATAGAGGTTCCTCAAAAGATTACACATAGAGCTCCCCTATGACCCACCAGCAGTCCCACTTTTGGGCATTTGCCCAAATGATCACAAGCAGGGCCATACTAAAGCTACCAGCACGACTCTCTCTCTCTCTCTCTCTCTCTCTCTCTCTCTCTCTCTCTCTCTCTCTCTCTCTCTATCTCTCTCTATGTATATATATAGGAAATGGAAAGACTTGGAAAAAATCATGTTAAGTGAAGTAAGCCAGGCCCAAAGAAACATAGGTCCCATGGTTTCTCTTATCTGCTATAACTAGTATATGTCTAGGACAAGCAGAAAAGGTCAAAAGCTATGTACACATGACCAGATAAGATGATGTTAAGTGAAATGAACAAGATAGGGACACAAGAGGTTTTATCTTTCTTGCTGTGGGTTTTAATGTACATATAATGTACTGTGTGCTTTGTTTTGTTTCTTTTGTATGTTCTTCCCCCATGGTATAACCCCTATTTTCACTGTATTTGATTCTGGTGCCTTGCATCATGTAAAAAAATGCTGAACTAAGGATATAGGTTGAGCCATTGTAACAATGAGACATACAGTACACTATGTTGAAAATGAACTTTACAGCTTGGAGGGAAGGGGAGAGCGGGGTGGGGGAGGGAGAAGTTGGGAAGATGGAGAGGGAAGGGATAGTAGGGGAAAACAAAGGAGGGGGTAACAATGTTCAATAAGAAGTGTACTCATTACCGTACTCATATAACTGTAACCCCTTTGTACAATATCTTTACAATAAAAATAAGTTTGGTAATAGTTTCATGTCATCATCTCAACAGGGTATAGGAAAGGTCTCTGCCTTATAGCGAAAGACTCTAAACATCTGCTGCCTATGACTTTCTAGTTGCCGAATCGTGTTGAGGAGGCAGGGGTGTCTCTGGAGGTTGACTGAGATTGCATTGGTTGGGAGGTAACTTGGACCTTTTGCTGTCTTACAGCTAGGAGAAGGCAATTATTTTCTGCAGGCCTACCAGGCTGGGAACATGAGAATTTGCTTAGAATGTCCTGTGGAGCTGAGCCAGTCCCAAGGACATCCTCTGCTTTGGGGTGACTCTCTGACTGAAAGCTGACACATAGTTCCCCTCAAATCCCTCTCCTCCATCTGTCCTCTGGCTCCACAGAGTTCAGCCACATGGATGCCATGAACAGCAGGATCAGAAATAACTCTGAGTCAGCAGAAAGGCACACACAGTGTCCCCATCCCAGTATTCAGAATGACTAGGAGGCCCAGCGTTGGGGCAGGGACAGAACCCAGCTCTCCCACATTCCAGGATGTCACAGAACCAGAGAAAATGCTTAAACTAGGACTCAGGCTCTCAGCACACCTGCTTGGGCTAGGGAAATGTAAAACTCTTTTGGTATGCTGCCCAAGCAGCTTGATGTGACTTGTCCTTGTCATTCAGTGGAGAAGAACAAACAATGTTCTGCCTATTTTGGCTCAGTAAGGCTTGGCTTTCACTCTTCCTGGCTTAGAGCCCAGGAATTCTGCCCAGTTTTATCCCAGAGACCGTTAAAAATGCTTTTCAAATCGAGTTATGAGAGCTATCACAAGGTAGGGAAACCAAGGCAGACAGCTTCTCTAGTGTTAAAGCTGACAAAAAACAAAAAACAAAAAACTTCCTCCCAACCCTTCAAATCCCTACTTCCACTTGAAGAGGAGAGAGGAGGAGAGGAGAGAGAAAGCAGGTCCATGCACCACACTCAGAGGAAGGCTGGCTGACACAGCATCCCAGCATAGTTTGGAAGGTACACTAGGTGCCTAGTGCCAGAGGGGAGCAAGCAGAGATAGCTTGGGTATCCTGGCCACTGCAGCAGATGTCTGAGAGGGGGAAGAGAACAGGCTTATAATGTCCTGGGCCTCTGAGTGGAGTCACATGCTCTGCGGTGACAATCCTGTGCAACGCATTTCCCTGCTCTTGGAGTGACCTGTGGCATTGCTAGGTCATTGCCCATCAGGGCAGCTCCCTCTACCTGCTGGTCAGTAAGGACTGCATGTGAGGGTCCACAAGGAAATCTGGATCTAGGGATAACCACAAACTTAGTTTCAGCCCCTAGCTCCACCTGTGTGTTGGCGCCAAGACCGAGAACACATCACTTGACTTCTCTCAACTTAAAATATTGCCTGCTTGGTGTGGTTGTTACAAAGTCTGAGGATATTTGTCAAGCCCTTGCTAAGAGCTCGTCGATTATCTTTTTTTTTTTTTAAGTGGCAGCCGGGCACCAGTGGCTCACACCTGTAATCCTAGCTACTCAGGAGGCTGAGACCTGAGGATCACAGCTCAAAGCCAGCCGGGGCAGGAAAGTCCATGAGACTCTCTCTCTCTATCTCTCTTTTTTTTTTATTGTGGAAATACTGTACAGAGGGGTTACAATTACATGGGCAAGATAATGAGTACATTTCTTATCATTGTTGCCTCCTCCTTTGTTTCCCCTTCCCATCTCCCCCCTCCCTCCTAACCCCCCTCCCTGCCAAAGTTGTAAGGTTCATTTTTAGACATAACGATTTGTACATCTCATTGTTGCAATGGGTCCACCTGTATCCCTAAGACTCTTATCTCCAATAAACCATTGGAAATACGGAAGTGGCGCTGTGGCTCAAGCAGTAGAGAGCTTGCCTTGAGCTGAAGAGCCCAGAGACAGCACCCAGGCCCAGTGTTCAAGCCCCACGACTGACCAAAAAAAAAAGAAGTGGCAGGCTTGGAAAGATGAGTTCCAGGTAGAAAGAAACACCCCAGTCAAAGGTCAGAGATGGCAAAAGGGAGACCTAGAAGCCAAAGGCAATGTTGAGAGGAGGTTTAGGCCAAGGGAACCTAAATGAACCTACTTTGTGAACCCTCATATTGTTTTTCAAAAGATAATGGAAAGACTTGGAAAAAAGTATATTAAGTGAAATAAGCCAGCCCAAAGAAACATAAGTCCCATGGTTTCCTTTATTTGCAATAACTAGTATATGTCTAGGACAAGCAGAGAAGGTCAAAAGCTATGTACATGTACATATGACCATATAAGATGATGCTAAGCGAAATGAACCCCAAGATAGGGACACAAGAGGTTTTATCTTTCTTGCTATTGTTTCTAATGTATTTATAATGTACTATGTGATTTTCTTTGTTTCTTTTGTATGTTCTTCCCCCATGGTATAACCCCTATTTTCACTGTATTTGACTCCATTGCCCTGCATCTTGTATATACATTTTTCTAATTTGGGGAGGGGAAGGGTAATAACAAAATGCTTAAACAAGGATACAGGTTGACCCACTGTAACAATGAGATGTACACTATGTTGAAAGACACTATGTTGAAAAAGAACTTTACAACTTTGGTGGGGGAGGGAGAAGTTGGGGAGGTGGAGAAGGAAGGGATAGTAGGGGAAAAACAAAAGAGGGGGTAACAATGCTCGATATGAAATGTACTCATTACTCATATAACTGTAACTCCTGTGTACAGTATCTTTACAATAAAAATATATATTAAAATAAAAAAGATAGTAGATCTGAAAGTATGCAACAGGCACTTCAAATAAAGTCATGTCCTTAGGAAAGACAAGATATATAGATAGATGATGGATAGATAGATGTTAGATAGATAAACAGATAGATTAAGTAAAACACTTTAAATGTTAAAATACAAACTGAATTGAGATGGGGAAGTACTGACTGGGTTCATCAGAGAAGGCTTGGGGACAGTGGAATAATCCCACAGTGTGCCAGCGGTTGGGGGGGGGGGGGCTCACAGTTACTGAGTGCCTGCTGTGACCTGTGCCTTCCTTCTTGGGAGAGTGTTCATCACATGGCTTCCAACACAGGCAAGGAGCTACTGAGGCTCAGGTGGGCAAAACAAGGCTCTCTCCGCCAGCAAGGCTGGCAATTGCCTGAGTCTAGGCAGAGTTTTCAGGATATTCTTCAGACCCTCAGGTGAAAGAAAACTCCTAAGAATCGGGATTCTTTTTTATACTCTCACAGCTGGTTTCATTTCAGCATTTTACTTAAGTGTACTCAAGTGATTCATATGGAATGCTATCAAGAGAAAGTTAATAAGCAGCTTTCTCCAAGTCTATTGCTATGAAGTTACCTTTCTGTGACTTGAATTACTTTTAGTAATTTTTCTCTAAATCCATACATTATTCCATAGTTGGAATGTGCCATACTTAATACACCACCCTTTCCCTTCTGACAGGTGAATTCCTTCCAAAGATTTTGCCACTATGATTTTATTAATAAATATCTTTCATATATAAATATATAAGTATATGTGTTTGTGTGTGTGTGTATATATATATATATATATATATATATATATATATATATATAGGCAGCTTTATTACTGTAGATTGAATTTTTTTGAGTGTGGTACTGTCACACTTTAATTGTGGCTTTCCAACTCCCTCTTTGGAATGGTTACAATGGTTCTCAGAGCAGTCTGGGTGACTCCATTCCCAGCCAGGGTGGGAGACTGGTGCTCACTGCCCATGCCAGTGGCCGCTGCTGTGGTCTGTCAGGGTAGCTCTCATTCTGGCCTCTTGCTTCCCACACTCTCCTCAGCAGTAGTCAGCAGGAGACTTCTAGGACCCAAAGAAGGCTCTACCTTCTTCAAGCTAGCTCATCTTCCCCAGTAGGATCTCTGACTGGGAGCCACCAAGGACAGCTTTGTCTTGAAGAAGGCTCCTGCACCCCAGCACTTGGTGCTCTGGGGCAGGCAGCGGGCCTGAGAAGTCCCTGCACATAAGGGAGGCAAGCATAGGTGCTAGCTGTAGTCACACAAGGGTTACAGAGTCTGGAAGACAGAGCAGAGATGGCCTGCAGAACGCACATCTGCTGAGCAAGAGTTACTGCGGATCAGAAGGAGTCACTGTCCTGAGGAGAGAGGGGATCTAGAGAAAGCCTCCACACTGGCTGAGGAGACTCAGTAGAATACTATAAGATAGCCTAGCCCTCAAAGTAACCTGATGATGGCAGATTGGAACTTGAATCTAGGCCTCTGGCTCCAGGGCTGGTGTTTATAACCCCACACTCGTGTTATTCATAATCATGAGTGTCCCATCTCTACTGCAAACACCTAAGAAGGACTAAATGACCTCTAATGTCTGTTCTTAGGACATTTCACTTATCCACCCAAGCAGTTAGTGAAAGCCTATCATCTGTGGGGTCAGTTGGGCTTTAGAGCTAAGAAAAGCTGTGACCTGGTCCTACTGGGCCTTGTCCCTTTGAAAGACAGGATTAGTTCCCAGTGCTTGTTCACTTTGATGGTGCTTTTCAGCACATGGGGGCCTGGAGGAAACAAAATGTTTCCTGGAGCAGAGGGAAGGACCCCCTCTTTTTTGGGGGGGTGTGAGGGGAGTTTTTCCTTTAGAAAATTTATCACACTCTTTCTCTAGTCCTTTGAAATATATGTTAAAAAAAAAAGTTAGATGGTTTATATGTACACATAATCACAGCACTCAGGTGGCTGATAGGAGGATCGTGAATTGGCAGCCAGCCTGGACTACACAGCAAGACCTTGTCTCAAACACAATAGCAACACCAAGAACCCCAGTGAGCCTGGGCCACTTTAACAAGTCAGAAGTTATCTCTTAGAAACAAGCAGCAAGGCAATTCTGTAATTCCAGTCAGTAGTTTCCACACTCAATGCAAAAGTAGTCTTAGGTGCCTGGCTCTATTTTGTAGAAGTACCTCCCGTCACAGAGGTGTGAGGACATTTGTTTGTCTTTTGAGAAAGACAATTAGCTGACCCCTAGGACCAGCACAATCACCATGTTAGCTAAGAATGACTTACAATGCTATCCAGTCTTCTTATGTGAGTTTCTTTAAAGAACAAGTATATAACGAATCCTATCTGATTTTCTATATAAAAGGACGAACTCTCTTTCTGTCTGCAACATCTTTTTAGTGGATGGTCTGCGATATGCTCCAGTGGTTTAATACTTATACAATAATAAAACTGTTTAATTTCCTTTCCTCTATTTTATAGAGGAATCTCTAGGGTGACATAAGATGTAAATTATATTTTGCCAACACCCAGCATTTACTTCTCACTAATGCTTCCTTCTCCACCTGCCTTCTCAATCTGAGGAGCCCATTAAATAAATGAAGAGCATGCATATTTACATACTGTGCTCTTCCTAAGTAGCCTTTCAGGGCCACCTGTGGGAACTCCTGAGGATGAGTGTAGTGGCTCCCAGGAAGCAGCCTGTCGAGGCCGAACGGTCACCTCAGTTCATGAGAATCTCAGAGACCAGCAACCTGAGCAATGAGACACTGCAAACCAAATCTCTCAGACCTGATTGATTGCTTTTATTAGTAGGCAAAAGGGATGTATTAGCATGATAAAAATAAAAATAGGACCAGGGGACAGTGGCTCACCCTTGTAATCCTAGCTATTCAGGAGGCTGAGATCTGAGGATCTCAGTTCAAAGCCAGGACAAGCAGGAAAGTGTATGAGAGTTTTATCTCCAATTAACCACCTGAAAACTGGAACTGGTGCTGTGGCTCAAAGTGGTAGAATGCTAGCCTTGATCAGAAGTGCTCAGGGACAGCACTCAGGCCCTGAGTTCAAGCCCCACAACTGACCAAAAAATGAATAAATAAAAATAGATTTTTTTATTTGCTTCTTCCATTGAGATGGAGTCTCACAAACATTTTTTGGCTTGGATCTCTGATTCTCCTGATTGGCCTCCTGAATAGTTAGGATGACAGGTATGCTTCACCATATCCAGCTATTGATTGATAAAGGGTTTCAGGAACATTTTGCCTGAGCTGGCCATGAACTGTAATTAGCCTCCCTAGTAGTTAGGATTATAGGCATGAGCCATCATGTTTAGCTAATTGGATCTTTATAAAGTTTGGATCCAGAAACCTAGTATATAAAATTTGAATTGACTTGAATATAATGCCAAGGGAGTAGCAGATTTAAAACATGAAAAATATTCAAACAAAGGGGTCAGTAAAGAGGCCAGTCCAGGTGCGGAGGTGCCAGGGAAAAGGACTTCTCTCCTCTTACAGAATACCTAACAATGTCTAAAATATCTAAAAATGCCCACCTAGAGCTGATGACAGTCAGGTAGAACACTGCTCACCCATACAGAAGTGAGTCACTCCTTTATAGGATAAGTTCTGGAAGCTACAGCATTAGATGATTTGATCATTGTGGGAACATCACATGGAGAGGAACTGATATGCTGACATGCAGAATAAACCTACATGGTCCAGGTCCATAGCACTACATGGCCTAGTGATACAACTAAGAGACACAGGACACATGACCAGATGTGAGCCTGCTCTCTGTGTATAACATAGGTACTGTTTCAGACTCAATTGCCTTTTAAAAATAAGTTAAAAGAAGTAAATGCAAAGGCCAGTTGTGTGTTTTTTATTAAATATTTCATCTTGTACATAATTGTATGTACTATGGTTTTGTATGGCTGCAGTAGATTTGTTTATAGCCCCTTCAGTGCAAAACCATGTGCAGTGCCTTTTACTACAGCATGACATAGGCAATGAGAATTTTTCATCTCCATTGTAATTTCAGAGGATTACAATCATCCATGTGGCCAGTGTTGATCAAAACATCATTATATGGCGCCTAAGTGCAATTATATATAGTTAGAGAAACACTGTTTACTGAGAAGCTACTGGGCACAAGGAACTGTGGCAGGTAGAATGGTTCCTGGCCTTCAAGAATTTTATTCATCTTAGGCAAAGACAATACAGACAGTGAAAGTTCCTTAAAATGGCATAAGTACATGACAATTAAGTTCAGCAACAGATATTTAAAAACAATGCAGCCTAAATGCCAATGAATAAGCAGCCTGGGAGCACTGTGGGAACTCAGAAAGAAAGTGGTCCCCTTGGGGTAAAAGGGGCTGAGACATCAGATTGTAACCCAATCAGACAGGGAAGATGAGACAGCAAAGTCCAAACTCCAAGGGGAGTAAGGAACGAGAAATGGCAATACTTCTTCCAAAACAAAGTAGTGTGATTTACTACACTAGCACCAAAGTACAAAGAGCCAATCGTTATTTTTAAAATGGTGACAGTCAAAACACTGAAACAGGACACAGGATGATCCATTGCAACAACGATACCCACAAGGCAGTATATTGGAAATGAACTTTACAACTTCAGGCATGCGGGGGAGAGGAGTGAGGGAGGTAGGGGAAGAGGTAGTGGGAGAGCAACAAGGGAGGGGGTAACACCGTGGACAGGAAATGTAGCTGTAAACCCTCTGTACGGCATCTTTACAATAAAAATAAGTTTTTAAAAATCTGCAAAAAATAGTGACAGTCTATGAGTGAGTGATATATGCATGAACTATATGTGATTTTATGAAATTCCCAGTGCAGTCTTGTCCAGTTGTTATTTGTCTCTTTCTCCCAAGATAGAATGTAGGGACTGTCTCGCATCAACTGTTTGTCTTGTTTCACACTCTGTATAGAGTGAGGAGGAGCTAGGGGTGATGTGTGAAACTTCTTTTAGTGGTGATACACTTTCCTGCAAATTCTCCCATAGCAGAGGGCTGCAGGCCATTCTCACAAACAAAAGTAACAATCAAGGGAAGACGAAGTTACTTGTGGGAATGGATCGTGGCTCATGGAAACCACAAGAAAATGTCATATTGGATTGTCAGCCTCACATCATTGACATCGCTTGTTGCTCCTATCAAATACCGAGATAGCCCAATGTGTGTGCCTCCGTGATCTTGGGGTGAATGAACGTCATCTACATGAGCCTACTTTGGTCTAAGCAGGTCCAGTCTGAAAATGTGGAAAGTCAGCCTGGGGTAAGAAAGAATAGAACCAAGCACAGATATAACCTGCCCAGGATTTCTAGAAAGAACTCTCAGGCTACCTTAAAATCACACTGGAGCCCCCAACTATGAGTACTGCATGCCCCTGTCACATAAAGCATTTCTATTATAGACTATGCTCCAAAGAATTTCAGTTTCAAAGACAGGAGAATAAGATCAGTATACTGTAGTGGGTTCTCAAAGGATGCCGCTACAGAGACACAGATGTGTGTGCTGCAGGATGCAAGTGAGATACTCCTTTGTTTCCCACAAACCCCTCTGGCTGCAGGAGTGGAAGCCCACAGTGAAGGCTCTGGATGCTCTGAAGATTTTATCCT
Source organism: Dipodomys spectabilis (assembly GCF_019054845.1). Classification (NCBI taxonomy): domain Eukaryota; kingdom Metazoa; phylum Chordata; class Mammalia; order Rodentia; family Heteromyidae; genus Dipodomys; species Dipodomys spectabilis. Next base: position 20,920,976 of record NW_024870817.1, on the reverse strand, counting down.
GGGAGATGTATTAGGGCTTATGTGGCTCCTCCCATAATCTCTGAATGGAAAGTTCAATAAGTTATGATAATGTATAGGCCAAGAAGGAAATTGGAAAGTGTGAAAGGTTTTACATATGAACCTACGATTGCTTTTTATGCAAAACTTTCTTCCATGAGATACATTATTTATAAAATAACTATATTTGGAAACTAGATGAAATCACATACTTTGCACTTTGGTGAGTGCAGACCACCTCTTATACACTAACATCTTCCCACTTTTATTTTTTTTTTAACGTTATCAAATAACAAAATGGACTGTCTTCTGAGCAGAAAGTTCAACCACGAACACTAACACTACTTCTGTAACATCTGAAGCCTGCCATGTTACAGGGGCATGTAGCAGTCAAAACAATATTCTGCCGGCATAGCTTTCAGAGGTTGACATTAATCAAAATTCCTTGTATTCATAAACTGACATGTTGAAGTTCCTTTGTACAACTTAAGATAATTTTTAAAAAATTAAAAGAACTTACTTTAACATGCAATAAAGATTTCATTAAATCATGAGAAAAACGTGATTTCATTCCAACTTGGCTCTGAATTTCAGGAGGGCACAGAGCTGCCCTTCCCAGATCAAAGATTCAGTAAGACTTTTGTTACAGTTTCACACCCAAGTTTATCAGCTTAATAGTGAAACTTGATGTCTGTGTATCTTGGCAAAAGTGAACCATAGAAGGAAGAAGGATTTGTCAATGCACTGAAGCTTGGATCCCGGGTCAACTCTCTAGAAGGGGTACTTAAGAATTTCAATTGCAGATTTGCTCTGTTTCCTACAATCAAGGTCTCTCTATGATTAGAGCCCAAAACAATATACCATTGTTTAGACATGAGTGCAGTGTTAGAATTGTTAGTAAATTGAAATTGAGGCTGAGGCTGAGGTAAGTGATAGAGGACTTGTGTAGCATACAAAAGCTCCTGAATTTGATCTCTAGCACTGCAAAATAAAAGTAAGTTAATATTATTTCCAGAAATTAAATTATGCTTAGGAGACATTTCAAGGCTTAGTGTTTTGAGCCAGGCACCATTCACATAGAAACCTCACAGGTGGGAAGTCCTTGAAGACCAGATGTTACTGGGCTGTACATGGAGACCATCCCCTCCCTACACTTCTGACACTGCTTCTTATGATTTATCTTTCAAACAGATTTTGATGTGATCACACATAATTAGACAACTGAAAAGAAAGAAACATAAGATCAAGATATTTGGGCCAACTTCAAAAATGAATACACTTCTTATTCACTTAGGAAATGACGATGTTCTAGCTTAACTTTAGGCTTCTACTGTCTATGAAACATTTGGACAACACTTACTTTATTTTTCTGATCCAGATAAGACAACTCAATAGATTGTGTGTGTTAGAGCTGCCATTATTATTAGTGCAGCTCTTTGACCTGCTCTTGCCTTTTCTTGAAAGACATTGACTGAAATATCCTGAAATCTAGTAGGGAGCATATATGAGGAGATTAGCATTAGGCCATTACAAGTCCCTAGGACAACTTCAAGAAAATGTGGTATATATACACAATGGAATTCTATGCCTCCATCAGAAAGAATGACATTGCCCCATTTGTTAGGAAATGGAAAGACTTGGAAAAAATTATATTAAGTGAAGTAAGCCAGGCCCAAAGAAACATAGGTCCCATGGTTTCCTTTATTTGCAATATCTAGTATATATCTGAGTCAAGCAGAAAAGGTCAGATAAGTTGATGTTAGGCGAAATGAACCCCAAGATAAGGATTCACATTTTTTTTTCTTTCTTGTGATTGTTTCTAACATATTTATAAGATGATTTCTTTATTGCTTTGTATGTCCCTCCCCCACGGTATAACCCCTGTTTTCACTGTATTTGATGTTGGTATAATTTGTGGAGGGGAAGGGAAAAACAAATCATTTAAATAGGGATACAGGTGGATCCATTGCAACAATGAGATGTACAAGACGTTATGTCCAAAAACGAACTTTACAACTTTGGCGAGGTGGGGGGAGGAGGGAAGGGGCAAGATGGTAAGGGGAAACATAGGAGGAGGCAACAATGCTTGATAAATGTACTCATTACCTTGCTCATGTAATTATAACCCCTCTGTACGGTATTTTCACAATTAAAAAAATGTAAAAAAAAAAAAGAATGACCAATTTATCTTTATGGTTTAGCAATCCATGCTGTCTTTAGTATTGAAAATTTTTCATAAACATTAACATAGGAGAAAAGCTGTCTGAGTATCTAATTTCCTAGTAACGTTGAAAAACAACTTGTTAGATATGTGCATGGTCTTTGATGCTTTTAGTTGAGACATTTTAGTTTAATAGAGATGTCTAGTAGGGATGCTGGGAACAATAAACCTAAAGGTTGACTTTTTTCCAAAATGAAACCAAGGGACAAAGTAGACATTAAAAAGATAATTTTTATTTATTTATTTATTTTTGGTCATGGGGCTTGAACTCTTGGCCTGGGCTCTATCCCTCAGTGATTCAGATCAAGGCTAGCGCTCTACCATTTGAGCCACAGTGCCACTTCCAGTTTTCTGAATAGTTTATTGGAGATAAGAGTCTCACAGACTTTCCTGTCCAGGCTGGCTTTGAACCTCAGATCTCAGCCTCCTGAGTAGCTAGGATTACAGGCAGGAGCCACTTAAGCAGGTGCCCAGCTTAAAAACATACTCTTAGACTTGTGTGTATAGCACTCCTTGTGATGGCTCATGCTCATCTTAAGCACAGTTTATCATTCCATGGATGGTTCAAAGTTTGAACCCCAACTGCCCACCTGCCTACCTCAAGCTCTTAATAGAGCCTGGAGCATGTTGCAGTTCTAGGAGCCTTTGAATTGGGAGGGAAACCAAATAAAGTGCTGAGAGTGAGCTAGCTGTTCTTTTGTCTTCTACCCTAAGGCCTACATTATATCCCTGGCAGGTGACACTGAGGGGAGAATTGGCTGTTCTGATCTCTGTGTATGCTTATTCTGAGCTTAATAAGTTGTTGATAATTAAATGAACATTTATTAAGATGGATACATGTTTTCTCCACTCTTGGCATTTCTGTGTTCTGTTTTCAATTTATTTCCTTTTCAAATATGTGTTTTAGTAGTTCCTTTGTTATTGATGTGTTCATTGTACGTTTTTATTTTCTTCACTCTCACTTTTGAAAGAGAATTAGACTGTGTCTCCAAATATGTTTATAATCATTGTCCCTTTGTCTCTAAAACCATTGTTTCTTTGGGCTCATTTTTGAAAACTTAGCTGATACTTGTCATTCCTTTGAAGATGAGCTATCTTTTTTCTCTGCCTTTCATATCTTTGTTACTGTTGCGTAGTTTTACTGTTACTTTTCTAGGTGTTAGTTTCTTCTCAGTTTGCTTATACTTTGTTATGCCTCTATTCTTCCATCAGTTCTGGATAATTCTCTTGGCTACTTCTTTACAAGTAATGACTTCAGTTTTTTTTTTCTATTCTCTATTAGACTTTAATTAGAAGTGTATCTGACCATGGCATTTTTTCCATTATATTTCTGAACTGATATTTTCTGTTTCTTTGTTTCATATTCTAGGTAATTTCTCAAGATATACCTTCCAATTCATTCAGCTGTATTATATCCAGTGATTTAAAATCATTTTCTTTCTTACTAGTCTCATATTGTTTTGCTTATGATTGTGATTCCAACACTTAGTTTTTAAAAATATCTTATATAAAGCTAATCTATATTCTTGTTTGGCATTCCAGAATCTTCAAATCATTGGAGGTCTAAGTCTGTGGTTATTCCTTTGATTGGCTCTCCTTTATTATACCTTTTTACTTGCTTGGTAATCTCTAAGAGAATGCTTGCAATCCAATATTAATCTTCAAGAACCCAGGGCTTAAACGGAATATAATTTTGTTAGAAAGACTTTGAGCCCTTTCAAGAGTTCTAACTCAGTGGGTGAATCACAACATAAGTCTCTTACTTCATTGTTAGCATCTTGACCTAAGTACTTGAAGAACATCTGGAGAAATATAGACATTTCTGAATTCTAACCCTGTTCACAGTTTGGAAAGGAATGTGAAGAACACAAAAAAGAAAAGAAGAAATAGAAAAACAAGACAACCCCAAAAAGGGCTGTGGCTCTTTACTTGCCTGATGATCTCTGTACAACGATCCAGGGCCACCTGACACTTTCTGACCATTCCTTTGCTTTCCAGACACTGACCCAAGAAGCATGGCCAGCATCTTCTCCAAGTTGCTAACTGGCCGCAATGCATCTCTCCTACTTACTACACTGGGCACCAGTGCCCTGACCACTGGTTACCTGATGAACAGGCAGAAGGTGTGCGCTGAGGCGAGGGAACAGCATAGGCTATTTCCTGCAAGGTAAGTTTTCAAAGCTTTAAATAATTCCAAGTGCCTACCAGACCTGTGCCTTTCCCTACTGGAAACTGTCAGCAAGGACACTGTTCCTTGTCTTTCAGGAGGACTAAGGCAAACTTTTGAGACTCATTAAGCCCAGTGAGCCGTGGAAAAAACAAGGAACTGTAGCATCATTATTTCTGCCCAGAGCTTGCAGTCCACCTGAAGAATAATAACCATGATAGCTAACATACATTCAACACTTACTTTTTGAGAATATCTGCTAATATGTACATTAAGCACTTCTTTTACCTAACTGAAGTATTTTTTCACCTTAGTTTTCTTTTGTGGTGAAATGAGGTCTTAAAAATTAACTGGTTAGCTGGTTTTGCTGCTTTTTGTAAAAATAATGTATAATTGAGTAAAAAGTATCAAGCAGTTAATAATAATTATGGCTGGGTGCCAGTGCCTTATACTTTTATTCCTAGGTACTCAGGAGGTTGAGATCTGAGGATTGCTGTTTAAAACCAGCTCAGGCAGGAAAGTCTGTGAAATTTTTATTTCCAATTAACAACCAAAAAACTGGAAGTGGAACTGTAGCTCAAGTGGTAAAACATTAGCCCTGAACAAAAAATGTAGGGACAGTGCCCAGGCCCTGAGTTCAAGCCCCAGGACCAAAGCACACACATACATGCATGTATACACACATGCACGTGTATGTGAGCAAACACACACACATTAAGCAGCAGCCAAGTTCATACAGCTGCTACAGCCAAGGGCAAATCTAAGATCCTTGGTCCCATACCCATGCCTCACTCACTGCCACATTACATTCTGGGATATGAAATGCCATAGGGGTGATTTTAAGCCTAAGCATTATAAAACATTGCAGATGGGAAAGGAGAAATAGAACGAATAGCTACATTTTTTTCAGCACTTGAAATCTGGCTGTAGATGACACACTGAATAGTCTGAGTGACTTCTTAGGATTCCATGAAGGTAGGAGTAACTAGATAGACTGAGAAACCCACTGCGGTGTCTCTTGGAGACATTTTCTGTCTTGTGTGAATCAGCACCTCTGAGGGAATCACTGGCAACCAGCATGTACTCAGGAACTAAGATTACCTGTGTTCGAGCAGGTAATAGTGGTCTTCAATCTCCCACCCTCCAACCAATACATATCACAGGATACAAGAGCACCTATTTGATGTCTTTCAATATATATTTACTGAATATAAAATATATTAATGGACAAAAGAGAAGCCTGCATATGATTTATGACTCCTGATATTCTCCTTTTACTCCCTCTTCACCTGAGTCTGTAGTGGGCATCTTGAGGTCTCTATTAGATAGGGCCTTTTCTCTCCTGACTGTTATTTTTAAAATTTGGGTTTGTTGAGTAAAAACCAGCTCTAGACAACAACAGTCTTTGTGTTCAGTGACCCCCAAGAGAGCCTAGTAGAAGAATAGGCAGAAACAAAGTCCTCTGAGTAGCCCTCTCCTTGAGGGAGTTGCGGAGGTGGCGGACGAGGTGGGAAGGGGAGAGTTCTCCTTGGAGGCTGCTTGCTGGAAACCTCTTTCCTCCCACAGTGCAGACTATCCTGACCTGCGTAAGCACAACAATTGTATGGCTGAGTGCCTCACTCCCACCATCTATGCCAAGCTCCGCAACAAGGTGACACCCAATGGCTACACCCTAGACCAGTGTATCCAGACTGGAGTGGACAACCCTGGCCACCCCTTCATAAAGACCGTAGGCATGGTGGCTGGAGATGAAGAGTCCTACGAGGTAAGAGCCTTGGCTGCTGATTTCAGACTGGAGGATGTCCCAGCTAGGACTGAAGTATGCCATCCCAGAGGTCTCCTCTTCTCTATGGGGCCAGCTTTCTGCCCCCTCAGGCATAGCTTACATAAAGGGAAACTAGCTCCCAGAGAACCCTCTGCATTGCTTCCTGGCACAAGAGCTCTGCAACTTCCCAGAGACAACGCTTCCTTTGCTGCTGCAAATGGTCCTCTTGGAGAAGTGAGTTGCACGACAGAGCTCGTCAAGAGGATGAGTTGGTACAAAAAAAGTAAAATAAGAGTCAAATAAAGTTTATTCACTAGTATGACAATAAGATTTGTCATGTTGTGGCTGAGATGGGCAAGATCAGATTCTGTGTTTCTGTAGTCTGGAAATGATCTTTCCTACTACTGTAGTCCAGACTCCTGAGCTCACTAAATCTCTTGGACAAATCCCATGATTATAGTATCTTCATCCTTGATGCAGAAGCCTGAGATGGTCTGTTATTAACAGCAATCAGCCTCATGCCTGACTCTCCACATGGCAGTTTCCTCATTATGGTGCAGGCCCACACCCTGTGTCTCCCTCTTTGCTTTCTTCTACCACAGGGAGCTGGAGGCAGGTCCTCAGGAAAGCATCCAGCTTTTCCCCCAAGCGAAAAGAGGGGTGATCTTGAATAAATAAAACCAGTGGCTCACTGACTATTGTAATACACAGCTCTGGACATCTCTAACCCCAAACTAGAACTGTTTCCTTGGAATGAAAGCCCTTTCCCACATCCCACATTCCACAGCCCTCAGTTCCCCCAAACTGCAGGTTATTCTGATTCTCTCTGCATTGTTTTACGTAAATACTATCCCTGAAGTTGTATTTTGTCTGTTTTGTTTTGTCAACTAGATTTTGCACAGAACTGATGGGCTGGAGAAATTCCTCACAGGAGAGCCTCCTGCTTGGTCCAGCCTGCTTCCATGTGCTTCTTATATAGCCTCGTAACGTGTATTTAGTATGTTACTGTAATTCAACCTTAGAACCTGGATTTCTTACAGCACAAAACCTAGCATCTTAGCCTCTAACCTGCAAGCATTTTTTATTCCACAGAACAGATTATTCAGTGGCAGTGGCTTTGGCAGATTCCCTAGGGAGGAGGTTTAAAAGAGTTCAGCAGCCCTGCTTTCTCTCAGGCAGCCAGATGCTCCACCCCACAAGGTTTTCTGTGGTATGGGGTCTTCTTTTTATTACTAGCCACCAGCCTCCTCTCACGCTTATTTTCCCCATAGCAATATAAAGAATTTCAGCAGAGAAATCAAGTCTGGCTGTGAAGATAAAAAGGGGCAAGGGAAAGGAAAGGCCTTGCACTAGTAGACGAGCCATTTAAAGTGGAAACAGAAGCATCTTCCTTCTTGCAGGTGTTTGCTGACCTTTTTGACCCTGTCATAAAACTGAGGCACAATGGCTATGACCCTAGGGTGATGAGGCACCCAACAGACCTGGATGCATCCAAGGTAGGTTCCAGCCTCTGTCTCTCCTTCCTTGAAGCTGGCAATCCAGAATATAGGCTCTGGAGGGAGGGTAAGAATAGAACATATTCCTTGGAGAGCCAAAGGAAAAGTTTAAGAAGTTTCCACCTTCCTTAAAAATGCCTCTAGGTGAGGGTTGGTCCCTGGGAACTTCAATCCTTTCCTAAAGCAATTCTTTTCAACCTAAGCACCTATTGGGGTCACGAACTCCAGACTCCACTCTGTGAAACAGCTGCCTTTTTTATCTGAAGACTAGGTTCTAGAGTTCCAGCTGTGTCCAGCAGTTGGTTTTGTAGTTATACACAGCCTCCGGGAAGCTCCAGGACAGTGGACGGGAACTTATTAGAGTTGGGACCCGGAGCTGGGCAGTAACCCTCCACTCTGCTCTGCTCTATAGATCACCCATGGGCAATTTGATGAGCGCTATGTGCTGTCCTCTCGGGTGCGTACTGGCCGCAGCATCCGCGGGCTGAGCCTGCCACCCGCCTGCTCCCGAGCTGAACGAAGGGAGGTGGAGAATGTGGCGATCACGGCCCTGGAGGGTCTCAAGGGGGATCTAGCTGGCCGCTACTACAGGCTGTCGGACATGACGGAGCATGACCAGCAGCGGCTCATCGATGTGAGTGACCTGCTTGGGGAGTGGAGAGACAGAAAGCCCTGACCGTGTAGGGCAGTCCTGTCCTCTTAGGGAGACCTGGCCCTGGTCCGAGGCTCTCAACTGGATTGGCCCAGACTAAGACTAGCCTGGGATTTCTACCACCCCAATATATGGAAGATGGAGAGGTTCTTGCAATGTGAAGTTGCTGGGGGGGTAGGGGTGGGGAGGTGTTGGAGGGTCGAGGTAAATGGAGGAGCCTCTTGCTTGTTGGTAAATGCGAATTATTAGGTATGACAATCCTGACTGTACCCAAAGGATGCTCACCATTACATTCCCAAAGAAAAGTCTAGGAGGCTGGGAAAATCTAGGGAGGAAATCACAGCACGCAGGGTCTCCCCTACATGTGGTGCCAGCCTCCAGAGCCCCGTGTTGTTCATACCGCTTCTAGTAACCTCCAAGCTTCTCTGCTGCACTGGGTAGACAAAAGTCGTGTCCCTTAGTTTTCCCCTGTGCACAGCTAAAATGAGTACTTAAAAAAGCAACTCAATCTCCAAAGAAAACAGAAATGCTATCCATTCAAATTCCAGAAAGCTTGCTTCTGAACAAGACAAGCCAGCCATCTGGCTTGCAGCTTTACCCTCCTGATCTCCATGGCCATCCGCCAACTGTCTGGTTGTCTGTTTCAGAACAACTAATAGTGAATCTGATTGCTTGTTCACAGGGTTGAGCTTTGTCTTGGGAAATGACAGTCTAAAATCCTCTTGACTCAAGTTTCTAACTTCTCTCACTTTCTACAGATCCTAGAAGGATTTTCCTCCCCATGTCCACTACCTCTAATTAGTCATGTTTGAATATATGGTATTAAAGAGATGTTATTATACCCAGGAAAAGAAGGATAAAGGAGCTCCCCTTGGAGCTCACTGGACACTGATGAAAGTGAACTATACAACTTGTGGGTGGAGATGGGAGAGAGGGACTGGAAGAGAGTGAGGGAGCAGAAGGCACTCCATGAAAGGAAATGTACTCATTGCCTTACTCATTGCAATCCCTCTGTACATAATTTTTATAATAATAAAGTCAATTAATAAAAAAGAATGATAGAAACAGATTGTCAGCTATGTCATCTAGTACTGACTTTTCAGGATAGCACCCTTCATGCTTGTTTACTGTGACATTATATAGCATTCATTCTGGTGGTAAATAAATACTCAGTAGTGATTAAGAGATTCCATCCAAGCTGGGCATGGTAACATGCTTGTAATCTCAACTCTTGAGGGGCTGAGGCAAGAGGTTACCAAATTTCAGGCTATCTCTGATACATTAAAAAATCCATTTGAAGGAAGCCAGTAGTTTTTAACCTTAGCTACACACCAGAATCACTTCAAGAGCTCTTCCCTTGCCTAGGCCATGCCCAATAATAATGAATTCAGATATCTGTAGAACAAGGGCAATTAAAACAGAATCACTAGAGGACAGTAACTAGGCACTAGCATTTTTTAAAGCTACCAGTGAGTTCTTATGAGCAGCCAAGCTGTGAACTACTATCTAAGAGGCCTCAGCCATTATTAGTGAATAGAAACTTGGCTCACCTAGCACTTGAAGTTAAGCCTGATCTCATCAGTTTCTTCTCTTGCTTTGTCCCTTTTGGCCTACAGGACCACTTTCTGTTTGATAAGCCAGTCTCCCCTTTACTAACATGTGCGGGGATGGCCCGTGACTGGCCAGATGCCCGGGGAATCTGGTATGGACACAGCATTTTCGTACTTGCCATGTATGCAGAGGATCTCCTCAGATCACCTGCTTGTCCTAACCTGAAGTTGCTGTGAACTGCAGTTGACAGCATGCCCGTCTTGAGCTAAATGGGGGAGACAAGACTACTTGTGAATGTTGTATATGAGTCTGTGTATGTGTGTGAGTGTGTGTGTATGAATCTGTGTGTGAGTGTGTGTGTGTGTGTATGAATCTGTGTGATTGTGTGTGAGTGTGTGTGTGTGTGCGTGTGTGTGTGTGTGTGTGAGTGAGTGAGTGATATATACACACTAAAGTACTGTGATATTTAGAATTGTGAGCTGGCTTGCATGAATCTTGCACGGTGACAAAAAGACTACCACTAAAAGAAAAAGATTTGCTTCCTTATTACTTGACCTCACAGAAAGTTTGTCTCATGACATTAAAAGAGAAAAGATGAATAATGAATACTGATAACTTAAGAAAAACCCTAAAAGGAGGAATTGACAAGTGTGCATATATTTTGTTATAGCAATAGTCCTCAGCCCACGTTGACACCTGTACCTTTGTGGATTATTCTAACTCTATGCAAAGGATATAGTATATTCATGAGCAGGTTCTCAGAGGATGGAGGCCCGAGGTGTACACAGCAAACCGAGGAGTACTCTTTTAGGCATGAACTCTTTCAGGCTGCAGATAAGCCCACCTTATTTTATTACAACACAATAAGGTTTTGATGGAATCTGTTAGGAGACAAAATATTCTTTGTTAGTGTCATAGCTAAATATTATCATAGTTCAGCTATTTATTTTCATCCTAAGGAACTAAGGAGATTATATTCATTTTGGACAAAACAACATGATATCTTTGAGAACTAGAGTTTCCCTTATTCTTCATTCTATCAAGGTAGCATTATTTTGTAGTACTTGTTCAGGCACAATTAAGAGAGAAGGGTCATCTAGGAAATGAGAAAGGTGAAATGAAGCACTCATGCTACAGAGGTAATAGGAATTTTTATGTGCTGAGACAAATGCAATTAACACTCAACACCATACTACTCTCTTCCTTAGGCATAATTTTGACAAGACATTTCTCATCTGGATAAATGAGGAAGACCACACCAGAGTAATCTCAATGGAAAAAGGAGGCAATATGAAACGAGTGTTTGAGCGATTCTGTCGTGGACTAAAAGAAGTAAGATTCAAACAAAGATTTCTGAATTCTCATTGCAATAAACTCCATCTATTTTTCATTGTCAAAAATACACTACAAGTTGGACCCTAGCTGAGACCTAAGGATCATGGTTCAAAGCTAGCCTGAGCAGGAAAGTCCATGATACTCTTCTCTGCAATTAACCACCAGAAAACCAGAAGTGGTGCTGTGGCTCAAAGTGATAGAGTGCTAGGCTGGAGAGAAAGAGCTCAGGAACAGTGGCCAGGCCCTGAGTGCAAGCCCCATGACCACCACCACCAACAACAAAAAAAAATATTATAGTAACTTCCAAGATATAATGAAGTTTTTCTGTAGATCAAAGTGTATTTTTTAGAGTGGGACTTCCAGGTCTATGCTTCAGAAAATCATTGACTTTCTCCTCATTACTGATATGCTTCTCTCAAAAGCTCACCATAGTTTGTGGAGTCTGTGGCTCATTAGTTACTTTTCCATTTTCTTAATATTGGCTATTCTGAGCAGGATATAACTTGGCCACAGACTTGGCTTCTGGGAATTACCAGCTTTTTCTATTGTCTTACCTTGAAAAATAACATCAACTGACATTTGTTGATGTCTAGTAGGTAATCTTCAATGCTTTATGTGGTTTATCTGATTTAATTAGACCATTTTAACATTGTAATAGATGTATCATTTTATATTAAGTAAGTACTGGGAATCTATTTCATTTTTATTGGTGACAAGCATGCTTCTCTCTCTGGTGTTTGGGATGAGCTGAGCAAACTCTCACTAGTTTGATTTTGGTCTACTTGTAGGTAGAACGGTTAATCCAAGAGCGAGGTTGGGAGTTCATGTGGAATGAGCGCCTAGGATACATTCTGACCTGCCCTTCAAACCTTGGAACTGGATTACGAGCTGGTGTCCACGTTAGGATCCCAAAACTCAGCAAGGTACCGTCATGTAACAAGAGGGCTTGTTGGGTTCCAACAGGACTGGCTCAAATGTAACTGCTTTGTGGAGGGAAAAAGATATCACTGCCCAACCCTTACTTCCAACACCTACAATAGGAAATTAGCAAGAAAAGGTTAAGTTTGCCTCAAAAGACATTTAGTTATATTAGTTATGATAAAAAGCTTAAGACTTGTAAGAAAATGCTTTTGGTTTCAAGAACCAGGCCTTTGAGTTCTCCATCATGTGACAAATCAAGATACACAAGTTTTTACTCTACTCTGCTCTGTTCCCTGAAGCTCCTTCCATTTCTGTTCTCTCTTTTCATGCAAACAGTTAAAGTTGAGTATGCTGAGAATTGCTTTGAAGGGTTTGGTCAAATACCGATTGCTACATCCTACCTGTAGAATTTGCATATCTTGCAAGTTTCCAGATGATGCTGTAGCTGCTAGTCAGGGGACCATGCTTGGAGGGCTACTTAGGGCATTGTGTTTATTTGCATAGTCACAGTCAGGCCACATGTTCCAGTTTATGAAAAAGGGAGAGAGAGTGTGTGCAGGTATAATCCTGTAAAGATCTAAGGTTAAGGCCTAAACAAGGTACACATCACTTCATTCAAGCAAGATCTTAGCTGGCAAGATCCAGCACTAATGCTGGACAAAGTAATAGATTCAAGTTAGAAACTAGTAGCTTCTGCCACATCGTATAAAACAAATCAAATACGTTAAAAACCATTTCAAACAATGTGCTGCCTGCTGAAAAAAATATGAACTTTTATTGAAATTCTAATCTTAAAAAGATTATTTCAACTAAATTAATCTTTATAATTTAACAGTGACAACTGTTATACAGATGAGTAAAAGTATACCAAAGTTTGCATTGAGATGCAAAAACAAAAAAGGTTGCAGAAGCTAAGAATATAAAATTGAAGTCAGACTACCCAAGTTAAATTACAATGCTGCTACCTTCTAGCTGAGTGGCTTTGGATAAGAAAATTCTGAGCCTCTGGTCGCTCTGTTGTGAAATGGGATCGGTGGTTTTAGTGTGTCCTCTAAAAATTTTCATGTATTGGAAAGTCCATCTCTGGTTTTGTATGTTTATGGTCTTTGTAGTTGGGCCTCTGGAAGTTAATTAGGATTAGATGAGGTACCAGGCTCCATAGTGGCTGTACAGGAAGAAGGAGAAAGGCCTACACTAGCACGCACATTCTGTCTCACCATGGGATGCCCTCTGCCATATTATGATGCAGCAAGAAGGCCCTGTCCAGATGCCGAGCAGTTGCCGGCATCATGCTTTTGGACTTCCCAGCCTCCAGAACCGTGAGCCAAATATACTTTTCTTTTTCTATAAGTTTATCTTGTCCTTGGTATTTTATTATAGAAACAGAAAATTAAGTCAAGGGTGAAAGCAATTTATTAAGTTGCCATAAAGCTTAAAATTTCAAGCATAGTCACCTGCTACAAAGTAAATAAATGCTTTATACATGTTAATTTACATTATTACTCATAACATGTTGTTTCTCAGTGATTTGCCAATAGTAGTAAATCAACTTTGCTCTTCTGCTAGGATCCACGCTTTTCTAAGATCCTGGAGAACCTGAGGCTCCAGAAGCGTGGCACGGGTGGTGTGGACACGGCAGCAGTGGCGGATGTATATGACATTTCTAACATAGATCGGATCGGTAGATCAGAGGTAACATCTCTCTCACTTTTCTAACATGGGGTAATAAAAGCAGCCTAAGTGAAAGAAGAAACAGAGAAGTAACCTCAACAGCCTCGCTCTATTCACAACCATCTAGTTTTCCTGTTTCCCATTGAGTTCTGAGTCATGCTAGCTATTCATTTCTCAGTATTACTCTTCCATGGTAAATGATGTATAAAGGTAAACACAATGCCTTTGGAGAATTCACAGGCAAGAAAAGGGATTCACAGTTAGACTGTTGCCATTGACTGACCCCACGAGCTATTCCAGCAATCTTTATCAGTAGGAGTGCTATTATGCTAAAGGACAGCAGCATTTTTATCTGTATGGAGTCACAGAACATGTGTGCTAACCTTCTAAAGGTAGGAAATGTGAAATTTTCACTGACTTTCTCTTAGATCCTTGATGGTTTCTAAAGTTTTGAGTGTTAAGATGAAAAATAAAGTTTATACTAGTTATATATAAGATTTTACTTATAGAACAGTGCTGAGGGGATCTGTGAATACATAGGATGAATATAATTTAATGATATGTGTAGAATTTGAGTGAAGAATGAGATGAGGCATAAAGAACTCATTTAAGGAATAACCAAGTGAATGCTAAGCAAATTCATTAAATTATCCCAGTAAATAATATGGGGGTTCTTGTCAGAAGACTACACATGGAGAGAACCACTGTAAAATATTATCTCTATTTACATGGTCATCAAACTGCAACTTGTAGCTTAATTTTAAGTTGCTAAATGATCATTATAAAAACTAGAAGCATACCAAGTGTTTTAAAAGAAACACTAGTTAATCTAACAACTTCAATGATCATTATGAACATTACTTTAAACTACCTCCTTTTTCCTTTCATTTTTGGCAGTGCTAGGGTTTGAACTCAGTGCTAGGCTTGTACCATACCACATTAGCCATGCATTTAACTCTGTGGAATCCAGTAAACTTTTCTGTACTTGTTGGCATCAAAATGTGATTCTGCAGATCTCAGCCTCCTGAGAAGCTAGAATTACAGACATGAGCCATTGCCTGCCTTTAAACTGCCATCTATCTTTGAAATATTTTTTTTTTTGATTGTGGGGCTTGAACTCTGGGCCTGGGCGCTGTCCCTCAGCTCTTCAACTCAAGGCTGGTGCTCTGCCACTTGAGTCACAACACCACTTCCAGTTTTCTGGTGGCTTATTGAAGGTAAGAGTCTCACAGACTTTCCTTGCCCAGGATGGCTTTGAACCTTGATCCTCAGATCTCAGCCTCCTTTGTAACTAGGATTACAGGCATGAGCCACCAGTGCCCAGCTGAAATAATTATTCAGAAAACTTTTATAAACTCATTATAGCACATGTTTGGAATGATAATATTTTCTCTAAAAATATTCCCCAGAATATTTAGTGTCCTTCAAAAGCATGAGTTTTGGACTAAGGAAGTAGCTCAGTGGTAGAACGCTTAACTACACCAAAACAAACAGAGACCTTTATCCAAAAGAATGATTTTTGATGACAGTCCTAGTTAACCTTTTCCTGATTGATATTTTGTTTGGTCATCTCTATACATTTCTAATCAGAACTTTGAATATTTAGTTGGGATGCATTTTTAGAAAAGAGTTATAGGTTTATAAATCAGAGGTCTCTAATTACGGCCAAGTTGCCTATAAAAAGATTTATACCAAGATAGAGTTCCCTTTGCCGTGAATGGCAAACCCATCTCACCACACCCTGACCACCACAGGAGGAATAAATTGGATAAGCCAAACATCAAAGTCTTATTAGTAATAGCCTACTGTTCAATCCAACCTTCTCTCAGGGCCTCAGTTTCTTACACATTGAAAGAGATAGAGATGAAACTAGACTCTGTAATGCCCAAAGTTTTTCTAATTCAAACCACTCAATGATCCCTTCCATCCTTGCTGCTCATTCTTAAATTATAGCATATATGTTTATGTTACCTGGCATCAACTTGTTGCTTTACTATTTAAGTTTAGATTTCCTCAGCAGCAGTAAAAGTAAGTTGTTTAGGAGGTGAATACCCTGGGGGGCAGGCAGGGAGGAAGGGAGAATTCATGGGAAAATATGCTTTACTTTAAGAAAAGCAAATATGGGCTGGGAAGGTGGCTCAGTGGTAGAGTGCTTGCCTTGCATGCATGAGGCCCTGGGTTCGATTCCTCAGCACCACATAAGTAAAAAGAAAAAAGCCGGAAGTGGCCCTGTGACTCAAGAAGTAGAGCACTAGCCTTGAGCTGAAGAGCTGAGGGCAGCACCCAGGCCCAGAGTTCAGGCCCCACGACCGGACCAAAAAAAAAAAGAAAAGCAAATATTTGGAAATCAAAGTTATAATTTTTTAAGGGCAGTACTTTTCTAGCATACCTTAATGTAATTTGTCAAGTATCCTTTAAGTAATAAATTTGCCTAGCACAGTACAAACATGGCTTAGTTGCAAAACATTTGATTTTAAGCAATTTTTCAAGAGGACACACAGTTTGTAAATAGTACCTCAACTAGCATAGCCAGTGCTCAGATAGCTTAGCAACAAGTCAGAATTAAGATCCAAAAAGCAACAAGAAAGTTGTCATTGTATTGTCTGATACTTTAGAGACTGATGAGAAACAAACATATGAAAATCCAATAGCTTACATATACATGTATATATGCACATTATGTATATGTGTATGTACATATATTCTCATATACAAAGTAGTAATCCCATCTTCATTGAAGAAAACCTGAGAGACTCTCTTATGAAAACTCTTTTCTATCTCTGACCGCAATCTTCAGACCACTCTTCTCCCATAATTCTTTAGGTAAATAGAAGGAAAAAAATTGTCACAAAGTCCAGATGAGTGGCAGGTTCTCATTTATCACAGAAATGCTTCTATGTATCAGTGCTTTGCATTTGTTTTCTGTCCAAATTAATCCTTCCTCTTTCTCATTGTCAAGGTTGAACTTGTTCAGATAGTCATCGATGGAGTCAACTACTTGGTGGATTGTGAAAAGAGGCTGGAGAGAGGCCAAGACATTAAAGTACCACCACCTCTGCCTCAGTTTAGCAAGAAGTGAAATTTCCCTTTCCTAATTTACAAATAATCTGTCTGCTGGTATGACAGATACAAAGAAGTCTCTACTCTGAGAGTTTTTGTAGACTTGAAAAAAATGTAAAATTGTAGGTCCTTCCTAACTTTACAATAAAACTCTCCTTAATATCTTTGGTTTATTTCACTGGCTTTTAGATTCTACCAAGAGGAACAATCATAAGGAGCATGAGGCAAAAATACTTTAAGGTAATGATAAAACTAATATTTTGAAGACCACTTAGATATACATCAAGACAAACTTTTAGCTATCTAGATGTTAAATATTGCCAGCCTTTTAATAAATCCCTATGGTACACCATTGGAAAATTAGGAACTAATAATCATCAGTTTTCTGGAAAACAGAGCAAGAGGAGACAATGTCTTTTGCAGATGTAGAAATGAACAAAGATGACACACATGACAGAGGCATGCTGTAGCAAGAGAATCAGCCATCACTAGTTGCATTAGGCAGAGATTCACAGGCAGGCAAAGGTTTGAGGAAACTTTAAGGATTAAAAAGAAGGTGACACCCAAGTTATGCTCTGATTGGGTTATAGGCACAGGAGGCTGGAGGAGTGATAACTAGAAACAAGAAGAACATTTAGAGGATCCAGCAGTCCCTGATCGTTCTGGGGCAATGACCTTTGTGGGCTGACTATTACAGCCTGTGGTTTGGCTTCCAGGATTGGTTGCTTTAGAAATTGTGGGAAAGAGTTCTGTTGTCATCTATGGTCTTAGCCATTGTCCATTTGTGTACTAGTCTCTCAAAAACAATTGAAAATTATATGTTAAAATACTGAATTGCTTTTAGTATAACTGGAGAGACAAATTCTTCCTTCAGCTTCTTGATCCTTACCTTGCCTCTCATGATTCTTTTCCATACATCCTGTGATGTCTGTAATCGTAAGGATGTGAAAGAAGATGTGGGAGTGACCAATCATGTGACAAATTATAAAACTGGGCTACATACAAAAGACAAATATTAGCTTGAACTTCAGAAGTAAGATCAAGTTCTGAATTTTACGGTAAGAGAGCCCTATCAGAGTTAGAGTTAAAATAAACCAGGGCTGTCATGTAAGCAGCCCTTGACTTCCCTCCTGCCACCTTGAGACAAGTGAAATATAAAAATAATACAAGTGTTCTGGTACTAATAGACACCATTGTAAGTTTGGAGTGACAAATTGGTATGTGGCAGAAATTCAGAAAAAAAATGAACCAACATAATTGAGGACAGCATGCTAGGTACTGTGAATGGGATGTGGTAGAGGAATATATATTGTCTGTCTGTCTGTATCTATCTGTCTGTCTGTCTGTCTGTCTGTATGTATGTATGTATACACACACATATAACTTTTGGAAGACTATTTTAAATTAGTTTCTAAAGGCAAAAGAGGAATCACAACCTCTGACAGTGGGTGATTTTTTTTCTGGGTGTAGAGAGCTAGAGGGTAGGGAAACTGTGGTACCCTTTTAAGCACATTAACTTCACAGCTTAGTGCTGCTGAAGTACAAGTCCCAGTTCTCTCACTAAAGGACATGGAAGGACTCAATCTCTGGGACCCTAAAGCTTCTCTATATGTAATGAAAATAATTAAACCAGTTGTTTTAAGTATAAATCTAATTAATATTTTCAAAAGTTCACTTATAAATGCTTAATAGGTGTATTTGCTGATACAGTAAAACTAAAGAAAACACTAGTATATCAATCATCACCTTTAAGCCAAGTCAACAGGATTGATGATTTGTGAAATGTCTTATGATCTAAGTAGTAAATGAAGGAAAATTCATTCAGCAAAAGAAAAATAGACAGGGATGAGCCAAAGAGATTAGGCAATACATTAGCATGCCACTTTTTTCAAAAGACAAGCTGAAACATCAGTATTGTCATGAAATTTATGGCTATAATCATAAAAGAAAGCAAACCTTGTCATCTCAAGCAAATTCATCATCATTAGCAAGAATTAGTTAAATACTAAAGTATAAGGAATTCCAGTTAACATTGCTCTCCTTTTCTGTTGCTGCATTTGTACCTAATTCATTATTCACTTTTAGCCATCAATCATGGTGCTGACATTTGCATCTAAAATTGACTTGCTTACTATTAGTACTTAATCATTAAAACACTAATACTGTGAGATTTTTGATATATGACCGTTAGTGTGTTACCAAGAGTGTGTTCATGACTTTACTGTCAAGAACAAAATTATCATCACTGAAGACTGTTCATTGTAGATCAAGTTTACAGTGGAGTCTTAAGCACTTGATTTGACATCTTACTTCTCTTTGGAAAAGGTGACATAAATCACATATCCTTTCCTGACAACTCTTCAATTTTTAAATTATGCAACCATGCTTATATTGGATATAAGCATAACTTTTCCCTTCAGACATTGTCAAGCATCTGAGCAATAGAACCCAGTGTGTAAAACTTGGGATGTCATAATTTTGCCGCAAGAACTAAGAAAACAAAAGACTTAAAACATTTTTTGGGACAGGGTCTTGCTATGCCTTGAACTTACTATGTAATCTTAGCTGGCCTCCAACTATGACTCTCCTGAGTGGTGGGATTACAGACATGTGCCACCATATCAGGCTAACAAAATGTCTTTTATATGAAAGACCATTGGAAGAATCTATTGGAAGAGAAAATAGTGCTTTTAACTAATAATAAATGCAAATTAAATGCTGTATCTTCCAGCCAGAATAATTATATATGTCATGCAAATTGGTCTTGTTAACTAAGATCTTGTTAAATCAATATTTATCATTCTTGGGCATAGGCCCAAGCCACAGACCTTTTAAATCTTGCTTTACTTCTGGTATCTGGGGCAGAAAGCAGTAGAACAGGCTTTGTGATTAGGAAATCATCCTGACTCTCTTCTACATGGGGCTTTTCTTGACTTCCGAGCTTCGTAGTAGATCTGCTTATGAGATGGAATATTCTTCCTTCAGGTCACACATCATAAAATGTCCGTGTGTTTTGAAGGCAGCCAAAAGAAGTTCTGAGGGACAAAAGTATAAGGGATGTTGAAGGACACTGAATATGAGAAGAGTTTAGAGCCTGGAGGCACAGTGTACAGGAATAGCACCAGTGTAGCAAGCAGGACAGAACTACCAAAGAGATAGAGAGATAGAGAAATGAGGAGAAAGGAGACAGATGATCTGAGTCAATATGAGGATAATCACCTGGTGAGACCCAATTCTAGCTTCCTAGAATTGGTGCTTCCTCAAGTGGACTCCAGAAAATTTTCTGTCTTTACTGATAAAAATGAACCAAGAAAGAAGTTTCAGCACAGCAGTTGCATTGGTTGACAGTATATTGATTAGTGGTGAGTCCCTTATAACATGAGATGGAAGAACTGAAGTAGAAAGGAAAGGCTTTCACGGAGATAACTGATTATCTTTATGGGGTTGGAGAGTATGCAAAAGCCTCTTACATTGGGTCTGAAAGGCCAAAGTGACTTTAGTGTGGTGCTCCCCTCAGCTAAAAAATTTAGTGACCTGATTTGTGTGTGTGTGTGTGTGTGTGTGTGGATCTGAGTATAATATTTGAAATCTTTCTCAAAGGTCAAAAGGCCTGTATTAAATTCAAGTTCAGCCATTAACCAGAGGCAAATTGTTTAGCTTAGTCATGATTTCATTTGTAAAATAAAAGCAATCTCTGCCTTACAAAGATTTTATTATTAAAATAATCTAAGGCAGTGCTTTACATTTTTGCTTTCTTTTATTAAAACCTATGGAAATATAGTTTACATTGGAATCTAGTATGCACATGTATGTTGTATGCAAGTGAGTATATGTCCTATCCAAATATACCTTTCATATGACAATAGTCATCTTACAATTTGAGAAGGACTCTGAGGGCTTTCTATTCTGTTATACTATAGTCTTCTAGTTTTAAAATCTTCTCAGGGTCTGGCAAAGTAGCTCAGTGGTAGAACCTGTTCTGAGCATGCATGAGGCTTTGGTTTCCATTCCCCTAGCCCCCAAACATAAAAATTAAAAATTCCAACTGTAGTCCACTGTTGCCTTTACAATATAGTAATGGGATGAAGCTTACAATTTGGAAAGTACAACTCTAAATTTCCTTGCTTAACAAACATTAAATTATCTCCTTCCTTTTTTGTCTTCTTTCAAGTCTTTTTGTGTCTTGTTCCATTGCCTTCTGATCTCCATGATTTTTTAAATGAAAGTTCATGATTTAATACGCAGTTGTTCTTCCATGTGTGATACGTTATTTTCTTATGCAAATTCTCAGTAAAGTATTTATGGTATGCCTCTCTGGGTAAAGAAAATAGATCTGAGTTTATGTATCAGGGAAGATAGAGCAGAAGTGAAAGCCCTAAAACTTAACTTTACAATTCTGATCAGGACCTGTCCATTCTTCAGTTGTTTATGTCCACAGTGGACTTGAAGTAGAGATCAAGCACTGAAAGACAGGATTGTACTGGAACATTTCCGAGGCCACTGAGTACAGGGAACATGTTAGAATTCAGAGCCTTTCAGAGTAAAAAGGTTTTGGTGAATACCCTGAGCATTTACCTACACTGCAGGAGAGCCATAATCTAGAAGAACCAAAACTAAATAGCCCAGCCTTAACAAAGCTAAGCAAATTTTCAATGTCTCACAAAAGTTAACATTTTTATAGAAAGATAACTTTAATCCAGAGGTTTTTATAATTGTGTCTAGCATAAAATTAAGTTAACAGCAATATAAAAGAACACAAGTGTGAACAATTAAGGGATAAACTAATAAGTAAAAACACAGAAATAAATATTTACATTTAGTCTTTCCTTTGATTATGAAGAAATAATGGCTGAAAATAATCAAATTTTATGAAAATTGTAAGACAGATCTAAGAAGTTCAGAGAACACAAAGAAAAGAAAAGATGAGGAAACCAGGAAAAGCATGTCATAATAAAATTGGTGACACGACACAGAATAAAGAAAATATCTTAAAAGGAGGAAAATACATAGTATATGCATAAAAACAAAAATAGGAATTTCTGTAATCAGGCATGATGGGTCATACCTGAAACTCAAGCTACTCAAGAGAGGAAGATTGGAGGATGACAGCTCAAATGCAGCTTAGATAAAAAGGTTGTGAGATGCCACCTCATTTCACAAAACCTGCCAGGGAGCATGAAGTTGTATTTTAGCTATGCCAGAGGCATAGGTAGAAGGATTATGGTCCAAGATCAGCCAATGCAAAAAATA
Organism: Dipodomys spectabilis; assembly: GCF_019054845.1. NCBI lineage: Eukaryota > Metazoa > Chordata > Mammalia > Rodentia > Heteromyidae > Dipodomys > Dipodomys spectabilis. The sequence continues at coordinate 20,898,890 of NW_024870817.1, read as the reverse complement.
AGATCCTATCTAAAGAATAGCTTAAAGCAAAACAGATCAGAGGTCTGGCTCAAGTGGTAGAGCACCCACACAACAAATAAAACCCAAGTACTGACAAAACAGAAAAGAGTTACCATAGACTTGTTATTAAAAGCCAGGCAAAGCAGAAGACAATGTAATGGCATTTAAGTACTGCACATTTGTCAATCTAGAATTTATATTCAGCAAACATAGCCTTCAAATATAAAACCAAAGTAATAAACGCTTCTGACAAAAAGACCTGAGCAAACCTACAATAACAAATGATAGCAGAGTTGAGTACCATGACATGCTTCAGTAATCCTAGCTACTTGAAGGTAGAGCTAGTAAGATTGTAGTCTGAGGCCAGTCCAGGCAAAAGAAGCTAGCAAGACACATATTTTTAAAAAAAAAAAACAACAAAAACAGGTTTGTAGTGAGGCATATCTGTTATCACATCTTTTTGGAAGGCAGAGGTGGGAAGACTGTACTCCAATGCTAGCCTCAGAAAAAGCATGAGACACTATATGAAAAATAACTAAAGCAAAAAGGTTGGGGGATAGCTCAAGTGAGGAATATGTGGCACTCCATTTAAAATAGTATAAAACAGAAAAATCTGCAAGTGGACCTGTGGCACAAGTGGTAGAATGCTAGCCTTGAGCAAAAGAAGCTCAAAGACAATGCCTAGGCCCTGAGTTCAAGCCCCAGGACTGGTCAAAATAAAATAGTACAAAAAAAACAAATATAAGAAACTAAAAATAAATGGCATAAATGACAAAATAAAAGGCTGAAACCCAGCCATACAGAATATGAATGGTTAACAAACTACTGCTGTAGGCCATATCAAGCTCATAAGTTTTATTGACTCACAACCACATCTTCATTTATATATTGCCTTTTGCACTACAACAGCAGATTTGACCATACAAATAGACCCTGAACACTAAGTGTTTTACTCTGTGGCTATTTGTTAAAAAAATACTGTTGAATTGTGTTCTAAACACTCTACTTAAAAGGCAGAGATAATTGGATAGGGGAGGAAAGCTTATGAAAGTCCAACAACTTACCAATCATAGGAAAACCAGTTGAAATATAAAGACCCAAATAAGGTTAGATGATGTTTTCTTTAAAATGATGGAAACAGAGTCGTGAAAACTCTAACTAATGTAGATTTCAGGAAAAACTGATCAAGAGGATTTATACTTGTATATATGTCAATTGGTTGGGAAAACTTGCAAGGACTAAATATATCTAATAACACCTGTTAAAAGACATGAAGCCTAAACTGACACATAGATGACATTCCTCTCTTACTCTCTGACTGAAAAAAAGAAGAATCTGAAGAATTAATCAGAAGTATGAACTATAATTGGACTGCCAAAAAGCAGATACCAGAACTGGATTCAACATGAAATGATTTTGTGTGAAGGGAGGAAGAGGCAGAAGATGGTTCAAACCACTATAACAGACTGAGATAAAAAGCCAAGAATGGGTAGACTAACAAAGCTCAGGCAGACAAGTGGGGAGTTTTCATGATTTCTGGAAGAGCCTGGCATCTCTTAAAGAAAGCAGAGTACAGGAGCGTGGTACAGGCACAGTGAATCAGAGGGATGGTAACTTGGACTGTCCATCCATTATGTTCCCTGCAATAGGAGATTTCAGTGTTCTATTTTCGAGACCACAGCAATCCACTGCATATCATACAGATTGACTTTAGGGAGAAGCACTTCCATGACTCCTCTGGGTCTCATTCCCTAAGTAAAATCTTAAAAGGCAGTTTTATGGAATGAACCTTATTGCTGCAACAGGGACCCAATCTTGATCTCCATTATCCATTCTCAATTTCCTTTGCCTTTAGTGGCTTTCCTTGCTCTGTCGTGTGATAGCAATTATAGGGCTGTGTAGTTGCAGCAGGAGAAAGGAATGAGTACAAGAAGCAAGTAAGGGTTTTACTTAGTCCCTTCTGCAGTTCCACTTATTCTACTCTCCGGATCCATTGCTTCCCTTTTCCACAACTGTGAAGTCTCTTCTTAGCTGTGGCACTCCAAAGCAGCCTTTGTGAATAACAAATATACTTAATGAAAACTTCTTTAAATTCACAATTGAATCAAGCATTTTAACGTAAACCAAGGATATACAGCTAGAATTGTTTCAATGGGAAAGACTTATAAATTATAGAATTGCTACTAAATTTAATTTGATAGACAAGATTGCGAGAAAATAATCACCATGTCCAGCATTAGAAATATTTATTTCATTTCCTATAGATGCAGAGAACTACCCAGAGGTTTGAATTTGCATTGGCAACTTCAAAACCCTAAAATGAAAAGATCAATAAGAATGGCAGCCAGGTGTCAATGGCTCATGCCTGTAATCCTAGCTACTCAGGAGGCTGAGATCTGATAAAAAAAAAAGTGATAAAAAGAGAAGTCAAATGGTTATACGAAAACTAGGAAAAAATGTATGGAAGGGATAACACCTAGGGATAACACTAATACATATGCCATCAGATTGATTGCAAAAGCTACATCCAGTGGTGATGCTGGGATTAAACTGTATGATTGGCACTAGGCCCAGATGTTCTATGAATCATTCATCTGAATGTTGTGGAAATATATTAGAGGTAAGCATAAAAGAAACATACCATAATTAACTAGATACCTATTTTGAAAACATAACTTATATGTGACAATGACTTGATCTACTTTGAGAGATATAATTATGGAATTGTAAAAGTGAGATTTAAGAAAAGATTTTTTTGAATTTAGTTAATGAAAACAGAATTGTAGTGAAAATGCAGTGAACTAATATTATCATTTACTTTTTAATAGATACATCAGACTCCCTATTTTTGAAAATGTATTTGATTCATATAGGCTATATCTATATTTAATCTGATAATTTGGGTAAGACATTAAATCTTACATTTCCAGAAAATCTTTGTTACCATAAAAGTAGTTATGAAATAGGATGTAATCCAATGAGGCCAAAAAGAACACACTGGGCTCCTGGGATATAAAAGCTGGATTGCTGCAGACATGGACAGACATGCATAGAGCAGACATAAATGGCGATATGTAATTTGTGAGTACTCTGCAAAGATGGTCTGAATTACTTGGAACTCATCAGTACTGATGAGGCACTAACTGCATTCAGGTGCACTTCAATCAGGGCTAGATTATACCATTAAAATTAATGAGGCACAAGAAGGCTTTAATGAATAAAAGAGGGTTGATATTAAAATCTTTTATACATTTTATTCATTTGGCAACAATTTGGTTAGCAATGCAATCATATGACTCTTGGTAGACAGGTAAGAAGTTTGAGTAATTTAAGAGTGTATTTAAGCAACACATTATATTCAACACATTCTCTGGCACATGTTTTCAATGTTCACATTAGAAGCCTATTGGGTTAACTTAATTAAAGCAGAGATCGATATGTTTGTCTTTTTCCAACATGTTAAAAAAAAAAAAAAACAAGAAACTAAACATGCATTCTCTCTCCAATTCAATTTTCTCATTATACTGTTGAAATGCTGGTGTTGTTTTCTCTCTAAGCTGCCAGCACTTTGTTAAGTCAACAAGAGCTTTTTTTTCATCTTTTGTAGGAATATTCTTAGCACAACTGAGAGGTAAGTGTCCAACCACCTCTCAGAGGTCCAGCAATACATGAACGAGGGAGGGAAAGAAAATGTTTGCCATTGATCAGCATGCCTGGCATATAATGAAATGAGGTAGTAGACAATGACTATAGGTAACAGCCACAACCATACTGGTGAACTCAAGAAAGGGACTAGACTATTTCAACTCTAACTTCAGTTTTGCAAGTTTGGTTTTCATCAAGTACAAATAAGTATTACTGTTCATAGGTATATTTATAACCAACCTATGGAGTTCATGATTACAATAACTTAATAAACAGTGTAGCTAGTATTAAATAGTTTCACAATAATACTTCCTAAATTTATAGTGCTAGTGGATAACAAACAGAAATTACACATGGATTAAAATTTGATTCATAAACTTAATCATAGCTTCTTAAATAGCAAATAAAAATCTTAAAAATGAGATTCATGAGAATTAAGATGACAAACTACTTGAAAAGGTTAACTATTAGGTTTTTAACTTTAAAAATGGTAAAATATATATAACACAAAAATGATCACTTTAACCATTTTGCATGAACAGTTCGGTAGTCCTAAGCACATCTATATTCATAATAATCACCACCATCTTAAACAAAGATGGGGATGGATAATTTTGAAATACATTGCTACGATATTATAAAAACAGAAAGAAATCTCAGCGAGAACTGTTGGTCAATAGGGGATTGGGGAGTGGGAAAAGAGAAACAGACTGTCTAGGGGATATTGGAGAGGGAGTTGGGCTAACAAGGAGAGTGAGAAAGGATGAATATAATTGAAGTAGATTTCATGAAAATAGAACAGTGAAACCTGTTGAACTGTGTGGAAGGCAAAGAACGGAGAGTAATAGAGGGAAATATATTGTTGTGTGGAAATGTCACTAAGATATGCTAGTAAAAGGTCTCAAATGCCTATTATTAAAAAAAGTAGCAACATATGTAGATTTCAATAGTGTGACTTTGGACCTGGCCTTTGGTTTGCTCTCCTTCTTTAAGTCACACTGTTTCGAGATGTGAAGCAACACTTGCTCAGTAAGCTAATGTTCCTATTTGACATCTTTCTGGTGACCTCCACACTGAGCTGCCCTGAGCATACTTGGGCACAATTTCATATCTGCCTTCGCTCCTTGATTCTTCGAGGAATGGATAGCATTCCTGTCTGTCTCCTTCACTAGATGACAGATTTCTCAGGGATGTGAACTGCCTTTAGTTCTTCACATAGCTACCATCATGCTCTCACATCTTCAAGAATAAATACAAATATGACTTTGTGCTTTGTCCTGATCCACACATATTCCTTAAAGCTACTTGTGGGGACTCCTTTTCTCATGGTTGTTTATTTCTTGTGCCACATATTTTTTGGGGGGTGTGGTAGTTACTTTCCCCTACTACATGTCCTCTTCAACCTTTCATCCTAAATAATAAATTATTATTTTTTCCCACAGATTCATAGGTAGGTTCTTATTGTAGTTAGTAAATCAGTAATAAATAGTTTGGCTACTTTATGTCCACTTTGATCATTTATGGAAGTACCTGTGTAAATTCTTCGCTCTTTGTGTGTGTCATGTATGTAGGGGGGGGGATAATGAGTGTGAGTTAGGCTCCTTTACAAAGCACGGTAGTTTGTTGGGAGGATGGTTTCCTAGGCACACCTTTTCTTACTGACTTCATCATCTTTACCTAATCACTTTCTCCAATTGTCTGCAACACATTGTTCTGTGAAGTTTTTGCCCCAAGATCTCCTAAGGAGAATGAATGTATTTGTGATCTACATACCAGTACTGCTATTTCTTCTTTGGTTGTTATGCAACATTCATGACCTTACTAGTGGGTTGTAAGTCTGTATGTCTACTCTCACAGGCTGTTAGCTGCTTAAAGGCAAGGACTTTGTTATTTTTACATATTTAGTAACAAACATGCATTGGAAAGTGTAGTTCTCAGAAGGGCTTTTTCCTTCACCCATTCTATTTTATGGAATTCCAGTTATAACTCCAGGACCTCCCATGGTTCCCTGTGAATGGTTAGTCATTTAATGACCTGTGTCAGGTATCATTTTCTTAGACATGGGAAGGAGGAAGTACTCATTTCAAAGAATAAAAGAAAGCTTGCAAATCTTTCTTACTTATAATTTAGGTGTAAGTACTCATTTGATCCACTTGATACCCAACTTCTAAAAATCACGATTAGAAACTTGAATTTAAGAGATGCACCAGAAGAGAGTGAGATGAGAGTTACAAGGCTTTATCAATTTGGTGGCTTATTCTTTATAACATGTAAGCAAAGAGTACAATAAAGACTCAAACCTTTTGAGGGGAGAACACAACTTTGCTATTTCTGTTCCTTATTGCTTAGCAACTTCAAATAACTTCCATCAATGAGTTTCTCCTGTTATGACACTTCAGATACCATTTTCTTTCACTTCTGATACCAAGCAGTAATGTTTGTAACTTTTTGCTACAGGAAAATCAACCAATGCAAATGAAGGTAAGGGCCATATGATATCAGGTAGAGAATTGGATATTCTTTCCCATATATAACATTCTCTAAGTTTATTTTAGAAGCCCCACTGTAAGATCTAAAAAACAATTCATAACTCATTATGTAAACTTTAAGTGGTAAAATCTAAATACCTCAACTTGACAAAATCTGGTTCTTGCTTTCCTTTCTAGATCCACCGTTGTCCATTCCAAACTACTTATAATTACCTGCCTTGGAAATGATCACCACAGTGTAAGACTTAGGTAGAAGGACAGCCCGCCTAGATTAGGCCATGGGCATTCCTCACAATACTGCACCTAAGGACTTGTCCCTCGGAGAGGGTCTAGGCAGGAACAGGATTTAAAAGTCCAATAGCAGGGCTGGGAAGGTGGCTCAGTGGTAGAGCGCTTGCCTTGCATGCATGAGGCCCTGGGTTCGATTCCCCAGCACCACATAAGCAAAAAGAAAAAAAGCGGAAGTGGCGCTGTGACTCAAGTGGTAGAGCGCTAGCCTTGAGCTGAAGAGCTGAGGGACAGTGCCCAGGCCCAGAGTTCAGCCCCACGACCGGGCCCAAAAAAAAATACAAGTCCAATAGCAGCAGATCTAGTTTCCCATAGCCTAAGTACACTCTAATCAAGACTCCATTACACTGAGTATAATTATCAAACATTATGTGTGTGTGTGTGTGTGTGTGTGTGTGTGTGTGTGTGTGTGTGTGTAAAATCAGCCACTTAAGGGATGAAAAATAAAGAATAGCAGGACATCTAATCTAGAAGAGCAGAATTCCACCACTGAATCAGTGTTAACAAATGTTTCCCTTCGAATCCTTCAGCCTGAATGCAACAATTGACCTACAATTCAACAAGATGAATACTGGAAAGCAGGAACATGTAGTGTGGGCAGGGCAGATGAAAGGAGAGATGAACTGTGGGGAAAAGTCAAGGTACACATGTGAAAATGGAATCATATGTGAAGAACTGAAGGCAGTTCACACCCCATGGATGGGGTGAGGAGATGAGAGAGAATGGTGGAAGGAGTTACCTTCCTAAGATATGACTTGTTGAATTAGAGAAAAGGATCCTAGAATTAAAAAGAAAAAAGACTTCCACAATCAATAAGAAATAGGGAAATCATATAAAGTGTTAATTTATTAAAGAAGAAAAAAGAAAATATGAATTATTTCAGAACCTAAAGATATTCAACCTCCCTCATAATAAATGAATTAAAACTTCAAACATAAGTATAGGGGGGTGCCAGGGATCAAATCCAGGAACTTGTACATGCTGGGCAAGCGCCGTATCAGAGGTAGATCTCCAATCCTTGGTTTTCTGAGACAAAGTTTCTCTAAGTAGCCCAGGATGATCAGAAACTTCCTAAGTTGCCTTGGCTGGCCTCGAATTCATGATAGTTCTATCTCCACATGCTGAATGCTGCAATTCTAGTCACACTACAAAGTCAAGCTTAAAAATGACCATACTGTTGGGCACTGGTGGCTCATACCTATAGCCCTAGCTAAGATAGGAGGATCACAGTTCAAAACCAGCCAGGACAGGAAAGGCTGTGAGACTTCAACAAGCTATTCATAAAAAAACAAAAGTGGTACTGTGGCCCAAGCGGTAGAGTTAGCACTAGCCTGGAGGAAAAGAAACTGAGGAACACTGCCCAGGCTGTGAGTTTAAGTGCCAGGACTGGTGTGTGTGTGTGTGTGTGTGTGTGTGTCTGTGTGTGTCTGTGTGTCTGTGTCTGTTTGTGTGCATGCATGTATGCATGTGTGTGCATGCACACACACTAGAATATACTTTAAAAAATTATTGTTATTATAAAAGTGATGTACAGAGGGGTTACAATTACATAAGTCAGGAAGAGTACATTTCTATTTTTTCAGCTCTTCCCTTGTATTTTTATTAAAAGGGAAAACGTCATGAATTAACCCAACTGCTTACTTGAATTACAAAAGTAACATGATTCAATATGAAAATAAGAAACTGTCTACAAACATGACAGAAATAAATTGTAACATACAGGCATCATACAGAACAACAAACTTTGATGCAAAACAAAAATATTTTAATCCCTTTAAAATCCACTTTTATTTTAAAATTATGTTGATGAAAAAGATCCTCAAGTCAGAATTAACACCTCAGTTACTCAAGCTTCAGGAAGCTATATTATAACTACTTAATACACAGAGACATCTTTTCACAGTCATCACCCCCTCCTGTCTCTGTTCAGAACTGTACACTCACTCCACTCTGTACCATTCCACCATGTCTTCAGATCAGGAAAACTGAATTAGTTGAGTTCCAGAGATCTGTTGATAGGATGCTGTGCAAACCATGACATTCTGTTGCTGACTATCTGCAGTTAGTAAGAGCTGGTACCTGGTTAGTAAATGCCTCTTCCTCTGTGAGCTCCTCAGTCCATCTGTGGCTATGACTGCTCCACCAATGCCCTTCTCTCCTTTCATAGCCCCCCTGAATTTCTGAACGTACATTTTCAGAGGCTCCACATAACTGGCGAAGGCTACAGTGGATATGGCAAAGAGAATATCCTCCCTGCTGATTGTCTTCTGCTTCTCTTGGCCTCTTTCACTTGCTACAAATGTTATAAAGCTGATGAATTTGCTTACACATTCTTGAACACATTCTTTGGCATCTTTTGCAATCTTTCCTGTTTGACGTATGACATTTTTCATTATCCTAGCCACATTTGCAATGGGAAGATAGATATCTTGTTCTCCGAATCTTTTTTTAATATAGATATATATATATATTTATTGTAAAGATACCGTACAGAGGGGTTACAGTTACACGAGCAAGGTAATGAGTCCATTTCCTATGAAGCATGGTTAGACCCTCCTTTATTTTTCCCCTACCATCCCTTTCCTCCTCAACTCCTCCCTCCCCTCTCCCACCCCACCTCCAAAGTGGTAAAATTCATTTTCAACATAGTGTCTTGTAGAACTCATTGTTACAATGGGTCCTGTATCCTTATTTCAGCATTTTGTTATTTCCCTTCCCCTCCCCAAATTAGAAAATGTATATACAAGATGCAGGACACTGGAATCAAATATAATGACAGCAGGAGTTGTACCATGGGGGAAGAAAATACAAAGAAACAAAAAAAATCACATAGTACATTATAAGTGCATTAAAAAGAACAGCAACAAAGATAAAACCTCTTGTGTCTCTATCTTGGGATTCATTTTGCTTAGCATTGGGTTATATGGTCATATATAACTTTTGAAACTTTCTTTTGAACCATTCATATCTTCATGATCATGTGTACTGTCCTCAGTATCATCATGAGGCTGAATAACTTGACTTCCTCTGATATAGTCAGCAGAAATCCCATGTTGAGAAACATCTGTTGATAAACCGTTGCTATCCGTGAAATACTGTCAGAACAGTGTTGTCAGTGGCACTTAAGAATGCCTGTCTAAAAAGATGCGTCAACCTCCAATGCAACTGTGGTTGGTTCCTGTCTCCAACTGGCTGTTTGGTTGGACAGAGCGTACATTTCTTTTTTGATAACATCACCCCTTCTGAACATATCTTTAGATATGTTCTGGGAATTTATATATTATAAATACATTCTTACATAGGCAAAATGACATAAGTAAATTTGTTATTGCAGATTTGTCTGTAAATAATTGGTAACAACCCAAATATGCACATGTTTCTGCTCCATATTCTCTCTTCTTCTCTTGTGTCTCCTGTGGCAGGTATACTAGGCCTTTGGCATGATCTTTAAACTTCTGCAGCTTTCCCAGTATATTTTTTTCAGTTCTTCATACAGGATAATTTTTCTCAAACTTTCTTCATATTCACTGATTCTTTTTTTTCATTTTATTAAGCATATACAGTAAATTCTTTTTTTCAAGTACCACATTTAAAATTTAGAGCTCATTCTTTCTTGCATTTTCTAACTTTATATTAAAAGTTCTCATTTTTCCTCCATTTTAAGCATTTTTGAATACTTTAAGTTATATTACTCATTACTTCCTTGAGCATAGTTTTAATAGATTCTGTATGTGTGTGTGTGTGTGTATGCACATGTGTGTGAGTGAGTGTGCTGGGGCTTGAACTCAGCTTGGGTCCTATCTCTGAACTTATTCACTCAAGGCTGGCATACTACTACCAGAGCCACACCTCCACTTCCAACTTTTTGCTGGTTAATTGGAAATAAGAATCTCAAGGACTTTCCTTTCCTTCCTAGGCCAGTTTTGAACTGCAATCCTCAGATCTCCACTCCTGAGTAGCTAGTGTTACAAAATAGATTCTTTAGTCTTTGTCAGGTAATTCCCCCTACAAGTCACCTTAGCGCTATCATCTGTTACTATTTTCTGAAAATGTTTTATATTTTCCTTGCATATTAAGGCAGCTGGGTGTTTATCCTAGACATTGTGGGTGTGTATTTTGTGTTGAATTCTGTGTATTCCTCAAGAAAAAATAAGTAAATGCAGGTAATTCACTTGCCTAGCTTTGTGCTAAATAAAGGCTTTGAGCTTGTTAGTTTTTTTTATTCCAGTCTTAGTTCTTTGCCTTACGCCTCTGAATATTTCCTGTGTATGTGCGCTTCTGGCCCTGCCTGAGGCCTGAATGACATTCATACACAAAAGGATAGGATTTCTCTTTGTGGATCTCTTTCCTCAACATAACCTTCTCTCCAAGTATGGCTGCTGGATTCTTATTTTTCTAGTTTCCCTGACTGGAAAGATTATGTGTGTATGTGAAGGGGATAGGACTTTTAATTCCAATTTCAGCTATTTACCCCCTTATGACTGTGGCCTACTATCAGGCCAACACCCAGACATGCTTAAGGTTAGTCGCAAATTACTTGTTTCTACAAATTCTGACTTCCCTCCACAACTGGCTATCTTTATTTATTTTTCTGAATCTGCAGGCAGTTGCTTTTTATATTCTGTCTAGAACTTTTACTGTCATTATAAAGATGATTGTAGAAGGTTTACATCATCTAAACATTTTATTTGTTTGAAACATAATCATGTATTGCCCATGCAAAAGCCTATAGTGACATAATTAAAAATATCTGGCAATGGTGAGATTTTCTAAACTCTGTAATACGTGAGCATGTGTTTTGTAATTACTTCAAATGCTTTCTATCCTTTTTGGTGTACATAGTATGCTTTATTTATTTAAAATGGAATCATAACCCTTCATAATCAGTCCTTTGGATTTTCACTTAACATTTGCCTCATTTATATTTTGTTATGAAAATAACACATAGTATTTCAATATTTAAACGGAAAATTAATAAAAAAGACAGTCTTTTGAACTGTAAAGGTACAGCATCTCTTTCACTGGCAAGGATAGGTTATTAAAGTATATTTGAAAATGAGTTCAAGTGGACAAGCAACCCCTGCAGCATTTCAAAGTTTTATAACATAAAATCTTTGGAATGATGGCTCTATTTCTGACGAGCTGAATGAACCTGGATAAATTCCTCAGCTCCCTGAGCTTGTTTCTGCATTATAAAATTGAGAGCATAATACCATCTACCTCATAATATCCTATGAACTAATCAGGGAACTAATGTAAAGCATTAAACATAGCATCAGGGACCCACAAAATATTTAATAATAGTAGCCTTTCTCCCGAATCTTATGACCTACTTACTCATCTGCTCATCTTTATTTGGTGTACCACCACTAAAACAAATTGAAGTGTTCCCACAATCTAAAATTCTGCAAATAAAAGGACAAGTTTTGCTTGAATGCGCCCTCTAGTGGCATATGTGGTGCTCAAGCACAGAGGAACCCATAAACCCCACACTATGTTGAAATGTTGGTGCTTAGAACTTAAACCCACTGAATGAGATCATTATGGTATGAGAAGCATTCTCACATTACTTTGAAGAAGCTCATTGTTTTCAAAATCTGCAGTACTGTTTCTGTCTTTAAATTTTTCTAGGATATTTGTGACATTCGCCATACTAAATCACAACATTTGATGGCACTGACTAATCTTTCTTATAAAAGAAAATCGGATACTTTCTAGTTTGCTATAAGTAAACCCAGAGTAGTCTCCCTTAGCTAAAACCACACTATGGCACTAAGCAAAGACTCTGTACCAGGCAATTATGATACAATAAGTAACTTATTTCTCAGTTCATTATGTAATTACAAATTTGAAAAGAGCTATCAGGAAGAATAAACTTCTGTAAGTGTACATCAGGCGATTGGTCAACTATGAGAGGAAGGAAATTTGAGAGTTTTCATGAGAATAAAATAATACTAGCCTTGGAAGATTAAAAAGTCAATTAAAAAAGAGTAGCACATAGAAAGGTCCTGAGGCTAGCAAAGTTCAGGTGGTAGAAATCAAAAGGTCTTTAAAAAGAGAGGGAACCTGTGCAGATAAGACTAGTAAAGTAGGCAGGGACTTAATACCAAGCTAGAGAATTTGAGATCATGCCAAGAACAATGACAAACAATGGAAGAGTTTAAAGATGGATGGCAACAATCTGATTTGGCACTCTAATTTACATTTTCAAATGTTCAGTTGGAAGAGAAATTTAGGTAAGGAAAGAACATCTGCCCAGAGTTCAGTTCCGTGGAAGCTTAAGATAATGGCAGGAGAGATTTTAAAAGAAAGAAGAGGGAGCATGGTGAGGAGAAAGGAGAGACACTGATGGCTCATGCCTGTGATACTAGATACTCAGAAGGCTGAGATGGGGAAGATTCAGCTTGAAGCCAACTAAGGGAAGAATAGTCTGAGAGACTCTATCTCCAATTTACTAGCAAAAATTCTGGAGGTGTGGCTCAAGTGGTAGAGTGTCAATCCATAGAGGGAGAAACCCAAGCAAGAGGCCTTGTTTAAAGCCCTGATACCAGATTAAAAAAAAAAAAAAGCAACAAATTATGTACAAGCACGATATTAGGGAACTAGGGGGCTATCACAGTGTGCCATTTTCTCACTAGTCACAGTTATGGTATTGGGAAAGAACAATGGAGAGCTGAGGAGTAGGGATTTCCTTTAAAAATGTTCATTTTAGCCACAAGGTGAAACTTTGTTTTGGGCAGTACTTAAGTTTGAACACAGATTTGCTGGCTTGCTAGGCAGGCACTTAAGCCACGCCCAGCCTCCCCCCTCTCATTTTTGCTTCAGTTTTTTGGACCAGGTGTTACATGTTTGCCTGGAACAGTGATCCTCCTACACACAGGCTGGGACTACACATCTGGTTGGTTGAAATGGGGGGGGGCGGGAGGCCCAGGCTAGCCTCAAGGAGTAGCTGATGGGCGCTTCAAAAAGGGGAAAACGGGGCGCGACAGAGTGGACAAAGAGTTGGGGCCTTCAGATAAGGTCATCTGGCCATTGGGATCTAACAGCTGGGATTGCAAGCCTGGTGGTAGTATTTCAAATGAATGGTCAACCAGACGAGGCGCTTTTACCACATACACCAGACTGAGGCCCCAGTGACCCCCAGATTGTCATCAGTGGTCCATCCCCGCTGCCATGTTCCCTGGCCTCTGCTCGGAGCGTCCTACACAACCCCACGCAGCTAATTCCACTCGACCTGGTTAATCCTGCCTTCTCAGAACCCACTTCCGGGCCGTCTCCTACCAACCCTCCCAGCTGCCGCTACCCGCAAGCGGCAAAACCACAGACGGAGCTCCCATCCATCCTTGACTCCACGGCTTCAAGTACGGGGTGACTCCACAAACGCATGAAACCCAACCGTAGCCCACCAACCTGTAGGGAAACCCAAAGCCGACGGGGGGCGCCTACGCGGCGCCTGCCTGGGGCGGGACCGCCGGAAGTGACGTGTCGCAGGGAGGGCTGGGCTGCTCTGCTCCGTCGACTCGGCTGCTCTGGAGGATTCGCGCGCGGTAAGGGAGGTCGTCTACCGGGGCCCTCGGCACCCTCGAGGGGTGGGTTTCCTAGAGCTGGCGGAGACGGCCGTAGCCTGCCGGGTCGGCCGCCGGGGGGGGGGGGGGGGGGGGGAGGGAGGGAGCCAGCGACCGCGGCGAGAGCTTCCGGGACGGAGGCGTCGCCGGCCGGGCCGCCTGGAAAAGACAGAGGGTGGTTCTGGCATACTGCGGCTAATAATGCCCTCGTTCTCTGCGGAGGTAGCTTGGAAGTAACCGCAAACACTGTGGGAGCCACCAGCTCCGGCGCCTCGGCGGCCGCCTTTAAACCGCGTGGACGTGCGCGCTGTACACGCCAAGGCTGGCTGGGAACGTGACGGTACATCCTCTTGCCGTTCGTTGTGATCTCAAGTGTTCTCTTGTGCTTTGAAACACAATTAAAATGAAGCAGTTGCAAATCGTTTAAAACCGGTTGGCTGCAAATGGCAGCCACCTTCGCTGTTAGTAAGACAGCATCACCCGACTGCTGACAACTTTTATATACCAGTTTACTGAAAAGTCTGCCAGGAAGACTTATAAAGATGAACTTCAGGTCACAAGAGTGGAGAACCCCTCCCACCCACCACCCACCCCCAGGGTCGTTTGGATATATGGTGGTGGTGGTGGTGGTGGTGGTGGTGGTGGTGGGTGTGTGTGTGTGTGTGTGTGTGTACACAAAATCATTAATATGGGCAGACAGCCCTGGTAGTGGACAAGATATACTGAATGTATCAGTTGATTTTTAAGGGTCTCAGAGGATCTCTGTACAGTTTTCTAGGTCGTTATGTTAAAATGGCAGGATGATTGGGAGAAAATAGCCTTGGGACTTTAAGGTAGGAAAGTAAACAGCTTGGAAGACTGGATTTGAGGTGGGAAACAACTCCATTCACTACATTGCTGTGTACTTTGTGACTTTGGAAATAACTCGATTTCTTAGCAAATTAACAATTTTAAGAAAGTATACATACTCCCAATAACCCTCACCTTCACTAGCATTGCAACTTCTCTGGCAAATATCAGATTTATGTTAGAGACATATCTATGTAGCATATCATAGAATTAAATATATATGTAAATGTCTGAATGAAATCAAATGTGTTTTAATAAATACAAGTTGGGGTTTTTGTTTTGTTTTGTTTTTTTTTTGTGGATCATGAGCCTGAACTCTGGGACTGGGCACTGTCCCTCAGCTCTTCAGTTCAAGGCTAGCGCTCTACTACTTGAGCCACAGCACCACTTCTGGCTTTTTCTGCTTATGTGGTGCTGAGGAATCGAACCCAGGGCCTCATGCATGTAAGGCAAGCACTCTACCACTGAGCCACCTTCCCAGCCCCATAAGTTAAAAAAAAAAAGCTTAACATGGGCATATTTGATAACTGATACACCCAGTTAGTTGTTTTTTCATTGATAACCACCCCTGTTATCTTAAAGATTGTTGAGGAACCTCTGATGACATCATGACCAGGTGGGCAAGAGTTAGTACCCCCCATAATAAGAGGCCCTTGTCTGCAACATCATGGGAAGACATGAAGAAGGGATCCTTGCAAGGAAGGAGCCAAAGCCTTCCAAAACATCAACAACGTGAAGCCAGTGGGCTGCCCCTTCAAAATGATACACACCAGGCCACGCATAAAAAGAACAAAAGGAAAAAGGAGTACTTACATGAAGATGTGAATGGATTCATGGCATACCTAAGACAGAATTCCCAGATGGTTCACAATGGAGAGATAATAGCAACAGACAGCCAGGATGTAAGAGAGGAAATTGCAATTGCCTTAAAGAAAGACAATCGGCGTGAAGGAAGACGATTAAAAAGACAAGCAGCAAAGAAAAATGCAATGGTAAGTCATCGCTTCTACCTTGTTTTTTATATTGTAAGATGGATTCTCATCCATTTACACATAAACACACATGCATATTTTAGTAGATGCTATTCTAGATTAATAAAACATCTTTAAAAGGGTTTGTACTTTTTTAGCACACATATATTTGATGTACTTTAGTTATCTTAACAGTACAGAGAAGATAGTTTTGTTCCTGTATTACAGAAAGGAAACACTTTAGTGCAGAAATGTTCCGTAACTTAGTGAAAGCCACTTGGTCGGTTACAGAGGTAAAATTTAAACTCAGTCTGTCTGACTTCAAAACCTGGAACTTGCTTGACATATTGGTACTTTGTACGTGTCTGTATCCAAGCTATACAGGAGGCAGAAATCTAGGAGAGGTGAAGTCCAAGGCTTATCTGACAGAAAAGGTGTTATTCATGTAGAGTGCTTGTCTAGCAAGTACAATGCCTCAAGTTCAAATTTCAGTTCTGCTAAAAAACAGCAGAAAAACATTTTACAAACTGCTAAGTATTATGTATGACTATATTGTTCAGTAGGGGAACAACAAAATGGTGAGACACAGGACAAAAGGGGAGCCAATGCAACAGGAATACTCAGAAGACAATATGTTAGGAATAATCTGTACAACTGGGGGGAGGGTTGGGAGGGAAAGTGGGAGAAAAATGAGGGAAGGGGTAACAAGTTTGACAAGAAATGTACTCATTACTTATGTAACTGTAGCCCCTCTGTACATCTTTCGACAATAAAATTAAAACAAAAAAATTTGTTTGCATAAATTAATATCACAAAGGGGCTTTATTGTGATATTTACAATATGTATAAAAAGTACTTTGAAGAAATTCACTCCATCTTATTACTCTTCTTAACCACTCTACTCCCCTTTTTAACAGGTTTTGGTGGGTTTCATTGTGCTATTTTCATATATGAATAAAATGTACTTATATTCATATCATATCCACCTCATTTCCCCCTCCTCCTGCCCTCTAGTCATTGTTCAGGTTTATATTAGAGCAAAATAATTCCTTTAAGTATTAGTTATTTCTTTAACATGTATTGAGCATATATTCTAAAATAAAACCTCTTACTCAGTGTTGCTATGCATTAAGAGTACAAAAACAAAAAGGATATACTTTTTTTGTTTTGAAATGTATCTTGTGATTTGAATCAGTTTAAATTAAAACATTTGTTCCAAATTCATTGAATTAAATGAATTTTATAGATGCAGATATTTTTAATTTAATAATTTTAAACTATGTTCTATCCTCTACAGAAAGCTTTTTTCTTTTCACAAAGAACTTTAAAGTGAAAGTTTTATTAAAGGTACTATTAATAACAAGAACTGGTAACATCACTGTATAGTTTTCAATGTGTAAACTCACATTTTATTTTCTCAGGTGTGCTTCCATTGTAGAAAACCTGGCCATGGAGTTGCAGATTGCCCCGCTGCCCTGGAAAATCAAGATATGGGTACTGGAATATGTTATCGGTGTGGGTCCACAGAGCATGAAATAACCAAGTGCAGAGCTAAAGTAGACCCGGCTCTGGGTGTGTTCTCTTTGTTTCTTGTTTGGTTGGTGGGGAAAATGACATATAACCAACTGGACATTTTTTCTTTTTATAAGCATGCCAGTAAGATTTTGAAATTATATTAGTTTAAGTTTCAAATTAGGAAAAATACATGTATTCTATTTAGTGTCTTTAAACATAGTATGAATTATATAACTTGTCATATTCATAAGACACTTGATTTTTACAGGTGAGTTTCCATTTGCAAAATGTTTTGTTTGTGGGGAGATGGGCCACCTGTCCAGATCATGTCCTGATAATCCCAAAGGAGTCTATGCTGATGGTAAGTACTGTAATGCGACTTGGTATATTAATAAATTGGAACAAAACTAAGATGCATATTCCAAACTACTTGCTTCAGCATCATTTGTGAATGTAAGGTATACATTTCTACATTTAAATGTAACAGAAGCAGAAGGATTATATCGCAAACTAATACAAGATTTAAAAGGTATTTAGTTGTAGGACTTTAGTTTGTGGGACTTGACCGTTATTAAGCTTGTGTTTCATTATCTATAAACTGGAGATGCAAAAACAAATAGGATGCCTATTTATTTTCAAATTTTTATCTTAGCATTGGTGAGTCCCACATAATAGATAGGTTTTCCCTTTATGAGAGGTACATGGAATGATGCTACATTTAATAATAGTATTTAGTTTTTAGTGAATCATGGTATTTACCTATTAGAAGGGTTAAACTATATTATTCCAGTGTCTAGTCAATTTTCCTATGGCATGGAAGACAATAAAGAGCCCTTAGGCTTAGAAATTTTCTAATGAGCCAAAATGATACTGCATGATTAAAGTATATTAAAAAATAAAATAGGCAAGAGGTGTGAGAATTAAGCCAGATTTGTATCTGTAGGGTCATTTTTTTGACAGAGTCACTTAGCATTATAAGCATGATTATGACAATATCTAACCATTACATAATTGTGTTTGACCATCAGGTGAAAGACTTGTAATAGTAACTATGTGTGTTATTCAAAATCCTGGAACATTGCTTAAAGCAGAAACATGGTTATTTTCATTAGGTTTACAGCACCCTAATGCTAATATGAAAGGTTCTGAAGCAAAAGTTACTTTAAATCCTTTTATAATGCTCACTTCCATTTGACATTTATAATATAACGGTGGTAGTTCCTAACTTTTTTTTGGTGGGGGGGGAGGGCGTAGATAGGTGGTCATTGACTATCTTAGAATCTGATGAAATTTTTAGACAACTTCCAAAACATTCATCTGAGCCAAATACTAAGATTATACTTGTAATCCTAAGCTACTTGGAAAGCTGAGAATTAAGGCCAGCCTAAGCAGAAAAGTTCTCAACAGGCTCATCTGTGTTATCCTAAGCTCTGTGTGAGGCTGAAATTTAGGGGGTTGAGGTTCTAGGCCTGACCCAGCCAAAAAGTCTGAAAGATTCTACCTCCATGCTTCCTTCAAAGTATATGGAGTCATCTACCAGTGACTGTCACTAATCCTTGCCTGCAATAGGCAGATCATAGCTGAAGTATGTGTCTGAGTGGGGAAACTATCTCATAAAACAGGGCTGGGGGCAAGGTTCACATGGTAAGCATCAGGCTAATAATCAGAAAGGCCTGAGTAAATCCTAGTTACCACAAAAACAAAACAAACAAAAAGCACCTGCACTCAGATTTTGTTTGCAAGATAAGGGTACCCTTATCTGGTCAAACATGGTTAAAATTCAAATGACTGTTTCATAGCTTTTGGATATGTACAGCTCTCATTTTCACTTGTCCCCTAAGGGCCAGGTACAAAGAACAGTGGGTTGGTAACATTAGCACTTAGTGATTGACCACATGCCTCCTACTATATCTCTTTTCCACTTCTCCCCTAAAGACTAGGTATCAGAAGCAGTGGATTGGAAAAGAGCACTTAGTGAAATGAGAGAAACAGAGAATGAATTAAGAGGAATAGTGGCACATACCTCTAACCCAGCACTGGGGAGGCTGAGGCAGGCCAGCTTGCCAGCATGGGTTACATAGTGAGACTGACTCAAAAAAGGGAAATAGTGACACCTACCTACCCACTTAGCTTCCTGTTTTCAGCCACCTTTACAGCTTCAGGGATGTAAGGATCAAGTGAGATACGAAAGTGCTTTGAGATACTACAAGCCCTGTCTGTGTAAGTGTAAGGTCCAATTCAATGACTTTGTTCTTTTACTAGGTGGTGGCTGCAAACTCTGTGGCTCTGTGGAACATTTTAAGAAAGATTGCCCTGAGGGTCAGAATCCAGGTGAGTCTATAGCCCTCAATCTAGAAAGGATAAGGTAGCTATTCCTCTGTATTTTTGTTGCATTTTATTAATAACTCAGAGACACTGTTTATTAAAGACAACTGTTTTCCTCCCCTGCCAATGTCTTAATTACTTTTGTGTCAGCAGTAGACATAGAACTGCGTAATTGAGCATTAGCTATAATTTTCAGGAAAAAGTATGTGTATACATACACATATATATATATATATATATATATATATATACACATACACACATATATACATATATATGATCAGTAAACCATAGATGTTTTATACTGCATCTTCTAAGCTTTTAAAATTTACTAATAAATTTATATTAGAACATAATTCTGTAAGTAATTATTTACAGAAAAAAATTGATGTACCAAGAGAAAAATCAAAGTATGAAAATAACTTTCCATGTTTGGAGGATTGAGTTTCCTCATATATGCCTTGCTTTGTGTGTGCTTAAATAATTCAAAGTTAATTGCAAAAACTGCCATAATTATTAAAAATGTGTTATCAACACAGCATCTGGCTAGTTAGTTTCTTCCTAGTGAAATACAAGCCTGTTTATCAAAAACCTCATATTTGAAACAGCAAATTTATTTCCTTTTGAGAAAAGGAAAGATGATTATTTCATTAGTTCTCCTGATGATAATCACGCATTAAAGGAAGCAGGACAGCGGACAGCAAGGTGGGCCTGTCGTACTTCTTAGGGAAATGTACACTTCTTTTACTTCAGCAGTCTGCCTGTTGTTACTTCCTATCCCTAACATTTAAATTTTAAAACGAAGAGTTCTTATTTATAATCTTGTCTAGAAGATAGTCTCTACCACCCTGTAGGCAGTAAGATTGAAATGATGAAGTGGGATTTGAATTCTCCCTCCTGGGAGGATTGCCACTTCCCAAATAACAAGACTGACAAGCAGATGTTGTATAATTTCACAGGTGGAATCTTGTGCATTTAAAACTGATGTTTCGTAAGTGTTGATGTTTACAGACTTTCAGAATTCATTGGCTCTGTAATGATGAACTCTGGGAAAGAATGAAAGAGCTTTCTCATCAGTTTGTGCATTGCAAAGTAGTTGCTGCATTTCCCTAATTGGGAGGAGAAATTGCCTGTGGTACTCTACAATCAAGGGTTATAATCAATTACAGAATTGCTCACTTTCCTTTAGTGATGGAGTTTTTCCTCCTTGTGATTATTCATGTCAAAACTAGTTCCTTTGCTAAAGCAATACTGATCTAAGGACCATGCATTTGATTACTGTTTTGTCTTATTTCCTAACTTTCCTATTCCCTACAGATCGAATGGTCACAGTTGGTCGCTGGGCGAAGGGGATGAGTGCAGACTATGAAGAAATTTTGGATATGCCTAAACCACAGAAACCTAAAACAAAAATACCAAAGGTTGTTAATTTTTAATAAAGATTGGTACTATTGTTAATTGCCACTTTATTGTTACTTTCCAAACTGGACTTGCTTTACAGTTAGATGATCCTGGGCTCCCTTAAAAACAAGTTTGTATTGTAGATATCAGAGTTCATCAAGGAGTACTTCTATACTGTTTAGAAAAAAAACCAAATATCTGAAGAAATGTATAAGATGATTACATTGTATTCTCTAAAAGTTTGTTTTCTTTGTTTTTTGGAGACAAGAGTCTCACAAAGGTAGTCCAGGTTGGCCTGGAATTGGGCTGCCTCAGCCTCCCAAGTGCTGAGATGTGTCACAATGCCCAACAAAAAGCATACTTTATGGAACAGAACTTAAGCATAGCTAAGTCGGTATCTGCCTGATTGTAATCATCATATTTTTTAAATGAAATTTTACATTACAGTGAATTAACCCTTAAAGAACCCTGCTTTTATTTCTTAATGGATATTTTAGTTATGTTGTTTTCTGGATCCAGCACTCAGTCTATTATTAAAGAAACTTATTTATAAGTTGTCACAAAATTTATTTTTTTACTGTCAAATAAAAGAATATTTTTTATTTGTTTATTTTTCTGATACCTTGATTCTGACTGAAGTAGCTATTGTTCTCTAGTATCCTTACCACAGACTCTTTAGACATGAGGTATTTTGTGAATCCTAGATGGGCATAAATTAGGATCTGATTAGTTACTTAGTTTTGATATAAAGCATTAAAATTACTAGTGTTAATACTGAAGAATCTGTCAACTTCACAACAGCTCTTTTTTGCCTTTGATTTTCAAGAGAAGCTCTAGCCAAAATTCAGTGTGCAGTTTTTAGGCAGAATAATGTCACATAACAGATTGTACATCAAACTTACTAGCATTTTGTTCACATGTTTTAGATGAGTCAGGGTGAGATGAAAGTATCACCATAATAGAGTTAGAACACTAATCAGAGACCCATTAGCTTCTTTGTCTGATTTGATGAATACATGCATACTTAATACATATATTTCACAAGGCTTGACGCTACCATTGTACTGAATAATGGAATGACTCTGGTGGTTTGTGCATTTCATTTGAAATTCTACCTGATTGAATCCATTTGTAACTGAAGGAAACAGCTGTGATTAGTTACTGATGTCTCAAAAGCAAAATATTTACCAAATAAGAAAAGAAACACTTCTCTGTTTTCATGTCTGTACAACTCAACAGTTCTAATCTTAATAGGAGCTGTTCTTTTCTTTTCAGTGTAAGAGGAAAACATGACAAAATACTCATCATCACACAGCTTAACGAAATGAGTACCACTTAAAGGGAATTGTATAAGTCATGGGGCTTGAGAAGGACAGAAAATCTGCCTTACTCATTTTAGTCTGAACACACCCAGACTTCACTGCCTATAAAAGCTGAATGTTCTTGGAGGGTGCAAGAGAAATGTATGCTTTTGAACAGTTATTAGTGAAGACATGCTAGTGCTTTTGTCTACCTTGAATCACTATTTGCATTTTGATCTATAAGGGAGCAAGAGTGTTAGAAATAAGTTGCAAGCATGAATGTAGTATTAAAAAATGCCTACAAACGTACCAGAGGCAGAGACCCAGAGTGATAGTGTGTTTCTTGAACAAAAGATGTTGGATATTTTTCTTAATGCCAAAGAGGACTGGGAGCATAGGTTGAATGGTAGAGTGCCTGTCTAGCAGTTTCAAGGCCCTGAGTTCAAACCTCTGTACTGCCATACACATACGCACAACTGTATAATGTGTTTCCGGAACTCTTATGCATTGGGGTTGTGGTTGACCATACAAAAGAAAGCCACCTGCAGAGGGCTGAAGAGTGGACGGGGAGCTTCTGGAATATCAGAAAGGATATTGTATTCTTAAAGATAATCTACCTTGCACGCACTCTATTTTCAGAGCTTATACCTGCTTCTTGCCAGCTTCTCTCCCTTTTCTGGTTTCTAGTCCTAATATCCCATCTTCCAGTCCCATCTTCTTGCCTGCTGCCAGATGTTCCTACTGAACACTGCAAATTCAGAATGTCTTTAAACAATCTCTTCCCTGGAGGAGGTTGGGAGAGGAACATGATTAGATTCCTGTCATTTTTCCCACCATTTTTTTTTGTAAACCACAAGCCTTAAGTTGTTCTCAACATCCTTCACCCCTTGCAGCTACCCCCGCCTTATTTACCTTAGACATCTGATTTACAGTCAGCTTCGTAGTTGTTCCACAGCCAGTCTCATAGAAAGTAGAAGCTCTTCATTACTCCGGTAGGTGTTCATTCCCATAGTTTAATAATTCTCTATAAAGGTTATAATATTTCTCTTTAACTGTTAGCTGTATAACTAGCACCATGTATTTATTTGTCCCACCCCCATCAGTTTTAGGTAAACTGAAGGCCAGAATTTGGGCCTTTGGTCATTGTTATATTCCCAGAAGTGCTCAGCATATACAAAATATACACATTTATCAAAGGAATGAATTAAATAAGTGATAATAAAAAGGAACTAATGAATGGTGCAAGTCACCTGCAGCTACTTTAAAGTGGCTAACCTGGGTTCTGAGGGAAAAGTTTGTAAGGTAAAATGACAAAAACCCCAAAACTGGAGAAAAACCATCTCTGAAGAAAGAAGAGTTTGCTACAGCCTCTAAGAAGGAAATGAATTTGTTACATTCAGTGAACAAATAAATGAACATGGCTGAGGCATGGAGAGGGAGGGGCCTAATTGAAGCTATTCTAACCACTCAAAAGTAGGGCCTTTACCCTTAACCTTCCACTAACATTCCTAGACAGAAGGAAAGTGCAAAGTCACATTCCAAATTTGGAAACCCACTGGAAAGTTGGGTTGTTTGAACAGCTTTACTGAGATATAATTCACCTACTGAAAATCCCTCCTTTACAGTGAGCTTTTCATTTACTCTCATTGTGTCTTTAATTCCAAGACAGTTTGTCACCCTCACCCACAAACAGTCCATTCCTCGGTTCCACCTTCCCCAGCCCCTAAGACACTTTCTATTTCTGTGGACGTGCCTTGTAGACTACATAAATGTAGACATGCTGTCTTTGGGGTTCGCTCCTTCACTTAGCATACATCTCCACGCATGAGTTTCACTTTGTCCACATCCTTGGCAATGCTAGTGATTGCACCTCTTTTTTATATATCACCTTTGAAGACATGTTTATTATATTTTCTTACATCTAACAAGTGAGTTCTGTTGTTTATTATGGAGTTGTAAGTTCTTTAACCTGTATCTGATTCCTTTATCAGAATTGAGATTTGCAAATACTTGCTTCTCTCTCTCTCTTTCCTTCTTTCTTTCCCTTCCTTCCTTTCTCTCTTTCTCTCCTCTTTCTCTTTCTCTCTTTCTCTCTTTCTCTCTCTCTGTCTTTCTTTCTTTCCTTCTTTCTTTCTCTTTCTTTCTTTCCTTTCTTTCTCTTTCTTTCTTTCTTTCCTTCTTTCTTTCTCTTTCTTTCTTTCTTTCCTTCTTTCTTTCTTTCTTTCTTTCTTTCTTTCTTTCTTTCTTTCTTTCTTTCTTTCTTTCTTTCTTTCTTTCTTTCTTTCTTTCTTTCTTTCTTTCTTTCTTTCTTTTTCTTTCTTTTTCTTTCTTTCTTCTTTCTGCCAGCCATGGATCTTGAACTCTGGGCGCTGTCTCTGAGCTCTTCATCTTAAAGTAAGTGCTCTACCACTTGAGCCACAGCACCACTTCTGGTTTCTAATGGTTAGTTGGAGATAAGAGTATCATGGACTTTGCTGCCTGGACTGGCTTTGAACCATGATCCTCAGTTCTCAGCCTCCTGAGTAGCTAGGATAACAGGCAAGAGCCACCTGTGCCCGGCTGTTTTCTTTCATTTTGAGAACACAAAATGAAAGACACAAAAGTTTTACATTTTAATGGAGTTCAATTTATATTTTTTCTTTCAATTCTTATGATTTTAGTGTTATATCTAAGAAACCATTAACAAAGTAATGAGATTTAGATTTATGTATTTTTCTTGTTTTATTTTTTACATCTTGTGCTTATGTCTATAATTGAATTTTAGTTCCTTTTTTGTATATGACTTGAGGTAAGGATCTGACATCATTCTTTGCAAATGGATGTACACTTATTTCTGCACTGTGATTGAACATTTTAGATTTTTTCTTTTGCATGGTGTTCTTTTTATTGACTGATCATAAACATAATGGTGATTTTTGGACATTGATTTCTATTCTATTTTTACATGTGAACCCTTATGGCTGCACCACACCGTTTAATAACTGTAGCTTTGTAGTTGGTTTTGAAATCAGGAAATGTGAGGTTTACAATTTTATTATTGTCCAACTTGTTCTGGATTTTCTGAGTCCCATGCTCTGTGTGTGTGTGTGTGTGTGTGTGTGTGTGTGTGTGTGTGTGTGTGTGTACGCGCACGTGTGTGCGCGTGCTGGTTGTGGGCCATGAACCAAGAATGAGTCAAGCAGAAAAGGTCAGATAATGTGATTTTAGGAAAATGACCCTTAGATATGTATTTAAATGTTTTTTTTCTTTCTGTCTGTCTCCGAGCTTTTAGGCTCCAGCATCTTGCTCTAGCTACCACTTGAGCCACAGCTCAACTTCTGGCTTTTTGGTGGTTAATTGGGGATAAGAGCTCATAGACTTTCTTCCTTGGGCTGACTTCAAACCATGATCCTCATAGCTCATCCTCCTGAATAGCTATGATTACAGGTGTGAGCCTCTGGCATTGGGCTCTCATGTAAGTCTTATGATGAAGAGCAGCTCATCAATTTCTGAACAATTTGATAGGGATTTTGATATCAATTTTGATAGGGATTGAATTGAACTTGTCAAGAGAAAGGCAGGAAATGATACTTTTCATGGAGGCAGGGATGGCAAGTATTTCTGAGCAATACTCATATGTGCCACATCGACTCCTGTAGGTCATTATGAGACTAGGCTTTTCCTCTGTTATACACGTGGGCTAGTAGGTTAGCCTACTACTGTTTTGCAAATACAGGCAAAAGCCATGAGAATTTTGGTTCAGAAACAAAGGACTTTGTTAGCTCAAGTGTCAGCCTAGTTCTTTTACTTTCCTTTCTTTCCCAAGACCTATGAAGATGACGAAATAGGCCCAGGTGGATACTACATATCATAGGGTTATGTCCCAGGACCTAAAATGTTTTGAACAAGTACTAAGCACCATAGTCAATAGCAAATAAGAGAGCCTCATTGCCCCCTGACCTCCTCTTCCCCCCCCACCATCCCCTACCCCAGCCTCACACTCAACAGGTAGAGCTTCACTGTGAGGCCATACTGTGCTTACCTTGACCTAGTGCTCAGAGTTAGGACATGGTAAGTTTTGCCATCTGGCACACTGAGCAAGAATGTGCTGTGTAAGATTACTGAGCACCCTCGTTTCAAATGCTACATCACTTTCAAAGGTGAGAAGTCACTTCTAAGTAGATTTAATCTGCCTCAGATTAATAATTCATCACAATCCATAACACTCCTTCATCTATATCTTCTCAATGTATACTTTCAAACTAACCCCAAAACTATGAAAGTAAAAATTTTCAAAGCTATTTCTGAAATATGCTGTAAGAAACATGAGCAAAACCACACGATGGGAGAAGCATATTCCAGGTTATTTAAGTTTTATTAAGAGTCTTTATTTCCTACAGGTGTTTGAGTATAAGAATACTCTGTATGCTGATTTTCACATTGATTTTCTTGAGTTTTGCTACAATAAAGATGATAGAAAAAAATGGATATAGACAGCAACTTGTTTGTATTAGAGCCAGGAAGAATTAATAAGGATGAACCTCTGTTCTTAATCAAAAAGCTTTCAGTCCTGTTAGAAGCACTTGAAAACTCTTTCCATCAAAAAGGCATGGAATCGTAAGTATTTTTAAAGGTACTTTGACGCTCCAGAGGAAAATACACACTTGACTTTACTTTGCTGTTCTCTGTCCTTAGCTTCCAGGTCCTGAGTGTTGATAAACTAGCTTAGCTGTTTGTTCTTAGAGCAACCACATTTGCTTACATGCACTAATGACAGGTCTTTAATTCAACTGTCTTTAATTACATTTCATTCTGTTACAATCTCAAGAGCGTCTCTGGTTTTCCCAGAAAGTGCCGGAAACACTGTTCTTCTCAGGCTCTGCCGTAGCTATACCTTAGGCAGGATACAGGCCCCATCTTCAGATCCTGATGGCTCATTACCTGTTTCCTTTCAGGTCATGCTAAAATGTTCCTCAAGCCTTACTTTTTAAACTTCCAACAATTCTCCTCTCTACCTATCCCAGCACTTTTTAAAAAACACTACTTTATGTTCTTCCCTATTACACAACTTCTAATACTGTATGTTCTTTGTTCATTTTATTTATGTTGTGCTGAATTTGTGGCGATGTCCTGCAAGGAAACTCTTAGTAAATACCTTTTTAAAAATATTTTTTAAATTTTCTTTAAGCAGTTGTACAAAGGAGTTGCCATTCAACAGAGCCGTTTATGAACATAGTGCTTCTTAATGTCACTCTTTTTGCCATTCTCACCCACCCCACCCCTTCCTCCATTTAAAAATAATTAGGTTATGTAGTGAATTTTTGCCAGTTAACAAAGCATCTTATGTATACAGTGCATCTTGATATGTGCCGTCACTTGAACATCTTCAGCCCCTTCATCCTACCCCTTCCTTTATTTTTCTGTGGCATATACAGTGCATTCTTGTCTAGATTCCACTCATTTCCCCTACTCATTCTTCAACCCCTCTCCTCCTACTCCCGCCTTGTAAGTACCCATTTCCTGGTACTTATTTTGTTATGCTTTGATTTCATTTTTCTAAAGAATTATACTATTTGCGCTCTCCATAGATTCTCTTATAGTTCAGTTCATTCATTTATAACCACTTGGGTGCCACCCAGTGTGTGTACTTCTAGGTTTATAGGCACATTCTAGTTCCCACAAATGAGAGAAGCTGTGCAGCCTGTGGTTCTCTGGGTCTGGCTTACATTACTTAATACAATTTTTCCAAGTCTTTCTATTTCCTTACGAATAGTAAAATGTCATTCTTTTTGATGGATGAGAGGAATTCCATTGTGTGTATATACCCCGTTTTCTTGATCTATTTATCCGTTGAGTGGCATCTGGTCTGATTCCCTATCTTGGCTATGGTAAATAATGCTGTAGTAAAAATAGTTGTATCGATAGCTTTAGTGAATCTTTGTTTGTGCTCTATTGGATAAATGCCCAGGAATGGAATTGCTGGGTCATAGGGTAGTTCTCTGTTTAGTTTTTTGAGAAACCTCCATACTGTTTTCCAGAGTGGTAGAACAAATTTACATTTCCTCCAACAGGGTAGCAGTGTTTCCTTTTGGCCACATCCACACTGTCATTTGTTGTTGTTAGTTTTCTTGATGATGGCCATTCTAACTGGGGAGTAAAATATATTTTGAATAAATAAAACAGTAATCAGATTTCTATTATGAAAAGAAATGCAAAATTAAGGACAGTTCAACTTTATAGCTATATAACAGTGGCATTAATAGGGCAATATATTTCATATCTTTAATGCCCTAAGTAGAGCTTGATTAACTGCTGTCTTTTCTACTATGTCCTGTGAATGACCATAAAGACAAAGAATCCTGAAGATGAGCACTTTCGATTAAGCTGAATGCTTCAAGAAAGAGTTAGGTGTATGAGCCCCATGACTTTCTTCAGAGGCATAAAAGTGGAATATCCTCCGAAAGTTGAGGGAAAGAGAGTAAGGGGCTATCTGAGATGAGGACAGGTGAAAATGGACAACAGCAGGGCCTGTCTGCATTGTAAGACTGGGTCAAACCAAATGCACTAACATCATCTAAAGACTCCTCGGTAACGATGGAAATGTGCTCTACCGGTACCACTCAATATAGCAGTCACAAACATGTGTGACCAATAATACTAGGAAGGGAGCTTGTGTAACTAAAATAATTTTAATTTAGCAACCACATGTGGTTAATGGCTACCATACTGGTAGGACTTTGTGGTTCACAGACTCTCCCTTCCACCCCCTCCCCACTTTAGCTGTGAGACTGCTTTTGATGGTTTCAGTTGCTCCTGATCTACTAAAAATATTAAATAAAAATCCAAGAAGCAATTTATACATTTTAGGACATGTGTCACTGCCCCACCCTGTGAGGAGCATGAATTATCCCTCTTGCCCTGTGTATCCATGATGCTTTTCACTAGTAGCCAGGAAGTCACTCACTATAGGCTGTCACAGTAAGGTGCTGTTTGTGGTCCAGTAAGAAGGATGACAGTGGCAGATGCTATGTCTCAACACTCTCCCTCAGTTTACCTCACCATGTAGGCATTATACTATCTTACCTCATTTCAGAGGAAAAGTGAACACAGCAATGGAGTACTGTGAGAATCTGTTTATATAACTTTTATTACACTTTGTTGTTACAATGGGTCTATTTTATTATTAGTTGTGGTTGTTCATCAGCTATGGTGCTTAATTTGTTAATTAAGTCTTAAGTAAGCAAATAGAGTACAGGATTTGGTAATATCAGTGGTGCCAGGTGTCCATCGGGGAGTCTTAGAACAGATCTCCCATGGGTAGATTGTTGATTACAGTGAGCAGCACTGTTATGTGTTACTGCAATGCAGATGAAATTATGGTACTCCATGGGCCTCAAAATATTACCACTCTTGTTCAGGAGAAAAGTTTTAAAAAAAAATTAAGTCAAAGACAGGCTACACAGATGACCTTCAAAATAGTTTTAATTACAAGAGAAATGTTAGATTATAGCATGCCAAATTTTGATATGATGCAATTCCTTTATTACTAATTTTCTCACTTTTTAAATGTACACATATTCTCAAAATATTTTCAGATGTGGAAAGTGCCTCACAATCATTTAAATTTGCATGTTTATCGTTATTATATATAAATATTAATTCATAAAATCACAGCACAATCTAAATTCACATACATGAACACCTCTAGACACAGGCAAAAAATATTTGTAACCAGTGCTGCCTACTGGATGAGTTGGGGTGGGTGAGAAGAAGCAGAGGTAGAGGTTCAATAAACCAATCACAGGATGGATCTAACTTGTCAAATGCTCTAAACTAATGAAAAACTCCTTCAACTTCTGCAAGTTGTCCCTTAAAGGAGACTACCTTGAATATGTCTTAGGGCATATCATAGAGTAGAATAATGAATGTTGAAGTCTTGAGGAGAAAGTGCTAATGTAATAGTTATGAAAG
This sequence comes from Dipodomys spectabilis, assembly GCF_019054845.1. Lineage (NCBI taxonomy): Eukaryota > Metazoa > Chordata > Mammalia > Rodentia > Heteromyidae > Dipodomys > Dipodomys spectabilis. The sequence goes on along the minus strand of NW_024870817.1, from coordinate 20,868,591 downwards.
GACAACATATTAAATATTGCCTTTCTCTGTCATATCACATTTTCAGGTACTCTGTGTGAGTGTGCATATGAGTGTGTATGTGTATGTGTATGTATATATATGTATTTATATATATATATATATCAATACATACTAAATTGACCAGCCACCTGGAATATATATATATATGCATATATATATATATATATATATATATATACACACACACAATGTCACTAGTAAAGTAGTTCTCATTACTAAAATTGATTCAATTCCATTATGTTTTAATGTCTTCCTAATTTAAAGCTCTAAAACATGTAATACATCATGTCAGATGCCTTGGTCAGAGATACCTGTTATGCATGATACAATGCTGCATAGTCATCAACTTAGAGAAAAAGCATTATTTTTTAATATTTCATAAACTTTCCAACAGAATACACATTGTACTTCTATAGCCTAGAAATGTTTATAATAATTTTAACTGGATTTGTATCATTTTTCAGAACATGCAATACTAATCCAGGCAATTTCCCAGTATCTGTGTCCCTGGGAGAGGTAGTGCCACAGAGCTTCTAAAACACAGTTCAAAGCCCTTTTAATGCTAATCCAAATCACTGAGACGTGACTGGAGATATGTTTTGGGTTTTAACCTCTTCTTAGCTGCATTTTACTTAGGCTGATATTAAATCTACTTTATGGCTCCAAGGGTCATGACTAAGGATGCTTGGAAGTAAAAGTGGAAAATTAAATTGCAGGTAATTGTGAGCGGGCCATTTCCATCTCACTCCGAGGTCCATCTTCCATAGCCTTCTCTAAGAATCTGATACAAGAAGCTGCTGTTTCTTCAATGGAATTTGACCAGCCACCAAGATTTCCAGCAAAATAAGGAAGGATGCTAGCTGACATCTGGCTAACATAAGAGACCTGTTTTAAAAAAGGAAATGCACTATGTTAGTTTATTTTTTTCATTGGTTTGGAGATTTTTAAAGCACAGATCTGAATTTTGTTGTTGTGCGGGGGCTATGATCTTAAATTTCCGGGCCTTGTAAGAATGAATCTGAAAGGATGGTCTTAGGAATCTCTGGTTGTGGACTAATTACAAGGTTGTCATTAAAAGTGGAATGAAGAAAATTTTTCCACATCTGAAAGTACAACTTAAGGGGCACACGTACAGTGCATGAACTGCTGTCCACAGCCTTGATGAGAAACCCAGAACATACAGCTTCGCTTCGGATGTACGCTGGAGACGGTGGCACTGATGGCAGGATGACTGATCTTGTGGCCACCACGTAGGTGTTACTGAAAGATGAGGAAACACATTCTAACTGCTTGTGAGAAACAAAGAATAGTTGTTAGAAAGTAAGGTTCTATAGTAAGGACCACTTTTGCTTATTTCATTTGTTTGTTTTCTTCACCATGCTGGGGTCCAACACGGGCCCTTGCACATAGTAAGCAAGCATCTATCACCCAGCCACACCCCTAGCTCACAATGCAACTTCCTCATCCAGGTAGAAGTAAAGTTCTGAAGACCTGGCTCCATCAGAAAACCTTTTCCCTGGCTACATTCAAATGTACAGGATGGGAATAAAGGGCCACAATAGGTACATAAACTTTGTATAAACCTCACAAGACTGCAGTCACCTTCGAGTTTCATTGCAACCTAAAGGATTGTGATTTCAATCTCCTTTCCTTTTTAATTAAAAAACAGTACTCATTGTTTTAAGGAAACCTTCAATAATAGAGAACCCTTTAGGCAAGGAAATAAAATCTTTCTGTCTAGTGGAACTGCAATCTTTTCCCTCTAAGTTATAAATAACATTTTTATATAGGCAAAGGTATGCATGTCAATTTTTAAAATAAATACAATCATGTTACAAATATGTTCTACAATTTGGTTTTCCTCCTAACCACATGTCTTTAGAAGTGTTTTTATATTAGACTCTTTGGTGACAAATCCTTTTTAGTGGTGGGACACTGCTTTGTGGTACCATTTCATCATAATTCATAAAATGGACCATTCACTTATTTCTCATGTCTTTTGGCTTAATAAGTATACTATATTGGACATGTATATGCCATTTTGTGGGCACTACCACTTAGATGCCACATTTTGAGCAGTCTGGCATACATAAAAGGGACATAGGCCCAGCTGACAACCAGCTGTGTTGGAATCTAGCCCACTCCTGCCTTTGAGAAATCAGAACCAACTTCTGTGCCTTTCATTGCCTTTTTACTAATAGTGGATTGTTTCACCAGTTTACCAAATACCACTTTTACATCTATGAAGATCAATACAAAAGAAAAGTTCTTTAGCATCCTGTGCAGTGCTTTGCACCCTGCTAGTACCTAATATATGATCATTATTTTTAATATAAAAACTTAAGATCTAACTACAAAAATTCAAAGGTATATATCACACAAGAGCAAAAATACCCACAGTGGCTCTCTTATGTTTCATATCAACTTTTCATTTCATTTCTATTCTATTTCTATTTTATTTTATAGTACTTGAACTATATCTACTCACCCGTCTCTGGGAGGCTTTCTTCGTGATACAAGTACTACGAAGTCCTTTGGTTTACCCCCATTGAAGTTAGGACAGATGACATGATATATCTGATCATCCTTACTCACATGGTCTTTGGCTTCACAGGTTCTGTGTGAATAGACCAATGAATAAAGGATACACTTTTCTTCCTGCTAGACCAGGGCATTTACCCCCCTTATTTACTTGTATAATCTCATTATTGGTCTATATTCCCCTTCTTGGCTCCCCTGACCATTTCACCAGAGTCAGCATCATGGCTCAAAGGCTACCTTTAGAACAAATTGGTCAGGAAGACTATCTCTGCATGCAAGGGAGAGAATGTTGTCTCTCTGACTCCAACTTCACTGCCTTCCATGCTGCAAATAAAGGCATTAATCTCTTTTTCCAATTATTTTTCTCTAGGATAAAGTAATATTTTGGAGACTAGTAAGTCATATGGATAGGTCCAGAAAGGACACTTAGGTAGGAGAATGTGGTAGGTTGGATAAAGCTCTAAGTCTGGAGTTACGCAACTTGCTTTTGAATCTCAGATTGCCACTTATGGACAAATTACATTATGCAAGTTATTTCTTATTTCATCTGTGAAATAGAAATAGAAATAACTATGAGATTATTGTAAGGATTAAATATGAACAACTCCATACTTACACTGCATCTACAAACATTGATGCTTTATACTAAGGATCCTTTCTCAGAGTATTAGCCATGAGCTTTTATCCTGGCATCTATGCAATTATGACATGTGACCCAAGAGAAGTTTCACTTTCATGTTATTAAATTGCCTATTACGTAGTATTAATCACAGTAAGTTAAAAATATTAATGATGAATCTCTTTCTTTTCCACCTTGCAAAGCAGGACTCCAATACAGGTCCTGTCACTGTTGCCGGTGAGATCTTAGCAGCATCAGAAACAGGAATACTATTGATCTTGAGTTGCTTGTAAAATCACAATAGAGGAGGACAAAACATGGCAAATAAATGAGTCCTGGTTTGTTGTTTTGCATGTCTCAGTACCACCTGATAAAATATGCGGTATAGAGCAAACTTTAAAAATGGATCTGAATTCATAAAACAATGAAGCATATGCTGGGCAATGGAGACTCACTGCACATAGAGATTGTCTTTTACCAAGATTGATTAAGAAAAAAAGTATTTGAATTTGTTCTTACATGTAATGTGGGTCCCACAAAGGTCGCTTTGTATAGTCTGACAAGAGATGATAAGCCAAATGTGCTGGGCTTTTCACTTGCTTTTCAACCCAAACAGATAAAACGTCTTTCTCTTCCAGAGTGTATATTTTTATCTAAAAGATAGTAACAAGAAAAATAGAATCACAAGATAAAAAATTCATATACACATACATACACACACACACACACACACACACACACACACACACACATACACACACACACACAGAGTCATGGACTGCTCTAGCTAAGGCATCTTATTACCAGGATAAAAATGAAACCAAACAATGGCAATTTAAGTTCCAATACTTGGGTGTCTAGAAGTCTAACTGGTATTGGTACTCTCAGTCCTTGAAAGAATATGTGGGTTATCTGAATATTGTGCAACAGATTTACCCATGAAAATAGGAGTATCAGCCTTTCTCTCTTGATTTCATTCTGATGCTTTCCTACCTTTTCCCCAGAGAGAACCGAGAGTGTCACCAAGGCTGAGAGGCAGACCAACATTTCCTTTTCCTCAAGAGACTTTGGATCAAAAGCTAAGGCTTTTGCCATATGAATTCAAATGGGCTAAAGAGGCCCAGGAAACAAACCAACCACCACCACAACCAACTCAACCACCCAGCAGAGCCTTAGAAGCATCCTATTTGATTTCTGAAGTACAAGACCTCATCATTCTTCATTCTGTGGGGCCAGTACCTGAGTTGCTAATGCATACTATATTCCCTAGACAAGCAGAGACAGGTCCTGGAAAGCCATTGGCATATACTTAAACATTTATGCCTTCCTTGTTATTGTGAGCTTTCCTTAGACTGTGTTTTTGACAACAATAAGAATGTCTGTTCGAGGCACATTTCTATTCTTCCCAATTTTTCCATCTCTTTTGGGGTGCTTTGAAGTTAGTGTTGAAATTTGCCATTTTATAATCGTTCCCATGGAAACAAGCTGCAAGATGATAAACAAACACAAGGCTAGGACTTCACTGTGGGAATCAAACAGATGGAAAATTCAAGATGTGAAGGAGGAACCTTTATTTAAGCATATATGTATTCTTTCTTCTTAATAAGAGAATAAAGAAATGAGATGAACTTATAGCAAAATAAGAAGCAAATAAATGATTATTTGCTCTTATGAAATACCCCTTCTCGAGATTCTTAAATCTAGCTTGTGAGGGAAGACGTGACCTAAGCTGTAAGTAATTATCAAACACAACGCCATGGATGGTCTCTAGTTCATTGATGAGCTCCCTCATTTGACTCAGCCTGACACATCTCCTTATGCCCCCCCACACCAAGGGGAAGAAGAGGTTCACATAGGCAAATCCAAACTAAGTGCCCTTCTCAAAGCTTAGTGGCCCTGGTATATGGCAGGAACTGAGGACATGGGACCCTGCTCATATTCTGGCCTTGGGGCAGCCATGCTCTACCTTGGTGGAAATAGAGGGGAGGGAGATATATTAGATGGAGCACTTGTAAAGAGTTGACTTGCCCAAGTAATCATTGGTGGTTTTCTTATAATATTAGGCAATTTATTATTTAGGCTTTGTTTCTGGTTATGACTTCCTAAAGAAGTAACATTTTAATCTATTGTACAAGCTCACTAAATATATTCTTTTGCACACGAGCATATGCTTTCCCATTCATGCTGCTTATGAATGCTAGATACCAACAGTGATGTAAGAAACAGATTTTATGTAATGAGATTGAAAACATTTTATGAAAGATAAAAATGAACTAATCGCTTCATTTTATTAAATCTATATTGCTGTATCATTGAGCCCGGCAAAGATGGAAACTGTGGATCTAAAAGAGGTAAGGAAGACTGAAAGGTTTTGGTAATAAATGGTAAAGAAATAACAAAAGCAAGCCATCGAGACTGGAAATAATCAAAGGAGATCAAAGACAGAATTAAAAAGAATCAAGGAAGTAGACTCTAAGTAAATTGTAGATTTCAGGGTAAGGTGACTAGATGAACTGTCATTAAACCCAACACTGAGGTGCAGTTTTAATGATGGGCTATAGAAGTGTTAACCAAGACTGTCCCAGAAGATGAAGAGGGATAGTTATCCCATGTTATGGTATACTGCTCCATTGATGAAAAACAACCCATACTGAAATGTGAACCATGCCCAAGAGCCAGCATTACTGAGCAATTTCTGAGAGGCAGGCACTCCTATGAGACAATAGAGTGAGAGCAAAAAAGTCCTTCAGAGAGCAGAGTATGGTTACTGTGTGAGCATCAGTTTCTGATGCTCTGAGATCAATTAAAATTGAAATGGAAATTGCATCCATTTTAAAAAAATTGGATAACAAGCAAAACATTGTAAAAGCTGCTAGAAGAGATACAAAAAAATTGGACAAAACTTTCTTAAGGCATTTGTGATCTAGTCTAGAACACTATAGAAAATGTTAAGTTGCTAAGGCTTACATATCAGTTTACAGTAACTAGAACAATGTTAAAATGTAAGGCAGGATTGACAAATTAATTTTAAAGTAGTCACGATGAAAGGAGCTGCTGGAGGGAGAAATTCATGAAGTCCAGAATGTCCTTATGGAGAAGTGTTTGTCTTGACTCTTGAAGATCCTCTGCTTTGGATAGATGCACATGCAGAAGAGGAAGGAAGTAATGGAATGTGAGAATCTCACATCCAAATACGTAACCATATTTGGGTGACCCAACCAGCATGTAGAAACAGAGTTGTAAAGATGGGTGCTGCTGAGAAATCATTTCCCTCAAAGGTTTTCACCTTCATGAAAGCAGCAATCGGATCAGCAGAACCACAGCCACCACACCTTCACTTACAGTGGGCAGCTCATCCTACCTTTTCCAAAGCCGAGGAAATCTCCCAACCGCTTTTGGCCGCCAGAGTCTTAAGGGCTTCCACATTGGCATTGCTCAGGGATGCCTAAGATACAAATATTTTAATAACTGTGGGTTCAATACCTAGATGTAAGAGAAAACATCTTTTGCCTAGAAATGGGCACCATTCAAGAAGGTATATGTTGAACCAAAGTAATACTGTTTAGCTTAGAACTAACTTTAACTGACAAAATTTCTGTCTTAAACTCTTTAGAATTCTGAACATTAGGATGCTTAGAAAATGCTTAGAAAATTAGTGTTATTTGACTTGCTATATTGATCATAAACATTAACATTACTTAATGTTTATTATTTATAACCAATGTGTAATAGTAACTTTCTGCTATTCTCTGCATTTTACCTTCCAGAACATTCAATTGATGACTAGATCCAAGATCACAGGCATGTCATTCAACACAAATCATGGTAAGACACCAGATTACAGATCCCAGCTGGTGGTATGTGAGTTTGTCACTTGGGAGCATCCATAGATGCCAACCAAGACTAGAAGCAAGTGGTTGGTCATCAGTTATATTGGTTTTGTTTCAGATTTGAAATGATGCATTGATCTAATTGGCCTTTACATCTAAATTGTGTAGGTGGGATCTGAATCTGTGAAACAAAGAGACTTCCACTTTTGTGACTTTTATATGAAGAACATTAAATCATGAAACTCCTACCTGCTTACTTTTATCCCAGTATATGGAGAACGAAACCTCTTCTTTGTGGGAAATAACATATTTCCTGTAACAAGTTATGTGACACTTAGCACACAACAGCAACTGTGGTACTACCTTAAGCTGAAATTAGCTGTTTTAAATGGCTGCTTGTAAAAAAGCCAAGCAAGAGCATGGGGTCAGTTCAAGCCTCAGTACTGGCTCAAAAATAAATAAATAAAAGATAGATGGTTATGTCGAAAACGAACTTTACAACTTTGGTGGGGGGGGCGGGGAGGAATGGGTGGAGGGGGGGATGGGAAGGGATGGGAAGGGGAAACAAAGGAGGAGGCTACAATGCTTGATAAGAAATGTACTCATTATCTTGCCCATGTAATTGTAACCCCTCTGTACAGTATTTTCACAATAAAAAATAAATAAAAATTTAAAAAAGATGGATGGATGGATAGATAGATAGATAAATGATAGAATAGAATAGAAACAAGAAAAAGAAAACTCCTCTTACTTGTTGATAACCAGGAAGAATCATTCCCACAAGTCAGTCATTAGCTTTGAGAAACACCAAACCTTCTTTTGCTTTACGTGGTAACAGAGACTCAAAAAGTCTTTCTCTTTTTGAAAAAAAAAAAAAAATCAGATAAAAAAGGATTCCCCGGTTCCTTGTGGCTTGTGTCTTACCTTCCCAGGCGAATTCTCTTCCGTGCAATAGCTCCCTGATAACGTCGAAAATCATCCTTTAAAAAGTACAAAATAAAATGATCAGTATCTACTATTTTAGTGCTCCAGTCCTTAGCCCCTCTTTTTCTAAGATAGTTGAAAGGATTAAGTGGTGTGTTGAGTCACTAGGACTCAAACTCATGTACTCTGAGCTTCCATGTTTAATCCACAAAGGGCAGTTATATGAATAAATGTGCTACCTTTGCAGCAATTATTTTAGTTTCCATGACCAGAATTATTCATAAATCTCATGATAAGGTGAATGTTGACAAGAACTACCTCCTGCATAAGAAAACACAGTTCCAATGGAATGGCACAGCATCCAGAATGGTTGTAAGAAAGTGATAAAGAAAACTCAGAGAGTGATTAGGGAAGAAAAAAAATAATAGAAAAAGAAAAAGTCCATTTTACTTTGTTAGACAAAAAAAAAAAAAAATCAAAGGGAAAAGCCATAGAGGTAGTGATGGAGGGTAAAAGTTTTATAATTTCAGTTTTATGATAAAATCATAACATTGATTACAAAAGCAGAAATCATCCCCAAAGCTATTGGAATATTTGCCTCTTTGAAAAAATGTGCCAGTATTTTTCATGTTTAATAAAAGTAAGTTATATGAAACAAAAACAAACAGAACAGCAGGAATCACCTTGTTTAACGAATTCAAGTTTTACCTATCCAGGTTAGATGGGGTCTGATGATTGAAGTTTATGAGGTAATAACTGACCTTTGAAATGGGTTTGATTCTGGGAAAGGTGATGAGCTCTTCCTGATCATCAACAGCATTATAAATAAGAAAAGCGCTGTTGATGTGACGGCCTCGGCCCTCAGACCATTCCCGACAGTCAAAGGCCTCCACACGCACACCAACTTCGACACTGCAAGGGACGACGCAGGGCATGGGCACAGAGGACAGCGGCATGACTGGCCTCCACTGACCACCACCACCACCCCTAAGCCACAGGATGACGTTCTGGGGTCTTTTGCTTTGTGTTTAGCAATTTTTCACCATTAAAACCCATTTTTCGGCTGTGGAATTGGTTTGTGATAGCCCTTGAGAAAATTTCCACTTTATTTTTCCACTTGCAAATAGGAAAATTGTCCAACTAGTAACAAGGTCTCTTGAGGTCTTGTGTGTGTGTGTGTGTGTGTGTACAGTGTATATATAGTAGGTATATACACTAATATAATGCATATATAGTGTACATGTACATATATAGTATGTATATATAAATATATAATAATGTATTATATATATAACCAAATATATAATAATGTATTATATATATAACCAAAGTATGTTCCTAGGAAAGGAGGCTAAACTGTGCCAAAGTCACTATTTGCCCCTAAAAAAACAACACTTCCATCACTTAAAAGACTCAAACTCTAAAATTAGATAGGAAATTTAGATTTCTATTTTTTTACACTTAGAAAAAATGCTAACTGAGCCGGGCGCCGGTGGCTCACGCCTGTAATCCTAGCAACTCAGGAGGCTGAGATCTTAGGATCATGGTTTAAAGCCAGCCCAGGTAGGAAAGTCCGTGAGACTCTTATCCCCAATAAAACCACAAGAAAATCAGAAGTGGCACTGTGGCTCAAGCGGTAGAGTGCTCACCATGAGCTGAAGAGCTGAGGGATAGCGCCCAGGCCCAGAGTTCAAGCCCCAAGACCAACCAAAAAAGAAAAAATGCTAACTGAAATCTTTAACTGAAATCTTTCCAGAATGTATCCAGAATAACAGAATAACTAGGAATGGTTTGAATTCATAATGATAAAAATGGGTTCTTGATGAATTGGTCTAATGTATGGTCACTTTGGGGACTGAAAGAAAGAATAAACGATTATGGCAGGATGTTAGGTACAAAGCAGAACCAGCCTCACCCCGATGGCACTCACTTACAGGACAACACTACAACCATTACTTTTGACTCAGTGTGAGGTGAACCCCACTCTGGATAGTGGCTTCAAATATGCTGCCATGCATTATGTGAAGTTGGAAAAAAAATAAAGGAACTTGATTTTTGAAGTAGTCCTTACATTCATTCATCTTCAGATTGAAATAAAAATAAAAACGAATATGTGCAAGTTTGAGTTGATACATAGAGTATACTTCACCTTGTCTGAAATGTATTGTTGACAATAGCACTGAAGACAAGCCTGTCCCCAATTGTAGATGGACCCCGGAACTTGAACATATCCACTGACTTCAAAAAGAGATGTGCTGGACATAGACGGCTGAGGAGACAAAGGGAAGGAGAGAGAAGAAAATGACCATTCTCCAAAATGCTGGCAACAGCTGTTGACCCATTGAACAAAGCAACAGACAAGTCCTCAACCTGTTTTCCAAATAATCAACTCTTGACTCAGTGGGTTGTGGGCTTTCAGAGTGGTTTGTACACAATCTTGAAAGTACCATGTCCCCAAGCAGTGGAGACTCTACTAAGATGCTAGCACTTTTGCCCAAGGCTCTTCCCTATGGAAGTCTTTCCAAAATAAATCTGGGCCTGCTGATGTCATTTGCAGATCATATCCATCCCCACATCACACAATGACAGTCCCAGGAAGTTGTAACTTGTGTTCGGGAGAGGAACACAGGGGAAGGCAGTGGGGAGCTGGTGCTGTTCATACCGCTTCCTTAGCTTCACAGTTAATTGACTCAGCCACAAAAGGCAAAGTTTTTTTCCCTCACAGAAAATAGGCTACCTGTGTTGTTGCACAATGGTTGAAAGTCATATTTTAACACTTTCTGTGTGTATAGGATTTCGAAATAGTTATAGAGAATACTTAATTTCAAAAGACACTTCTGTAGTTCTCTCCATGTTAGAATCCTACTGTGGCCATTCATTAACGAGGTGTGCTAACACAGTGAAGAGATTCCATCACTGTTAATTATAGTGTTAAGCATTTACAGTGGAATATGTTCAAGTTCAAATGCTACATTGTCACTAACAATGACAATCTCATTTTAAAAACAAGCTCTTTTATTTGTATGTAATTTATAGAGAGGATAAGTACAGGTTTCTAATTATAGTCATAACTATAGACACATTAGTAGTAAAGCTCTTTTAGTGTGAGGAAAAGAAAAACCTTAATTTTCAATGATTACAAAATTGTCACAAAACTCTTCATATGCATTTTCATATAATAGTGTTCCTAAATGCTACTCAGTTACCTTATGAAATAGCCTTTTTAAAATGGAGGAGAGTTTGAAAATAGTCTCCTAAGTACTCTTTCGTTTCCTACTTTTCAGCTGATAATTTGGCCGTAATGATTTTAACCAACATTTCAAAGATCTAGATAAACAATTTCCTCTTAAAAGATTTATAATCAGCCAGCTGTTGGTGGCTCATGCCTATAATCCAAGTGAGTCAGGAAGCTAAGACCTGAGAAAGGAGGTTTGGGGCCAGTTTTGGCAGCCCTATCTCCAATCAACCAGCAAAAAGCCAGAAGTGGAGGCATTGCTCAAGTGGTAGAGGACCAGCAGTGAGATGAGCAAGAGTCCAAGGTCCTGAATTCAAGCCTCAGTACTGGTACAAACATATGAATGAAATAAAATTAAATAAGGTTTGTAAATAAACTGAGAGTCTAATTTTTAAGTGAAAAGGCCATCATCCATTTCTAATCTGCAGCTGCTTTCTTGTAAGCTTACCTCAATGAGTTGCAAGAGCAGCATTCATAATTCAGAATAAAGAATTGTCATTCGGTTACATTTTTGAGCTGAGACTTTAAATATTATTCACCTTCATACAAAAGGAAAGATTAATTGGAAGGTCAGCAGGTAAATGATTTATATTTTTCTCCCTTGGATTAAAGGCTATATTTCGCTCAGTTCTTTCATTGCCTCTTTAGCTAGCTCGATAACTAGATGTTTACTAATGTTCTCCCCATTGGTCCCCAAAATAAATGCCCAAAGCCAAAGTCAAGAACCTTGCAGAAATAGTAGCCACTGTCTCCATCCAAGCCATAATCTGGCCACCAAACGTGTTTCCATGATGGTTAGCATGGGGTGGGAGGACAAGTTCAATGCTCTGAACAGAAGTGCCCCTGGTAGCAACAGCTCCCTCTTCTTCACCACACACGGCACCTGCAAAGTGTAAAACAGCAGTGCTAGTGGAAACAACCAGGCTTGTCCTTCCCAACAGCCAACTCAACTTTAGGACTTTTAGACAAATGGAAATGTCCCCAAATTCTTTTAAGTGAAGATTTAAAGTAAAGATATAAAGGTTCTACAGAGTGACTTTCATCAGAAAGGAGGATATTTATGGTGAGTTGGGTCAAGAAAACAAATGAGAATGGGAGTTTTAGAAGATGTATCCCAAAGTGAATCTACCAGAAGTTGGTTAAAGTAATAGGTCCATTTAAGCTGGAGTTGTTAGGAGGAGGAAGAGAAGGACAGAAATTTGGAGGTGATGGATACTTCACATATACATCGTGATATGATTTTACAGGTGTATACTTAGGTCAAGTTGCAAGCTTTAAAGATTTATCATATGTCAACTATATACCTCAATAACCTCATTAAAGACAAAAAAGTTGAAGCTATGGAGGACTACATACAGATCCTGAGAATCTGAAGCACCATAAACTTTAAAGTAGGGACATGACTTTTGAGCAAATTGTTTGATGATGAACGTAGCCACAGCAGAAAATACACAAGCCACTAGTATGTCTCAATGTCCTTCTGCTTTTGAATCATATCTGCCTCATTTACTGACAAATTGGTTTTCACTCTCAACAATGGAGAAATCATATGCTCTAGCTGCATAGCAGAAAAAATGTATTCAATTATGCTTCCAGAAGCACTCAGCAAGTCACTTGCTGGGCATCAACCTCACATGCGATTGTTGAGACAGGTCACAGGAACCATCCTGACTGGACTGTTCAAGACAGAGCTGATGTGGGCAGTGTTAACAACATGCCCAGCTGTTAACAGAGATTGAACAGATTCACGGAGGTGGCCAACAAGGGTGGTAACAGAAATCTTAAACTCCACTTTGTAATGGAAAGTTTAGATTCATCATCAAGTGATAATCTATTTCTTTTATTTTTAATCCCCTCCTTCCATGGATAACTTTGTCCTTTGCTTAAGATATATCAGTGACTTTCATTGCTTTAGTATGAAACTTCATATCTTTCCCACAGCTGAAAAGACCTTTGTCTTGGTGTGAATTATATCTCCCTCTTGAGTCACAGCTGGAAAGATGGCCACCAACCTTTCCCACTAAGTTTTCTCCCCCATCTCCTATCCTATCACTTTGTTCCGTCCACACGACTCTTTGACCATTAGCTCCACAGAAAATTGTCTTTAGTGGCAGGGAATATGAAGATGTCCACTCTGTCTGAAACAACACCCTTGACCATCACTATCATCTTCTCCCACTTCACTCCTATTCTATCTTGGCTCATGTCATGATCACTTCCTTTGGGAAGCCTTCCCTTACTGCCATAGCTAAGTCTCACTGCTTTCATCTGCTTCTCTACATCAGTTTGTGTGATTTTTCCTTATCATACCCACCAGATCATAAACCCTGATGGGCAGAAACTTTTTTATACTAATTTCTAACAGAAGAGCTCAACAAATATCTGTTAATTGAATGAAAACTTGGCTGATACACTTCCTATCATAATCCTCACTCTCAATAACATATTTTTAGGAAATGCAATGGTTGTAGTGTCATTATAGTGTCTCACACGCTGTCTGCAGTTTGTGACAGCTTCCAGGGCTCCAGCCTACTACTGATTAACCAATACAGTCAGACACACTCAGTGTTTTCCAACTCAGTGGGTGTGAAGAGCATCTCATGTTGGTTATAATTCGCATGTCTCTGATTACTAATGAGGTCTGGCATCTTTTCATATGTATATTAAACATTCTTGATATTTCTTAATGAAATGTCTGTCATTTGCTTCAAATCCTGTTTCTTACTTGACACTTCAGTTGGATGAGTGATGGATGTCCACTCAATTCACTGTGTCCCGTAACCTCTCACACATAGTTCACATTTCTTTGTGTATTTGGCTGAATTCTAGTAATTCCTTCAGATCTAATTTTACTGTCTTTTCTGATGTTAAATCCATTCATTGAATTTAAATTTTAATTGTTACCAAGTTTTATAGAAATTCTCTAATTCTTTGTCAAACCTTCTAGACCAGTGTTTAGTGCCTGAATCTCACTTCTAATACATTTTTATTTCTTATCTGTTTTTTTGTAGCGCTGATGATTGAACCTGGGGTTTCTGACATGATAGGCAAGCACTTTACCACTAAGCTATACCCCGAGCCCCTTTTGTTAAATTATAGTATATTTATGCTACACATTCTCCATATGAGCAATTCAGTGTCTGCAGTCTTTGCAAGCTTCCTTCAGACTTCATGAATCTGGGTCACGTTTAGACCTCAATGTCTTACTGACTTTGTTCTGTTGTGATTGTTGTCTAGGTGCTCCTGTTGCTTGGATTTTATCTGTGGATATCCTTTAAAGCTGGCTTTGATATCATTTCTTCACATTTCTTCACTACTGCAGATTTCCTGTATCCTATAACACAGTACACTTTACACGGAAGTTTGTATTTCCATCCAAGCAGGTCACAGAATTTTGATGGCAAATCAGCATAAGAATACACTTGGGATTACATGCTCAGAGGGGAGGCACTGTTTCTGCATTCCACCTAGTGAGGCTGAAACAGGAAAGCTACCAACCAGAGCTTTTAGAAGGGTGGGAATTTTCTTGTGGACACACTGAAGGTACCACCTTTGGGAGAGGTTGTAGCTCATGATTTCTTTTTTTTTAATTTTAATTTTTTTTTATTGTAAAGATACTGTACAGAGGAGTTACAGTTACATGAGCAAGGTAATGAGTCCATTTCTTATCAAGCATTGTTACTTCCTCTTTTGTTTTTCCCCTACCATCCCTTTCCTCCCCACCTCCTCAACTCCTCCCTCCCCAGGAGAGTTGTAAAGTTCGTTTTCAACATCTCGTTACAATGGGTCATCCTGTATCCTTATTTCAGCATTTTGTTATTTCACTTCCCCTCCCCAAATTAAAAAATGTATATACAAGATGCAGGACACTGGAATCAAATACATTGACAACAGAGGTTGTACCATGGGGGAAGAACACAAAGAAACAAAAAAAAAAAAATCACATAGTACATTGTAAGTACATCAAAAAGAACAACAAGAAAGATAAAATCTCTTGTGTCCCTATCTTGGGGTTCATTTCACGTAGCATCATCTTATATGGTCATATATACATAGCTTTTGAGCTCTTCTGCTTGTCCTAGACATATGCTACTTATTGCAGATAAGGGAAACCATGGACCTATGTTTCTTTGGGTCTGGCTTACTTCACTTAATATAATTTTTTCCAAGTCTTTCCATTTCCTAACAAATGGGGCGGTGTCATTCTTTCTGATGGAGGCATAGAATTCATATAATATATATGTATATATATATATATATATCACATATATATCACAGTATATATATATCACATTATATATATATCACATTATATATATATCACATTATATATATATCACATTATATATATATATATATATATATATATATATATATATCACATTTTCTTGATCCATTCATCTACTGCGAGGCATCTGCATTGGTTCCATATCTTAGCTATGGTGAATAATGCTGCAATAAACATAGTTGTGCTGGTAGCTTTAATATGGCCTTGTTTGTGATTGTTTGGGTAAATGCCCAAAAGTGGGATTGCTGGGTCATAGGGGAGCTCAACTCCAAATGGATCAAAGACCTCGAAGTCAAAGCAGACCCCCTAAAAACATTACAGGAAGGAAACTAGGGCTCCTTGGCACAGGCCAAATTTTTCTTAATAAGGACCCAGAAACACAACAAATAAAAGAAAGGTTGGACAAATGGGATTTCAAAAAAACTGCAGAGCTCCTGCGTGGCAAAGGACATGGCAAGCAAGATCAATAAAAAGCCCATGGATTGGGCTGGGAAGGTGGCTCAGTGGTAGAGCGCTTGCCTTGCATGCATGAGGCCCTGCGTTTGATTCCTCAGCACCACATAAGCAAAAAGAAAAAAGCAGAAGTGGTGCTGTGGCTCAAGTGGTAGAGTGCTAGCCTTGAGCTGAAGAGTTGAGGGGCAGTGACCTAGCCCAGAGTTCAGGCCCCACGACAAGACCCTCCCCCCCAAAAAAAAGCCCATAGATTGGGATATCTTCACTAGCCATACAACAGACAAGGGTCTCATATCTAAAATATACTTGGAACTCAAAAAATTAAATCACACAACAACAAATCCTCAAAGAAACAACCGCCCGATTAATAAGTAGGCTAAAGACTTAAAGAGAGACTTCTCTGAAGAGGAAATAAGAATGGCCAATAGACATAAAAGAAATGCAAATCAAAACATTGAGATTCCACCTCACTCCAGTTAGAATGGCTATAATCAAGAACTCTAATAACAGCAGATGCTGGAGGGAATGCAAAAGGGAACCCTACTGCATTGTTGGTGGGGATGTAAACTTGCTCAGCCACTTTGGAATTCAGTATGGAGGCTCCTCAAAAGCTCATGATTTCTTGATCCAACCTTCCTCCTCGTTGGGCCCATGGCTTACTTCAGGAGCTCTGGCTTTGGGATCTACAGGTGCTTCAAAGGGAATATCAGCTTGGAGTATCCTTATGCTGGTGCATTTGGGGTCTGTAGCCATTTTTCTAATTCTAAGTTTTTCCCTACTTCTATGGGTACTGATATGACCTTGCAAAGATGTTTGTAAATAGTCACTCAGAATTCACACAATTTTTTCCAGACATCAGGTCCACAGCATTGCAGTAATCAAAATTGGATTGTAGACTATTTTATTTATTTAGTTATAATTTTTATTTTTTTTTCGGTTGTGGGGCTTGAACTCTGGGTCTGGGCACTGTCCCTCAGCTCTTCAGCTCAAGGCTAGCACTCTACTACTTGAATGATAACTGCCGGAGTGCATGACTGCCTGACTAGTCTGTGCTGGTGTGTGTGTGTGTGTGTGTGTGTGAAGAAACTGTTGTGGGTATGTTGGGAGACACATATGATAGAAAGACTTACTTTTTAATTGTATGCCTTATATATCTTTTGAACTTTTCATATGCATCCTATTTTTAAACAATTGTAAAATAATTATAAACTAAAACTTAATGGAAAGCCTTAAAATAGAAGTACTTAAAGATTCAAACACAAAGCAGTTTCTTCTTTTCCAATTAATTAAAGGAAAAGTCATTCACTTACTATGAAGAAATGTACAACATCCATAGGAACTAATGCTAGTATCTCCTAGGTCAGGTACTATGCATATAAACATCAATGATGATACACACACAGAAATACAGAGGGTAAGCGTTCTTTGTGCAAAAGCATTCCCGTTTGAAAATCACGGATAACCGAGGCAGATCTTTCCCCACTTCAGATATCAATTCAGGTTCATAGCTCTGGCTTTGGGTTAAGCCTGGTAAACATACCTCATCCTTTCTACAGCCTATAGTAGTTAAGTTCAATTCTTGTACTTTGGATGTTTTGAAAGTACTGTGTAATCATCCTGCTTGGGCATTTTTACATTTGTCCTGCATTTTTCCATCAGGAACTTTTGAGTTGAATTGAGGTATTTGTAGCTCTTATTTTCCTTCTTATCCAGAAAGGGCAAATCAGGATAATGCCCTGATTTCTTTCTGAAAACTTGTAAGTAAAAGTGCCTCATATTTTAAGTTTTTCCCCAGTGTGTTAAGTTTCCAAACACATCCTCCAAAATTCCTCCTTAATCTCATCTTTTCCTCTCTTCCTTTGGAAGCATATGGCCTGATTCACCTTTCCCACTATTGCAACAATATACATTTCCTTCATAGGACACCTTGAAGAAGATTCTAATCTTTCATATCTGGTGTTACAATCTTTGGTTCTCTGTAAACATGTTCTTTTAGAATATTTTGTCCAATCAAAATCAGAATCCATCAGACCCAGTAAACAGGGAGGAGACAAGGCACACTCTGTCGCCTGTTTAAGTGTTATGGTCAGGACCCACAGTCTTTAAAGTCAATTGCCTTTGAAGTTTTGTAGTCACATTGGTTACATAGACGTTACTAACATTTTCAAAAAAGAAATTTTGACTTAGGCCAATAGTTGTTTTGCTCAAAGGAATACAGAGTAACCTATTTGAGGCTAGATTACGTGAAATTAATGATAAAAGTGGCATTTAAAACAATCTATAATTCTAAATAGAACCAGACATATAGATCTATTCTGGGAAACCTCAAAAAAACCAAAACTAATGTCAATTTTATCTCTTCATTTGAGTGATTGTAGTATATGCCTGTTATCAATTAATTTAACACAGCTCTAGTGCTTAAAAACTACTTGTGGTATGGTGAAGATAAATTGCTGCTGACTTTATTGGCACCCATTGTACCATGTTAGAAGTAGAAATGCAGCCATCCAAGTAGCAAGATCCATATGGTCCTTGCTAATGTAAGTGAGCTTGAGCCACCAGACCTAGTGTTTCTTCCCAGGTAAATTAACTGGGTAGAGAGGTCAGAGCAGCAGAAGTCACCAAAAATGCTTGCTAGGGCAAATCACAATATTTTGATATTGGAAGTACAGATTTGATGTAGATTACCTTTCTCTTATACCCAACGTTTCCCTTAGTAATGATTTTTACCAATCATCTTCATCGCTGGGGACCATGACCAAATTTTTCTATCCTGAAAAACAATGCTCCGTGAACTTGAGGGCTTTAGCTATTCTTCAGGTTCCTTCAAAGTAGCCTTTAATGATCATCTCCAATTCCTTCTTGAAATAACAGTTTTGTGTATGCCCAGCACTGTTCTCATCAATCTTTCTACATTAACTTATTTCATCTTGATATGAACCTGTTAGATTTATGTAGGTTTTTATCATTTCCATTTCATGACCTAATTTTTAACCTTTGCCTCCATGAGCTCAGAAAAACAAAAGTCATGTTTATAGACAGCAAGTACTGGGGTAAAAAAAATGAGCAACTCCATGCTGGTCGGCCATCTCTGACTGACAGAGGAAAGTAGATGAGCCACTTATTAGGCACAGTTTTAGTGATCTGATATTTGCAATCAATAATCCAGTGCCAAAAGCCATGGTTCCCGGAGTGCAAAGCTTAGGGGTGAAGAGACTCACTGAAGATCTGTTTTCCCCATGGGGCTGAATCTAGAGTCCAGGCAGGAAGCAGGTGCCACCTCCGATAGCTTGAGAAGAAACACCCTGGCAGAACTCAGTGAGCTCCTGTCAAAATGCGACCACTCCTGTTGGGTACCTCTTGCTGGTTTGAATGAGGCTTTAAATCCAAGTCAATACCCCAGTTTCCCTCAAGAACAGACACAGAAATGGTCCAAGTGCTCTATGAACAGCGACAATCACCGTACTGCTCCCCGTTTACATTTATGGCACAGGACTCAGGCTGAGAAACTGGTGGCTGCATTTGCTCTATGTACGACTGTGTCAGACTCTCAAGCTAGTGCTAAGAGAGTTGAGTCTGGCTATGACTACGGCATGGCATCGTGTTTACAATGAGCTGCTCTTGTCCCTTTATCCCATCCCTCTACTAGTTCATTCAGGGTCACCCAGATGTCCCCTCCCCATGCCTTAGACAATGCATTCACGCTTCCCCTATCCCCCTCCAGCCAGAGTCACCAATGGCTTCCCTGTTCCCAACCCTGGAGACAGTTTTTATTCATCAAGTAGTGTGATTTAACTGAGGACAGAAGGATATTTTTTAAGACACAAATATGAAGAAAGTTAGGCCAATGTAGCCAGGATACCGACACATACTAATAACCATGTTAAATGCTTGAGTTTTCCTGAGATAGCCTTAGCTATCTACTTATTAAACAAAGAAAGAATTAAGCCAGGAATAAGGAGTTTGTCATTGTATTTCTTCCTGGGGTTTTTTAGCAGGGAGAAGATAACAGAGTATATTTGGAGTATAACAGAGTATATTTGGTCACTTTCTTTTTGTTTTGTTTCTTATTAATGGTTTGTCTGGTCTGCCGTAGGGATGTTTCTATGGTTCAGTTGTTTCATTATATCTTGCCACAGAAACCATCTTTACAAAAGGAGACTCTCTTTTCTTAGCATCATAATTTCATGATGAAGTTTTAACTCCCTTGAACATACCTTGGTAATGGATATTGCCCTGTGAGAGGCAAGTAAATAATAACAGTGTTCAGGTGTTGGGGACAGGTTTGACACGAATTATGTCTTTCTCTCAAAACCAACCATCTCCTTCAATAATGATCTTATCACACATGCTGTCCTATTTTGGAAAATAATACCCCCAGGCCTAAGGGCCCCTTCAGCTTCAGTACCTCTAGTTTCTCAAAGCAGCAGCCTTTCAGAAGTTCTCTTTCACCTAGAGACCTTCTGTAAGGCTGACTCAAGCTGACAGAATAAGCCTCCATACTTCTGCCATTCCAGGTTCTGCCTTCCTCTCCCTTTGCATATTTGCATATTTTCTTTCTCTTCTTTGATGCCCTCCATTGGCGCCAAAGCAATGTGGACCTTCTGTAGGTGTCTTCCCTGCTTGCAGTTGCAGTTTCTTCTGGTGCGAATGTGCAGAATTCATGAGATCTCATGGATGAAGGTGTGCTTAGTGAATGGAGACAAGCTGTGTCTGTGTACGGCATGACCATCATCCTTTCACCCTTCCATCCTTACTGAACATTGACTGATAACATCTAACTGCCTAGTCCTTTATTTCCAATCTCTCTTCTGGTGAGGTGTGTGGAGGTGAGTGGTCCTTCAACTCAAGAGGTCTCAGGTATCGCCAATTAAATTCTGAGCAGTTAGCCCTCCCTTCCCCCCCCCCCCCCCCGCCTTCTCCGGCTCCCAGGTTTGTTGGAAAAGATACATACCATCATACTGCAAAGGGCAAATAGATATCCTGTAAGAAAGGAACTTTACATGGCGAGGGCATAATCTACATAAGTAGATTTACTGACCTTCAAACTTGCTACTTTCCTTCATTAAGTTGTTAAAGGTGTCTTCATGCTGCAGTCGAACTTTCCGTCTCTCTGAAGCCAGATTGTGTTCTTCCCGATCTTGCTCACTTAGAAGTATGACTGGTTTCAAATGAATCTAGAGAAAGGAAAACATTTATCTTTCATCACCTTGTTATGTTACAAATGCACAATATAAATTCTGCAGAAACAAATGATGTGCTATATGATTCTGTAACTCAAGGAAATCGTATTTATGGGTATTTTCATTAAGTGAATTCTGGATATTTTTTTCTTAGTTTAAAAATTTTAAAGCCAGCATAGGCTTAATTATTTCTTCTTATAATAAGGTAGGTGCTTTGGAAATAATTTTTGTTGATTTTATAATTTGTCAACAGAACTACAAAACTTGAGTTTTTATAAACTATGAAACTGATGAATGAGGAGAGGACTGTGATGTCACACTTCTTCGGAAAAACTAAGACTTCAAAGAGATGGAATACAGATGTTCTAGAGAAAACTGCTTTGTACCAAGAGGTTTTCCAAATTTGGACATTTCATCACAGAAAAACATCTAACAAGCAAACTGAGAAATCAATACATCAGAGTGAAGCTTTGATTGACCTCTAGAAACCTAGGAATATGATGACACAGCACCAAGGGCTGAAGTTCTTCCCCAGACACCCATGTGCCCATCAAGTGTATGAAAGGGCAGGTTGCCTGCTGGCTTATGTCCAGAACACCTCAAGTCTAATCTGACCCTTGGCCCAGGTAAAGATGAAATAAACCAGTGATTCATAATATGAAGCTTAAAGTCCAGAGTTCTCCTGAACTGCTTTGCCTTCTTTGGTGAGAATGCAGACTGATGATCTACTCTGGGTCAGCTGTTTATGTAATCTCATCTTAGTTCTGTGACCAGCAAAATATAAAAACTGCTTAGGAAACTTATACTTTTTATACCCCTGAAATCAAGATATGTTGCATATATTTTGTTAATACTTAATTCACAGACTAAGAACACTACATGTGACTGAAAAGGATCTTGAGAGCAAATGACACCTGGAAGTTGAGCCTCTCTGAAGGGCTATGCCTTTTTATCCCATCCTATCTCCTCTAACTTCAGTAAGCTTGACATTCAGAGTCCAGTGTGCTCTGTCAGGTCTGCCCAGACAGCATGTAGTCTTACTGGAAATCACTTGCCCAGAACTTTTACAGTAACCATCTGTACCTGTTAATCACCTGTCAATCACCTGACTGTGAGTCAGCAAAAGGACCTCAAAATCTGAGGTCACTTCTGCATCCCCTGAGGCCACACCTCTTCATGGCCTTTCCCTATATCTCTCTCCACCATCAGTGGAGCTACAGTTCACTACACCCTACATCCTACACCCTACTTCCGAGTGCAAGCTGGCAGTTTGGTATCCCCAATAAACTCTCTTCTGCCTGAACTGCGTGGTGGTCTCCTTTCAGAAACCCTTACGCTGTGCAGCCTTGCAATGATCTCCCAGTGTAGCTGTTGTACTAAGTCTCTTTAGGCATTGCCCATTTTGCCCTGGGATTTGGACACAATGCAGGCAGTCCTCTTGGTTCAACCCAAATCACAGCCTTTTCATGTCACTCTAAATGATGTGGTACTTTTGAGCCAGATGGTTCCTAACTGGAAAATGAGTTCGTCTAGGAAAAGGAGCTTTAAGATTCAGGTTATCTGAATGGCCACTTACAGCTACCAAAAGGTAGCTGATTTCCCAGCAAAGCTCTCAGGGCCAGTTCTTCAGTCTCGGGAGAAGCATAACTGAGATGTCACAACTGTATGCTTATTCCACGTGTTCTCAAATTCAGAATGAGAAGTCTCAGCTGGAGGGGAAAACAATGGCTATTTGTCCTCCATGAAAGGAAGGGGTTGTCCATGTATACTTGTGTATGCATGTCTAGTATGTGTCTATGTGTCCTGGATGTTTATGTATACTGCTCTCAGATATGGGAACTCTGCATTCTCTCTCATAATTCTCTCATTCTGGAGTTTAAGGATTTTAAGAGATTATAGCAGAACAGATAGGTTGGAGAGGCATATCTCTTTTGAGTAGCATATGTTAGTTGTACAAAGAGGTTTCATTGTGATATACATGCACACAATATATCCTGATTGGATTCACTTTCCCTCATTCCTCCTCCTTCTTAAAACAGCTTCAGAAGGTTTTATTGTTCTGTTCCTACATGTGTTCCTACACAACTATGAAGTACTTAAATCAAATCTACCTTCCTTCTCCCTCTCCATTCTTCCTCCTCTTTCCCACTGTGATCCTCTATGTACCCAACAGAACGTATTTTATATTCCTGTCATCCTTTTAAGCATATATTAATTGTACAAAGGTGATATTTCACACATGTACATATTTTACTTGTCACCTTAATGCCTTCTACTGTTTTCTTTCCTTGTCCTTCTATCCTATTATTCAAAAGTTCTCAGTGATTTCCTTATGCCACCTTCATTCACAAATGCAGGGTATTTAGATGTTATTCACCCTCCATGACTGAATGCTTTAGATTTTCATAAGCATAGGATCTCTGGGATGCTCTGACAAAATATAGACTTCAAGTTCTTTGGCACACTAGCAGTTATAATTCTACAGGCCCAAGTTCTGTCCCAGAAAGCTGCATTTTAGATAATATAATTAACTGATATGAACTTCCATTTTGAAAAGCATCAGTCGGGCAATACAAGTTTGCTTTATGGCATCTTTAATTTGGGACATAGAGTGGGAGAAAGATTCCAGGGTATAAAATCCTGCCTGACCTAAGTGTAGAGCTGTTGGTAAGTGTGGTTCTGTTGGGAACAGGGCAAGCATTGCTATGTCCTAGGAATAAGTTAGATTTGGTCTAAGGAGGAATAATCTCAAGGGTAGATTGAGCATCTATCACTTCCAAGTGGGGCTAAAAGAAATTGATGGGCTCACTCCTGGAGTGAATCTTAGAATTCATCAAATTGAATTGTTATATTTTAAGATGCTTAGCCTATGGTCTTCCATTTATGGGATCCCAATCACAAAACCTCTAACACTACAGAGAACTGGTAGAGATGCAATCTTAGGCAGCCTAAGATGAGCAGATGCAGCCTATTACCAAGCAAGTGGTCAGGCACTACATCAGGTCAAGGGTTTTATTTAATAGTACTTTACCCCAGATGCCTTGGAGCTTTGTGTATATGTGTGTGCATGCATGCGTGTGTGTGTGTGTGTGTGTGTGTGTGTGTGTGTGTGTATTTGGTACTAGGACTTGAACTTTGTACCTGGGCACTGTCCCTTAGCTTGTTATTCAACACTGATGCTCTACCACTTAAGGTTGCTTTCTAGCTTTTCGTTCGTTAATTGGATAAGAGCCTCACAGAGTTTGTTGTCTGAGCTGGCTGTCAGCCTTTATTTTCACCTCTCAGCTTCCTGAATGGCAAGGATTAAAGGGGTAAACCAGTAGTTCTTGGCATCAAGCTTATTTCTAAACTTCAATAACTCAGCAACTTTGCTGTTTTTCCTTCAGGGATAAAAAAAAATGACTGCATCATAATACATAACTGCTTGCTAAATTTCTCAGCTCAATGTACCTCAATTCAAGTTTCAATTATATAATCACAAAAGCACTAAAGCAGTAAGCTCTATTTTTGAGACACTGTTATGACCTTCAGATCATGTAAAACACAAAAGAGTTCCTTTTCCATACATTGTGTACATATTCTGTTCTTGAAAGTCCTCTTCTCAAAGGACCTTACTACTCAATCCTATGATGTTGGAATGATAGCTGTATAGAAAGTGTTTGTGAATAGCAAATCTTGAGAAAGTGAATCTCATGATAAGAATTATTTCTGATGTCACTGTGACTATGTACTTTTCTTACAAGAGATATTTCTTCACATAGAAAACTTACCTTTTCTTCTCCAACTGGTTTGGCTACAAATGTCGAGAAAGCCACACTAATAACTTTCTCAATGCCAGTGAGTATGTCCTGTACTATGACCCTGATACTGATCTGAAAGAAAAGAAAAACAAACAAACTGTCCATCATCCAGATAGCACATTCGATTGCAGCATCTAGAATTCAGTTATGCATTTCCCGGATCTTGTCTTTCAAGTTTTAAAATGAGATCAGCAATTTAAATGATTTTAAAACAACACTGCTCTTCCAATGATGTTCTATAGAACTGGACAAATAACTTTTCTGAACCATAACCATGTTTAACCTTTTGTCTCTGCATTTTAGAACTAACATTGCATAGGCAGAATTATCTCATGTCATGTCAGCTTAGTTTCCTTTTTTTGTTTTTGAGAAAGTAAGAAGGCAGCTGAAATACTGCAATGAGAAATGAGAAAAGCCCTAAGCTGGTCCTCAGGTTTGAATTATGGGTAAACTCAGGAGCTTATCTTTAGAGTATGTCTAATTAGTAGTTTCTGCATGTCTCAGGCAGATAAGGCATTGTACCTTTCTGGAACAACAGGCAACCTCAGGAATCTTAGTTCAGCACCGTGTAATCAATGGGAAAGAATATCAATTTCTACTTCTTCACCAGGTACAGCATGTATGAAAATCTATGAGTCACTTTAAGTCATTTATCTTGAAAATGCAAATTCACACTTGCATGGTAGATTCTAACTAGATGTTGATTGACCAAACTTCAGCTAATTATCTCAAGCCCTCAACCAAATCTTACCCATATAGTTTCCATCTTCAGAAAAATTGGCAAGTGAAATATAAAATATCTAACAACAGTTAGTTATGTAGCAACAGTTTCAAAGAGTTTTTTTTAAAAAGTTTTGAATATTGTCTCCTGTTAGAACAATTGACAGAGTTATTTGTGGTATGCAAATGTCTCTGAGACACATATGTGGGCGGGGGCGGTGGGGAGTAAATTCACTGTGTTATGAGAGAGTAGGAAAGATTAGAATTACATTCCATGAAAACAACTGGAAAACCAAAAGGTAAGAAGCCACTATTTTCACATATAGGAAACATTGGCCCAGGCCTGTGATACTGGGGACCAGGAAACCACACGAGAATACCACAGGTCCCAGATTTCCAGCATGAAGGAAACTCCTATAAGATGCTGGTCAGGGAAGGAAAAACTTATTTACTGAGTGGCAGAGCCAGAAATCAGATCTAAGCAGATGAACCCAAGGTGCAGGCTACCGGAGAGGAGAGATAGAGATAGAATTCCAGAAGTATGCTTTTGGGTTTCTTTGAGTCTTCATGTAGATACCAGTTTTAACATGCATAGGGTGAAAGGTCACAAAGCCAGACCACAAGAGATCCGCCCCTTGCCATTATTTTATTAATATCAACTCGTAAAAAAAAAAGGGGGGGGTCATTTTGACATGCTTACAACATCTTTTAATGAACAGCTACTGGAAAGCTGTGATGTGAACAATTTCAAAACTGGCAGTCTTTTGAGCTCTCTCCCACCAGACCCCATGGAATACACAATACATCATAGAATCCACAGAAGACTCCCACTGAGAAGGAAGACTAAAACATCCCCAACTTAGAAGAGGGACTGACTGCCTTTCATAAAGCAATTAATCGTGGGGAAAATTTCAATAGGTGGCAGAGGGAGGGAGATATAGAAGCAGAGTTTGAACAATAACTAGAACAGTCAGAGAAAGAAAATTCCTATTTTGCCTAGAACCAAGAGAGTACAGTACCCCTCTCCCACATTTGCTTCCCGTGCGTCCCTCTATATAAAAGTAGTGTACTGCATTCATGGAATTTGAGTATCAGGCTTAAATGAGAATACCCGTGAGTCTGATTACAGACTTACAGGTCTTATGAAATTTAGAAGCCTGTTACTTGCAAATACTATTCTAGGACTTCTTCTCTGCCCGCTGTTGTAAGTATGGACTGGCAGGAAGAAGGAAGAAAAGGCTGCTGCTTACCTCCATGCTTGTGCTGAATGCTCTAGTCACTTTCGCTTTGATGGTTATAACTTGTCCAACCCTTGTAAAACAAAAGCCAAAAAAAGACCTCAATAACCCTAACACATTTAATTCCAGATTTAAAGATGTGCTTGAAGACATGCACCGTAAACAGTTCCACTTTAGCATGGGGTATGAAGTTTCTATATGGAAAACTCAGTATAATGATACCAAAACATAGAACTTAAAGACAGGTGCTAATCATTATAAACCACCCTTGGGATGTCCATTGACTCCATTTAGAAAGAAAAGGGCCTTTGCAACGATAGCATACAGAGACACCCAAAGTCTGCAACAGATAATTCTACTTAAAGTTTTCCCCAAAGTTCTGAGTTCAGGGCCCAAGTCACTTCTGATCCCTTCACCTTATAAAGAACCAAGAGCTAGCACTCTTGAATTTTCTCCTTTAACGTCAAAGCTGAGCTTCTTTCTCACTGTCTTCTTTGTTCTTCTGTTTCAATCTCTTAATAGTCCCTATCTCTTTCTTTACAAAGGCTCCATCCATTCCCACCACTCACTACCCTGTCTCTCTCCGCTATCAGCCCTGCTCTGTCAATTCTTTTCTCATTTGACTATAAATCTCTACCCTTATCTGGCTCTTTCAGTCTATGAAAATGGTTAGGGCTTCTCCTTTAAAACAAACAAACAAACAAGCAAACAATACTTTCCCTCAAACCCATTCTGTTTTAAGATTTTTTTACTCTTTTTTTATATGCAGACTTTCTAAACGAATCAGTATTTTTCTAACTTATACATTTGACAACCATGCACTGAGCTCCACCTAGCCCTGACAATGAGCTAAGTATAAGCTTCAGTGATGAACAAGACAAGGTAGCTGACTCCAAGCCTTTGGGATACCAACGTGTAAACGAGAGTTGCCTGATTTGATTGTTGTAGCTGGGAGATGAGTCCCTGGGACACACCATACCATTCTCTCTTCTTTTATATATACTTGAAATTTTATTTATATTGAATTTTTCTACACTATGAGTAGTAAAGCACATAAGCGCTCTCACACTGAAAATGTTTTTCACAAGTTACTATCTCCGCTCAGGTGCATTTGTGTTTACCCATCAACCTAATGATGGAATTCACCATTGCAGAGATACTTTTCATTAAAAAGCTTTCTATGTCTCAAATCATAATGTATTTAAGCAAAGAGTTTCTTCTCAACAAAACCGTTAAAACTATGACTTTACACTTATTATACTGACTAAAAGTAGGCTCTTTAATTATTTTTCTGACAAATTTGGATTGGGTCAAATGTCACACACTTTATATCAAACAAGATCACTGACTCCCAATGATTAAGGTGTCACAAAATCGACATTGCAAACGAGTGGACAAAAACCATGAGAAAGGAATGATAGAGTAAAACGACTTACCTAGCTGTTTCCTCAAACTGAATGTCATCCACAGAGGCAGTGACACAGGAAACTCCAGCATGCTTTTCAGCTTCAAAATTGGTTTAAAAATACATATATATATATATATATATTATATACTATATATATGATAAATTATATGTGATATATACTGTGCTCATAGTTAACCTTTAAAAGTTTATTTTATCATAAAGAAAACAGAATAATGTTCAAGTAGATTTGTTTTAGTTACCCATCCTCTCATTCATTATAGCACTGCTATACTTGCTTTCTCTGGATGATCCACATCTATATGAGTTCCTTTGCTCTATTTCTTATAGCATGGTAATTAGTTGCTGTTTCTTATAGCATGGTAATTAGTTGCTTTAAGTAAATTTTAATTTACACAATATTTTATTGGAATTTTAATACCAATATTAAGAAAATCTGAATAGCCATTTTAACAAGTTGGTGCAGACTTTAAATATTCTGTCAAGTATTACCCTCCTGTTGTTTTATAAATAAAGTGCCAAAGCTTCATCCACTGTCTGATATCGCTAATACCTGAATATGTTTAAATCACTTAACCATTGTAAGCACTGAGCAGTATGGGAGACCTTAAGATCGCCTGCCAAATCAGAAAACAGTTCTCTGGGTATCAGAGAAAGACAAATTGGCACACAGCAAGGATTTAGTCAATAGTCCCAAGTAAGAAAAGTCAAGAAAACATTATAAAGGGGAAATTTTTTAAATACATCCTTTCCCCTGATGAAATTATGCAGAAAAGTTGAAGTTCTAATTTTGCTAGTTGTAAATAAGCGTTCTTCCAAACACACACATGAGAAGAACAGAGTTGCCAGGGAACTAAATATAGCAAACTGTGTGTGAGAGCAATGGGGCAAGAAGGATGGGTTTTCCAACTATAAAGTTCAGTGAAAAGGAAAGAAATGGAGGTAGAAGACTATAAATGCTCAAGGTGAGCTCAATTTAATTCACGTTGTCAAGCCATTTGTCAAATTCTGGCTGATTTCTAGACACTGAACTGAATTAAGCCCATCTTTTCACCAATCTACTCAGTTAAAGATCTGGCCTTAGTTTACGTCCTTTTAGAGCTTGAACTGAGGCACTAAAAGACAACAACTGAACCTTTTCAAATAGATTCTTTAAATCATTAACTAAAGAGTACTTAATAAAATATCCGTTCCTGTTGCTTAACACGAGTGAACAGGATGTCCATATTGTTAAACTATTCTTATTAATACAGTATTACTGTGTATGCCAGTGTGGTTACCCAATTTTAAATTATTTAAGTCAGGTGCTGGTGGCTCATTCCTGTAATTCTAGCTACTCAAGAGGCTGATAACTGAGGTTCTTGGTTCAAAGGCAGCCCAGGCACAACCTCCCTAGCCATAAAAGAAATGCAAATCAAAACAACATTGAGATACCACCTCACCCCAGTTAGAATGGCAAAAATCAAGAACTCTAAAAACAACAGATGCTGGAGGGGATGTGGACAGAAGGGAACCTTACTGCATTGTTGGTGGGAGTGTAAATTTGTTCAACCACTTTGGAAAGTAGTATGGAGGATCCTCAAAAGACTCCACATAGAGCTCCCCTATGACCCAGCAATCCCACTTTTGGGCATTTACCCAAATGTTTACAAACAAGACCACAGTAAAGCTACCAGCACGACTATGTTTATTGCAGCATTATTTACTATAGCTAAGATATGGAACCAACCCAGATGCCCCATTGTGTATATATGTGGTATGTATACACAATGGAATTCTATGCCTCCATCAGAAAGAATGACATTGCCCCATTTGTTAGGAAATGGAAAGACTTGGAAAAAAATTATATTAAGGGAAGTAAGCCAGGTCCAAAGAAACATAGGTCCCATGGTTTCTCTTATTTGCAAGATTCTTATCTCCAATTAACCACCAGAAAACCAGAAGTGGCACCGTGGCTCAAAATGTAACCTAGAGCTGTTACTTATTTCCTGGAGGAACTTAGAAGTGTATTGAGTGAGTAATTTTAACTCAGGAGTGGGATGACTGATAAAAATAGTGAAAACTGTCATTCATTTCTTTAACTAATATTGATGGAACATCTATGTTGTGCTAGCAACTCTATAAGATGCTAGAAAATAGAAATCAACCATAATCCCTCTGTTCATGGAGACCAGTTGAAGAACTAAAGATTACTTTAATGGATGTATAATTACAAAGTAAGTTCAGTGCTCTGAAGAAAACATGGGTTTTATGAGGACCTATAACTAAGGAACTTGCCAAACTTGGAAGTTAGGAAAAGCTTTCTGTGGAGAAATAACTTGGGCTGAGATCCAAGGGGTGAGTTTGAGTGAGTAGACACAGAGGGACAGTGAAGAGATCATGCTCAGCAGAGATCAGTGACCAGGTCCCATGAAGGCCTCTGGTATTAAAATGCATGGAGGTGGGGCTGGGAAGGTGGCTCAGTGGTAGAGAGCTTGCCTTGCATGCATGAGGCCCTGGGTTCAATTCCCCATCACCACATAAGCAAAAAGAAAAAAGCTGGAAGTGGCGCTGTGGTTCAAGTGGTAGAGCGCTAGCCTTGAGCTGAAGAACTGAGGGACAGCGCCCAGGCCCAGAGTTCAGACCCCACGACCAGACCCAAAAAATTTAAAAAAAAAATAAAATGCATGGAGGGATGCGGGAGGAGCAGGAAGAGCATGAAGAGGAGGAGGAGGGAGAAAATTGAGTGTGGTAGTGTACACCTATAACCCAAACAATGGGAAGGCAGAAGCTGGAGGATTATAATTTTGAAGCTGACATGGCCTTTGTAAGGAATCCTTGCCTCAAAATGAACAAAACCAAAACAAAACATGCATGAGGTTATGAAGCTCTTGGCTGACAGTCTTAGAAGCATTATTATTAAAGATATCATCTACTGTCTTCTGTTACACCCTGTTTCTAATGTGGTCAGTATTCATTTTGGTTACTGTTCTCCCACACAGAGTAATCTGTTTTTCTCTGGCTGCTTTCAATTTTCTCTTCACCACAGTTTGATTACAATAATGCCTAAGTGAGGAGATTTTTGTACAGCTTTTGCTTAGTACTTTATGGTCTTAAATTCTATAGTTACATATATCTATAGTTACATATCTTTCACCATATTTTTCCAAATGTAGGTTAGCTCTTTCCCTTTTTGTTTTCTCAATGGATGCAAAAGTATTGTTTTATTTTAGTTATTTTCCCACAAATGTCTGAATGATACTTAAAGTCTACTTTCCTTTCCTTCTTGTAGACTGAACCCAAGCCTTACACTAGGCAAGCACTTTATCTTTGAGCCAAATCATTAGCCTACTCTGTTTGTTAATTTTTTTTCTGTCTTTAAAACTAGATAATTGCTACTGATTTCTCCTCATACCTGTTCTTTTCTCCACCATCTTCATTCCACAATTGTGCCTATACAATGCATTTTAAATTTCCAGATATTCAATTTTTCAGTTATTGAGTTCTCAATTGGTTCTCTTAAAAGTACTTTCTGATTATCTTCTGAGGTTTACTACCTTTTCTTTCCCTATGATCATATTTTCTATTATATCTTTGCGCATAATCGCTACTTAAAATCCTTGAAAGTCAGTCTCAAAGTCCACTAGGATTAGTCAGAAATGGCTGTCTTTTAAGAATAAGCCATCCTTCCTTGTTTCTTGGCATGTCAAGTAATTTTGGATTGTATTCTCGTCACTGTGATTTGATTTACACTTTGCAGAAAATATAGGATTTGACATGTTGCTTTTTTCTAAGCAGGTAATTATCTTGACTACATCCAAAGTAATAATCACCCTAGAGATGGGCCTAATTCTTTTCAGATGTTTTCACCTTAGTTGAGAGGTTTGGAGACTGTCTTATGCATGTATTATTTAAATTTTACCATAGATCTGGTCAAAGATCGTGGATCATAGATTTTATGGTTCTGCCGGTCTAGCTCCCTTTTCTAGACTTTTCTTTTTTATATTCAAACATTTTTCTCAAATTCTGCTCATTAGTTCTGCAAAATAGCAAAGCTATGTGTTTCTCACTAGAAATTTGAGTTTTCCTTTGTGCTTACAAGTCACTAAACAAAGACAACAAAACACACATGAATCTCACAAAGATAAATAGAAATAAAACCCAAGAAAAAAAATCAGCCAGTACTTCCTCAAAGCATTAACTTTTACATCTTCCAAGCCAAATTTTGTTCACTTACACGTTGCATTAAATCATCTTTATTTAATATTTTGTCCAGAGTTAATAATTTGTATCCATGGGATATTTTATTCTGATGAAGTACTTTACCAGACTGGAGGAAGCACACTTTAACATTTTGGTACAGAAAACAATGGAAAAAGATGAACAAAACATGTGACACAGTCAGTGAGCATCTTCAAATGGCACTGTAGATGGCAGTGTGGGAGACAAGAATGAATTGAGAAGACCAGTTTAAAAGCCAGTAATGAAACGACATTGAGATACCACCTCACTCCAGTTAGAATGGCTAAAATCAAGAACTCTAAAAACAACAGATGCTGGAGGGGATGTGGACAGAAGGGAACCTTACTGCATTGTTGGTGGGAGTGTAAACTTGTTCAACCACTTTGGAAAGTAGTATGGAGGTTCCTCAAAAGACTCCACATAGAGCTCCCCTATGACCCAGCAATCCCACTTTTGGGCATTTACCCAAATGTTTACAAATAAGACCACACTAAAGCTACCAGCACGACTATGTTTATTGCAGCACTATTTACTATAGCTAAGATATGGAACCAACCCAGATGCCCCTCAGTAGATGAATGGATCAAGAAAATGTGGTATATATACACAATGGAATTCTATGCCTCCATCAGAAAGAATGACATTCCCCATTTGTTAGGAAATGGAAAGACTTGGAAAAAAATTATATTAAGGGAAGTAAGCCAGGCCCAAAGAAACATAGGTCCCATAGTTTCCCTTATTTGCAATATCTAGTATATGTCTGAGTCAAGCAGAAAAGGTCAGATAAGGTGATGTTAGGGAAATGAACCCTAAGATATATATTCAAATGTTTTTTTTTCTTTCATGCGATTGTTTCTAACACATTTATAAGATGATTTCTTTGTTGTTTTGTATGTCCCTCCCCCACAGTATAACCTCTGCTTTCACTGTATTTGATGGCGATATAATTTGTGGAAGGCAAGGGGAAAAACAAATCTTTTAAAGAGGGATACAAGTGGACCCATTGCAACAATGAGATGTACAAGTTGTTATGTCGAAAAACGAACTTTACAACTTTGGTGTGGGAAGAGGGGGGGAGTAGCGGGGAGGATTGGGTGGGGGGACGGGGGCGGGGGGGGGGGGAGGAGGATGGGAAGGGGTGGAAAGGGGAAACAAAGGAGGAGGCTACAATGCTTGATAAGAAATGTACTCATTATCTTGCCCATGTAATTGTATCCCCTCTGAACAGTATTTTCACAATAAAAAATAAATTTTTTTTAAAAAAGCCAGTAATGAAATTCACAAGGTACAATTGTAGGAGCTGTAAGGAGATGGTAACGGTGAGGTGGAGCAAAGGAGCTGGGTTTACATTCAAATGACTTCTGAGTCATCTTACTTCAGGAAATAATATTGATGGGTAGGACTGAGTTTATGAATCCAATATATGGAAGAGGAAGCAAGGTAGACAGGTAAACACAATGACTCCTAGATTGTTTTTTCTCTTTTTTCTTGTTCTTTTCTTTTTCTTTCTTTCTTTTTTCTTTTCTTTTTTTGCAGTATTGGGCTTGAATTCAAGACCTCATGCTTTCTAGGAAGATACTCTACTACTGGGTCATACCTCATATTCTTTTTTACACTGACTAATTTTAGGTATATTCTCCCTTCCTGCCTGGGCATCACCTTGACTGAAATCTTCCTATTTTTGCTTCCTATCCTGCTCGAATGAGGAGCATGCCACAATGTGCCCAGCTTCTTCCATTCAGATCGAGTCTCATGAACTTTTCTTCTAAGGCTGGCCTCAACTGTGATCATTCCAGACCTTCCATATATCTGGAGGACATATGTGCATCATTGGGCCCAGCTGTTGGTTGAGATTGGGGTGAAGAGTCTTGAAAATGTTTTGTTCAGACTGGCCTTGAACTCTGATCCTCCCCACGTCAGTCTTCAAGTAGCTCATATTATACAAACATGAGCCAGGCAGACTGCTAGAGTTTTGACTTGTACCATTATATGAATCAGTTCTATTTCTGAGAGTGAGTTAACATATAACACAGAGAAGAGAATGTCGGTTTGAGACAATTCAAAGGAAGAAATGGACACGGGGATGAAGAATGATTCAGTAATAGCTGCAGGTTTGTGCCTTGAAGGAAGGGAAGAATAAAGGTCTGCTGAAAGGATGTTTAATGTCAACGTGATGGTGGTGATGTTTAATTTTTCTTTAAACATTATAAAGATATTTTGGAATTTGTGAGTTTCTGGAGACACCGATGCCTTGGGAGCCATCACTGTGATCAAAAGTGTTAGAAAATAAGAATTATGCTTGAGACAATACTGGGGAAACCTGCATCTGTATTATTCTTCAGATTCAGCTGCTTTGTGGCTACACAATGTCATTGATGCCTCTTCCTCCATAGAGTATTCTCCCTGGGCATTAGCCAAATGTCCAAACCAATTCTAGCAACTCTATCTCAAACCAATCCTATAGAGTTATTTTTTACATTACCATTAATTGAAGTACAGAGAAATTGATTGTCCACTGAATATATTTATGATACCTTTTCTTAAAACATGATCACTGAAACTTTTGCAATAACCATGAGAGAGCAATTACTTCGTCATCACAGGACAGAAAATGAACTTGAAGAACTACTATTGCCACATCATAGATTCAGTTCCCTTGGAAAGACACTCACTATTAGCAGCTTCCATGATTTCTACACTGTTTCTTTTCTTACATAATTTCTTACATAATTTCATATTCATGCTTCCCTTATTATGTGATTATAACTAAATTTGAGTCTTGCTAAAATGTTAAGACAGAAACCAAATAGATTAGCAAGCAGAAACTAACAAACTGGCCTCAAATATCCAACTGGACTTCTCTGGTAGTTAAGACGCAGAAAATTAGAAGCTCTATTAACACTTGCAGAGAATTCAGGGATCCATAATCATTTAAACTTTAATTTGTGGTCTTTCAGATAAGGAAAAGTTAAATTCATGCTGTCTAATGCCTCTTCTAACTCTAATATTTATGTATGAATATTTGTATATATTTATGTATGTATGTATTGTTGGTCTTAGGGCTTGAATTCAGGGCCTAGAACTCAGGTCCCTGAGCTTTTATTTTCAAGGCTAGCCCTCTGCCACTTTGTGCCAGAGCTCCACTTCAAGCTTTCTGGTGCTTAATTGGAGATGAGTCTCACACACACTTTCTTGCCCACTTTCCTCAGCCTCTTGAGTAGGTGGTATAGCAAGTGTGAGCCTAATATTTCATTTTAACACACGTTTTTATACAAGATGTACAGTTACTAAGTCTACTAAATGTCATATGAAAGTCTGGCTTCCTCTTGGAAGTGTAATTCCAAGTTGTAGCTCCATCCATCCATCCAACCATGCACCCATTCATGTCCTCCATCCACCCGTTCATCTATTCATCTACCTATTCAGATGATCAGGAGGCTTTATTTTGCACTCAGTAGGCAGTGGAGCTTGGCATGCAGCTTAGCTTAGCATGCAGAAAACACAGAGGTGAACAGATAAGAATATGGAATAGTTACAGGTTGTTCTAAGTGGTATGCAGGAAGTTGGAAAGGTCATTGCACTGGAAGGCCAGTAAAGAAAATTCTCTGGGGAAATGCTGAGATGCAATATGTTCTAAAGACAAAGAGAAGAGCATATGTGAAGGTCCTGAGACCTCTGTCTGGAGATGGGCTGGACACAGTAGGAACTATTAGAAGGCAAGGATGGTTGGGGCATAGGAGGTGCTACAAGCCGTGCCTGTGGCTTAGCCTCTAGCATGTTTACTTGGGAACTTCAATGCTGTCCCCTGTTAGAGTACCCTAGAATTTACCACTAACTTCACTTTCTAAAGTCCTAAACTGGACTCAGGCTCATCTCATATTTCCCTTCAGAGATTGTGAGTTTCCCATGCCAGCTGACATCTGGGAAAAACGATGAAGGATTTAGGTTTCAACTCCATGGATGATGAGAAGATAGTGAGATGTTCTGTCAGGGACAGTGTGATATGGTTTGTGAATTAAAAGTTTGCTCTGACCTGTGTGTGGAAACAGACTCCAGGGAGTTAAGAGAAGAAGGAAAAAAAAAAGGTCTGTGGAAGTGGGGTGGAGGTGGGGCATCTATTTGAGAGATTTTACTGATCTAGAGGCGGGAAAATTAGCACAGGTACAAGTGAGCCATTTCACAAAAGCACTGACCCACCCAGACTTTCAGTTAGCAAAACATCGGCATTACAACTTGTTGTTTTCAAAAGCAGACCCTCTGTCTCTAGACAGAGTCAATTTCTCAGTGTTATATGAAAGAGATCTTGGGGTCAAAACTATTTTTGTAGTAATTCTAAGGAGTTGCCTTTGCCTGTTTGAGTGGCAATAACGAAATACCATAGACTGAGTGGCTTCAGCAATAGAACGTTACTTCTCACAGTTTTGAAGGATGTAAAGTCCAAGTCTGCCAATCTAGACTCTGAGGGGAGCTTTCTTCCTGGCTCTCACAGGCAGCTGCCTTTTTGCTGTGTTTTCCCACGCCCAAGACCCAGCTATTGCTTCTAAGCCCCAAGCACACCAATCCTATGGCATTAGATCTGCACCCTTGTGGCCTCTTGACCTTAATTCTTTACTCTAATTTGAGCCAGGCTACAGGGTGAGAGCTTTCCCATACGGATTTGCAGGAAGATATGGAAACTATTCAGCTAGTTGGATTCCCTTTCTCTCCCAAGAATATAGTGGTGTGTTAGCAGCTGAATACAACAGGAAATCTGAGAAATGGGCAAGCTACTAAAACAAACAATAAAACAGTTTACAGAAGTGTAAATATACATACCGCCCTTTACCTACACTTCGGTTACTGTTGAAATCTTTTTATTTTTTTCAGTAAAACTATGTGAACATATAACATATAGGTTCATCTTCAAAGAATGACATCCTTACAACTCTGACTGTGGTAGACGAAGTGGCCACGTGAGCAAAATCTCTCTGGGGTTCTCATTAACTTCCTGGGAAGTGGGGTGGGGTTCCTAAGACCCAAAGGTGAGCGAACTACTGGTGTGGGTCATTGTGGGGTGCGTGACCTTAGCCATCACAGTCTACCTGCCTTAAAGCTCTGGGAATGCAAGCCCTCCCTCCCTTCTCCCGCGCTCCTGCGCCCCACAATCCACAACCCCACTGGCTAGCCACAGGGCATCTCCAACTCGGGGCGGGGGGGGGGACACATCTGTCATTCCGATCTCTCCCACCCCATCTTCCCCAGCCTCCCCCACCATCTCGCCTCTCCGCCCCCCCCCCCCTGCCCCCAGCGCTTCCCACAGCGCCGCCGCCCGCCGCACGCCTACCCGCCAGGCAGGCGGTGGTGTCGATCCACTTGAGCAGCTGCCCCGCGCTCAGCTCGCCGCGGGCGTTGGCGTGCGCCGGCTGGATGGCCTGGCTCATGTGCACCTCGCCGGGCGTCCCGGGCCGCTCCATGTCCAGACTCAGACAGCAGAGCTCCGGGGACAGGGCGCCTGGCCAGGTGCAATTCACCGCAGGCCCGCCCCGCTCCCCCCCCCCGTCCCTCCGCCCCCCTTCCTCCTCCCCCAGCTCCAAAGGGCACCGCGCGGCCGGGCCGCGAACCCCCCGCCGCGCCATCCCCCGGGTGCCAACCGAGGACGACGGCGGCGGCGAGGACGCTGGCAGGTGCCGCGCATCCGAAGAACTTGACGCGCACAAGGGCACTACGGAGGAAGAGCGCCCTTCAGACAGTGTGCAGCACTCGCCTTAGAACCTGGTTTGAGAGTGCTTGACTCGGCTGTGGGTTGATTGGTTGGAAGTTGATTTTGTTTTCTTTTTCTGGCTGTTGCCTCCAGACAAAGCTGGCACGAACAGCAGAAACCCCGGGTAATTCATCTATCTCTAAGAGAGGGAAAATGGAGACAAGAATGCAAAGTATATCCTACACAACTAAGGAGAGTGAGGGGCAGAGGGGGGGGCAGGGAAGGGATGGGGGGGATGTTGAAAGGGCTGACACTGATCAAGATATACTGCATTCATACCCAGCGTCATCAAGTGGCAATTCCTTCGTACAACTACTTAACGAGAATAATCATAACGAATATGTAAGGGGAAAACAAACAACAAACACCTAGTTCAAACTCCACCATCTGGTTCTTAGGCTACTCTAATGGCTCCAAAGATCATTGTGTTACGAAACTGCTCCACCACAAGCAGTTATGAAGGGGACGGAGGCAGATATGAGTAGGTGTATATCCCAGTTACAAGGCTTTAGCTAGAGAATTAAAGATTAGAAGCTGTCACTTTGTTACCAATAGTCTCTACAGGTCTCAAGAAATGCTTTTCAAAACCCAGAACTCAGCTGCAACAACTGTTAAAATTGGTCTGTTACAAAGCAGTTTTACTAGAGAAGCAGCTACATCAGAAATGGATACCTGTAGCCCTGCGCTGGTGGCTCACGCCTGCAATCTTAGCTACTCAGGAAACTGAGATCTGAGGATCATGGTTCAAAGCCAGCTCAGGCAGGAAAGTCCGTGAAACTCTTATCTCTAATAAACCACCAGAAAACTGGAAGTGGTACTGTGGCTCAAGTGGTAGAGTGCTAGCCTTGAGCTGAAGAGCTGAGGAACAGTGCCCAGGCCGAGTTCAAGCCCCATGACTGACCAAAAAAAAAAAAGGATACCTGTACCCCATGTGGTTAAGGGAGCAAGACCATTTGGCTGGCA
Organism: Dipodomys spectabilis; assembly: GCF_019054845.1. Lineage (NCBI taxonomy): Eukaryota > Metazoa > Chordata > Mammalia > Rodentia > Heteromyidae > Dipodomys > Dipodomys spectabilis. Next base: position 20,829,389 of record NW_024870817.1, on the reverse strand, counting down.
CCTGAGTTCCTACCTATCTGAATGAACTGGGACACACACACACACACACACACACACACACACACACACACACACAAGATATTTGATACTTATGTATCTTTGGCTTGTCAGGCCCAGCATGGAGACTGCAGAATTCTGGTAATTTTGCTTCTCCCTTAAAATATTTGTTTTTATGAGAGGAAAGAAGAAAACATCGACTTGATATTTTTTCAGGATTCTCTGTGGATAGGTTTCCAGTCTATATACACATAAATAAAAAATGTTTCCTATATTGATGAATGATCACAATTTAGGAATTAGTAGATGGGATGATTGTCCAGCTTGTGTTACTTCAACTGTATGGGATGCATTTATCACTGTGGGGTTTGACCATCTGACATGCTTTGGAAGAGGAAAGTGTGGAAGACATTGGGAAGGGGACATCTACACTGCCATCAGAGATTCTGCACCCAACCAGAAGCACAGCCCAAACTTGCAGCTCTACTGCCTGCAGCAGAGCAACCTGTCATATATGAAGACATGAGTGGGATGTAAGTACTGTTGTATTCCATTTTGGTGTTGGGACTTGTTTCTTATGCAGCAATAAGCTGAAGGTTACATGAATGAATTTTATTTATTTATTTATTGAAAGTGTATTTTACTTTGGATAAAAACTGGTGGCTAAAATGATTATATTTATGGGCCAAAGATCTAAATGTACAAATGGATACTCTGAAAGTATTAGAAGAACAGGTTGTAATCTCCCTGAGAAACAGTCATGAGTAAAACTTTTCTGAATAGAACTTCATTACCTCAGAAAGTAAGAGTGAAAATGACCTATGAAATTGTATCAAATTAAAACACTTCTACACAGTGAAGGGAACAATTGCCAACGTCAAGAGAAAACCTACAGAATGGGAGAAAATCCTTGCCTGCTATTCTTGGATAAAGTGTTAATATTCAGAATATGTAAAGACCTCTAAAAATTAAACACCAGGGCCTGGGAAGGTGGCTCAGTGGTAGAGCGCTTGCCTTGCATGCCTGAGGCCCTGGGTTCAATTCCTCAGCACCACATAAGCAAAAAGAAAAAAGCCGAAAGTGGTGCTGTGGCTCAAGTGGTAGAGCATTAGCCTTGAGCTGAAGAGCTGAGGGACAGCGCCCAGGCCCAGAGTTCAGGCCCCACAACCGGACCCCCCCAAAAAATTAAACACCAAAACCACGAATTACTTCATTAATAAACGAACAAGTGAATTGAAAAGACAGTTCTCAAAAAAAGTACTTACTAATGGCCAATAAATATGTGAAGAAATGTCCAACATTCTTAGTCATGAAGGAATTGCTAAAGACTTAATGTCACCCCAGTCAGTATGACAGTCATCAAGAGAATAAATAACCAGTGCTGGGGAAATGCAGGGATAGCGGTGGTGGGGAGCAGAGGACCTCTAAAGTCCTGTTAATGGAAATGTAAATTAGTGCAGCCACTCTGGAACTCAGTATAGAGGTTTCTCAAACACTAAAGCTAAAACAATCATATGATCCTGCTATTCCACTCTGTGTGCATCTGAGAGAATGAAAGCCAACTTAACATAGATAGATCTGCATCTATCTATTATATATACATACATAATATACATATGCACATATGAAAAGTAGATATATAATGACACATTAGGGGTTTTTTCAGTCATACAAATTAAATTATATTGTTTGCAGGAAAAATGAATAGAACTGGATATCATCATGTTGAGCAAATAATCCAGACTCAGAAAGACAAATATCACGTTTTCTCTCATATGTGAAATCTAGACTTGAAAAAAAAAAAAAAAGATCAGGCATCAGTGGCTCACACCTGTGATCCTGGCCAATCAGGAGGCTAAGATATAGAAGACCATGTTTGAAGACAGTTCAGGCAAAGAAGTAAACAAGACTCTCTCTCCAAAATAACTATTAAAAAATCAGGAGGAGGGCATGCTCCAAGGGGTAGAGTGCCACCAAGCCATGCAAGCTAGCCAAGCACAAGACCCTGAGCTCTAACTTCAGTACTGTCAGAAAAGAATATGGCATGAGTATAAAGTGAGGGGACTGTTTGAGGAAGAGGGGGGTGGAAAAGGATGAAGTGGGGGTGTCCAAAGAACTTTACATGAATGTGTGAAGCAGAACAATGAGACCCATCAAAGTTATTTTGGAAGGGGTGGGGGATAAGAAAGAGTAATGAGGTGAATTTGATCAAACCACACTATATCTGTATAGAAACCTTACAGTGAAACTTCTTTGTACAATTAATATACATTAATAAAAATAAAACAGTAATGTTTAATTGCATGTATACACTTAGGCTTATTTTCTTTGAATACTAGAAATTTCAAAACACTTTAGCCATTAGTGTAAGATGATGGCTTTCCAAAGTGGGTGTCTGAAAGGGGGCAGCATGTGTCTGTATATGTCAGTCTGCAGACACTTGATCAAAAAGCAGACATAGCGTAGAAACGCATGATTATGTTTTCTTACTTTTATTATCTCCTGTTTGGATGCCTTTTGATTATGGTTGTGTCTCTTTTGTTGGCTTCACACTGATTTTGATTTTAATAGCCTGTTCCTGAAACTACTCTTCTTGGATCTTTCTGAATGGTCCCTTTCACAATGAAAATGTCATCTGCATGTGTGAACATTCGCAGTCTCCATTTCTCTGTGATGTCAAGGATTTTTGCTATTATGCTTCAAGAAAAGGCGGGCATTTTCCATTTGTGTCCAAAACATCTTTTGAAAGTAAGCAGAATGCAAAGTCAGCCTGATTTTTTAAAGATCATGTGCACAGGAAAACTTCTTTAGAAGAAGGCCAAAAATTCCATAACCATGAGAATAATGAGAAAACACATGCACTCTATGTCCATTTTCTCTCTGATGTCAAGGTTTATTTTGCCATTATAGTCAAAGAAAAAGCCTGCCTTTTCCATTTGTGTCCAAGACATCTTTTGAAGATGAACAGCTTATGAAACCAACCCGATTTCAAAGATCATGCACACGGGAAAACTTATCAAGATTGCCCAAAGTTTCATAATCATGGGAATAATAAAAACTCTTTAGAACAAGCAAGCGGGAAGCAAGTGGAGCTATTTTCTTCCCTCACTCTGATAATGAAAAGTGCAGAGTCTGCCTTGGCTCCTGTTCTATGGTAGTGGTCGAGCTTTGTGGAATAAGACTAAGAAGCACCAAGTTCAAAAGAGAGACTGCCAAAAGAATGCTTCCCCTAGAAGCCCTTATTGCTGTCAAGAATTTGACAGCTCTCTCAGGAGAAGCTTTATCTTGCAGGACAGGATTACACTGTGTTTGGGCTGGGACCTGTAGTAGTGAGTGCCAAGTCCTGGTAGACAGGCCCAGGGTGCCTTGCACACCCCTTGCCTCAAACACAAGGCAGTTGGGAGACATTTTATGGTGTGAGACAAATTCCAGGTACAGGATTGGGTGGTTCTAAGTATTTCCTGCTGAGATTGGCATCTTCACCTTTGGTTGAGGTTATGAAAGTTGCCAGCTCAATGTGCTTAAATTTAAATGCAAGTTTCTTCTGATGGGGTTCAAAGTTTATAGATTTCTTTCTCTCTTTTTTCTCTTTCTCTTCTTTTTTTCTATCTTTCTCTTCTTTCTTTCCTTTCTTTCTTTCTTTTCTTTCTTTCTTTCTTCCTTTCTTTTTTCTCTCTTTCTTTCTCCTTCCTTCCTTCCTTCCTTCTTTCTTTCTTTCTTTTTTCTTTCTTTCTTTCATCTATCTATCTTTCTTTGTTTTTTGTTGGCAGTGGGGCTTGAACTCTGGGCCTGGGCACTTTCCCTGAGCTCTTCAGCTCAGCTCAAGGATAGCGCTCTACCACTTGAGCCACAGTACCACTTCCGGCTTTTTCTGTATATGTGGTGCTGAGAAATTGAACCCAGGGCCTCATGCATGGAAGGCAAGCTCTCTACCATGAGACAGCTTCCTAGCCCATAAATACAGATTTCTGAATGGGTTTTCTTACATTTGGCCTGATGATGTCTCCTGCTCTTCTTTAGCCTCTGGCTCTATTCAAGGGGCCACAATGACTTTGGAGCCTGTGGATCTTCTCTCTGTTTGCACTACTACTCCATTTAGCGCCTGGATTTCAAGCTGACCTTCTTCGTGTCAGTCTCAGCACATCCAGAGACACCTTTATTTTGTTTGAACGAAAGCCATGTGCGGAGGTCAGGCTTCTCACCTCCCCCCACTTGTCTTGCCCAGGTTCACAGCAGGCCCTTGACTGCTGCTCAGGGAGACCATGGCCACCCTGCTGCCTGTCAGTGCCAAGGTGCTAGAGCACATTGGCCACCTTCAAGTACTGAGCATTATTCTTTTTGTAAATTACTGATGTCCATTTCCTAATGGAAATTGAGTTGGTCTTGAGACTTGAACTCAGGTTTTGGGCACTGTCCCTGAGCTTTTCTTGCTCAAGACTAGCACTCTACCACTTAAACCACAGCACCATTTCCAGCCTTTTGGTAGTCTATTGGAGATAAGAGTCTCACAGACTTTTCTATCCAAGCTGGCTTTGAACCATGATCTTCATATCTCAACTTCCTGAGTAGCTAGGATTACAGGTGTGCACAGTAATTGGCTTTCTTTCCTAATATTAAAAAAATGTGTTTATGCTTTTGAGAGATATTGGTTCTGTAGTTTTTCTCTCTCTCACTCCTTCTATTTCTCATATTTTATTTTTTATTTAGAATTTCTCTTATATGGTTTTGGTGTCAGGTTCATGCAATGAATCAAAAAGTGTCTCCTCTACATTCTGGAAGTGATTATGTCCATTTGTTCTTTAAACGTTTGGTAGAATTCTCCTTGGAGATTTCCTGTTTGAGATTTTTTTTTCCTTTTTACATTGTAAATTGACAGCAGAAGATCCAAAATCTAGTTCCTGTGGGGTAGACGTAGTTGGTTCTAGTTTTGTTCTACTTCATCTCAAGGTGCTTTGCCTCAGGCAGAGTGGAGCTTAAATCTCATCTACCATTCAGGTGCACTGGGCCTAAACAGTTGTCCCGTGATGCCCTTCTGCTTTTCCTGGATCAGCCATCATGTTTCTTTTCTCAACTGTTTTTCAAGATTCTCCAGCTCATTTCACCCTTATTGGGTCAGAAGCTCTGGAGAAGAGAACCACCACCTGATTTATGAACTTCCCACTCTCACATGAGTGTTGCACATGAATGCTTAAGTAACACTGTTGTAGGACATCTTTTGTCGAAAGGATAAAGGCTACCTGGCAGTCTCTCACAAGAATGCCATTATTGTTCAGTGAAGGAATTAACCATGTGGGAGTAGGGACTTAGCTTGATTAGTGTTAACTTTAAGTGTGTTACTTAATTGATTTGTGCTACATTAGCTTTTCTTTTTACTAATGGGCATGCTTTCCCTACTTCATAAGATTGCACTTAGGTCACGAAAGTTATTGTCAAATGTAAATATACATGATTCACCATATTTATTTTTGAGAGTTATTTCTCATATTACCTTGTCAATCACGTTCTCTTCACAGAGGTAATAACTCAAGTCCAGAGAATTAACACTGAGAACATGTCACACATCCCTATGAAGTAACAAATTATTTGAACCCCAGCCTGTAGCTGAGGAAATTCAGACAACTAAGCTTAGACTACACACTTAGGGAATAGAGAATCAGAGTCTGACTTTGCTCCGCTGGATAGTCAAGTTGCAGAATGAGGTCTGCAAGAAACCAATGGCAAATGGGTGAGATGGGATGGTATCCAGACCTGCCTGGCTCCACACACCATGCTGCTGCTTTACTCCAATCTGTCCACTTAATGCATTCATTCACTCAACCCATGCCTGTTTATTGTCCACCTACTTTGTCCAGTTGGATTGAAAGTCTAGACAAAGTAGACAGAAAGTGTTAAAAAGTATAAATTATTCTTTTGTACTCGAAGCAGAATGATATACGTATGGAAACTGGCTGACAGCTATATGCAGCCATCAAAATTACATCCTGGTTTTGATTGTCCACTAGATGTAAGATCATTCGATGCACGTGTGCCCGCATATGTGTGTGTATTTAAACAATCACAAACTTAACAGAAAATTTGAAAGTAGTATACAAAGGTCATTTTCTCTGAAGTACTTGAAAGTAAGTTACCAACCAGATGATCCATTACTCCCAAATTGTGACTTTCCTATAAATAAATCATTCTAATTAAACTGCAATCCATGTCAATGTTACTACAAAGTTAATGTTACTACATTATTACCATCTCATTCTCCATACCTATTTATGTTTCAACAATTGTTCCTAGCACTGCCCTGTGCTGCATTCAGTTGTTGTATGTCTTTACTTACCCTCGGTCTAGAACAATTCTCAGGTTTACTTTTTGAGTTTCGTGACCGTGACCCTTTTAAAGGTTACAGCTGGTAAGTTTGTAAAATCACCCGCTGTTTAGGTCTGTCTAATATTTCCTCATAACCCTATTGAGCTTATACATTCTTTGTCAGGTATATTTAGAAATTATGATTTTTCTTTCTTACAGCATCTTATTAATGGTGTTTCCAAATTCCAACCTGTTCCATTATTAATGGTCTTCATTGGGTTGCTTGATTAAGATGATATCTGCCAGGCTTTTCTCCTGTTAATGTTCCCTTTGTTAAAAATAAAAAACATTTTGTGTGAGGATGCCTTGAAACTATGTAACAATTTCATTCCTTATTAGAGTTTTAAAGTTATTTGTTAGCTTATTTATATAGATATGGACTCATAGGTTCCTTTTGATTTCATAGATACACTGTGCTTGAGTCATTGTTTATTTTGATGCTCTATTGTCCTGGATTGACCTAGAGGAAGCCCCTTCAAGATGACTTCTGGTCCCTTTGACAGGCATCCATTATTCTTTAAGCAACTGCTTATTATTCAGGATAATATATCTAGGGCCACCTGGTCATTTTCCTCCCTAGTCTTAGAATCTAACCTTTCTTCAAAAAGCCCTGGTAACTTCTAGTAGATAACAGTATTTGAAGCCAAGGGTTTTTTTTTTTACAATGCAAGGGTTTACAATGCATTTTATAATGCAAAGGTTTACAATGCGTTTACAATGCAAGGGTTATTGTTCCCAGGCCCTCATTGGCTAGAGCTGGGATGTGGGTGCATTTATCTGTAACATGCTAAATAATGATTCTCAAAAAACACTTGCATATATTCATTCCCTTAACATTTCACTATTACTTTCTATGGAAAAGCATGAGCCTGAGTGTGTGAGAATGGTCACTTCCCTTGGGTGACCTGGGCGCGCCCTACATAGTCATATGTAGCCTGGAAGCTCAGACACTTGGGGAGAACACACAGAGAAATGAGGAGGCTGAGGGGGCGTTGTGTATACAAAGGCGGAGACTGGAACGGAACTGTGCTAGGACGAGGAGGAGGAGGGGGGGAAGGGGGAGGGGGAGGAGGGGGAGGAGGGGAGGGGGAGGGGGAGGAGGGGGAGGAAGAGGAGGGGGAGGGGGGGAGGGGGAGGAGGAGGAGGGGGAGGGGGGAGGGGGAGGAGGAGGGGGGGGAGGGGGAGGAGGAGGAGGTGGAGGGGGGGGAGGGGGAGGAGGAGGAGGGGGAGGGGGAGGAGGAGAAGGAGGAGGCTTAGAAAGGAGCATGACTGTGCCCATACCTTGATTTTGGACTTTGCCAGAGCCTTAAATAAATCTTCATTGTTTAAGCCACCTAGATTCGTTAATGTGTTCCAGTAGCCTTAGGAAATGAATCCACTAGTTAATTCTGATACAGGGGATTTGGACCCTGGGGATTTCTGCTGATTGAACCACAGGTCTCAACGTGGTTTCTGCCTCCCCGCGCATCGACTTCTGTTTTCTGACACTAAGACAACTGGCTTCCATAATGATTTGTACATGGGTTTATATGATCCTTGTCACTGAGGGGATGTCTTCCCAACTCTACTCAGGGGATTTTTCTTCCTCTGGTCCTCCCAGCCCCCCTCCCTCCCCACCTAACAGTTTTATCCCTATATGTGTCTGGTAGAGAAGCGTAGGAGTACAGGAAGAAGGCGGATCATGGTCTCGTGCCACCTTCCTGCTGTCATGAAGCCCTTCCTTGTCTTTCCCTGAGCACCCTGACCTGCTAAGAGGCCCCAAATCTCTGTGCGGAGATGAAGTGTGCTGTGAGGAGATCACCTGTGGGTGGTCCCAGTACATACATGCGGGGCTCAGGCCTCAAATACGAAAACCAGAGGGCCCAAACCAAGTCCTGGCGCTGCCCACCAGGTCTTGTGAGCTCTTCTCACATCTGTGCCACACTGGCTGGCTCTTGGTTCTGGCAGTGGTGTTTCAAGGCTAGAACCCACCAGGTAAAAGTGAGAGACTTCATTTCATTTGAGAAGAGGCATGCATTATAAATGTTAAGGTTACTTCCAGGTAGTAAGGTGGACGTTGTATAGCCCCTATCAGCTAGGGAACCTGAAGAAGACTTCAGGAAAAATAAGATTAGTCCTGATAAGCCTCTAGATCCTTAAAGAATATGCAATCACATCCCATAAAAGCCTAAAATAGTCTTTATAAGCAAGTTTGTAAAGAGCCCCTGTTTGTGTTTGTGAAACTCTACCCAGATCCGAAGTTCCTGGACAGGGCACTCACTTGACCTAGCAACTTGGGTTGCTTGTGACCTGGGGGCCTTCCAAGGGAAGGGAAGGCAGGCATGCAGGTAGGCAGGTCTACTTCTTGCTAAGGCTACACACAGAGAGTGAAAAGTTATTCTCCAAAAGGAAACTCAGTTTGGATTGGGAAGGGCCAATACAAGCTGGAAAAGTTTTAAACATTTTAATGACTGTTAAGACCATTCTTAGTGCTATGGTTAACTGCTGTGTCGAGCATTACCTGAAATCAGAAAACCGTGGAACTTTGTAGTTCCATGAACAAATGAGTCTTCCCTGTATCTCCCACAGGTCTCATATAATCAAAATATTTCTAACTCATGAGTCCCCAGAAGGCTCTTATAAAAGTTCAGAAATGAGGGCGCTTTCACTTTTATTTCCTATAGAATTATTACTCTCTATTTATTTTTAAATCTGAGTAACATTCAAGTTGCTCACTTACAGCTCATGTCAGATGATTTACCCAAGCCCATAATATCACACTTTCAAGTTATGTCTCACAGATAGCATACATCCATTTATAAAGACATTTGAATGCATTTTATACTATCCTAATGACATAAACTTATTATAGAGGAATTATTTTCTTCTTACAGAAACTTGAAAATAAGTTTTGTTTTCTTTTGGCCATGCAGTTGATTGTTCTCAAAATGCAGAATCTAGAAACTCAGTGTGTTCCTACATCAACCAGGTTGGTCAGCTGTCAGTAAGTCCTTCAAAAGCCCTTGAGCACTATGGGAACACAAACAGCACCAATCAGGGGCCTGGAGTCAGGTACTGTCATGGGTGATTTAAAAATGTAGCCAAATATTTTATAGTGCCATGTTCTTCTAAGAGGCTTTGAAATCATTTATTAATTCACAAGAGATTCTCCATAAGATGGACTATTCTATCATAACTTTTAGACAAGAAAACTGAGTCAGAAATTCATTACCCAACTAATTGATAATCAAATCTGAATTTTTCCCTTTATTTTGTGGTATATATGATGAATTCTCTTTTTTTGTTCAAATCTGAATTTTTAACTTCTCCATAATGATTTCCATGCCCAAAGAACTCACACCCCTTGCGATTTGAAACAATGTTAGATAAAATAAGATCGATTTATTTTGCTAATACCCTAATCAGCATCATAAAACATCTGAAAATAAATATTTTTCCATGATAAGTATTTTCAAGGATAGTAATACTTTGACCTTTTCATACAGAACGTTTTCTGTTTATCATGAGCAGAGAAAATGGAAGAGGAGAGAATCTGAAAAAGTAACTAGTGCCAACCCAGAATGATTTGTCAGACTCCCAGCGCATCATTGGGCATGGTTAAGTAGTATATCAAACTATGACTATGAAAGATGGAATTTTAATGTCTTAATTATCACCTTCTACTCTAGATTTCCTTTAATGCACTTTAATTATTTATATTTCATTTAAAATAACTGTAATTACATAATACTTTACAGACTAGAAAGATATTGGTTTACATATTGCAACTAATAATGACGAACATTTGAGTAATTGTTAGTAAAATAGTATCTCCTACCTTCTGGAATTGGGACTCCTTGGACACGCCCTCCAAGACAGAATTACCCCATAAAGCCTCAGATATCAAAGGGATGTAAAAAATGGATTGCCCTTTCATTTGTAGTTTTTTCCTATTCTCATCAGTGACACTAGATCAGAAACTTGGGAGCAGATGACAGTCAGAAATCAATCTTTCAAAATCCTAACACGAATGGGTCCTCAGTATTCTTCTGGGTACATGGAAGGCTCACCTTTTCACACACTTTGCTCTGGAGTCCAAGCAAACGGCAGTACTCCAAACACAAAACTTTCTGTTCTCATAAAGCCTGGATTCCACAGAGCTAGTAGCAGTTGAATAAGATAAGTATGCAAAGGGTGTGTGTGTGTGTGTGTGTGTGTGTGTGTGTTGTAATACTGTGGAGAAAGAGATAGCACAACTGAAGGACACATGGGGAGACAGTGTTGAAGTCTTACACAGAATGAGTAGAAAATGTCTCAGTAAGTATGAGCCATCTGAGTGAAGGGCTGGGAGGAAGGGACAGTGGGCCCCGAGGGCAGATGAGGGCTGGCCATAGTCTTGAGGGTTGTTTGATGATGTTCCTGTGCACTTTTGGCCCTGTGGTAACACTGCTTTTCCTGCTCGGTGATTGCTCTGGTCACTGAAATGTGCACAGAGGTGGACAAAGATGTTAAAAGTATGGGCAAGACCTGCAGAACCCCTTCCTCTTGGGGACCTGAGTCTCGTAGGAGAGCTTCCCTCCCTCAGAGTGATGAGTTCCAGAGATGACCATCTGTGACCTGTGTTGCTTAGACCCCAAGGTTTAGGTTGTTCCTTGGGGTGATGATTATTCTAACATCATGGTTCAGTGAAGAGGAGAGGCTAGCAAGGCAGGCCTTAAGATGCGGTGCATGTTGAGCTTGAGAACAGCACGTAGGGTTTGGACTGCAGGAGAGGAAGCTTCCTGTGACAAGATCAGAAAGGTGAGGGGAAGGGTTTAAGAAGAGGACACTTGGAGGCGTTGGCTTCTGAGTGAAGTGGGCACTCTTGATTTGTTTCTCCAAAGGCCTCTCTACCGGCTCATTCTAAATATTCTATAGAAGACAAAAGAGAGAGGAAAGGGAGTAGTTGGCAGGCTTCCAGATCCTTCCATGGTCCCTTCACAGTGTCCCTAACAGATAAAACAGTACTTGCTCTGGTGACTTCCAGTGACTCATGTGGGAGATGTGTGATTTCGTACCTGCCACCATGGGCTGGGTGGGTCTTTGAGCTTCTGCTTTCCGAAGGAGGACTCTTCTAGGGGTCATCAAGAGGCTCAGTTACTTTGGCATCCTTGTCCTACAAGGTTGGCAGGAGGAGAACTGTCACCATCTTGGTGGCTGTGACTGGCCTAAGCTCTCGGAGAAAGCAGAGCTTCTGGGGAAAGGCACAAATACATCTGGCATGCAAGAATTCCCGAGGGCACAGTTCCTCCCCAGTTCCACCTGGTTCCTCCTGGTCTGGTGTTGGTGCTGTGCAGACACGGCCTGGAACGACAGGCACAATGAATGGAGTAGGGACTCAGGTCCTTTAAGGATGAGGGTCTGGTTCATAGCATCCGGGAAAGCCATCTTAGTCTGCAGAGGTGCACTCCTGGAGCCAATAGTGAGGTAAGAGGGCACAGACAGGCCATCCAGCTACGATTCCTCAGTACTCCTCTGACAGAAATGTGGGGGTCTAGGCTTGTGCCTTTTAGATAAGGTAGCCTTGTAACGGCACAAAGAACTCACTACTCAGTGGCTACTATTACTTGGCCACAGAAGGCCACATGCTCCTGCCTAGGGTGCTTGGGCCCCCTCCCTCTTACTTGCAAGAAGTCCAGTTGTTCTGTGCCATCATGCTGAAGTGGCACAGGGAAGCTTTGGGTCTGCAGTTCCAGCTGAGCTACTGACTAACAGCTGGCCGCCACAGTGGCCACTGGAGTGAGCCTTCCTTGACCAGATCAGTTGAGCTTTGAGAATAAACAACGGCAAAAGTTAGTCCTCTAGACACCTCAGCATTCAAAGGCTGCTGAAAATGCTGGAGAAAAGGAACCCACTACATTGTTTATGGAAATGTATCTTAGTCCAGACACTAACGGAAAAAAATCAATATAGAGGTTTCTCAAAAAACCTAAAAACAGAACTATCCTATGATCTTCCCATACAAGTCTTGGGTACATATTTAAGAGAATATAAGTCAGTAATGCACACACATACTTCCAACAGCACAATAACCAAACTGTGGAATCAGCCAAGATGCCCAAACAACAGATGACTGGATAAAGAAATTATGGCATATGCACACATGGAATATTATTCAGTCATAAAGAAGAATGAGATTATGTCATTTGTGGGAGATTTCATTATGTTAAGAGAAATGACAGCTCAGACTGACAAATTTTATGTTTTCTTCGGTATGTAGAGTCTAGACTAAAAAGAAACAAAAAGACATGAATGTATAGAGGAAGGATGATTTGCTATTTGGAGGGATGACCAGAGGCAGGGAATGATGGGGGTTAAATATGATTGATATACGGAAAGCTATTTTATAATGTTAAAAAATTAAAGCATGTAAAAATGCTTATGGCATATACATGATTAATAGCAATGTTTTTTTTATTTCCCTGGAAGCTGAACTTAATTTGTATTAAGGTGAGGCTCACAATTCAAACAGGAAAATTTATGAGCTTAAAAACTGACTTGGATACCTGCAGATAAACAAGTGTTCCTTCCATGCAGGCAAATGCTATAGGAGGATCTCAGGAATTCAACTGATGTCACATTAAACTGTACAAGCTATGCAAGGTTGAAATGTTAGCTGCTATTGGACAGAGTTAATCCACTGCACAGAGAATTTTGTCATTCCTATCTTCTCTTTGTTGCTTCTTTTTTTCTTCATGAGCCTGGATTTGTCTGAGATTGATATTTTTTTCTCTTGGCATTTTCAATGAGAAATCGTATCAACATAAGAAAGTAAACTGAAAAAGAGTGTCAGGAAAATTAGGTTCCTACATTTAATCTTATTAGCAGAAAATATATTTAGATTGTCTACATTTATAAGATCTTGACTTGAACAGTGTCAGATAGAGCATTGTTATGACTATTATGAAAATGTGATAGCATTAAAAAGGTATTTTTATCATTACCACTTCCTTGCAAAGTTCTTAGTGCTGAGATTTTTTTCAAAAAATATTATCTTTTAAGTGAATCAAGTTGAGTTTCAATAAAAACTTAAATAATTTGTTTAGAGTTTCATAGTGACCACGAGATTAGAACCCTGTTTTCTGCCTGTCTATGCTAAGGTTTGTCACTCTGTGATGTGACCTTGAGACTAATGAGATTTTATTTATTGTTTCCAAGTAGTGAAAACCATCGTAAGCAAATTAATGCAATGGTTTTAGAGTTAACTTCTTAGGTCTTTCATTTTCCTTTCTTCATTAAGAATATTTTTACCTTCCTGTTTGATGTGAGTTTTGCTTCATTTTTTTTGCATGTAGAAGAAAAACCTGGCATGATGCATTGGTTAAAAATGTAGGTTTTTAATTTTTTTCAGAGTGTTGCTATCAGTGTTGATTTTTTTAAAATAACCTTTATTTAACATGTGTATTACAGAAAACATATCCACAAAGTGCAAAGTATTACTGCCACAAGCAGTTCAGGTGGACATAACGGTCTAGATCCTCCATGTACATACAGCAATTCCTTTTTAGGTAACTGAGATCGATGGTGTGTGTCATGCTTTTCCAAATGTTACAAATTCACCAATTCAAAATCCCAAAGCTACATGAATATTTTGATAACCAAGATTAAACTACACCAACTAAATCTGTTTGGTTAAAAAATTGCATTCCTGCTTTTCTTAGGGATAAAAATTTCACTAAAGACAAAAACAGCAACAGAGCCGATGCCTGTGGCTAATGCCTGTAATCCTACTCAGGAGGCTGAGATCTAAGGATTGCGGCTCAAAGCCAGCCCGGGCAGGAAAGGCTGTGAGATTCTTATCTCTAAAAAAAAAAAACCACCAGAAAACCGGAAGTGGTGCTGTGGCTCAAGTGGTAGAGCGCTAGTCTTGAGCTGAAGAGCTGAGGGACAGCACCCAAGCTCAGAGTTCAAGCCCCATGACCGACAAACAAACAAACAAACAAAACCAGCAACAGGCTTCTGGACAGAAGTATTGGCAGAGTTACAATTAAAATACTGAATTTCCTTTATGTTCAATTGAAAGAGACATAAAGCAAGATATACTAAGCAATTTCTAAACTCATTAGTATGCTTACAGCATACTATTAAAATATTAGCAAGAATATTTCTACTAAATATATGAATCCCTAGGGAGCAAGCAGAACCATATACATCAATGGCTCAAATCAAAGTAAAAATCTGAGCACACCTGCACACATCTCTCTGTGTAGGCTTCCTATTCCTACCCTCTGCTGCCAGCCTCTAAGTAAGTCCTGACTTCATTGCCCAGAGGTGGCACAATCCATCCAAGATGGATCTGCTGATTGTAACAGGTATTTACAAGTTATTTAATTCACTACTTCTACTTTTTACCATACATTTATCTCAGGACATCTATAAAGATTAGATGTTCTGAAATAATGAGCTTTGTGTACAATGTAAGTATTTTACCAAAAATGAACATCTTCTAGATGTGACGATGCTCACAGAGCCCTTCCCCCACCTTCCTCTTCTCCCTCTCCATCACTCCAGACACGCTGAGATAATTCGCTCCTAGGAGACAGTGTTTCCTAAAAACTAACAGAAGGACATTTCTATAGGGATTGTTTTCTACTTCTTACTTTTAGCATTAACCCTTAATATTTGGCAATATTAACCAGAATACACATACGAAACCAAATCTAGACAACCTGAACCATCAGAACAGGCCCAAGACAGCCTGTTCTTTGCACACTTCCTCCCCCAACCGCACCCCTGCTGCCACCCAGTAAACAGCACAGTATCTAAGACATTACAATTCATTCCCAAATTCAACCACAAAAAATACTTCAAGGGCATTATGTTAGCCTTCTACTTTTACAAGTTTATACACATTTAGACATCTAGAAAGACTAGATGCTTCTAATAAGGTCTTAAGTTTCCCACCAAACAAACAAGTAGTGCCAGATAAAGCACACACACTTAACAAAAGCTCTAATATAAAGAGAAGATTCTGGCCTAAAACCCTTCCCATTTCCATCAACCCAATGTCAGGGTTATTTATACATCTGTAATATTTCAAGGGGATTTTTAATAATTTTACTTTAATGTTTTAGTCTTTAAAATTTAACACAAAATGTACTCAATGTGTTAGTTTACTAATTCTATTTTTGTCACTAGCAACCTCTTTAACATCTAGCAAGACTAGATATTCTAAATTGGACTCATCTGTCCTTTATATACACTATATATAGAACAAAATTAAAATGCATAGACACAAGAGACAATGGTCACTCTTGCTTCACCATAAACCCACTGGTAGAAAGCCCTCCGCACTTCTCCTCCTCCCTCCCTGAACCAGAACACACACCATGCATACTGCTCAGAAGCCGTTTCATCATTCCATTTTCAAAAGACAAAATTTCATTATGAATTTTAGCAAAACAGTATCTACAAAATGAATTATTTACTACCTCTACTTTTAACATACTTCGTGCACTTCTAAACATCTAGAGAGACCAGATGTTTCAAATAAGGACTTAATTGTCCACTATATACGCAGTAGTGTTGAATAAACCACACATATGTAACAGTGGGTCTATCTGAAAGAGTCTTCTAGGTGGGAGCAGTCTGACCTAGAGCCTTTCATTTCTTCCAATTCCTCTCCAATATCACACTTGATACAGGTATACAGTCACTTACAATTTTGTTTCTAAAACCTCTTTCAGAAGACAGCCTTTCTATGAATTTTAACAATGCATATAACGTGTTAGTTTACTAACTCTACTTCTGTCATACACTGGCAACCTCTTTAATATATAGAGATAGATATTATAAAATTAGGACTCATTTGTCCAGTCTGTACATAATATGTAAAATACAGCAAAGTATGTATGGAACATAGAGGGTAAGGGATAAGCTGAAATTTTCTCTCACACACTAACAAGATAACTCTTGCAGCAGTTTCCTTTTCATCACCTTCAGCCCAGTGAACAAGTACAGACAGTACGCTGTTCACAGAGGTGGTTTAACAACTCCATTTCCAAACACAGTATTTCCCAAATTTTGCAAAGCTATTTACAGAGTTATTCTACCTCTACTTTTAAGTACATCAAACACTTCTAAAGACCTAGGACTGGCTATTTCATACACAAACTTGCTTGCTGTGCTCACAGCACTAGTACATACAATTGCACGTGCAGCAGTGGTTATAATCCGAGGTATCTTCTAAATACAGCCATTTTGCCCCTGGACCATTTCCTCCTCAATTCCTTCTTTCTGCCTTCAAACCAGTGGACCAGTACAGGCATATGTAATGCTTAGAGATAGTTAAACAAATTCATTATCTAAATGTCATTTATAGAAAAAATTTATAGAAAAAAAAGCTTCCTATGACATTTTAACACAAAGTACACAAAATGTGCTAATTTACTACTTTGTCAAATACTGGCAACCTCTCTAACATCTAGAGACTAGATGTTGCGAAAGTTGGGCTTTTTTGTCCATTATACACTATATACACAGCAAAACAAAATGCACAATACAGAAAAATGGCATCTGAGGATGTCCAGGTCTGAATACACTAGCATATTACTTTTTGCAGTTGCTCGCTTCCACCTATCCTCCAAACCAATAAATGAGTACAGGCAGTACCTGACATTCTGCTCACAGAGGTGCTTTCCCCATTCCATTTCCTAAAGACAGTGTTTCATGTGAATATTAGCAAAAAGATATCTAACAAGTGATGTTTTACTGTCTCTACATTGAACATATATGTTGGGCACTTCTAAACATCTAGAGAGACTAGATGTTTTCAAGTAAGGACTCCGTTTGTCCACTATATAGACAGCAGTCTTTTACTGACTGCACACATGTAACTAATTATAATCTGAAAAGTGTCTTCAAAATATGAGCATTCTAGAACCCTTGTCCACCTACCCAGTGGGCTAGAATGCTCCGATTTTCAGAAGACGTTTTCTAGGGATTTTAACACAAAACAGCCAAAGTCTACTAATTCTATTTTTGTCATACACTGGCAAGCTCCCTAACATCCAGAAAGACTAGCTGTGAGTTAGGACTCCTTTGTCCTTTACATACGCTATGTACACAAGAAAGTAGAACAAAATGGGACAATGTTACCCTTCACTGTAAGCACTGGCGTGGCCTCTTTGCGTTTCTGTCATCTGGGTACCAAGGCATAAGCACCATGCCTACAACTCCAGCGGTTAACCCCTCCCCCCCACCAATGCATTTCACAAGAACTGTAATAGGGACGTTTACAAAATGTGTCCTTTTCCTGCTCCTACTTTAAAGATACAGCAGGCACCGCAGAATATCCAAGGTCCTTAAGCGTAGTCAGCTCTGCATGCAGCAAGGGGATGCGCTGCGTGCAGATCAATGGCTGTCCCTGGAAAACGTCTTCCCGCCCCCTCTTCCTTCTCCCAGGTCTTCTGTTCCATGTCCTCCAAACAGGGAACGGAACAAACACGGACGAGTGCGGCTCTGGCTGTGTCCCCGGGAGCTGGTCACTTTCAGAAGACGTTGCTATGGTCTTTACAAACCCATGGCGTTGACAGGAGCGACTTCCGGTCTCTCCTTCCTCACAGGTCGGCAACCTCTTCGCATCCGGAGGCCAGATGGACAGATGGACTCAAGGTCTTTGAGAAGGTTGAGGAGGTTGAGAGCAGCCTTTCCATACTACGGACACAGGCCTACCAGCGGCCCACTCACCGTTTCTCCGCGGGCACCAGCCCAACCGCCCGGGCCGCCAACCGCTGCCCCTGCCGCCGCCCGGGGCTCCGCTCACCTGCCAGGCCCGCTAGGGCCTTCGTGCGTCCTTGTGGCAGGTGCGGCCTCTCTGTGGGGCAGGGAGGTCACCCCAGGTCCCGGATCGGCGGGCCCTGCGGCCCAGAATGCGGGCGAGCTTCCAAAGCCGGCTGCGGTCTCCGTCCTCCAGCCCGTGAACGCCTCGGCCGCCGTGGTCGCCCGGCTGCGCCGTGCCCGCCACCACGCAAGGGCGCCGCGTCCTCGGCAGCCGGGCGAGGCCTTGGTCTGGACCCGGCAGGGTGGAGCCGGGCCTCCCAGAGGCCGCCGCTGCCAAGTCATTGCGGCGGGGCGCGGGAATGCGGGAGCTCAGTCTAGGGCCTGCGGCCGCCAGGCGCCCAGGGCCCCGGGGAAGCAGGCCGTGCTCGTCCCTCTCCGCGCTCTCGACCGGAACTCATCAGGGTGGATGAACCCGGTAGACTCACAGGTTTCCACCCCTTTGCAGGTTCCTATCCCTGGGAAGGCTGGGCGCTTGCATCAACAATGTCAGAAGGGCAGACTGCATGGAGCCCTTCATTCACCCTGCTTCCTACCTCCTCTTTCCTCTCAGCCTTTGGATCACATGGCAATCACTGGAGACACAGTGCTTCATGAGCTGGCCCCCCAGTTAACTTCGCTTGCCTTCTTAGGAAAGAGCCAGTCTTATCTCACCTATGTAAGCTGTTAGTTCTTCTAAATAGCCATCAAATGCAGAAGTCTTAGTAATACGTTGGACTATGATTTAATTAATTCCCTTGAGTACCTACTTGCTATTTTAAGTCTTGAAAGCCAAGGTTAATCAACTACAACTGAGGTGATTCATTCTCCCCTCCCCACATCCTCCCTTCCTGTCCATCAGATGTGGAAGTAGCTGAATGAATATTGGGATGAAAAAAAAAAAATACTGCATTGGTCAATTTGGCTGGATGATATTTCCAGAAATAACTTATCAATGAAGGAGTTGTATATTATGTGTGTAGCTAGGGCTAATTTTTTTGTTTCTTTTGTTTTTTAAGATCAGACAGTGTTTACCAGTACCTACATTACTCAGTAAATTATTTTCAAGAGCACACAAAACCTTTTATGCTAATAAGTACTTACAAAGCTACATTAACTCTCCAATAATGCTATACAGGGGCCTGACTACCCCAAGGATAAAACTAAGTTGGGAGTGATGTTGATATTTGCACATACAAAAAAAATATTGTCAGTTAAGACAATGAATAATTGGATAACTAATCTCTTCACTGGCCTGTGAGAGTATTTCACATAATGTTCACATAATGTAAAAGTATTACATATAATGGTCACAAAGTGAAAAAAAAATTCTTTGTTACTCTTTGGGGAAGTTTCCATTCCATCTGCCCACATTTATATAACCTTTTCTTGCCTTAAATGTGGCTTGAAAAAAAAAAAGCATACTTGTGAGACAAGCTGTCAGCTGAAGGAAGAGCAGTACTGATTATCTTGAGTAATCAAATTCTTTCACAAAAAGGCAGAGGACACAGCCCTAGGAATAAAAATGGCTTTTGCAGGTTACTGCTCTGACTCATCCTTCTCAAAGGGAACTTTACATAAAGACTTTCATCTCTTAGGTCCTTGGCTAAAATCTCAGTAGAATAGTTTGGAGGTTCTTTAAAAAACTAAGCATAGGGGGCTGGGAAGTTGGCTCAGTGGTAGAGCGCTTGCCTTGCATGCCAGAGGCCCTGGGTTCGATTCCTCAGCACCACATAAGCAAAAATAAAATAAAATAAAATAAAAAAAAAAAACTAAGCATAGAACAAATCTATGATCTAGCAATTTCACTTCTGCGATTTGATCCAAAAAGATAACAAACCAGGTTGCAGTAAAGCCACCAGCACATCCATATTCATTGCCGTACAATTTGCTGTAGCCAAGGTATGGAATTAGCGTACGTGCCCCTCATAGATGAAAGGATCAAGAAAATGTGGATATATACATAATGGAATGTTATTCATCCATTATAAAATACTATTGTATCATTTGTAAAGAAATGGAAAGATCTGAAAAAATTAAGTCGACCCAGAGGGACAAAGCCTGTGTGTTTTCCTTTATATGTGGCAGCTAGAATTAGCTTATAAACTTGTAAGTGAATATCTTGGGTGGTATGCAAATGTGTACAGATATATTAACTGAAATATGGTAGAGTCAAGGAAGAACTCAAATGTAATTCCATAGAATTAAAAAAAAATAAACACTAGGAAAGCTGTACTCAAAATGAGTGAGATGGGTCTAAGGAAGAGGAATAGACAAAAAGGAGATGGAAGGGAGAATGCAGTCAAGAACTCAATGTATGTCCTACAAAATTAAAAAATAATGGAAGGGGTAGAATGGAAGGGATGGGTAAAAATGCTGAAAGTTGTGACATTGATCAAGATATATTGTATTCATAAACTGCTTTGTTAAATGCCAGCTCCTTTGTACACCTACTTAAAGATAATTAAAAAAAATACTGTCTTGTGAGAACCTATTGTGTTTGCACTCCAAATTGCAGACAGTTTCTCAATTCAAACTGTTGCTCATACAAACATCCTCAGGTTTTTCACATCTCTGATTTGTCTCATAATTAAGTCTGAAAATTTTTAATATACTCTTTGAATCCAATCACTGCAAATAAAACTCTGTAACTAAATAATGAGTATATTGAACTTCAAACACAATCTGAATATTTAAGTTAATGTCATCTTTGAAGCAAATGGGAAGATATGAATTTAATTTCTGAAAATTGCGCTTACTCTAGAGGGTTTGAAATATATTAATAAGTCATATACATTCTCAAGTCGAACTTACTTTTTCAACTCTCCTTTGTAGAAAAGATTTAAATGTCTGAACTGCTGCCATTTATATATAAAAACTGTTGAAATCTTGTAGGTTATTGTTGGCAAGCAGAATCAAGATCATCATGAAAGGATCTATACCATGAAGCCTATAGTATAAAATTTCAATGTCAGCAGGAAGAAATCCCCTAACATAGGTTGGAATGTTGCCATATGCACAAAACTTCTGATGGAGTTTATATGGCAGTCTAGTGATTAATCATTAATTTTAGCAAATGCCAGTTTTATACTCATTAGGAGTAGGAAAATGACTTCTGATTTAATCACTTGTCTGCTCTAAACCTTCTCTCCAGCTGCATAAGGTTATCCCCTTTTCATTCGGTTTTAATTCACAAGTAAGGTGAACAGAATATTGTTTTAGGGGTTTTGTTTTGTAAGTTTTGGGGCTTGAACTCAGGTCCTGGACACACTGTCCCAGAGCTTTTTAGCTCAAAGCTAGTGCTTTACCAATTTAAGCCACAGCTCCACTTACAGGTTTTGGTGGTTAATTGGAGATAAGAGTTTCATGGACTTTCATGCCTGGGCTGGCTTTGTACTGCGATCCTTAGATCTCAGCCTCCTGAGCAACTAGGATTATAGGCATGAGATAACAGCACCAGGCAAAGATATCAGTGTTAGCGAACCAGTGTAAAGGCCTAGACTTACGTCATGTCAAACATGAAGAGAATCAATAATGCAAGTAAACCAAAGACATTTTATCTATCTTAAACAAAGCTCAAATTAATGTATGTTTTTTTCTGAAGCATGTACTTTTGTACTCTGTATTTCATGTTTTCTGAAATGCTCAACTGCTAAGGAAAACAGCAAACTATTCTATTATCTAAGAAACGATTTCTTAATTTTTTTAACTCCTTTACACAGAAACATTATTCAAATCTCTCTAAATCTTAAAAGTGTAGTAGTAAATACTTTTCCAAATAAGGTTTTAAACAATGTGGGGAGCAGAGTATCTGGAGAGTCTACAGACTTGTGCCCATCTCCGACCTCTCCCCGCTTGGAATTGACCTAACAGGCCCACAGTAACAGATGCTAGTGCAGATTTAGAGAAAAAGCAACCCTAAATAATACATTTTTAGTGGGATATAAACTTGTTTAACCACTCTGGAAAGCAGGTTAGAGAGTCCTCAAAAATAACAACAAACAAAAAAATCCTAAACATAGAACTACCCTATGATCCAGCAATACCACTCCTAGGAACTTATTCTGAAGATTATGAACTAGGATACAGTGAAACCATCAGCACACCCATGTTTATTACTGCAATATTCACCACAGCCAAGGTAGACCAGAAGTACCCATTTATTGAGGTAGCTACTTAATAAATGAATGGATCAAGAAAATGTGGACTCATTCATCCATTAAGAATGTTACATTTTCGGAGGTTCCTCAAAAGACTCCACATAGGGCTCCCCTATGACCCAGCAATCCCACTTTTGGGCATTTACCCAAATGATCACAAACAAGACCATACTAAAGCTACCAGCACAACTCTATTTATTGCAGCATTATTTACCATAGCTAAGATAAGGAACCAACCCAGATGCCCCTCAGTAGATGAATGGATCAAGAAAATGTGGTATATATATACACAATGGAATTATATGCCTCCATTAGAAAGAATGACATTGCCCCATTTGTTAGGAAATGGAAAGACTTGGAAAAAATTATATTAAGTGAAGTAAGCCAGGCCCAAAGAAACATAGGTCCCATGGTTTCCCTTATTTGCAATAACTAGTATATGTCTGAGTCAAGCAGAAAAGGTCAGATAAGTTGGTGTTAGGGGAATGAACCCCAAGATATGTATTCAAATGTTTTTTCTTTCATGCAATTGTTTCTAACATATAAGATGATT
Organism: Dipodomys spectabilis; assembly: GCF_019054845.1. Classification (NCBI taxonomy): domain Eukaryota; kingdom Metazoa; phylum Chordata; class Mammalia; order Rodentia; family Heteromyidae; genus Dipodomys; species Dipodomys spectabilis. The sequence continues at coordinate 20,806,547 of NW_024870817.1, read as the reverse complement.
TCTTTGTTGTTTTGTATGTCCCTCCCCCCATGGTATAACCCCTGCTTTCACTGTATTTGATGTTGGTATAAGTTGTGGTGGGGAAGGGAAAAAACAAATCGTTTAAATAGGGATACAGGTGGACCCATTGCAACAATGAGATGTACAAGTCGTTATGTTGAAAAATGAACTTTACAACTTTGGGCGGGGGTGGGGGGGAAGATGGGAAAGGATGGGAAGGGATGGGAAGGGGAAACAAAGGAGGAGGCAACAATATTTGATAAGAAATGTACTCATTATCTTGCCCATGTAATTGTAACCCCTCTATACGGTATTTTCACAATAATAATAAAAAAAGGTTACATTTTCAAAGAAATGGATGAACCTGTTAAAAAAAAACTATGTTAAGCCAAGTAAATCAGGCTGAGACTCAAAGGATGCATGATTCTTTTTCTAATGTATAGAAACTAGAATTAATTTATAAAAGAAGTAAACACACTGGAGTTGCGTGTGAGTGTGCAAAAGTACATTAACAGAAATATGGTATTTCAGGTGAAAACTCAAATGGTGTAATTCCTTAGAAAAACTAACTCACAGTCCAACAAAATGAATGCCAGGAAGCTGGTACTTGAAAGGTGGAGGGTGGGATAAAAGGGATAAAGGGGAAAGGAGTCAATAAATGGGGAAAGGGGAGATGAGTAGACAATGAAGAGAAGGGGGAAATGGAGTCATAAAATTCAATGTATATTGCACAAAGAAAATTGAGAGGAGGGGCAGGGTTGGGATAGATCGGAGGATGACAAAAGGGGTGAATCAGTTATGATGCATTGTATTCCTAAATTGATTTGTTGAATGGTAACTCCTTTGTACAACTAGTTAAACATAATAAAAATATAACTAAAATAATTCAAAAGCCCTTTCTAGAAATACTCATCACATAGCATACAAGTTCTAAGGAGTGTTTGGTCTTGAATGTGTTACAGCCTATAGATATTGAATGTTTTACTTTCTACACTGATTCTGCAGCTAAGTATCTTTCGCAAGACTTTTTTATATAGAGACTGAAAATTGTTGTGCTATTTAAAATGGCACTTTTACTACATTCATTTGGTTTTTAAACCTGAATGCTTCAATACTAGTTTAATTTTTGTGGAGATCATCCTTAGCCAATAAATAGGTTTACTAATCTTCCTTTTCTATAAATTGATATGGCAACTATGTTGGGTTTGATTAATCTATTAGGTTCAATAATTCTGTTTATTAATGAATGTCATAATGATATATATATATATATATATATATTATATTGGTCATGTGGCTTGAACTCTGGGCCTGGGGCGCTGTCCCAGAGCTCTTCAGGTCAAGGTGAACACTCTACCTCTTGAGCCACAGTGCCACTTCTGATTTTCTGAGTCTCACAGTCTTTTCTGCCTGGGCTGGCTTTGAATTGTGATCCTCAGATCTCAGCCTCCTGAGTAGCTAGGATTACAGGTGTGAGCAACCAGCACCCAGCATAATGAGAATTTTAATTTTGAATTGGAGCACTATTTTTAGGACTTTTATGGTAAGATGGACCCCTTGCAATTGCTAGTGTTTCTGTTTTCCTTTAATACTTTCATACATAGCTTGTATTTTTAAAGGTATTAGCTGGATTTGTTTTGCTCAATGACTTAAGTACAGCTCTCTGAGCGGTTTCCCTTGATTCAAAAAATGAACCTAAGTAAGTACTACTTGAATAAAAACAATAAATATGTGAAAATCTAGCTAACTAGCTGCGTGTTACAATAGTATGCTATATTCTCAAAAATTAATATCACTCTCAATGATTGAATTAAACATTAATTGAATCGATTAAATTAATATTCCACTACATATGTGGAATAAGTCTTCAGTGGATAATGTCACACAGGATAAAACAATGAGCACCCTAATAGAAAAGGTTACATAAAGAACTGTGATTTTTCAATTCAAGACACTTTTCTTTGAAACTCTAGTTATATATATAAGCAATGATGAATTCCCTTATGTAACTGAAACTAGTTTATGTAATATATATGAATAATTGACTACTATTATTTTATCAAAAGCACATTTAAAAACCATTTTCCAGTAATATTACTAGATATGAAGGGTTTCATTGCAATTCTCAGCAAAAAATAATGGACTACAAGAGGTAACGATAGTGTTGAGGTCACTGGTCAGGAGATATGAAGCTGTAATCAGGGAGGGCTCAACATTTACATCAGGGACACTCTCAAACTAAATGAGCCAACAAAACATTTACATACACAATGCCTTTCCCTATATGATTTTCTAAAAGAAAAAAATGCATCAAATTCTCATCATCAGACTATGTGCATAGGGATTAAATCTAAAATTTCTTGTATTTACCTGCCCCTTCTTTTCCTCTACTAGGTTGTTCAGTGTTTGTTATCTCAGTTATCACAGGAACTGAGGGGGAATTAAGGGGATTCTGCTGCTTTTATCTGTGAAACTTTTACCTTGGACCTACCTAACATTTCCATCACTAATAGTATATGCTATTATATCACATATATATTCTATTATATATTTATATGTTATATATATATATATATCCACACAGAAATAATTTTCTTCTAGAAAAGTTCTTGGTTATTTAACTTCTACCTGTTTAAAATCATGGGCTCAATTGCATAGCTACCTACCTAACAGCCCCCAGAAATCCAGTACTTTGCTAAAAATCATCTGAGAAGTTATTTGAGGTAACTTTTGGCTCAGATAGTCTGTCCAGTATTTGTCATTTTCCTTTCTAATTGGTATGCACAAATATACCACATCACTAAGCTAGAATATGCCATAATAAATAATAAAGGAACCAGTATTTAAATTTTTATTGGGGGTGAAAAACAATTATGTATCTCCTTAATCCAATTGAGTCCTTAATCCAATTGTAGCTTTTCTTCCTACATTGTTATTTCTATAGACTACTATTGAGAATCGACTTCAGTGTATGTTGGGAGATGTGCAGGGTGCTGTATAGTTCTATTTGGAAGATAGTAGCAAAACTTTATCCATTAACAGATACCTATCTGCTAATTATGTGTTATTTTTTTAGCATTAAAGTTCAGTTGCTTGACCATATGGAAGTAGCCACTCATAGTTTTTTTTTTTTGGTTAAATGAATACAAATTCTTGGCCACTAGACATTCCTAGATTTTTATAGAAGCTATAATATCAAATTCAGCTATATAAATGTCCACTTTAGCTGTATTTTGACTCGTCATTCAGAAAGCATTTATGCTCTTTCATACCAACAGTTTAATTTTCCAATAAGTGCTGATGTAGAGGCTAGAAATGAAAGGGTAGAAACTGTAAATGAAAAGCTATATTTTTATAAATTAAATGTGAAGACATGTGCCAAATTAAGGGGCCTTTATGTACATTTTTATGGCAACTTTTCCCATTACACAAGTAGCTCAAGTTTTACAAAAACATTAAGTGATAAATCCATTTGAGAATAAATGTAATAATGTGCACATGTGCACACATATACACATATACACATACATACACAGATGCTAAATTTACAAATGTGCCAGATAGCTGGTGGCTATTATTGAATTAAGACTAGTATATTACTAAGTCATCCCAGATTCCAATTATATTTATACATAAATTGTGCATTTATAAAAATCTTACAAATAATTCTATTTTTTCCAGGAAGACATTATAGGTAACAATTTAACACATGTAGTAAGAAAACATCTTAAATTCTTAAAATCACAATTAGAGAAATTAAACAATTGGATAAATTGATGGCTCTCATGAGTAAAGAGTTGTATTTATAAAGATCTCTCTCCATTTTCCATGTTTGAGACAATAGCAAGTCCTTTATTTATTCATCTAACAGTTTATAAGATTTCAAATTTTCTTAATAAAAGGAAAGCAAAGCATTTTTAAATATGATTTGATAGAAAGTCATATACACACGTTGACCAGTAGTTCATATTAAGAAAACTCTCTAAGGTTTTGCAAAATTAGCAGAGACCTGTCAAATCCAGTAAACTGGAAATTATCTGAAATTTGCTGTCTTCTAAGAACTCCATGGTTAGTTACATTTAGCTGAACAGTTTTACCAAGGCATAATACATATAGCTGACAACATACCATGTTCTGAGAGGCAAAGTACAGAGATGATGTTATGTGAAAGAGGAAATAGGATGAAGTTTTACTGTAAACTGGGAATAAATCATTAATATCATTTTTCTAGGAATACTAAACACTTGCCTTTGTCATGTGAATAGCCTATCTCACTGCGAAATGAATTGCCAAATATTCCAAGTGGATCCTAACATTTCAATGATTGAGAGAATCAAAATGAATTGGCATTTGTCCTGATGGTGCTCAGTAAACTTGCAGAGGAAAAGAGACAAACGATAATTGCATACATAAACACACTTAGTCCCACTTTAAAATTTATAATATCTATATACTGTACTGTATTTTTCATTCTTAAAGATGTAGACAGCAAAAATATTCACATTTAAATTACTCACAGAAATTATTCTATTCAGGAAAACCAATTATACATTAATGGGAAACTTAACTGAGGAACTTCTCCTTGGGAGGCTTATTCAGCTGAGGGTTTCTCTTTAGGATATCGTTTTTAAAAAGTAATTATAGCAGTTTCAGGTGCATGTTTCATCTGTAGGTCACCTCTTTCAATCTGAATTACAGTTCATGGGTAAAGTTAATGCTTTAGGTAACATAAATTAATAATACCAATTTCTTATAAAAATGTATATATCAGAAAACTATAATTATTACACAACTGCTGGCAAGATCAGAGAAGTGGCCAAGGATCAAATGATCATTTATACTCTCATCCCTATGTACAAGGCCCACTTAAGAAAGCTTAATAGGGACAAGCTCACACAGGCCTATCAAATCTGGGCCTCAGAGACTTCATCTGCTCGTGTGTTGTAGTATTCTTTCTATCCCAAATCACTACTTAACATGGAAACGCAAAGTAGTGAAAGAGAATTGTTTATTGTCAGTAGTATTATGAAGTAGCACTACTGAATCAGAGTAGTGATTTGTGAGCAAACTTCATACTACCATCACCCACACATGCACACAGGGACACACACACCTTTCATGTGTAACCATCAAAAAGCACTGTGAAGAGTGGTTCACCATTCTTATTTTTCCAGGATTTGCCAAAGGATTGGTCTATAGACAGATCTTTAGGTTAGCGAGCACTGCTTTAAGCAAACACATACTCTGCAATTCATGAGAAAAAAAAGACACTACCATAAAGGAAAACTTAAATAAGGTGAGTCTACCTTTTTGGAAAACATACAACTTTTCTTCTCACATTGGCCTTTTTTCCTCCTTACACTATCATGGACTACGTATATCAACTGATGTTTTCAAATAAAGAGAATTATAGTATATAAAACATAAAACAGGGAAAAACTGGCACCCAAATACTATTATGCATCCCCAAATTAAGTAGCTATGTTTTATGGAATTTCTTGTAATCAACAGTAATAATCAACAAATGAAAATTAAAACCATTTTCCAATGGGAAATCACCATCAACACTATATAGAGATGAAGTTCCTAAGGGCTGAGAAGATAAAACTGTTCAGTCTGTTTCTTATTTACTGGGGGTTAGGGTGGGTGGTCAGGGACTTGATGAAGGTATGGAGAAAGCCAAGAAACAAATCAAGGTTTTAGGAGTAGAGAAACTACTTTGCCAAAGGCCAATCGGCTATACAACATTATCAGTGTAGGCAGATGGTGGAAACAAGTCAACAAGAAGCAACTTGTCAGTCCTGTATGTACAAATGATTTCTTGGGCCTTATTGTAACCTCACAGGGGTGGGCTGCTTTAGCATATGAAGGACTGCAGAAAACTCCACCTGTTGAGAAAATGGGGAATACACTGTGGAACATTCCCAAAGCAATATGATGTGGACAAATTGTAAGACTTAGGTATGTCCCAAAGTGAACTTACTTATTTTGGCTTGCTGTCTTTTAGACTAAAGATGGAGTATTAATTGAATGACCCTACGAAATGAAATAGAAATCAGGTATCTCAGATAATCATACAAATAGAAATGGAAGTTTTCTCTGTTTTGTTCCTGGAGGGAAAGAGATCTTGGCGTACTTTCCATGGCTGGAGGAACAGAAATGATTTGTTAGTCTTTTGGCAATAGAGAAATCTTTACCTCAGATTTTTAGCTATAAATTTCCTATTCATCAGCAACGGAGTCCAACCTGGAGCATATTACAAAAGTGAACTGATTCACCCTTCAAATATATGGTATTAATGACACCCTATAGCTTCTGTTCTCCTGGGCAACTTCAATGTAAGAAAGACAGCTGATTATAAATCATATGTAACACAGAAAGAATGACATGTACTTTCACCTGCAGAGCTAGGCACAATATAAAGCAAAGAAAAATAATGTTTTCACCTACTGCTTATTTCCAATTTTACATGTGCATTTCATGTTCAATGTTGGTAAGAATTGCTAATATTATTGTGAGGTGAAATGAATGAGAATAACCCTAGAAAGAGGCAATATCTATCAAGACTAACTCACAAATGCATTGGCAGAGATGAAAAACATAAAAGATTGTATATGTCCTTATTACAAGAAAAAATACTAATGTTTAAATGATTCAAAATCTAAAAACAAAAATATATAGACACTAGCTTCCATTCAATACATGAGATTAATTGGATATAAAAGTTAAGCATTTTTGTATTTTTTAATACAATGGTTTCCTCAAAAATGATTTTAAACTATTTCAGGAATTATCTGAGATAGCCATATTTAATTTGGGATCCAAAAAAGAAAAATAAGTATCATGGTGAATTGATTACTATATATTAAAAACAAGAAATAGCAAATTTACCATTTGCAACAAATTAGAAATAACAGGACTCATGATGCCATTCCTAGTCTGGGATTACCCGTAAAATACGGGCAAATAAAATCAGGTTCAGGGTTCTTTGTGATTAAAAAAAAAATACCTTCCCAGAAGGCAAATAAAAGAAATGCAAGGTCAGTAACAATGGACAATGGAGAAAAGAGCTAACAAAATATTTAAAAATCCTATCATGAAATTAAGTTTAATCAAAACACTATCAATTTTGCTACAATTGTCATAAGAAGTGAAAGTTATTGTTCTTGAAATTCAGATGTTTGTACAAAGTGCCACTGTCAGGTTATCTTGGCTTGAGGTAAAGACTTTTAAGATTGAATTGTTCATGACAGATCTCTGAAGCTTGAGAGCATAAGGCTCCTCTCTGGTATGCAATCCCAGGGCTCCTAACACTATGTGTAATTGTGACTCATTTTACTATAGTTCAAATCTGAAACATGAGTTTAATTCAATGTTTCTCCCTCCCCCAACAGTTCTGCCCAACACCTTTGTCATGCGCGCGCGCGCGCGTGCACACACACACACACTCACACACACACACGCACACACACATCATTATTTTCAGAAGGAATACATCATTACTGATTTGACAAGAATAAATCATCTGAAATGAAGAACTAGTACATGTATTGCTGAATTTTCACTTAGAGACCATCATCAGCTTAAAGGAAAGAGAAAATTCCTCTTGAGTGAGATGAATGAGATTAAGCAATGCTTTTCAAAGGCTCTGGAGTTTGGATATATAGTTGGTGCTTCTCTGTGGTTATTGTATCACGGTCGTAACACAAACTATCAGCAAGTTATCTGTTTCAGAGTCTAAAATTAGTCTTCATATGTTGATATTAGCAAATTGGTATGCATATGTATAATTAAACATGACCCAAAAGATCTGGAAAGTGTCATAGAGCAAAGTGCTTTTTATAAGGGAAGTAATTTAAAACATATTTCCTCATTGCCTTCTGAACTGTCATGCAATGCAGATTTAGCCTATTCAAGTCAATGTCCAGGAGGGAAGTTACTGTTGCTACAGGTGATTTTCCTCAGAATGTAAGTCCTTTGTCCCTGGAACAGAGCAGGCGCTCTGCTGCCAGGGAAGAAAGACAGCAGCAGGGACTGGTACCAGTCAGTACTGCCCTAGCAAGCAAGTTACTGATCTAGATAAAGTAGCAGCACTCCAGAAGCTCTCAGATGCCCTTGGGTATCCAGATAACTCTTTTCTCCCTGGTGTTGAAAGTCTCAATCATTTGACTGTTTGTAGCATCTCTATGGAGATGTTCACAGGATGTCTCAATGAAAGATAGCATTTCACACTGGTGTGTTATTAAAAATTTACCTGTAGTGTGCCTAGTGAAAAGTGATAAATTCAAGCAAATGGTTCTGTGATCACTTCAGGGCTTTATCATGAGAACAAGAAAACATGTTGCTAAAAATATGACAACCCCTGTCACTTTATTGCTGTGATCTAGGTAATTTGAGCTAATTAATGATTTTTGTATCACCTAAGACAAACAAATCAAGAATTCCATTTAAAGTAGTTATTGCAGAAATATACTGTTGAAGCCCCAGTTAAGCTTTTGTCGATCTGAAGTGTTTTTCTCAAACAAAAAAAAATACAAAAATACTTTTCACTCAAAGTAACCGAGAAATTGTTTGATTTGACATAAGGATAAAGGAATACTTTCTTCCATTACTTGAGACAGTACACTTTAGGATTCACAGGATAACTTGCATCAGACACAATTTAATGAAAGCTCTCAAATAAGCGATTTTATTCCTATCCATGATTGCAGACATTTACAAAACCATAACATCTGAGTTCACCTTAAAAAATAACTTATATAAAGCAGTGATATACACAGCACAAAATAGTTCAGGGAGGGGACAGGAGCAACTTTTAATAATTAAAATGTAAACGTGAAAAAAAGGATGGAATAAAAGTCCCTACCTATTTCTACTTAAGATGTCATGTGATAATATTTTACAATGTCCTGTGGGTCAATGCATGTATGCGTATATGTCCATATAACATCCACATATACGATACAATCTCCTTCCCACACATATACATACACAGATAATTATTTGCAGTTCAGATTAGGGCAATTCTAATGTGCCACTCCGTACAGTTGTTTGAATCACGTTTGGACCCGCTTTCTTCACAAAATAGGGGAGAGAGCAGGAAATAAAAAGGTTGGTTTGGTGTGACTGAGATTCCTTTACTGTACACTGTGATGAATAATTTTCTTCCGTAGTAGTTCTGTGAAGGGCTGACTCACTGTGGTTTTCATGAGGAGACGCGTAAAGGATCACACACTCATTGTCATGCTAGGGGAGTACTAGAAGAAAAAAAGAAGAATCCATATTTTATCAGTAACTAAGGTTCTTCATGTTACAACAAAAGATATGGTGAATTTTACCTTCTTATGATCATTTATACCTAGGCTTTTAACATCATACGACATAAAAATAATAAACTATAAAAAGAATGTTTTATATAGATGCCATTTTGTTTTAATTTTTTTAAAAAAAATATTCCCTCTGGGAAGCCATCATTCAGCCATTATACAGCCTCTTAAGATACCCCATACTAGCCAGATTATGTGTGTTCTGCAGATACTTCTCACAATTTGGGCAATTCCAGTCCAAAGTTGGATTGTAATGAAATAAGAATAGGGACTAGCTTTTGCTATGTATAGCCATATAAAATGAGGAATTAACTAATCTCACTCAAGATCTGTTTCCATACCTGTAAATGGGGTTTCCTAAGAACTAGTGGTTTGGGGAGGACAAAAATTCTAAGAGCTGTCTTACTAGATACATAGATGGTACTTAGTAAATACTAGATGAATAGTGCAGGGCAGCAAAACAAAACAAAACTAACTCCCAGCTAGCCTGGAGAAGTTCTCATTAAAACATTTTAAGATACTTCAGTTTATGTTAATACATAACCTCCTGCTTCTAATCTGTAATTTCAGTCTCAATCTGTTACCTTTTTGTGTGAGGTCAGAGCCATAGTTGCTAGATACTTGTTGATGCTGAGACTGACAAACAATACAATGTGAGGCTTTTAGAAGTTTGGAAAACAGTGGTCTTCAGGAGGGAATAGCAATGCTCTATAGGAAATGTACTCATTACCTTACCCATGTAACTGTAACCCCCCATGTACAGTATCTTTATAATAAAAATATTAAAAAAGGAACATAAAATGATTTAGAAAGGAATGATATACCAATTTACTCCTTGCTCTTGAGTGATACACTGTGGCAAAAAGTTCTAGAGCATCACTGTCCAGAACTGCCCCATAATCTCTAGCAAATCATGACCATTTTGGATGCCACAGTTGTAAATCATCTGAGCCATGGGGGAAGCATCGAGCCTCAGATGGTACTGCACTGTAAATGAAAATGACTTCTAGGTTTTTCTAGGTTACAATGGAAATATTAATCATGAAATATTTAAAGTGCTTTATTGAAAATCTGTGAGGACCAGGGAAAAAGGTGATTCTTTTCAATGTGCTAGTAATGATTGTGTCTTGGGAAAGGGAGCAGGTAAAGTTCAAGGACTGACAGTCCCAGGTTGCAGGGGCTGAATGGGAACAATGATACTGAGAAGGGAAAGTGACTTCTTAGAAGATCAGTGACACGAATTCCAGGCAAGCTGAGATGGACTTCGGAAACCAAGAGAAGAGGATAAACTGTGCCAAGGTAAGGATGAATCAAAATAAGAAAGATGGGTTTCTCAGAACAAGAAGGGGTAAAAGTGGCTTAGCTGGCAGGCCTTGGAACCACAAGTTATTAGGGTTCAAGCCAGAACACGCATTGTTCCTGAATAAAGGCACAGGATGCAGTCTAGAAAAAGGGTGTTACACCATTGGCAGAATTGCTAGTTCTTTAAACATAGGCTGTATCAAGAAAAATCTACTTGTTAAAATGCTTTAATAGGCCAAAAATTTGCTTCAGTTCAAAAGGCCAAGTTACACAGTTGAACTGACTCTTATAATAGACAACAGGGAAGCGAGGGTGATTAAAGGGAGACTGCCAAAGAACAGAGATTCAGTCTAATAGAAAAAGTCACTCACTGTAACCTTTATCATGGCATAAACAAACAAAACAAAAGCAAACCAAAACCAATCCAAAACTTTTCAAACAATCACAGATAAGAGCTATTGAAATGGAGCTAACCACCAACTTTGTTCTGGAGTGGGAATACACTTTCCTTACAAAGTGTATACAGTCTCACAAATAATCTCAGTAACCATCAACTTAACTAGCCAAAGCCTTTAACTAAACAGAATTATACTTTGATATTTTATTTTCAGGGTGAAGAATCAACAAGAAAACAAACACATATCAATGTTTTAATGTATATTAAAAAATCAGAAACAGTGATAAAATGGGCACTGAGAAATTCTGTTTCTTACAATATTATTATTTTAAAAAGAACTTATGATGGAAACATTGCTGGGTAAGTCACAGTTAACTCCAAAGACCATCTCATTTAATATATATCCTTAATAACTGGGATTTAAAATGTTCTTGAATCCTTTGCTCATATTATTGTTCTAGCTCATTCATATGTCATGTAAAATTAGCAAATAGTTAAAATATAATAATCTTCATTCTAATATATATTATTAAAAGATGCATACATGTACATACAAGTGTGCAATAGTCTATTATCAAATATTTTCCCTGATTTTTATGATCGTTTAACACTAGGAATTGTTAAAATATGTCATGTTTGGTATTTCAAATGTTATAAGGGAATCTTACAGAAGAATAATTGATTGATTGGGAAGTTAAGAGAAATGCGTATGGCCAGGGAGGAAACTGAGTAATGGAATAAGGTATGATAATAAATCAAGGACAAGAATCAGTCAGGAAGGATGGAAGCATTAGCTCCAAGAAATAACTTATTATTATTACTTATCATTATTTTCATTAAGCATCTAATAAAGTACTATTTTGGGGTATAAATAACTGTAGAATGCTGTGCTTACCGTCTCTAGTACAGTTAAATAGGCATCAATATATGCCAGCCAGGGGGTGTCTTTATGGCCATGCTATTTGTACTTGTAAACTGTATTCAGCTGCCTTTATTGACACTGCTTCAATTTCCTTGACACTAAAGGAAATCACAAAAGTTCTAGGAAATCTCACAGAATGTGCAAGCTAAAGAACTTTTTCTGTTGATCATGATTCCTCAAAGTGGTAGCAAAGTGGCTTACATTTTTTTCCAGAAGAAAAGGAAGAGTGAGTGTTAAATGGAGCATCATATTTAAAGGCATCAAATATTCATGGTGCTCTGTACTGAGACCACACTCCAAAGTTTCTACTGAACCACAGCATCAATATGCAGTGGCATACTGCAGTGTTTATACCAAAACATTGGGATATCAGGTTGCCCTGTTTCAAAACTATTCTGTGAATCTGGTTTTCCTCAGAGGCTTTCACCAAGGTATCACCAACATCATGGTTTATAGTTTATCTTTTAAAAGAAGTACCATAAAGGTATTATTTTAAACAGATCACAATTTATTTTACCTTAATGTGTAAACTATATTTTGAGATAGCATGACAGTATGAACTTGTGTTTTCCCCTTTCCTTTATCCAGTTTACATAACACAGAATCCAGTAGTTATTAAATCTTTCAACAATATATATAAATTCTTGTTTCTCAACTTCAAGAATATGTTAGATCTCACTGAATTTTTATGCCTCATTTTCTATATAGTATTTTATTTTCTTAATGAGAAATAAGGAGTAGCTGTTCTGCTTTGAAATAAACTAAGGTGAAGTTTATGTAACTGTATAAAAATCTGGGTTTGATGTGATTTCTTTATAATAGCAGAAACAGAGCATATTCCACCTTGTTTGTCACAAGGAAATAATTTTTATGTAAATTAGCTCAAGGAATTAGACCAGATAGTTTCTTTACTGGAAAAGCATGCAAAACTATTTTATTCTGTACCTTCTAAAGCAAACATTTTACAACATTTAAACACTAGGGGGCATCTTTGTTTCTTATAATAAAGATTTTTTTGTAAGCCAGAAAAAGAGGGAAGTGGTGAAATGGGTGGGTTTTTTTAGTTGATATTTTGCTCTGTTGTTTACATTGGCTTTTTAAGGTTAAGACATAGGGTTGGGAGTTTTTGTATAATTAAATGAAGTAGCTTGGGTGAAGTGACTAGGATATAAATACTAAAGACACATTTGTTCCCCTCTCAGATATCTTTTGCGGTAAAAAGTGATAAATCCTCATATGGCAGACTGCTCAAAAGTATGTGCTTTTCAGAGGAATGTATACTGAATATCAGAATTTAAATATTCACTTGTTGGAACTTTTTTCTTTTAAAATTTATTAAACAGTATGCATTGTCTTGATTACAGTAAAGGTATCTTATTAGAAATAACTAGCTTTTAGGTGACAACGAATCTCCTTTTGTTTTTCTTCCTCTCACTGCTTCATCTTATTAAAAGGTCTAAGCAAAAAATTTGGTTGTAGATAAAGAAAGGTCTAGATGACACTGACCCTAGTCATAACACGGCTTTCTTCACTAGACAGATGAAAGGCTGGAGGGAACAGTGCATGTGGACCTTCAAGGCTGACTATCGCCATGGGTTGTCTCAGGCTGCCATTCATTCAATTATTTTACTTTAACTTTTTGACTTTTCTCCTGGGGACAGGGAAGGGTGAAGAAGGAGAATGCAGGGAGCCTTTGTTTTCTAACTGCTAACAGTCTGGTGTTAAACCTTCTTGGGTTCAGGGACAGTAAGGCTTGGCCAGGAGAGCCAGGGTTTGGTTCCAACTGCTTGTGCTCTCTATTCTAAATGTATACTCTTACAACTGGCTCTGTTGTTTTGCCTGGACTAAGTCTGGTTGAGATTCAAAGGTGAGGCTGGTATATATTTGGTATGAAGTAGTTCGTCAAGTCCTGTTATATCTGATTCTCTGCCCCACCTACTATGAAGAACTTTCTGATGCCTGTTTAGAAATGGTTTCCCTTTTCAGACTGCTAAACCAGGCCAGCAGCTATCAGTGACAACAGGGAGAAGGAAGGAGAGAAAGGGATCTCTTTATGCCTGCCCATAAAGTTAAAATCTTGAGTAACTCTTTTCAAAATATTCTTTTTTCAATCTCAAATTAATAATTTCCTCTTACCTTTAAAGCATTTGGTTAATATCTGTTCCACATTTATTTAAATTATTATAGTTTTTAACTGACAAAATCGTACATATTTATAGAGTACTATGACTCTGATACATAAATATACCATGTAATGTTCAAATTGGGTAAACCTATCTCCTCAAACATTGTCATTACTTTGCAATAGAAACTAAAAATCCTTCCTAGTTGTTTTGAAATAAATATCTAGCATACTAGAACTTTTTTCTCCTATCTACCTATAATTTTTGTACCAATCTACCAACTTGTATCCATTCCCCATACTTTTCTGGCTCTGGTAACCAACATTCTATTCTTAACTTATATGAGATTAACTTATTTTAGATTCTACATGAGTGAGAACATGATGTATTAACCTATATTTTGCCTGCCTTATTTTACTTAATATAATGTCTTTCTCTACTATACGTGCTGTCACAAATGGCAAAATTTAGTCTTTTTTTGTGGCTTAAGAGTACTCCATTATGTAAATATGCCACATTTTCTTTTTTTATTAGTTGATAGAAGCTTAGCTTGATTTCATTTCTTGGATATTATGAATTGTGTATTATAACACTTATTAACCTAATGTATACTTTAGTTATGTAAGCAAGCATGTTTTCTTATTGGATTGTATCCTTTGAAGATAGGTACTATTATATTTATCCTAGAGTATTATCCTTAACTTAGTGTTTTGTATATAGGAGGCTCAATAAGTGGACCAAATTGATTTGTTAGGTACTTCATTGGATTTTACTATGAAAAGTTAGAAAAGAAAAAGATACATATCTAACTAAAAAGTTAGTTAGAAAAAGATAACTAGACAAGCACACCTAGGAAAATTGTTCCATAGCTGTGAAGTAAAATAGTGAACAGAATCTAATAACAATTTCTGTAATTTTTATATACCATATATCCTGCAAATAAAAACAAAGAAAAGATCAGTTTTTTTCTTTTTTTTTCTTCTTTTCTCTTTCTTTTTTGTTAGTATTCTTTCTCTCTTTCAATTAAAAAAAATAAAAAATCAAAAGAAGTCTTGTACCACACAATGGCTGTTGGTTGAGAGCAAGAACTAAAAGAATCCACATGTCACTCAATTTGGGGTTCCATTTAGAGAAACAACTACTCTAATAGCTGAAATTCAATTAGCCTTCAATTTATGATGGTATTACTTCTGGTAAAGATCAAGTTAGGCAAAATGAGGGGAACTGTTTCTTCCAGTTCTATCTGTACTCTGATAGATAATCCATAATAAATTTAACAATGGCAATACATATGTGGGGCACTGATTCCATGAAGAACAATTTCATTTAGGTTTTGAAATCTTTTATAGTATCTTCAAATCTAGTGGCTCTGCCAGAAAATGTCAGAAAAGATTTATCATATTCAAATGTGCCTAGCCACAGTTTTGGTAATTCTCACTCACTAGGTAACACAATTTAAAAAATACTATACTTAAAAAATTTCGTAAGAGGGCTGGGAAAGTGGCTCAGTGGTAGAGTGCTTTCCTTGCATGCATGAGGCCCTGGCTCAATTCCTCAGCACCACATAAGTGGAAAAAACCAGAAGTGTCACTGTGGCTCAAGTGGTACAGTGCTAGCCTTGAGCTGAAGAGCTGAGGAACAACGCCCAGACCCAGAGTTCAGGCCCACAACCGACAAAAATAAACAAACAAACAAACAAATAAAATAAAAAATCATAAGGATTTCTAATGTAAAGTAATGGTTAAAAATAAATGCTTTAAAAATAAATGCTTTAACACCTTGTCTTTTAAGGGTCATTTCAGTGCCTAGCAAATTGCCTTGGCATAGTTCATTAAGTGAGTAAATAAATTTCATTGTTTCGCTTTTTGGTCTAGTCCACTTTGATGGAGATGGAATGATAGTTCTTAGTCTTAACACTACAATCACACTCAAAAAATGATATGGGTAGAGGATTCAGGTTAACGTACCACAAAATACTTACAGAATATTTCCACAGTGTTGCTATGGATAGCACTCAGAATAGAATGGTTTTCCAATAACCTGAGACATTTTTTGCACCATGTCAACTTGTAAGAAGCATCAAATAGAGCCCAGTGATAGTGGCTCATGCCTGTAATCTTAGCAACTCAGTAGGCTGAGGATCATGGTTTGAAGCCAGTTGGGGCAGGAAAGTTCATTAGACTTTTATCCCCACCAAAAAGTTGGAAGGGAGCTCTGGCTCAAGTGGTAGAGCACTAACCTTGAGCAAAAAAAAAAAAAAAACCTCCAGGAATAGCTCCCAGCCTGAGATCAAGCCCCCGGGCAGGCCCCTCCCGCTCCCGCGCATGCGCTCATGCATCCACACACAACTGTATCAAATAGGCAACCTACTTCCAAGATGATTTTTTACAGTGGATGTTCTCTCTTAGAAAATTCATATTATGGTTTTTGTGACAATGCTCACAGTTGTAAAGAGGAAAAGTTTAATTTTTTTTCGAAGAAATATCACTTAAAAGTTCTAACTTTTAAAATCTCAACCTACTGAAGCCTAGATAAACAGCAGTAATAACAGTTCATGCATTTATTCTTATATTAGATATTCAGAAATGAAACCTGTATATATTATATAGTCAAGACAATACTTACACTCTCACTCTGAAAAGGATTTAAGAAATTTCCCCCCATTTCGCCATCATCCCGTGGAGTGCCAGGTTGATTACTCAGGCTCATATTATTGGGAGAATTCTGTAAACAAGGCATTGTTGAACATTTTAATTTCCTTTTTGCATTGTACAGTTTAAAAAATTCAATGTGCAACAGCATCTCCAAGGACAAAGCAGAATTATAATTTTAATCTTAGATTGACTATGCAATTTACTTCATCTTCTGTGCCTTGACATGTATTAATATTGCCCAAGTGAAAATTAGAAAACAAGCAAAATCCAAAAATAACCTAATACAACTATATCTTTTTTCAGTCTCAGTATCAACATTTACTCCATTCCCCGCTCTTGGTTCAGTTTCTAAGATTCTGGAGATTTAAAAAACTTTCCCATCAGGAGCATAGTGAAAAGAACCTAACCATGTAGAAGCAACAGGAGTCATAAATTTCTTAGTAATTTTACTAAGCAAAGCTTGAAATTTCAGTGCTTTAATATATAGTTTCCTTTGATTATATGGGCAGCTTATAGCTATGATGATTTCAGCTATTTTGCATGAAACATAAGGAAAAGAGGATAGTAAACTTAACTGTAGTTAAGAACATCAGATACATCTTTAGATTATTTGTGTGCTTTTAGAGGAAAAGGAGGCTAAAACCTGCTTTAGAATCTTTTTCCTGTCATTAGTTTAAAAGTAGATTTACTTTAAATTCTTTTCTAAGACAAAATGGCTATGGTGACTAGTGATATAATCAAACATGAAGTTAGTAATACACTGCTTTAGATTCCATTTAAATTTATCAGTCTCATGATTATTGTGCAGTCTGAATCATGTGAGGAGATTTAGTGGCATATTAGCCATGTTTATATAATATTACAACTAGGATGGAGGGGACTCTTTCAAGGCTAATTTATTGACTTGCAAAAAAATTCAGAATTAAACATTTTTATTTGTTATTCCAAATGGAACAACAATATAAGGTTTCTCTAAGTCATTATAAGTTTAAATGTTTTGTACTGGAGTAAATTTTTACATATTTTAAAGGGGAAATTTGCTTGGAGAATTTTTATTCAACAAAAACAAGGTATACCTTAAACATTAACATTTTTTTTGGGGGGGGGTCCAGTCGTAGGGCCTGAACTCTGGGCCTGGTTGCTGTCCCTCAGCTCTTCAGCTCAAGGCTAGCACTCTACCACTTGAGCCACAGCACCACTTCCGGCTTTTTTTCCCCTGCTATGTGGTGCTGAGGAATCGAACCCAGGGCCTCAAGCATGCAAGGCAAGCGCTCTACCACTGAGCCACCTTCCCAGCCCTTAACATTAACATTTTATGAATGAGTTATACAAAATATTTTCAGTGTTTTTATTTCCACTTTTGATGCAGTCTCTTCCTATAATGATGGCTCAGAATGAACACTCTTTTTGGAGGGTTAGAGTGGAGGATATATAAAGGTGTTGAAAGGAATATTTAAAGGATACAACATAAATTGGCTAGTATCAGATCTCTGAAAGTCATACTTTTCCTGCTCATGGCGCCACCTTTGAAAATCTTGAATTGAAAAGGGCAAAATATCTTGTTTCATTTTTTACCTGAAGTCATTTCTGCAAAACGTTGTGCAAACAAGAAAAGTTCCTCAATGTGGAGTCTTAAGGAGACAGGGCAGTCTACACTCATTACAATCATGGAGTGACATGATGGAGAGACAGGCAAAAGAGCATCTGGGGAAGATGCAGGACAGTGGCACCCAAACTCAACCCAAAGCAGGTGGTGAGTGATGAGTGTGATAATGAATCGCATGCACGGTTTCTTAACTGTGACTCTATGTGTTTTCAAGGTCTCCAGTGGAATTCATCATCAAGGCAAGAATATGATGCACAAAAGGAACTTAGGCTGGTTATAAAGGTAAAGATTAATTTTAGATACGTTTGTCACAGTTCTTACATAAGTGAAGAAAACTTTCTCTGTTCTCTAAGAATTTAGCTTAAAAGAGGATTTCAGTCATCTCATTTTTCAAGGAATTTTTTTATTAAGTTCTGCTTTACCTTTTCTTCAAGCAGGAAAGATTTCCTCTTAGTTAAATTATGAGAGCATATGTGAATGCTAAACACTTCTATTATATGTCTAAATAATATATCATATACAATTTCCTCTGTCTGTTATTTTTACTTTTCTGGCCTCTAATTTTGTCTGGCTAGTATTCTTTCAAATCCTCTCTTAATTAATAAGTTATTTTTCTTTTTTCTACACTTAAAAATATGCCCAAATTTTCTGAACCTCTTTGTAATTCAAAAATGTTTAAATTTCAAGTGAAAAAGTGAGCTTCGAAACTTGGTCTTCACCTTTAATCATAATAAAACAATATTATTATTGGAAGCTTTTCTGAAAATGATTTTAAATTTATTTTTCCACAGGCTGTCAGGAATGAGTTCATAGAGTGTTTTGATTATGCTAGACCCCACAACAACAAGTTGCAAGGAATTCTCCTCATGGATACAAATGAACTCAAGCGAGCACACTGGGTGATCTATATTGTCAATTATTCCCATGTGAGATCACTCAGAGGTATCAAGGTTCTGGAGGTGTGTAAGCCTCAGATTCAAGACTTTTAAAAAATCATTTAACATAGTATGATCAGATCTTGCTTTCTTATGAGTTTTTTTCTCTTTAAATTAAAAAATATCAAAGCTAAGTAGCTAAATGTGAGTGGCAGAATATTTTTAGGTGCTTTCCTTCTAAGAAAACAAATCACATACTTTTGTCTATTCTACTTCCTAAAACAATTCCATGGGAAAGCAATTTTCATCCATTGATTCAATGGGTGACTTTTTTAAGTTGCAAAAGGGATGAGAGGAGTTTTAAATTTCAGTAAAGAAGTGGCATCTAAATTAAGGATGAATTCTGCACATTGAGAAAGAAATAAATGACTTTTAACAAATAATCCTCAATTGATCAAGTAATGATTTCTGCAACTTTTTATTTGTGGCTTTAAACTAAAAAACACAATACTAAAAAAGTGTTGTCAAAGTGCCATTGATAATCGTTTTTTGTTATTACTCATAAAACACTGTGCTAATTAATGAAAAAGAAAATATTAAGTGTATATAGTATTTCACATGTTCACATTTGATTAAATAGCCAGGGAATTATTTTACAGCCAAGGAAACCAAGCCTAGAAAAGATGAATACATTCTTACAACTTATAAGTAGTAGGAACACATGAAATGGAATACACACACACACAATACCAATGCTTGACAAAATGCATGTTCATAACTGATGGGTTAGGAAGATGTACCTCAAGATCTAAGAGAATTTGAACAAAATTACTAATCAGTGATAGCCAACAGTACCTTCCAAGTCACAAATGATAACTAGGAAAAGATTGGGGTAGAAATGAATGACACCAGGAAATGAATGAGACAAGTTCTTGACATAGATGGAAAAATTAAAGAGATGGGCACAGTGGAGTTAGTAATTATGTATACCTTGGAGTAAAGGAGTAAGGAAAAAACAGTGAATTTGTGAGTGGCAAGACATAGGGAGTGTTGCTAAGAGAAAAGTGACTATAGTACCACAGACAGGAGTGCTATCCGTCATCTCAGCCAGGTTAGAGACCAGAACCAGAGAAACCAGAGTAGGCACAGTGTAGAAACAGGCTCTTTAGAAACTCATTCGAAGGCAGATGCCACTAGTCTTTTCTAGCACATTGGTAAGTGGCATACTTACTACTTGGGGGACAATTCTAATGTCAATCTGAGTATATACAGACTTTGTAAAAATGTTTATTTGGTTTCTTCAGTTACATTATGCTTCTTGAGAACGATGACCATAATTACGCTTATCTTTGGATTTTTAGAGTTCAACATAATGTATTCATGCATTAGCATTTACTTAATAAAGGAATGTCTGCCTAAGGAGAAACCACTTGAGGACAGAGACTATGTTTGCATTTAAAGAAGTCTTTTAACAGTATGTTCACAAAAAAAATAAAAAAAAAATAAAGAAGTCTTTTACATCTCCCCGCAGTAGGCAAAGCAATACCCAGTACACAAAAGTACACAGTGGATGGCCAAGTAATGTTTAGAGAATAAACAATACTTCAGCCAGGGAATGTTACCAGAAACAGACATAGTACAGTAGAGAACACTTGAACATAGGAATGAGAAACAGAATTCAAGGAACAGCAACTGATTTGCTATAAGAGCAGATTAAAGGATAGCATTTAGTTAATCATTAAACTCTATTTAAAAATGTTAAAATGCGTAATAAAATACATAGTACTTCCCACATAGAATTTGGTCTGTATCTCTCTAATGAAAAAGTTAAGGGTTGTTGATGGTAATTTAGAAAGATGGCCTACAGCATTTGTATGCTCCTACTCCTGTGCAGTTAAGAATCATCTTTTTCTTATTGTTGGAGCCCTTGTTCAAGTGGTAGAGTGCCTTCTTAGCAAGCATGAACCCCCTGAGTTCAAACCTTAGGACACAAAACATCACCTCTAAATACACATGTGTCAAATATGACATTAGATATTTCACTGGAGACCATAGGGGAATTTTAACTAGTTCAATTGTTAGAAGTTCCCTGAGGGCCAACATAGCATCTCACTTGTAAGACCATCTCTTAGACAGAAGGTGTGTATATATCAATATGGGGCATCTCAATCTGAAAATAGGCTTTCTGGATACTGTGTTTCACAGAGGTAAGCACTGCTCATTGTAAATATTTATCTTCTGAAAAACAGACTTTTCTGATTGTTCCTAAATATATTTATTCAAAGGGTCCAGAGAACTTGTGAGGACAAACAGTCAAATAATATAGGTACAATTTCACTTGTAAATTTTCTTTTAGCTTAGAGTCTTAATTAAAAATATTCTATAGTTCAATCTTATTTTCTTTTCCCTGGCATGAGAAAACTTACATTATTATACAGAAATATAAATTTGAAGTAGAATTGAAAGCAAAGTCAACCTATAATGATTTCCTTTATTTACTGCTGTAAAATACACTTCTAAGAGTCATTCTACTGATGGCTAATAATTATTTCTTATCAAGCATTCTAAATATATTTGACTCTTAGAGAGTTATTTTAAATCCACCATGACTTAAAAAAGCATTTTGATATTTCTCACAAAATAAGGCATTTCTACCGAAGGAATAACTTTAGATGTTTTTAAAGAGGAAAAATATAGACATACTTTTCTACTTTTTACTTTTACTCTAATTACTTTCATACTCTATTTTGTAGGTTTATCTGTTTTCATATTACTTAAGATATGATTACATTTTCGATGAGTAAACTGTTAGTGTAGTGTAAAAATACGTTAAATCTTACCATGATTATACTGGTAATTGCTTAGATGTCAATCATGTGTAATATGTCCTAAATATGAATCTTAGCATATTTAGCACTTTTGAATGATTCATATTACCCACTCTTGCAGATTACATACATCAATATTGTACTTGGCAATTAATCATATCTGAACTTCTATTTTCAAATTTTGTATGAAAACTAAATTAATAAATTTATTTTAATAATTCTTTTTTGTTGAAGTTCTGTTATTTTCTGGACAGGGTGTCATGTTTTTGACCAGTGCCATCTTTGAACAGTTATCCTTAAACGTAAGGCCCTCAGTAGCTGGGATTACAGATGTTAGGGCTTGCCATCATTTTGCTCAAAAATAGTCTCAAAGCTGGATCTCCTGCTAGCTGCCCTGAGTAGCTGGAATGCCAGGCATGAGCCACTGTGCCTGATTCAAGTTACTTTAATGATATTAGTAAGAGTTCCATGAGGAATAAAATATAGATCAAAACAACATAAAGAATAAGTAGTACTCACCTTGGAAATACTGTCCATATCTCCTGAGCCTAAAGGGGAAAAAACATGAAAAGCAATCCCTTGTTAGGTAAGATTTATAAATTAAAAACTACTGCAAGATAAATCATCAGCAACTGATGGTTAAAAAAAAGAATTTTACTCTACTTCCCAATCATCTATTTGTTTAAATGGCAGGATGGAGAATGTCATTGCTATTATAGACTCTTTAAAGTGAAATATTAGGACATGTATATGTGCTATTTCACTAAACATTTTAAAATGTATATGCAATAAATAAATATAGATCTCAATATATTTTCTGAAAACGATGTTGTAAATCTGATAAAACATCAAAGGAAATTTACAGCAACATTTGACAATATATCGAGCTATATTTTACTGTAATAACCTAAAGCAAAGTATCTTTAATGATATATTTTTAAATGGACAGTAATTAACATCCATGGTAAACAAATGTCTCCAAAAGATAGCTTTTTAATTTTTATTCCTGAGGGAAATGATCAATACTGTTTTTCTTACATAAAAAGTAAGCTTCTCAATGATACATCACCTGCCTAACATGCATGAGGCCTATGTTTAAGCCTCAATGCTACCAAAATAAAAACAATTATAATCATACACAATATAATCACAACCTTGACACAATATTAGTTTCACTTTAAACTACTGAATTCTCAATAATTATTTTTTCCTAGCATAAAGATATAACTTTTTAACAGAAAAGCATTTAATCACCACCACAAATAAAGTTAGGGTTTAATAGATTAATTTGTAAATAAACAGGCTCAACAAACTGTTACGTATTGAATTTACATAGGCAATTCTTTATAGATGTAACTGTACAATAATATTCAGATTAGATAAGTAATGAGCTAGTTGCCAAGCACAGAAGAAAACTTCTGAAAATTCTAGTCTACTGAATAATATGGCAGAGAGTCTTGAAAGACGACCAAGTGTCATCATTTTGTGACTATTTCTGTAAGTTAAAAAATTCAAGGGGAAACAAAGGAGGAGGCAACAACGCTTGATAAGAAATGTACGCATTATCTTGCCCATGAAATTGTAACCCTTCTGTACGGTATTTTCACAATAAAAAAATTTACAAGTGACTTATTTTTGTATTAAATCGAACAAACAAGCTCTAAAACAGTGCTGTCCAACAGAACATTATGTGATGGTGGATACATGGTGGCCATTATGTCAGCCATTAGCTTCATGTGCCTGTTGGCACCTAACATGTGCCAACTGAAAAACTGAATCTTCAATTTTACTATACTTTAGTCACACAAGGCTCATGCCTACTGTAATTAAAAAACAACATCAGCAAAGGTAGCAAGACAAATTAATATTTTGAAACCTAGGCTAAGTGAGTTATGGATCCTTAAAAGCCCAAAAGTCAAGGCAAAAAATTATGGGATCATTGGAGTTATGCAGACTTTCAGAATATCTGAGGGAGTGAAATCCTTATATAACCTAAATTGCATATAGGCTCAGTTTGTCTAACTTGATAAGACTCTTCCCAAAAGGAAACAAAAAGCTGTAACTGCATACCCCTTTTGTCAGCTTTTTAAATTTGTTTATGGTCATGTCATTTAAATATATAGAAACATAAAGTATTTTTTCTTTTGGTTTTACATTCCTCCTCCCTAGTTAGCATGCTACATGACCTAGTCATTTTTGTACTATTTATCTCTCTCACTATTACAAAACTTTTAATTACCTTTGGCTTCCTTTGTTAAGAAGATACTGTGTATGAAAAATCTTTTCAAACACTAGTTGCAGACTTGAAATCAGCTTTATCATCAGTGTTGTCTCATAAAGAAATCATTCAGATTTTCTTTTTTTTTCTTTTTTTATTGTGAAAATACTGTACAGAGGGGTTACAATTACATGGGTAAGATAATGAGTACATTTCTTATCAAGCATTGTAGCCTCCTCCTCTGTTTCTCCTTCCCATCCTCCCCCCCTTCTCCTCCCTAATCCTCCCCCCCCCCCCACCAAGGTTGTAAAGTTCATTTTGGATATAACGATTTGTGCATCTCATTGTTGCAATGGGTCCACCTGTATTCCTATTTAAACGATTTGTTTTTCCTCTTCCCCTCCACAAGTTATAACAATATCAAATACAGTGAAAGCAGGGGTTATACTGTGGGGGAGGGACATACAAAGCAACAAAGAAATCATCTTATAAATATGTTAGAAACAATCGCATGAAAGAAAAAAACATTTGAATATTTATCTTAGGGTTCATTTCCCTAACATCAACTTACCTGACCTTTTCCTGCTTGACTCAGACATATACTAGTTATTGCAAATAAGGGAAACCATGGGACCTATGTTTCTTTGGGCCTGGCTTACTTCACTTAATATAATTTTTTCCGATTTTCTAGAACGTGATTACTAACTTATTTTTTTAAAGCCTAATACACATGAAATTCAAAATAAAATAAAGAAATTCTTGCCAAGAACCAAACTGTCCCCAGACTTCTGGAGACAAAGGAACAAGCGGGGAGGACAGCCCTCTGGGCTGGGCTAGGGGGCATGTCACATGCTGTACATGCACCATCGCCTTTCGCCACAGAATACGTAGGGCGTGATAGGTTAAGAGAAGTACTGGAATATGAGCTAGAGCACATTGCCTCGAACTTTTGATCTTCAGATGAGCTTGTTATTATAACCAATATTATAGGTTAAATGATCATTCTAAGATAAAAGTGAGTACTCAAAATAAGTAGCTGGATATGGGAGAGTTCTGCAAACTATAACATCCACTATGTGAATGAAGAGTTTTGGTCTGCATTTATTATATACATCAAATTTAAAATCCTTACCTAAAGAGCCATTCATGTGATGTGACTCCATTCCTCCTAAGCCACCCATGGGGCCATCTGACCCAGGACCCATTGGAAACTATTTTTAAAATGAAGAAAACAACTGTGATCACATTGCAAACAACTCTAGCTTGGTTTTATACCTATCTTAAACATTTCAAAATCCTGTACAGCTTATTTTCATTTCCAAGTTTAGAGAGTTTTTTTGACTTTTTTTTCAGCTTCGCAAATGGTGTAATTTGACTGTTCCACTGTTTATCATATCCTCTCTGTGTTGAGGATGTTCAGGCTAATCTTCATTCTTTCCCCAGATATTCCCAACTAGAAAGTACATACATTCCCACACATGCTTTCCTATGATGCTGACAAATCGTCTATTATAAAACAAAGTAGTTTTTAAGAAGCTGTTAAAGGTAATAGCTTACTAAAAAGAATGATTTAACATAATTATGCCAATACTAATATCTTTCTTAGCAGACAATCTATCTCTGCTCAAATGGACTTAATAAATAATTTCATCTTACAGGTTAAATACGTTTTGCTCCTTAGAGATAGCTGAAAATAGCTAATTCTTCGTGGCAGTACCAACTATGTCAGATCAATGACAGGCATTCTACGGTAGTTCTTCTTAATATTTTTTTAAGACATGAGAATTCTTTCTTTTCAAGTAAATCCTATATCAGAAACCTGGAACAAAACAGTTGTAAACAGATGTGCTTTGATAGAATTGGTGATGAAAAGTCCATGATCTTTCTGTTTTGTCCTTTCCTTATTTCCAGAGAATATTTTTGAGGAAAACAGGCTTCATTTGAAAAACGAAAGGCTTTAAGGGATCTGAATAAACTGAAATTTAGATCAAAGATTAAATGATAAAATAAAAGTTTGAGGGTTAAAAAAATCACCATCAAACAAGCCTACCCTTTATCCTATCACCTCTGGGGAAATGAGTGGCCTTACACTATGGTGGGAAAAGAGACCATGGACTGATTTGTAGTACATAACTTAAAATATATGTTCCTCATTGACTCTGAACCTATCACTTAGCTATTAAAAACATGGTTTTCACATGAGCTGAGAAACTGGGCTAGTAAGCCAGTAATGTAATAATTTCTTTGGTTCTGCCCCCCCCACTGTTTTAGGGTTTTAAATAACACTAAGATTATAATGTTCAGAGTGTTTAACATATAGAAAATACGTCATCTGATTATTTTTCAACTTCAGCTACCCTATATACATATGTGTTTATGTAGCATAAACACATTTATATAGTTGTATCAATATTTAGATTATAAATATTTTACAGTTATATTTAATTCTTTTTACAACTATATTCTGTTGTAAATATTTTTGGCCAATGTAAGCTTTATATCATGGGAAAATTATGAAATTATGCAGGAGAATCACAGTCATACTTTATTAAGAAGCCCAATTCACCCTATGCAGCTATCATGGCTCCATTTAAACACTATGTTTTGTAATTTAAACGAAAACAAGTGTATCTAACTTCATAATTTACTTTCATGTATATCAGTTATCAGGACTAAAATCATCAAAATGAAAAAAAAATAAGTTATGCTAAGAATGAACTCAAGATAAATGATTACACAAGCCTGAAATTTTCAAATAATATTAATCATTAAGTATTTGAGATAACAGACTAACATTTTATAATCAAATTCAATTGTATATTTATATTATATTGCTATAAAATGTTATACATATTATATTCCATGTTCTTTTCAACTGGAGGACAGACTTTTTTGTTTTTATATCCAGTATGTTTCTGGGAAATGAAGTGTAGGCAATATTCAGAATATGGAATATACTTAGAATTACAAAGTCTTCAAGTACACTAAAAAAAAAATCTTATTTACATTAGGTCTGTTCGGTCCAGGAGGTACTGCATTCATTAAAGTATACATGTTGTCTCCAGAGTTGGTTGAATCTGAAACAAAAGGTAACCCTTAAATTAGTAAGCAATCACAAAGTCATAATCAAAGATAAACTGGATATACACAGATATTGATAGCTCTAATATTACTATTTAAAAATATTACTACTTAAAAATATATACTTGTGTTATTTTCTGACCAAAATACCACAATGCAGTCATCATTAGACATATGAGAAAAGATCTGATCACTCCAATAATTCAAGATGAAGAACATTAAAAATCTAAACATTGTATCAAAGTTGTTTCATTCTTTTTTAAATAGGGATATTTTTACTTCTTCAAACAATGGTATGTATATAAATAACAAAAATCTCTTAAAATTTAGATTCAGAAGCTTTTCCCTTTTCAATATTTCCTTAAGAAAATTTAAAATCTACTTTTTCTAAGCTAGTAATTGGTTAAAATTGATAAAATTTATCGTGGGAATTGAATAGGACTATAAAATTGTTATAAAAATTATCGTGCTTAATGTAAAAGCCAGATGTTTCTACCTATGTATATTATCAAAGGTTGATAATGCTGAAGAGTATAAAATTATCACCCATGATAATTAGCAAGATGTTTTAATAAATATTTTTCACTCATTTTATTCTTGATGTATTACAATAAAAATAAATGTGATATTTCACAGTATTTCAGAATACATGTCATATCTATTTGCTACTTCTAATTAAGTTTTATGATGTTTATGAAGTAAAACAAAGTAAAATGCTAATTATCTTAAAAATTGAGGAAATATTGATCATAAAACACAGTTTTCTATTTTCTTATGATTATAGTTTCTTAAATATAATATAGCACACCATTCTGTTTTGAAGACAGAGCTATCTGAAAGTATGTGTTTTGTACCGACTGATTCAAGATAGAAGGTAAAAAATAATTTGCTTTCTTATGGTGGAAAATGGACAATTAGTTCTATTTTAATCGTGTGGTTATTTATTAAACATTAACAAGTTTATCCTTTTAGTGTGTATTACTTAGAGAATAGGTTTAATATCATTTATTGGTTGTTTGCCAACGGTGATCTATAAATCTCAGTATTACTTCTTACTTTGAAATGAATATATCATAGTATTAAAATGCTCCATCAGGCTGTTCCCTACTTCTTTATACATAATTCTGTGGCCTCAATACTTTTCACATCCTTATGCATAGCATATTTCTGTTAGACAGGCTTCTTGCTGTCTATAACTAACTTTCCTCATCTCCATTCTTTTAAAACTTCTTCCTTCAAGCATTAACTCCCCAGTTCCCACCTGCTGAAAATCTACTCAATATTCAAGAGTCATTACAAATATTTCCTTGAAATTTCCATATTCATGAATACTCCCCAACTCATGGATTTTACCTGGCACTACAATTAATATTTTGTCTTATTCTTCTCTTTGACTTATTGACTATGGTATAATAAGCTAATTGAGAGAAGAAAAGGAACTATGTCATATTTATCTTGTGTATCTCAAGTGATAAATAACTGCCTAGATTTAGCTAATGGAATAAATCCTATTATACACAAAATATTTTTCAGAAAATGTTGGATTGCTTTTTAAACATGTTCAACCTTCAAATGGTTTTTCAACTGTATTAGCCTTATTTTTGCTGAGAATAAACTAGGCTGTTTATTTTAAGTGTGTGTGCAAAGGAGATAAAATTATCAGTTTTAAGACTCAGCAAGAATATGTTACCAGAAAAACAATAAAAGGAATAAGGGAAACAAAGGAATTTTCTAGGAAATATGTGCCTTCTTTCGGTTTATATAAAACTTTGCCATAATGTGGATCTTCGGTGTGGATTCCTGAGGGTAGGGATATTGGCTTATGATTAGAGGTATGATAGTGGTGAAGGGTGGGTGTGAATGAAAGGTGACTAGGTAAAAATGCGAGCAGTATATACTGGTGGCAACTTTTGTGTTACAAGGAAAAGGTGATAAGATGACTTCTCACTGCAATGATTAAGGTTGCTACAAAAAAAGTTTGGTTTTATAATGAAGGGTTTACTAATAGCATGTTACATGCATACATTAAGCATTAATATAATATTAAAAAAGAATACAATGTTTGGAAGATGATTCCATTCATATGCTTCTAATTTCAATGAATGCTATTTCATTCCCAATGAAGATACTTTAAAGACATAGACGACATTATGTGTATTTGCAGAGTAAAGCAAAATTTTATATCATTTATCAAATGTGTTTTAAGTGATTGGAAATTGTTTATATTGGTATGATTCTTAATAATGAATTTTAAGCTCTCACATATTTCTAGTCTCCGACAAACCAGTTAAGAACATTTAAGTTTAACAGTGAAACATAATTAAAAGTTATTTCTAATTATAAAAATTTCCTATTTATTTCATTGTCCAGAAGTAATCACTGATCAATTCTTCTACTTTAAAATTTTTCTATTATATATGTGTTTATGTCTATTAAAATAAAACCACAATCATATTTTATTAAAACTGGAGCATTAATTGTTTTCATTTCACTAAAAATTCTTTGATAATAACTTCAATGACATTTCAATTATATTTTGTGCTATAAAATTAATAATTTCACTAAAATTGGATTAGGAATAAAGGCTATGTCAATTGTTTCACTACTGAGTACAACAAATGAACATACCTGAACATAAATTCTGGGTTGCATTTCTAATTCTTTTTAGTACTAGGATCATAGAGTCAAATATTTGAACCTTTTTATGGTTTTTGATGTTACCAGAGCATTTCCTGGGAAAATTTAAGCTTCAATTTAAGCTTTAAGAATAATTTAAACCCCAATCATTACAGTGTCCAAATGTACTTGACAGTCTGAATGAAAATCTTCAGAAGAAAAGATAAAGATAGTTGAAATAATTATGTAAAATGGTCATGGATAAACTAAAGTATATTTAAGTTTAGAAGATTAAACAATCTTTTCTCAATTTGTTACCTAATTTTTTTTTTTTTGTTTAGTCAGTCGTGGGGCTTGAACTCTGGGCCTGGGTGCTGTCCCTCAGCTCCTCAGCTAAAGGCTAGCACTCTACCACTTGAGCCACAGCACCACTTCCCCTAACCATTTCTATAGACATGTAGGATAAATAAACTGTAAGCATATCTATAGTCATTTTAGTAAGATGATAACACAGGTCTGGCTTGCTATTTTGAACCTCAACAGATCAATGGTTTTACAAGTTGATTCATACATGCAGAATTGTTCATTTTTTATTAACAGGAATCAACTATACAAAAAAGTTTCACCATAATATTTAATGTATATAGTAACTTTTTCTAAGTTGTGAGATACTAGCATGTTTCAGTTTTGTTAAATCTTTAAGTTACATAAATTATTGAGCAATTTACATAGGTCCAAAGACATGCTGACTAAACCTGTTATCCACACAAAAGGAACTTTCTAAATGCTTAATTGGACCACAGTAAAGAGCTTATTTCTTCCTATTTGCTACTTCTGTAACCATCATGAGATGATGAATACTGCTAACTTTATTTCATAAACCACTTCTGTATTTGTGACTTTGATAATCAAATGACCATGGGACGAGCTTGATGACAGTACCTGCTGGACTAGGCATGATAGGTGTTCCTGGTGGCCCTCCACCTCCTGGAGGACCCTAAACAATCACACAGCATTTCAGTCAAAACAAAGCAGTTCATTAAACAATGTCAAGAAAAACAGAAAAATGTTAGACTCGTTTCTATAATCTAATTTGAAAGTAATAGGAAACATTTTCTCCATCATTTATTTTGAACAGTATGCAAAACATAATTTAGCTTAACCATGTGGAAATTGTTTTGACAAGTTTCTACAAACAATGAGATTGTAAGACTGATTTATTATTCATGACTTAATCATACCAGGTATAATGAGGTTAAGGAGAAACCACTTAATAGGGCTTTTATAAATCCATAAAATAGAAGTAATTTGTGTGTGCTTGTGTTTACCCTAATTTTCTTTTTTGTGCCACTGGATTATTTTGTTTGTTTTTGTTGGTCCCAGGGCTTGTACTTAGTGCCAGTGCTGTATCTGAGCTTATCTGTTCAAGGCTGATACTCTACCACTAGAGCCAAAGATCCACTTCCAGCCTTTTGGTGATTAATTGGACATAAGAGTTTCATGAACTTTCCTGCCCAGGCTGGCTTCAAACCATGATCTTCAGGTCTCAGCCTGAGTAGCTAGGATTTATAGGCCATCAAGCCACCAGCACCCAGCTCCTATTTGCTGGTATTTATAAGAAGCTAATATATATTCATTTAGAGCAATTAGAGATTCACATTTAAAAAATACATCAAGGCTGTTTCTTTCTTCTGTTAGGCCCAATTGCAGCACTTCTGATACATGATATTTGTAACTATCATATCAATTAGAAATGAGAGGCAATGTTGACTAATGCGGTGAGTTAATAATGCTATAGCTATATAATCAAGCTGCAATAGAAATGGGCAATTCTGAAGTTAATTTAGAAAAGCAAAATGAATAATATAGGCAATGAGTTCAGAATTTTTCAGATATTCTATGTACAATGATCAAATTAACTTAAGCCACTTAAGAGTGGCTAAATTTTTAATTCATTCCAAGTGAGTAGAGACTATCAATTATTTAAAATTATATACATGCAACTTAATAAACTTAAATTACATTGTAAATTCTATAGCTTCATAAAACTAGATATCCACTTATTAAGTAACCTAAAAATAATGTTTACCCAAATTTTCCTACATTTCCTACATTCATACAAAATGTGAAGAAAATTAAACTTCTGTAGTTTGTATAGCTTATAGGAAATTGAATGCCATGTTCATAGATCAAAAGGACAATGTGCTTTACTGTGTTAAAAAATAGTATTTCCATTGGGTGGAGTTCAAATGGTCATCTATTTTCTTTCAAAACAATTGTTTATTTTTCTTCTTTTTTTATATTTTGTGCCAGTCCTGGGCTTGAACTCAGGCCTGCGCTCTGTCCTTGAGCTTTTTTGCTCAAGGTTAGCACTCTACCATTTGAGCCATGCCAACTGGCTTTTTGGGTAGTTAAATGGAGATAAAAGTCTCACAGACTTTTCTATCTGGGCTGGCTTTAAACCATAATACTCAGATCTCAACCTTCTGTGTAGTTAGGATTACAGGCATGAGCTACCAGTAGCCAAATCATGCAACTCTTAACACCACTTAAAGTTAGCCACAATCTCTGAAAATTTCTTTGGGAAAGATTTCCCTTTTCACCATTTTATTCTTGCTTCTCTGTTATCTATTTCCTTTTAAATATTACAACATTTAAATATTCTTAAGGTATTCTTGAGATATAACAAATATCATAATTGGATAACTGTTAAAAGATCATTTGTGAGTTCAAGAGTTCATATACAATTTGCTAATTTGGCTTCAGGTCTATGTGAGTTACTAGGGAAATCTGGCATGTATAAAAGAAAAAGAAGAAAATAGGTATTCTCAATTTCTAAGAATGATAAAAAAAATTAAAGATCGTTCCAAATCACTAGTCATCATTCTTCTGTTTGATCCACTTTGAGACTGGGAGAAAGTTTAATGACTCCATAAAATTTATGTGCGATGAATGAGGTCAGAGAGGGGGTGTACATCATTCTCTTGGAGAAGTGCAAATTCAAGCATATTACTGTGTAACTGGGGAAGGCTTTCTTCGTGATTGGATAGAGTACTGTTGTGGCTTCCAGAAACATACGCTGAAGTAAAACACAGTACTCAGGGCAATTCTGGCCAGATTGATAACTGTTTCACTAATGAACATCAACATATGCACTGAGGTTGGCAGATGAAGCAACTCAAGATGTTCACTTCTTGGCCAATACACAGGGGCTTGTCTTAACATCTGGACAACTATTTAGTTGCTCAAATAAAATGTAACATCAATTCTTATGAGCAAACAAACCCAAATGTACTTACTACATAATTCCCAGGAGATGCTGAAGAGTATGGTATCTGGAACATGAATAGGACAAAAACAAACATTTTGATTCATGTGGCAGCATGAGACTACCTAAATGAATCTACTTCCTGTTTTTATCAAAGTATAGTAATACAGAAAGGAGTTTATATTTATTTAATTGCTAAAAAATATACACTAAGTAACCACTATAGCCTCTAGAGTTTACAAGAAGGAAAAAAACCCATAGATTTTTAGCTAAGATGGATTTAGATAGAATTACAGTTGTACATATAACAAGATAGTATGAGAAAGATATGTATCTATATAGATAAAAACTCTGGGAAATTAGAAAACGTCAAATTAGTAGCCTAAAGTTATATCATTTTTTAAAAGAAAAGTTTAGAAAAATTCAGAAAACTGAAAAATTTCAATTTAGTAGCCTTTATAGGCATAGCTTCTAAGAACTGTGCAGTTACAAAATCCAGTTTACGGGGCTGGGAAGGTGGCTCAGTGGTAGAGCGCTTGCCTTGCACGCATGAGGCCCTGGGTTCGATTCCTCAGCACCACATAAGCAAAAAGAAAAAAGCTGAAAGTGGCGCTGTGGCGCAAGTGGTAGAGCGCTAGTCTTGAGCTGAAGAGCTGAGAGACAGTGCCCAGGCCCAGAGTTCAGGCCCCACGACGAGATCCAAAAAAAAAAAAAAAAAACCCAAAAAAAACAAAAAAACAAAAAACAGTTTACTGCATTTATACAGTTTAGGTCAATACTTGATATATAGGCCTCTCCTCTTTCAGTATCTAATTATGGAAATTATTATAATAAGCAGGTTCCTAAACTCTTTTCTAGATACTAGAAGATATTAATACCATGTTGTTATTATAATTTAAGAAATGTAAAATTAAAAAAACTTATTTAAAAATTAGTCATTGAGTGTAGATATTAACATACAGAGTTAAATGAATATATTTTCTTTTTTCATACAAGCTCAATTGTATGAAGACACTGTACATACTAGAGACATTTTTTGCCTTATTATGGAAGAAAAACCAATAAATTACTGTTTACCTGGAGTCAGATAGCTATAGCCAGAACATAGGATCTTTAGCATAGTAAAAATATTATGATGCCTATACACTAAACTGTCCCTCTACCCAAATAATGCCACGTAATTAAACAAAACAGTACAAGGGAATACTATAGCAAGAAAAGGAAGCACAACACAGTTATGATTTTACCTTCAATAATTGCTTGATGCTTTTCTAGAATTGCTTATTATTAATTTATTTGAACAGTCCTTTTTTCCTTCTCATTGTCTAGTGTCCTTTCTTGCCTTAAACATAGAATGTAAGTTCTTGTGGCCTCTACTTGGCCTGTCTGTGGGTGTAACACTGGAGAGGACGACTGCTAGCTTGTCCTGAGTCACTGGTGATGAGAACTACTTCCCCAAGGAGTCCTGAGCTCCTTTATGACATTTAACATTTACTTAATTTGGTGAAGAATATTACTCATTTTCTTGAGCTTCTATTCTAGTTTATAACCTACGCTTCACCCTCTTCCTCACATCATTTCAAATATGCACATCTTCCAAATCACCAAAAATTCTTTTGGCTCCTAGGACCAATCTCATCTGCATATATATATATATATATATATATATATATATATATACATATATATATATACACATATATATGTATATCTACTATATATACATACATATTACACTAAGCCCATGCCTTTTTGCTTACAAAGATTCTTAAGCAACTTGAAGATACAATCTAATCATCCTTAGATCTTTGATATTCATAGTTCAATGTCTTTCTTTAAATACTTCCTTCTTTATCATTCCTGAGTATTAAAAATCCCTTTTACAGAGAACAAGTCCCTTGGTATGATGTCTCTCTTATTCCTCATGATGCTCACAAGGATTATTCACCAGAATCTTTTCCCACCATAATCCCTTCCTGTTTGCTTTAACAATTACTTCTCTATAATGTATTCATAAATTGTCTTTTCCCTTCTTCCATGCCATTGTCAGCATTTTTTATTTTTTATTTTATTTTATTTTTTTTGGGTCCGGTCGTGGGGCCTGAACTCTGGGCCTGGGCGCTGTCCCTCAGCTCTACAGCTCAAGACTAGCGCTCTACCACTTGAGCCACAGCGCCACTTCCAGCTTTTTTCTTTTTGCTTATGTGGTGCTGAGGAATCGAACTCAGGGCCTCATGCATGCAAGGCAAGCGCTCTACCACTGAGCCACCTTCCCAGCCCCATGTCAGCATTTTTTAATGTAATATCTTAAATTTGTTATCCTAAAGCCTACTTTGTTAATTCCCATCTCCTGGATAACTCCTTAGTCAATTTTATTTTGTTTAGCAAAAATTTCCTGGTGGGAAACACAAAAAAGGTTGACAAGGTTCAAATACAATAAATCATATTCTCTAACATCGACCTACCTTATATCTAGAAGAATTCTGGCTCAGTCTTTATGGAAGCCCAAACACATACTAGTAATGTGCCATAAACCCAGTTTACTTCAGAGGAAAGAAAAATCCTTGATTTGTAACATACACTAATTTCTGTGTTATAAATATTTCCATATGCCAGATTTTAAGTTTCCGATGGTTCAACAACTAGATGATGAGATTCTTCAATACTCAATCTAACTTTTATGAACTGATTGATATAGTAATTGTATCATTGTGAATAGTATTTCACCATCCTGTCAAGTTCCTGCTTGGCTTTCATTTGAATTTCAACATTGCATTTTGTTTACAGATTTTTAAATCTATGTGTTTATCTCAGGTAGAAAACAATAAACTTTCTGCTTATTTCCATAACTAGTTCATTACAACTATCCCATTTACCCAAGCTGTTGCTTCTTTCATATTTTTATTTTTTTCTTCTGCATGGCACCTTCCAATGGAATTAAATAGAATTATAATTTTAAAATATTTAAAAATTGTTATTATCTCACCTATTTGTTCAAGTACTTTCCATTTTCTCCCTGCCAAACTCTTCATTTGTGACTTCCATACACAGTTTCTACTTTATAACCTTCAGTGTCCTGATTCAAAGCCCTAGCACTTTATAGAACTTTCCTTCCTAGAATTATCATCACGATCTGACTGCTTAGTGTGAAAGGCACAAAAAATAATAATGTAGACAGAAATATTATATGGGTACAGAAGATGTATTTGAACTAGCCATTTGGAATTTAAAGAGAGTAAGTACCCACCTGAATGGTGGTATGGGTTGGTATAAGGAACTAAGGAAAGAAATAAAGGAGGGAATGGGGAGGAGGGAGAGAGGGAGGAAGGGAGGGAGGGAGGAAGGGAGGAAGGAAGGAAGGAAGGAAGGAAGGAAGGAAGGAAGGAAGGAAGGAAGGAAGGAAGGAAGGAAGGAAGGAAGGAAGGAAATGTGAATAGGTATGTATATTTGGGAAATGGAATATATAATTTCATAGTGGCTTGAGACTGAGAAGGGTTTCTAGGAGTTTCCTAACAGTCACCTCCTCCAAAATCTACCAGAGTGGAGGACAAAGGGTACTGTGATTTTGCTCACAGAACAGAAAGTTTGAGCCATTAAAAGGAGGCGACAATGTTTGATAAGAAATGTACTCATTATCTTGCCCATGTAATTGTAACCCCTC
Organism: Dipodomys spectabilis; assembly: GCF_019054845.1. Lineage (NCBI taxonomy): Eukaryota > Metazoa > Chordata > Mammalia > Rodentia > Heteromyidae > Dipodomys > Dipodomys spectabilis. Next base: position 20,769,670 of record NW_024870817.1, on the reverse strand, counting down.
TATACAGTATTTTCACAATTAAAAAAATTTAAAAAGTAACTGACTAAAGAAGAGTAAAATAAATTGCTGCTGGTGAAAGACTATGGAGGTTCAACTTCATAAATTTAAATGGTAACCTAAGTGCATGGAAATATACATTAAATGCCTTCTTTTCTGTTAAATGAAGGTATTGTACAAATACTTGGAAATTAACACTTAAAATAAATCACTCCCACCCCACCTCAAGCAAAAACAAAAACCTCACTCTCTGTCTCTCTTGTACACCTGCTTTTCTACCAGCTCAGTCAATGTCATCTTCCCAAATACTTGGATTCAAATCTTTGAAATCACCATCACTGTCCCCCTCTTTATCCCTGAATACTCCCTCTAACTCAACTTCATCTTTCATACAAAATGCCCATTAAAATTAAATGCAAGATAAAAATGAAGATAGAGAAGAGCTAGAAAGTCAGAATCCTAGAACTATAAGAATCTATTATTTGAAAGCTGAGAAAATTAAAGACAACATATAATGTGTGACTAAGCTAGACCGACTCTGAAATTCAAGAACTGAAATTCAAATATTCTGAATAACCCTGAGCCCTAATACTCATGATTGTGGTGCTATGGTAGGGGCCAGAAAAATAAATAAGTTTGTTTTTTAAATGATCAGTAACATCTTAGCTAGTATCAGTACTAAAGTCTGAAACTATTTTGTAGGTAGTGACATTTAGAAATTCAGGGAACAAGTTAAATCATACATTATCTATGCCAATAGAAAACTGAAAATATTATTTTTAGAGTTCTTTTCAAAAGTAAGCATGTATTTGTATACAACAGAACCTCCTGAAGCAATACATATGTCTTTCCTCTAAGCTTAATCACAATAATAGATGCTCATTTTTTTTTCTTAAAGAATTTTCTTCTAGGGGAGGGAAGTGATAGTAGGGGAAAAACAAAGGAAGAGGCAACAATGCTCGATAGGAACTGTACTCATTACCTTACTCATGTAACTGTAACCCCTCTGTACAGTATTTTTATAATAAAAATATATATTAAAAAAGAATTTTCTTCTTCATATTCTTGCCAAGTTAGTGAGCTGATTATTATAATACCACATTGAATAGTTGCTGTTTTGCCTATTTCCTCTTTACTAACAATTCCTTTAACTTTCTTCAGTGCACTGCATTTCTTATTTTTACTATACATAATTTGGATGGGGTTCAGGAATAGGTGTATACCCTACATCAGCATATAAAGTATTTATTCCCCATCCACCATAGTTTCATAAATGAGTATATGACCCCATTTGAGCTAATATTGTTCAGTTAAGAGTTATATTCAATTCCGTTGCTTAACTGCTAAGGAGTAGTATTCTTTCAAGCTCAAATGGGAACTAGGAGCATATTAATCTGGAGCTTCTGTGAGGAAACAAAAAAATAACCATCTGCAAACACAAACACACATAGACCATGTCAATTGTGGGCCTTGAATTTAGGGCCTGTGTGCTGTCCTTGAACCTCTCTATGCTCAAGGCTAGGGCTCTACCCCTTGAGCCACAGCACCACTTCAGGTTTTTTGAGTGGTTAATTGGAGATAAGAGTCTCACAAGGACTTTTCTGCCTGGGCTGGCTTTGAACCATGATCCTCAGATGTCAGCCTCCTGAGCAGCTAGGATTACAGGCATGAGCAACTTGTGCCTGACTTAATTCTGGATTTTTAGAAGAGAGATTGTCAGAGACTGAGAAGGGGTGAAGGAAGAAGTGAAAGAGGTGGGAGACAAGGTAGAAGAAGAGTATGGGCATGATTAATACCTGATGTATGCAAGTACAGAAGTGTCACAGTGAGTTCCATTATACAGTTAATTTAATAAAAATAAATATACTGGGCTTTTCAGATCTAGGACCTAGTAACATTCTCCACTAGTATGAAGCTAGTTTGGTTGGTTTTCTGCACTTTATAATACAAAGTGTCTTATTTTTAGTAAACAGTCTTGAAAACTCACAATTAGCACATGCTGTATAAACATAACCAGTATGGGACAAATCACCACTGTGTGCCTCCTGAGTTGATGCACCAAAAAAACCCCACCAAACTATTTCTCTGGTATACTGCCAAATATTTATAACCCAAATCTAATAATAAGGAAATATCAGCTAAGAGCAAATTATGGGGTGGTCTAAATAATGCAGTGTGTTTAATATGCACGATTATAAAAGACAAGAGCTGGGATCTGTCCTAGATTAAAAGACATAAAAAATTATGACAAGTGAATGCAATCAGAGAATTGGAATTTTCTTTTGGTAAAAAGATATTATTGAGAAAACCAGTAAAATCTAAAGAAGATGTGAAGATTAGAAAGTAGCAGTGTATCAATGTTAATTCTCTTAGCTTGGTGATAATTTTGGATTGTGAAAGATCATAACTTTGCTTTTTAGAAAAGATATACTGAAATATTTACAGATAAGAAACAAAATAGATCACAACAAAAGGATGCTTGAAACAGAGAGAAAATAATAAAGCAATGTGGTAACACATTCATACTAGAGAATCTGGTATGAATTTCTTGAAATATTCTTCAAGTTTTCTGTAAATTCTAGGTTACTACAAAATAATGAAAAAAGTATGTGAAGCATATGTGAAAAGAGTAAAAAACAAATTCCTTACTTTAATATGCTGATATATGAGTCAAAGACTTACTGTATTAATATAAACTGAAAAATGTTTGTAATATTAAGTATTCACAGGAAGTCTAAAGAACTTGGAATTCAAAATAATATAGATGGATTATTACTATAAAAAAATCAGCAGTGTTTAGGGAAGAAAAGTCCCTCAGTACTTTTTGCTTCTGTTTTATAGATGCCCTGTGTTTCTATTAGAAAGTCATCATTTTTCTGTAATTTCTTTCTTGTTCTCAAAATAAATCATTTTCAGAGGAACGTTTTTCTTTTGCGTGCTCATGATGATGATGAAGTTCTACTTCTGAAGCAAGAAAATCTCTTGCCACTTTCCACTTCTTTTCCTGATTCACATACTGGGGATGAGGGTAGATATTTTCACTTGCCTACATTTATGCTGGTCATGGGCTCATTTCAGTTTTTATCAATGGGGCCCATGTCAATATGCACAACTCCTACTGTAGTTCTTAGTGTTTCACAAGGTCTAAAATAATGGAGAGCTCCTGATTTATATAATCCATTTTTCTACCCATAATGCTTAGTTCTATGAAGTCCTGAGGAGAGGAAGCTCTCTAATAGCATCAGAATACAATTGCCTCTGTTCAGTATCCTTCCATTTGGAAAACATACTCCAATATTTTAGCTATAATGAACATCTTCCAAGTCATCTTTCCAAATGATGCCCACCTTCTTGTTTTTGGGGAGGCATAATCTTAGGATGAGTATATAAAGAAGGGTAGTGTGAATTGTCCTCTGATTTTCTGTATGGGCAGTAGTGGGATGATTAGCAAAGGTGGGATATCAGCTGGTTTTTAATCAAATTTCATTGAACATGTAGATAATAAAATTTCTTTCCAGACATTGGTAGTGGGAAGACTATCCAGTTTTCAGTGTTACAAAATTATTTTTGGCGTCCTTAATAACATTTTCATTGGAAAGTTGAAAAGGCTGCAAGCCAGATGCCATTTTAAAGTAAAATCTTGAATAACTTGGTTAAGGCAGATAACATGAAACAAACACAAATCAAAACTTGTTTTAGGCATATAAAAAAGCCAAAAGAAGTTGAGAAGTTCTATTCATTTGCATTATGACATACTATAACAAGAGTATTTTAGAAAAAATGGTTAGTCTACTGAAGAACCAATTGAGAGCAAAATTTTTTTTTAACTTTCAATAACTGCATTTAATTAGTGTACAGTATAGCTATTAAAACTAAGAAGAAATATGTTTACCTTGATTGAAGTAATTTCTTCCCTGAATAGTAGTGGATTTAGTATGTTTACTCTTATTTCCTATACTACACGCACATCTCATTTTTAACTTTCTTGAAGTTTAATGTAACCTTAAACTTTTGATCAGTCTCATGTTCATTTAGTGAACATTTGTATACCTTTATGCACATTAGCAAATAACATACCTTTTGGTTAGAGACACAGGCTATATTTTACTGCCATACTGACTCACTTGATTTGGATACATGTGTGCAAAGTACACACCACACAAATGTTTGTAGGTTTTCTCATTACTGAAGATTTCAAGATTTCAAAGTCAAGAAGAAAAAACTATCTCCAGGATCATAAAATTAAAATCATATTAATTAAAAAATGAAATGCTCAATTTGCAAGCTGTGCATATATTTATGTGACGGTATTAAGAAGAATGTGTTTGTAAAGTTAAACCTCTGCCAAAAAACAGAACAACAACAACAAAAAAAACCTAGGAAATTTCTTAGGATTTTAGGAAAAGACATGTGTAACGAGGGCAATTCAACTAACAGGCATAGGAAAATGTAGACTTGCTTTCCGACAGGGCAAACCTAGGTGTAATACATGTAGCAAATCCAATCAGAGTAACTTGGTTTGATCATTCTCTAATTGAGGGTTATCACAGATAATCATATATTATAGATATTATAGAAAGTTAGGCTATGTTATGACAAATATGTAATATACTTAAAGCCCAATATTTCTTTTTGATATCTATTAAAAACATAGGATGCATGTTTATATTAACTCCTGAGGTAAAAAATTATATTATTTCAAAACTTATGCATATTTTTCTAAATGAATATATATAAAACATATTTCTTACTTTTAAAAAGATTAATACAATGGGTAAGGCTTTCAAAAGCAGTTACTTTTGTTACCTTAGTTAAATGTTACAAAACACAAAATATATTATGTTATATACTCACTGAATTGGCATTTGTTGGGTTTGGCCAGGGTCTACCGCCACCTGGACCCCTGTAAAACAATATAAATGACATTTTAATCTATGCCTTAAATGTTTCATAATAAGTTAATACTGATAATTCAGCTATTATTGACAATTCTAATTCAGCAATGGAATTACTATCTTAATAGTTTTTAATCTTTTTTTAAATTTTATTTTATTGTAAAGCTGCTGTACAGAGGGGTTACAGTTACCTGAGTAAGGCAATGAGTACATTACTGTGGATCAATGTTGTCCCTTCCCTTGTTGTCCCACTATCCCTTCCTTCCCCCACCTCTTACACTCCTCCCCACCCCACCCCCAAAGTTGTCAAGTTCATTTCCAATTACTATCTTAATAGTTTTGATTCTTAAATGAAAAAAATTATATGTGATACTTTTATTCCCACATCAAACTACTTTTAGACAAATTTTAAGTTTTAACTATGTTTATTTTTAAAACAAAACACTGTAATCACTTATAACTATATGTATCTATGTGTGTATGTCTGTATCCTGAATCACTAAGCTACTTTTGGAGTCCAAAGCACTAACTATGAAACTAAAAAGGAACTGTAATTTATGTCACAATATGAATCCCTTGAACCTCATTCAAAATGAAATTATTTGTAAAGTATCAATATATATAAAATATAGCTCATATTAAGCTACAAACACAAATACACAAAAAAGTGCTTAAGGATATCTTCTTTTCAAAAACTTATAGTGTCATGTATATTACTTCATATATAGCTATACACCAAATTATCTTTCAGTGCAACTAATGATTTATCTACTATTAAGTGAGGAAATAAATCATTTTCTTATTTTCATAAATTTAGTTCAAGGCAATTCCTGGAAAATAAGGGTAATCTTTGCAAATATATGTCATATTACATAATTTTAGAGTAGAAGAGAATTTTTGCATTCAACATCTTATGAGAACATAAACCTTTTTAAACAAAATTAATGTCTACTTGAATGAAAAGGTCTCCACCACATTTTAGTACTTGATAAATACTTAATGAAGACTATTGCCAACTCCACTGTAACTGGGATTATTCAAAATGATTCTTTTCCTTCTAACTATTATGATAATAAAATAATGATTGCTGTGTGTGTTTGTGTGTGTGTGTGTGTGTGTGTGCTGGTACAGGGGCTTGAACTCAGGGCTTGTGAGCTGTCTCAGCTTTTTTGCTCAAGCTAGCATTCTACACTAGAGGTAAAGCACCACTACTGGCTTTTTGGTGGTTAACTGGAGATAAGAATCTTATTCCTATATTCAAATTGAGATCTTCAGATCTCAATTCCAGAATATCTAATTATAGTCTTAAGCCCCTAGCAAATGGCTAAGACAAGTTAAAAGTTTTTAATTGAAAACATTTTAAAAATTTTATTTCTTATAATGATGCTGTACAGGAGGTTACAGTTACATCAGTAAGTTAATGTGTGGGTTTCTTGTTGGCATTGTTACCCCCTCCTTTGTTTTCTCTCTTACCTCCTACCTCCCCGCTCCCCTTCCCCAAAGTTGTAAGGTTCATTTCTTAATTCTAGGGACATTAAATCGAATGTACTAATGTTAAAGAGACTAAGTTAGTATATTACTCATGATCTCTTAGAATATTTAAAACTGCTTTTAGTTTTATTTTGAGATTCCCTAGGGATGTGAGCAGTAGAAAAGGAAATGGATTTTTCCCATAGGAAATGCACACTATTAGGAATGCCCACATAACAATTATTTTTCCCAGTGTGACTTGATGAATAAAAGGGAAAATTAAAATTGGTCAAAATCTTATGCGTAGGGAGAAGTTAAAGGACATTTAAATTGTTGCCACTCTAAGAGGATGATGATAATAATGATTCGCAATTAATTACTGACACACTTTAATTTACCTAGAGGATTCAATGTCCTACTGACAAAAAAACATGAGAAGTATAGAATGTATGCTGATCAGTAAAATATTTGGGTAGCAAGACATAGCTGCATGATTTGTTTGCTGTTACATAAAACACAGTAAAGAAACAGGGAAGGCCGGGAGCCGGGAGCTCATGCCTGTAATCCTAGCTATTCAGGAGGCTGAGATCTGAGGATCATAGTTCAAAGCTAGCCCGAGCAGCAAAGTCTTCGAGGCTCTTATCGCCACAACAACCAGAAAACCGGAAGTGGCACTGTGAGCTGAGGGGCAGTGCCCAGGCCCAGAGTTCAACCCTACGACCACTACCACCACCACCAAAAACCCAAAAAACAAAAACAAAAAACAAGAAATGGGGTAATGTTTATTTTAAGATTATATAAAAACTACATCCACATCATGACAAACATGTGTGGACAATGATATGGTATATGTTTAATGTTTTCATATTAAAATAGTTAAATATTTTAAGTATCCTAAATATATAATGACTAAGTATAGTATGAATAAGATATACTAAGTATTGTTACTTTAAAATTTGCTAATGTTAACTTCTCATACTAAATTAAATGCCAAAAAATAAGCACTTTAACTAAAGAATATAGGCTAAAATATTACATTGATTACAAATAATATACAATATCTTTAATACTTGCCCTGTTCTAGCAAATTATATTTCATATTAAACTGCACTTTTACATTATATGATGATATATTAATAATTAATATGAAAACACTTTAATTTTCATAGTGTTGAATAAATTGGGAGTTGTATAACTAACTCTAATCAACCAAGTAAATAACAATCATCAATCTTTTGAGAACCATCAGCATAATCAAGAAACTACTAAATATAACACAAATATCATTTTTATTGAAACATTTGACCTATCTATAGCTTGAGGTAGAACACAGCAAGATTCATTTCCAAACATGGTTTTTTGTGGTTTTTTTTTTTTTTTTGTTGGCTGTGGGCTTGAACTCTGGGTCTGGGTGCTGTCCCTCAGCTCTTCAGCCCAAGGCTAGCGCTCTACCACTTGAACCACAGTGCCACTTCCTCATTTCCAAACAAAAATAAAAAATAAAATTTAAAAGAAGTTTATGTTTTTTTGAAAACACATCATCACCACAAAGGAGAGAATTCCTCTTGTGTAAATCACACTTATTTTAGGAACTACATTAAGTAAATAATTTTGCAGAACATGATAAACAGCAAGCAAATCTTTTAAGTATTTTCCTCCTCTAATTTCTATAAAATGGGTAGAAAATACATTAAATTATTGAAATGTAAATACTACATTAAAGTAACCATTTTCTTTGTAGATAGATGATGGGGGGGGGGGGGAGAAGGGGGGAGGGTGGTTCCTGGGGTTTGTACTCACAGCCTAGGCACTGTCCCTGAATTACTATGCTCAGGGCTAGCACTCTACCACTTGAGCCACAGCTCACTTCTGGCTTTTTTGGGTGGCTAATTGGATGTAAGAATCTCACAGACTTTGCTGTCCGGGATGAACCTCATTCCTCAGATCTCAGTCTTCTGAGTAGCTAGGATTGCAGGTTTGAGTCCCTGGTGCTAGGTTCAAAAAAAATTTTTTTTTGGTCGGTTGTGGGGCTTGAACTCTGGGCCTGGGTGTCCCTCAGCTCTTCAGCTCAAGGCTAGCGCTCTACACTTCAGCCACAGCACCATTTCCGGTTCAATTATCTTTTTAGCCATAAAGTTAATCAAGTTTTGATACAAATGGTTTATTCTGCAATAAAGGGATCCAGTTGCCAATTAGAATGCAGTATTTAATTACTGTGGCCAAAGTTGGGATATTTACATTGTCATTACTAAAGGAAAAAAAATCCAGACATAATATTCTGCAAACCCCTTTTGCCTATCACAACCACATATTTTAATTACATAATTTAATGAAACAGTTTAAGGTAATACCACTCTGATGTCTTTCTTTCAATTTTTAAGTAGCTTGTATTTAAAAAAAGAAAGAAAATCAAGCCACAAATATTAATGAGAAATGCTTTTTTGCCAATAGACACTTAAAAAAAAAACTCATTTATGATACGAAATTTCAACTAAACTTATTCAACTAAAGACAATGGAGATAAAATGTGGTTTTTTATGTTTCTTTAGATTGTTTTTTTGTGTGTGTGCCAATGTCAACACAATAATCATCCTCTCTGGCTGTAGCTTCCACACTTAAAAAGTTTCCCTGAGATAGAAAAACATTAACAGAAAAAAAAATTCTCTGAAGTAATCCTACCTTATAGAAAATGGTCTCAAAGTAAAATAAAATAGTAGCAAATGATGGAAATTAAAGTTTATAAGACTTAAAAGTTCATTTAAACCAGATATATATTAATAGTAAAACACTATGTGATATGAAATATTTAAAAGTATTTGGAACATTTAAGAAACAGAAACATCTACAGAAATAATCACAGTAAAAATTTCAGTTGCATGTTTAATCTCCATAATGAATTGGGTATACTCATGAAAATGTGAGAAATGAACTAGATAATTTTAACCAACTATTTGAGGTTCTCAATGGTCACCTGAAACTTTTTTCCCTCTATACCAGCAAAACCAGGTTGAATTGGGTGGGGAACATTCTGTTCATGGGCAGTCGGAGGCCTGTGAAATAATGTGACCTGGCCTTGCCAAAGCAATTGCAGGAAGCATTAAAATTCAATAAAGAGGAGGTTTTTTGTTTTTTGTTTTTTTCTCTTAGTAACATAACTATCAATACCAGCTAACATCTCCCAATAAAGGCTCTTGGCAGATTAGAAGGTTCCCTACTCCTGAAAGTCATATAGCCAATTAGAATGTATAATAATGTACAAAAAATGATACTTATCTACGTTCTTTTTTTTTTTTTTGTAGTCGTGGCGCCTGAACTCTGGGCCTGGGCACTGTCCCTCAGCTCTTCAGCTCAAGGCTAATGCTCTACCACTTGAGCCACAGTGCCACTTCTGATTTTTTCTGCTTATGTGGTGCTGAGGAATCAAACGCAGTGTCTCATGCATGCAAGGCAAGCATTCTACCACTGAGCCACCTTCCCAGCCCCTTTAGATACGTTCTTAATATTTAATGACATCTCTGGGTCATTTTAAAATTTAAAAATTTTTAAATATATTCAAATTTATTACATTGCAAAGGGGGAAGGTAAGCAGGTAGACTTGATATGCATATCCATACTATTGGTAAAAGTTCCAGTATGGATATAAGAACAAAATATTATCCATTCCTTTATGTAGAAACCATTAATAAAAGGCTAATAAAAGCCTTTGAGGAATCCAAGAAGAATCAGACTTAATGTTTACCCATATTTATTTTAAAAGTAAAATGATATGATAGAAAAATTTGACCTACTTAACCCTGGCTCTCTTAATTTTGAGTCTGTCTGGTACCTATCTATTAATCTATTTTCAGTTTTTTTTTAAAAAAGCGCATCCTATAAAAATAGTTTCATTTCATTTTTCGACACAGCGTCTTGTACTTCTCATTGCAATGGGTTAACCTGTATCCCTATTTAAACAATTTGTTTTTTCCCTTCCCCTCCCCAAATTATACCAACATCAAATACAGTGAAAACAGAGGTTATACCATGGGGTTGGGACATACAAAGCAACAAAAAATCACGTGGTACCTTATAAATACGTTAGAAACAATAGCAAGCAAGAAAAAAACCACTAGTGTGCTTATCTTGGGGGTTCATTTACAATTTAGGCGGGAGTGGGGTAAAGGAGGGAGTGTAGTAGAGAAGGGAGGGAAGGGGTGGTAGGGGAAAAACAAAGGAGGGGGCAACAATGCTTGATAAAAAATGTACTCATTACCTTGCTCATGTAATTGTACAGTATTTTCACAATAAAAAAACTTATTTAAAAAATAAAATAAAATAGTTTCAGAAACTCCAAAATAATCCCTACATACCTCAAAAGAGCTTATGGCACAGTAGATCTTCAACGCCATCAAATGCTACTTGAGTTATTTCATTTAATATGTAAGGAATTAAGACATCAGTTGATGCAAAGTATTTTTTTAGGATATATCTACAAACTTACACAAACAATTTATTTCTGTTAAGTTTTCTTCAGGACACATCATAGAATTGGTCCTCTGGTGAATTAATGAGTTACTAACAAACACTAGTGTATATTGCCTTTGACATCAGGTTGGAGAATAAAAAAATGAATATAAATTCTGTGAAAAACTGCATTATATTGGCTGATAAAAATGCAGTACTAAGTATGAGTTGGATTTTTTTTATCCCCTAGTAAAAACCAACAAACCCCTCTTATTCCTTACCTAAGTGCATCTTGAATTTTTATAAAGAAAATTCATCTTATGATATAGAAAGTTCCTTAAAAGAGAAGATACTACCAAAGAGAATTCTTTCTTTGTTTTTAAGTGGTCCCAATAAAGCAAAATGAATCACTGTGTATCTGTTAAAATAAGGCCAAAGAATTTCAATTATCTGAATTAGGACATGGTACTCGTGCCAGCATCTCTTTATACTTTCCTATAGATTCTATAGGAAGGCTATGCAGTTATTAAGAAGAAACATGCTAATCATTGTTATTTATGACATCTGAAAATGGAAAAAATGACCATTTGTAGGGTTAGAAAGAAAACATGTAATTATATAATGAAAAGGAAGCAAGCATTTCAGCTCATGTTTAGCTCATTTTAATACTTTACAGGAATTGAGGTGTTTAAACTGTTTTGCAATCAGTATCTTTTTCGAAGACAGAAAACAAAACACGTTACTAAACATAATAATATAGCATTTGGCTTACATGTTCATTCCAGGCATTCCAGGGCCACCTAAAGCATTCAGTGGGGGTCTCATTGCACCTCCATAGTTCTGTAATGATAACCAAGGGTCAGACTACCACAAAACAAAAAAACAAAACCAAAGAGGAGGGGGGAAAGAAAGGAGAGTAGGTTAATGATTTCCCTACATAACTCCTGATTGGATAAGGCCTGTGTAATTCATTCTCTGAAGAGTCCACTCTTGTATTTTTTTGCCTCTACTTTTAACAATTATTTTGGTTTGTGTCTTAAAAACTACATGCATATGGAAGACCATCAGAGCATGTTAAATCATTAAGTATGGTTGGAATGTAATAGTCAACATTATTTTATTAATTTCAAAATATCTGGATACTAGTAAACTTTTTCAAATAAAACATTTCATAAATCCACAATTCTATTTTTAGAAAAATATACTTGTTCAACTAGTTTGAAATTGTCAGACTGAGAACAGTTACATAAAATCTGAAAAAAATGGTAAAAGCAACTTAAGGAAATTTACTATAAACTATTGATCATAATATAACATATCTAACATGGAAATGTAGTAATATATACAAAGATACCAAATACATGGAAAATAAAATATATTCAAAAAATGCATGCACAAATTACACAACCCAAAAAAACTAGTTAATATTGACCATCTGACTTTGAAGGTAAAAATCATTTAATGTTGTATATGGATATTATATTAGTTTACTTGTGTTGATGGCCAAAAAGTTACTATTATCATGTAAATTTATTTTAACATTTATAAGGGACTTTCACACTACTATACTACTAATAGTAATAATTTCACGAATGATACAATTTCTCTTATTCTTCTAAGCATTTTCATTGATTTTTCTTTTTATTTTGTTTGTTAACTCTTTAAGTATTGCTTTTCCCAAGTTCTAGTTAGAATATTCTTTTCTCAATACACATTTATGGGTAATCTTATCTATTACAATTTTCAAACTATTTATGCCTTAGGAAGTCCAAATATTTATATTTTATCATGCTATCTTGCCCAGTTCCTAGGTAGCTCATGTTGAATTTCACAAGAGTTGTTCCCATCATGTGTAACATAACCAAAAGAAACTCATTATTATCTTCTTGGGATTGAGTTTATTGTTGCTCTTATTTTGTTTGACTTGTTGAAAAGATAGGTACTAAGCCTTTCACCTGGCTAGGCAAGTATTCTACCACTTGACCTACACCCATAGCACTTTTGATTTTATTTTGTTTTTGAGACAGCCCCATTAATTTTTCCCAGGCTGACCTTGAGCTCTTCCTTGCCTTCTTCTATTTCATAGCTGGGATTATGAGGTCTATCACCATGGCCAAGATGACTGAGTGCTATGTGTCGCTTCCCTCAGTCAGTTCTGTGGTACCACTAGCCACTGAACAGTCCACAGCAAAAATTATTTAGGGTTCCTTGACATCTTTTATTTCCCATATTTAACCAGAAAAAAAGACTATTGACTTGTCTGTGAAATGGTTTTTAAAATAGTAATCTCGTTCCTGTCTCGAATCTTGGTTATGTGCTGAAGCAACTGTACTATCTTCACAGGCCTCCTTTACGCTCTACCTGTCCCAAGCTATTTCCATACTGCTGTCTCTTGAGTTAAGTTACTTGATATCTATGGAGACCACAGAGCCCAGCCACAGTCTATGTTTTCTCCTCTGTTACCTATAATTTTCACTTTTCTTTTCTACATCCAATCATATTTCCAGCCTACTGTATTTTCCAAGTTCACAAACATATAATACAGTTTATTACTCATTTTAACTCATCTTTCTGGCACTTTTTTTGGTAGTATTACAATGGCAGGGAAATGAATCAATTAGTGAAAGATCTGTTAGCTTTAGAGATAAATAAATGAAACAGCCTAGTTACATGGTATGTTCACTGCTTATTTACTTTTACTTTAAGGAGATCTTATTTGAATCTCTTAATTTGTGAGTTATGGGATGATAGAATAGTTTTTGAGCCATGGGCTAAATGATTATCATGGTGATAATAATTAGCAAAGGGGTTATGAGAAAACATAAAAAGAGAGATGAAATATGAGTGGTAAAGTAAGCTAGAAATGCTCCATAAGAAAACTCTCCTTCTTCTTTAGTCTAAAAAGAAAGCATTAATTTTCCTTGTAGCTCTGGATATTGAACTATCTTGGTTTGAATCCCTACTACTATGGCCCAATAACACAGGGTCTCATTATGTTTTCTGGCTGGCCTCAAGCTTGTGATCATGAGCCTTAGCCTTCAGAGTGCTGGGACTACAGGTGTGTGCTATGACATGTGGCTGCTTCTTCATGTGTAATGTTGGACCAATGATTCTCCAATTTCTATATTCTTTATTTGCAAACTGACAATATTGTCATCCTTGTAGACATGTTGGAGGATAAAAGGAAAGACCAAGTACTAATCACAGTGCTTCTTGAACAAAAATCATGGCACTTGAATGAGTACACTTTTCCTTAACTTCCCATTTGTTCTCAACTCTGATAAAATTACTTGCCTGTTTATGTGCCGAGTTCCTGAGTTATTAGTTAGTTAGTAATGATGGAAGTATCCCTGTTTTCTAGGCATTTTCTATTATGTAATATTTTTCTAGCTGTATTTTTATCTCCTGCTAAACAGTAGTACCTTGAAGGCAGAGTTTATTTTATTCATCTTTGGTACTTGATGTTGTTCAAGTATTGTGTTTGAAATATAGTAGGTCTTTAATAACTGTTGGGCTTATTAAACTGAATTATCACACAAAATCAATAAGCAATTATTCAATATAGTACATAGTTGATAGATTTATGAAAAAATTCTTTTTCTGATTAATCTAATGCAAAAAGAAACCAAGAAGTAAAGATAGAATAACAACAGGCTTTCCAAGTGATATCAAAAAAGGCAGAATGGGAAGAGCTAATTTAGAATCCCTGAATTTTAAAGCTGATGGCAACTATACAATTCCATCTGTTCTAATCTCTCTTCCAATGCAATGTTCCTTATAAAATGGCTGTTCATACTCTGCTTGGAAACTTTATAAAGTCTTTCCTTGATTGGACAGTTTAATTTCTAGGAAGTTTTCCCCTGTACTGGGCTGAATTCTACCACTTATATTAGATTTGGAAGGATGGAATCAGTTTTCTCTCTGTGTGAAAGCACATCATATATTCATCTCTCCATTTCTGCAGCCCAAGTATCTGATTTGGAAATCTTACTTGCATATAACTTAATTATCCTCCACAATTCTGGAGAAACTGGAAATAGTTGGGTAGTTAGAATGAATTTTTTGGTTATCATTCAGTACTTTCTAAACTTAAAGATGCAGGTCAACTTCTTGCTTGAGACAAGTAAAAGATGACTTCAAATAGAGTATTAGGAGGGATATTTTCTTGATTTAACAGATAAAGTTGTATTTGTATTGAAAGGACACTAATATAAATTTTTTAAAAATCACATACTGTTACTGTACTTAGATTTAAAATAGATTAAGATGGAGCCAATATATCTGAATTGTAGGCAAACTTTTATTTCTTCATCTGCACAATTTTAACTGGTAACCACGTGGTTATACAAACCAGCATTATTCAAGAATCATTAGACTATGCATACTTCTTTTAAAACCTCAGTTGTTCTAATATATAACTACTGTACCCCTTCACCGTGTTTATCTTAAGTTTAAGAAAATGAACCAATGTTTATTAAAAGCAAGTATGTGTAATGTAGTTGTGCATAAAGGAAAACACAATGTTTCAGACTGTTTTTTACAATATAACTAAAAAGACGAAGAAAAGGGAGATGCAGGCTGTTTTTGTGTAGCATCTATGTAGTTAAATGCTTGTTCTGAGACGTGTTTTCCAATATCAAGAAATATAGCTAACCTTTATCATAAATAGCACAGTTTATAATGTACATATTTTAGATGACAACTGATGCCAAATAAATTTATCATATGACTTCTCTTGTTCCATGGGATTTTAGTAGTAATTTTTCCTACTGCACCATTCATATGAATATGATTCTGATTTCATTGAAATGTTTAAGTTCCCTACCCATCCTTTTATTTGTTGCTATGATTTTATAAGGTTATGATAGGTATTTATTGTTTGTGAGGTAAGTTATTACCAAGGCACTTTCTCTCATATTATATAGAAATAGATAGCAAAGGCATCTCAATCTAAACAGAAGAAATAAACTAATATCTTTAATTTTGAAAATCAAAGATTTTTGAAAAAAGTGTAACATAGTTTCTTAAAGTCATCAATAAATTGCTCAACAGAAATACGTTTTAATCTGTTGTAATTTATTTGTAACATAAAGATATAGTTATTTATCTATTTATAAAACATAGTAATGAGAATGTTTTTAACTTTTTGCATTTTCAAATGAGAGCTGAGAGTTCAAATAGCTTATGCAATCATTATATACTTATTTGAACACAGCAATACTGACTCTTTGATCTCCTTTCTAAAAGTAATAAAAGCTAATATTAGTCTGGTAGGTTGTGAACATTTATAATTACAACACTTGAGGGGTAGGAATAAGGCAGGGATTGGGGAGAGAGGTAGAAGGATTGTGAGTTCAATGCCAGCCTGGGGTATGTAGTAAAACCTTGTCTCCAAAACAGAACAACAAAAACAACCGTTATCCCAACAATAATAGTCTTCGAATGACAAGAACTTAAGAGAGTAGCTAGTTAAAAAATAACTGAACAATGGTAATTAAACTATAGGCATGAAGGTTTTGATGCATATTTATAATGAATCACTTAAACTTTGGGGAAAACATTCTTTAACTTCTAAACACACAACTTGGTTGTTCTAGTTTATAAAGACTAGAAGTTCATTTAGTCATTTAGTCAACAGCCCATACATCTTATAAATTCTAACTACTATTAATATCAGTTTGAAGCCGTTTCTAATCTGGGTAGAAAGAGGAAAAATAAATATCTAAACAAGAGTTTTATATGATCGTAAGAAACTATATTTGAAAAAACTGATCCTAAGCAAAATAACTGGGGGTAAGGAGGGTGGGAGGTGCTGACCTCTATGTTTACATAGTGAATTTTTTTTGTTGTTGTTGTTGGTCATGGGGCCTGAACTCTGGGCCTGGGCATTGTCCCTGAGCTCTTCAGCTCAAGGCTAGCGCTCTACCACTTGCGCCACAGCACCACTTCCGGCTTTTTCTAATTATGTGGTGCTGAGTAATTGAAAACAGGGCCTCATGCATGCTAGGCAAGCACTCTACCACTGTATCCGCTGAGCCACCTTCCCAGCCCAACTTCGTGACTTTTTTAATGGAAAATGAGAAACTTAGGTTATATGAGCTTCATGTTTAATATAGTTTATATTATTGTATGCTGACTAGAAACTTCTTGGTCTAAATTATCTTAGTGCTGCATTCTTAAGTCTTTGATCCCCACTGTGGGGTCAATAAAATATTAGTTTAAAATATATACATGAAATAAGTTACTAAACTATCAAGGGCAATGCTTTTAAATGGCAGCATAAATTCTGCTAAATTCTAGTCTATGAACTACAATTTTTAAAATGATTTTGGACAAGTTTTCTTTAAAAACATCATAAAATTAATTTCTATTTCAAGCCATTTTTCCTAGAGAAACAAAAGGACATTTTAGCTAAAATAAATGATATTCATGAAAAAGATGCTTGAAAGTTGACCAAACCTTAGAACATGCTCAATCTCAGTGTATTGTTTTGGGGAATTTTGATAGAGAAACTATATAATATCTGATACATATCAATAGTATTGTCCTTGTTCAGTAAGACAAACAAACATTTCTGAATGGTTTTCTATTGCTTTACAATTCTATACAAATAGTTTTATATAACAAATTTCTGATGACATTCTTTACAAGATTTATAGAAATATATTCAATGTTTATTGTATTTAGTATTTTCAATTGAATAGGCTTTATTAACTATATTTCCTCCCCATCCTCCTGGTAGTTCTGGGTTTAAATGAAGGACCTATAGTGCTTGCTAGGCAGGTTCTCTATTGCTTGTACCTCTAGCCCCTTGTTATTTTTCAGATAGAATTTCACTTTATTTCTCCAGCTGGACTGGACCATGATCTTCCCATTTATGCTTCTCAAAATAGAGCAACAGGCACCCGCCACCATGCCCAGATTTCTTCTTCTAAAATGAGGTCTCATGAACCCTTTGCTTGGGAGGATTCAATCTATGACCTTCCTGATCTCAGTTTCCCAAGTAGCTAGGATTTTGAGTCTTAAGTCACCAAATGGCTAAAATATTTCCTTAAAAGAGTAATGATTCTCTTTTTATATTTACTATAATGTATTTCTGCAATGTATTGGGGAAATATACTGCATAGAAATATATTAAACATAAAATTAGAAAGTATAGGTTATTGTTATACCAGTCTACAAATATCATATATATCATATCCTCAAGAGCCTACCAACTATGAATATCAACAAGACTTAAGGTGGTGAGGATTGAATCCAGGATGTATGCTAAACATGTACTCTCCTACTAAGTTAAAATCTTCAGACACAATGTGTAACAAGACTTTAAGGCATATGTTAAAAATGAACAAACACTATGGCCTACTTATATAAGATGAAAGCAAAATGCTTAGCATCCAGCTTCTGTACCTATCATTACCTGTGGTCCTAAGGGCACCATTCCTCTTGGAGGAGTCATTCTCTGCATTGGGCCACCCATATTTGGATGTCCTGAAAGAAAGTTAGAAGGTATTAGTAGTGTAATGATCATGAACACTAAATTAGAGACTAGCTTACTCTCTTGATAGTATAATAACATCTTATAGAACAAGTGTCTGAGTGACTGATTTCTTCATAACTTGTCTTTTATGGCCATTTTTCTACTTCTGGCCATCATCTACCCACACTATATTTATATATTTCTTTCTTCTCTTTGTTAAAATGTTTTTCTCACATTTGCTCATTTTTCTAGAATAGTAAAATAGAGCTTTAGAGATGTGTACTACTACTATGTATCTCTGGTAAGGACTTGAAACAAAGTCACTTGTTTCCTTATCCATCTCCTGTGTACTATCATATCTTCAAAAGGCAGAGAAAATAATAAAAAATGTAACTTTTCCTGATGGTTACAAATTATACAAAAAATGCTAGATATTACTAACATATGGAATGTTGATACCTATGTATTTTTAAAATACTTTAACTACCCTAACATTCATAATTAAGAGTTATATATAATTTAGTCATGTTGTCTGCAAAAATACAACTGATTATTATGGTACATATGTACAAACAAAAACTTTCATTGAAGCATTGAAAATTTCCTTTTTGGTCTGTACATCAACCTTACTTCCCAGGGTTTCACCCTGGGAAGGCCAGGCAGACTCCTCCCTCCTCTCGGCTAAGTCTCTGCCTAGTACCTGTGTCACCTAGGTAACTGGTACACCTGACAGTCACTTCCTCTTCCTCTTAGGTCACATCCTAGGCTGCTGCCCCCCAGTTACACTTCCCATCCGATTGGAGGAGGGTCCTAGGCTCTGAGGTCAGTCATATCCACATCTGGTGTGGCCACACCACAGAAGGCTGTGCCTTCTCCCTGCCCCTTCCCTACTTAAACCCAGGCCAGACCTGGCCAGCCCCCTTTCAGCCATGTGGTCTCCACCATGCAGCAGTTCAGTAAAACAATGAACTTCTCTTCCTGCCTGAAAATCGTGTGGTGTTCTCTACCTGATTAAACCTAGCATATTTAATGTACCTTACACTTCTATTTCGGGTGGTTACCTTGTTGTCTTGTTGGGTCCATTCCACTGGGGAGTAATGGCTGACTTCCTGGGACACCTCCAAGTGCCTAGCAATTTGGTAAAACAAGATAGGAAGCAATATTGTAAGTATTTATGCAATGATGTTTAAATACTTCCCTTTAAAATTTCTATAACTACACAGTGCATTCAGTACTCAAGATTTTTATGTTTATACTCAGTAATAAATGTTATAGTTCTACATAGTGCTACACAGTGTGAGTTCTTGACTTTAGAAAGGTTTTATTTTGACCAATTTTGTGTCAAACAAGATAAGGAAGACGAGGAAACAAAAGCCTAAGCAAAAACCATTCTATTTCTTTCTGAAAAGTATAATGCTTTTTCTGTGAAATTTAACTTGCAAAAGGTTCCTGAAATGACTAATTGTATTTCTTCAAATTAAACTGGGTTATTTTTTTAACAGAATAGTATACCCATTTATCATTAGAATAATAGCAGGGATAAAACGGCAAGGGACCAATGAATACTTTTTTCCCCCTGCAGTCATGTTTTCCCTAAGAAGCTCTAAAAAAATTCAATTAAGTTTGAACAATTGTTGTTTGTAAAAAAGTGAACTAAAAGTGCAAAGAATACAATTTAATAAGGTTTGTTTTATACTGACTCACACTTTTATATAATTGTCTGAGCAGCACTCAGAGGTGAATTAAGCTATATGTGATTTAAAACTGTGGATACCAGGAGTGTTTAAACACATGCATACAGAATCCTTCAAATATTTCAAAAGAAATTTCACATCAATGCGTGTATATAACCAAAGCAGTTCTTTAAATTATTATCACTTGAAATCAGTAGAGAGCTTCAATTTCTCAAGTATTCTTTCTTGTAATTCCACGAATGTTTTGCTTGCAAGCACAACCAATGCATATTTACAGAGTCCCTGCTTCATGAAATGTTTCCTGATTGCTTTGCCAGCCTAATTTCTTGCCACTGCCATACACATATTCTAATTTCAACTTCTATGGTTTTTTTCTATTTATACATTCAATTAATAACATCTAAATTCAACCTGTTAAAAAAAAAAAAACTGGAAATAAGCCAGGCACTAGTGGCTTACACATGTAATCTTAGCTAGTTAGGAGGCTGAGATCTGAGGATCAAGGTTCAAAGCCAGCCTGGGAAGAAAAGTCCATAAGACACTTATCTCCAATTAGCCACCAAAAAAAGCTAAAAGAGTTATGCTCAAGTGGTAGAGTGCCAGTCTTAAGAGGAAAATGCCATGAGTGAGCAAGATGCTCTGAGTTCCAGTACCAGCATTCATGTATACACAGACATAGACAAAAAAATTATATACAAAATATCACTTCTCTCAGTCAGCTCACTGTTCTTTGGTTATTGCTGGTACCTTTTAAATCTCAATTTAGCGTACCTTTTGCTAACAAAATTCTTATAACTCCAGTCTGGGTAAGTATATACTATACATATACATGCATAAATGAATATATATGTACATGTATGTTTAGGATAGGCATGTACATATATACTATTTTTGTTCCATGAATAATACAAGATTTCCTATATACCTGGCTATTTGGACCCATATTTTCTAATTATGATTTCACATTTGCCTTATTACCCTGTCTTTCCTTCTCTCTCTCCCTCCATTCATTCTTGAAATTCTTTTCCAGAACTACTTGGGAGCAAGCTACAGACATACTGCCTTACCACCTCTATGCACTACAAAATATAGTAGCCCAAACAAGCATATTCTCCTACATAATTACCATGTTTTAAGAAATCAACAAAACTATCATCCAAGTTACAAAACTAATTTAAATTTACTAGTTTTTTTCAGTGACATGTCTTTTTTTTTCTTTTTGGTACCAACACATCATAGAACCTATGCTGCCTTTGGCATGTTTCTTCATGCCTGTTTATAGAACCCCTATCTATCATGTCCTCAACAGTTTTAAAGACAGTAAGCGTTGTACATTATCGGCTGATTCTGGTAAGTATACATGAACTTGACTCAGGTCATATTTTCCTCACAGAAATCCCATGGAAATGAGGCAATCCTCTTTTCAGTGTAGCACCCCTGTGGGCACATGAAGTTGATGCATCCACTATTGGTAATATTCATCTTTATCATCCATTGTGTCCACAAGGTTCCTACAACATAAGGCCATTGTTTTTCCCTCTACAATTAGTTGATTTTTATTGCTAGCTATTCTGAGATTGTTAATGTCACATTCCTCATTAGTCCTTTGTTACTTCCATTAAAAATCCCTAATCTCAGAAATGGTTGACAAATGGAGACATTCTATGATCACCACTCTTACAAAGTTTCATAGTTGGCGTTTTCACAGTGAGGAAAGGCTGTCCATATTTATTCTAACTTAACTGATCTCTTAACTCAAACCCCACCACAGTGTTATCTGTGTGGCTCCTGCCCAGTCCTGAATGACCCAGCACAGATGAAGTTCTTAGAAACTCACTACGTTTTCTCAGAGGAACTTATGCTTCACTTTTGTAGAAATTACATGCTGTAATTTCTCTTCACACTGTAAGTTCTAAAAGAATAAAGACCTTATTTGTGACTACTGACAGTAACAAATGTTTATTGAAGAACTAAAAGGAATAAATTTAGATTGGACAATTTTAGGCATCCTGAGTACTAAAGTAAAAAACATAGAATAAAAATCAGAGAACAAGGAGAAAAAGTAGAAAAAGATTTAATTATTTTAAAATGCCAAAGAGAAGTAAGGAAATTGGGCTGGGAAGGTGGCTCAGTGGTAGAGCACTTGCCTTGCATGCATGAGGCCCTGGGTCTGATTCCTCAGCACCACATAAGCAAAAAGAAAAAAGCTGGAAGTGGCGCTGTGGCTCAAGTGGTAGAGCATTAGCCTTGAGCTGAAGAGCTGAGGGACAGCGCCCAGGCCCAGAGTTCAGGCCCCACGACCGGATCCAAAAAAAAAGGAGAAGTAAGTAAATTGAATAGGTATTAAATTAGGAAAGTATCATAATCACTATTTCCTAAGAATACATGAGGAAAAAGGAAAAAGAGGACAAGTACTTTAAAAATAATAAAGAAATGAAGACAAAAATATGACTAACATTACATTCAATTATGAATCTGAAATCCATGCTTTTGTATATATGTGTGTATGGAACTGGGGTTTGAACTCAGGTCCTTGAGTTCAGTAAGCAGGCACTCTATCATGTGAGCCTAGCTTCCAGTACTTTATGCTATTGTTTTTCTAAACAGAATTTAACTTTTTGCCTGGACTGACCTGGCCTATGATCCTCTTATTTATACTCCTATTTACTGGGATGACAAGTATGTACCACCTTGCCCAAAAGTTTGTGCACTTTTGCTCAGCAGTGTCTCAAACTGTTATCTTTCCAGTCTCAGATTTGGAAGTAA
Source organism: Dipodomys spectabilis (assembly GCF_019054845.1). Taxonomy (NCBI): domain Eukaryota; kingdom Metazoa; phylum Chordata; class Mammalia; order Rodentia; family Heteromyidae; genus Dipodomys; species Dipodomys spectabilis. The sequence continues at coordinate 20,746,925 of NW_024870817.1, read as the reverse complement.
ACATTACAGACTGAGCAGTGCACTGTACCAGGTAAGCTCTTACTTTTTTTAAGTCTTCGAGTTCTTAGCTAAATTATACACCCTAGACTTTGATGCTTAAGTTTCCAAGTCCAACTGTAAGTAAAGATGCTTTATTGCTGGTAAGCATTTGTTTAAAAATTTAGATTTCTGGATTTCAAATAATAATTTAAATGTTAATAATATAATTATTATAAAGTATATGGTGTTCCTAATGACAGAAAGTTATTTTTGAATTGGACAAAAAAACTACTTCATTTTATCATTAGCTACTAATTTATAGATGCAGGTAAAACATATTTAAAGTTAGAGATCCCTATATACTAAATACTCCTTTTTAGTAACTAAGATACTCCTATTATTTACTTAGCAGTCTATATTTCTTTTTATTCAGCTTAAGTCTTCCATTTCATATTGGTAAATAAACTAAATAAAAGTTAAACTAAAAACTTTTTACAAGGCTAGAAAATTACTGGCAAAAGATATGTAAGTAATGTTTATCTTGAATAAAAAATCATGAAGAAGGGGCTGGGAAGGTGGCTCAGTGGTAGAGCGCTTGCCTTGCATGCCTGAGGCCCTGGGTTCGACTCCTCAGCACCACATAAGCAAAAAGAAAAAAGCCGGAAGTGGTGCTGTGGCTCAAGTGGTAGAGTGCTAGCCTTGAGCTGAAGAGCTGAGGGACAGCACCCAGGTCCAGAGTTCAGACCCCATGACCGGACCCAAAAAAAAAAAAATCATGAAGAATAAGTAGAAAGTTTAAAATATAGTATCTTAGTTACATGCTGACAGAGAAATTTTATTTTCCCTATGTAAAAAAAAGTCAAAACAACTTTTTCAATGCTCAACTTTTCAATGCCTATACTTTTTTTAATCTGAAAATTCATGAAGTCTTTTCAAAGTTAGCGTATGCTTACCAACTATTATATTCTTTTTCTTACCATATAGGAACTACATATTAACTATTAATAAAGGAAAACTTACCGACTGAATTTATCAGAAGAAAAAAATCTATTTTCATTAATCTATATATGTAATTAATATCTTTTTACAATTATAAATGCAATATGTGTGCTTAATGAAATTTTAAAAATACTAAATTTCTTTTTTAAAAAATTCAAAATTTCCCAACCTAGAAATAAAGCATATAGTTTTTTTTTTACAGTCATCTTGAAATTTATGAGCATGTGTATGATGAGAGATGCATAGTGAATGAGAGAAAACTCTCATATGGTAAGGGTGAGAAATACATGCTTTGAGCTTTTTTTTTAGTGTATGGTAATGAATCATATACACTTCAGAATATCAATAAATTTAATTCTATAGCATATCTTTTAATATCTGCATGCTGTTTCATTATTTAAATATATCATTTTTAACTGCTCACCTATGTATTGGCAGACATATATATATTTTGGGGGGGGTCCGGTTGTGGGGCCTGAACTCTGGGCCTGGGTGCTGTCCCTCAGTTCTTCAGCTCAAGGCTAGCGCTCTACCACTTGAGCCACAGCGCCACTTCCAGCTTTTTTCTTTTTTCTTATGTGGTGCTGAGGAATCGAACCAGGGCCTCATGCATGCAAGGCAAGCGCACTACCATTGAGCCACCTTCCCAGCCCCTTGGCAGATATTTTTGAAGATCTGAATACTACTGTCAGAGGTAGAATGCTTTTAGAACAGCAAATTCCCATTTTCTGTTATCAATTCATGTATCTATTTGTATTGTTTGAGGAATAGTAAGTAAGGTATGGATTTTTCAAATTCCCAAAATAAGTCAGCGATTTATTGTTGGCATCATTCATCGACAATTTCTGAGTTTCAGGCTATCTTTATTCCTCCTCATAGTGTAGAATACATGCTGTGAGTTTTTGCAACTAGGTATTTTATCTATGCAAAGGGTAAAGAGCTGCTCTACTTCAGGTAATAGATGCTTCAACAACACAGAGCTTTCAAAGAGCTGAACCAATTTCAATGTAAACTTGTATGATTAGGTCATTCTGTTTCTATACTTCGTGTTTCTTTGTATACATTAACTCTTTGTTGTATTTTACTTTTTGTTGTTGTTGTTGGTGGTGGTCTTGAGGCCTGAACTTTGGGCCTCGGCACTGTCCTTCAGCTCTTTAGCTCAAGGTGAGCGCTCTACCACTTGAGCCACAGCACCACTCTGGCTTTTTCTGCTTATGTGGTGCTGAGGAATCAAACCCTGGGCCTCATGCATGCAAGGCAAGCACTCTACCACTGAGCCACCTTCCCAGCCCCTGTATTTTACTTTTTGTGACTTAACTTTCATCATTTTAGGAGCAATTTACTACTATCTGTTTCCGTTTCTTCTATGTATTTTTCTATATATTGCTCTTTTTATATTTCTAATATATTCTTTTCTATATAGTTTCAACACATTGATATGTGAGATTTCTAAAATTCAGTCTTATAAATGAACAAATAGTATAAGCCATTACAAATTTAGTCTAGAGACGTAAAAATCATTTCAGCAAAGTTTAAACTAAAATCTATAGTCTAATGACCAGTAATTTTAAATTGTGAAGCGCCTGTTTACTAACAGAATAACTTTCACATATTCAAAATGCCTAGCCGATAGCACTGAAGAACTTATTTAATTGTCTAATTTCTTAGGTACAATCTATAATAAGGAAAAGTTTTAGTAGATTAAATTAAAACTCAACTTAAAAGCTTTTTTCTTATTTTTATATTCATTCAAATTAATTAACAAAGTTAGGACAACTCCATTTAATGACTGCATAATAAAACTGAAGAATCAGCTTTGTGCTTAAAAAGTTATGCTCTTGAAAATTTTCTTAAAATACTATTATTTACATTACCAGTACAATTATTTTTTAAAATAGCACAAATATAAATTATGTAAGTTCAACTAATATCTATATGAATTAGCAAAGTGTGTGTGTGTGTGTGTGTGTGTGTGTGTGTGTGTGTGTGTCTGTCTGTCTGTCTGTCTGTCTGTCTCGGGGGCACTGACTTGACAAACATAGCTATGCTTTAAAATACATTTTAATTGTATCTTTAGAAACTCCAATGATAATACATATGTGGTTTAAAAAATCTTCAAATAAATTAAGTTTATAGATTCAAATTGATACCACTGACTATTCTTAAAAGTATGTCTTATATTCTCGAAAGAATATAATACCTAGTACAGTATTTTATACATGAGAGAAATGTCAAGAATATCAAATGAACACAACTCCATAATTTTATCATATTTTCAGCATATATCCATCATTACTATAGAACTAATTGTATAGTTAAAAATATATGAATAATATAACAAGAATTTCACATTTTTCTAATTCAGATTTTCTGGAAACTTTTATATCTATAATATACCAAAAGTTAGGGATGGGGTATTTGAAACATCTTAAAGATACTAATAAGATAAACATATTTTTATCTTTTATAAAGAAAAATTTAAATACTCAGACATCTATAAAAGTAGATTTGACTGTCAATAGACAAAGGTTCACCCACAGAGTAAATTCCCATATGCTGGCATAAGTGGCATCTGTGTACTTTTCTGTCTTTATTTCATGCCATGTACCCCTGGCCCAATGTACTGCTTACAGATTGAGTCTGTAGGAGAAAAATGTCCCAGCTGCTAACTTGAGACCTGCCAAGCACTGAAATCACTGGACAACCCAGTGCTGCCTCCTGCTTGAATATATCCCTACGGGTGGATCCTGGGTGTTGGTACTCCCTGATGTGCACTTAAAGCAGGGAAAGTCAGCAAATTAGGACACTTCAAAGACACAGTGTAATTTCAATATGAGTTTGGAGCAGAGAAATAGAATTCTGTTGCTATTAAGTTAATTAGTTACTGCAACTTTCTTGTTCCATTTTCGGTAGCGAAAAATTTAGATGTGCTAAGAGGTTAAGAATAACAAGGAGAAATTATTCTGATTTTACTTTATGTGTTAAAGTAAAATTAAATTAAATACCATTGATGTATGCAAACAACAGAATTAGAGAAAATGTTAAGATAATTTCCTTCTTATAAAGATTCTATATTGATGAGATTTAAATTTCCTAGTGCATTATATACACATGTACATATTGGCTATACCCTAAAACTAAACTGTAAACTCATTGCAAGTAAAAATTGTGCTTTATTCTCTTTAGTAAATAAGTGTTTATTGTATTGATTTTAAAACCTACTTGAAAACAGAACATTTTCAAGCTTAAATCTTTAAGAAAAAAGAGATTAGGAGATTTATTGTTAAATATTTACTGATAGGTTTAATCCCAAGAAACAGCTAGTTATTTGTTTGAGATGCCATTACAACTAGGCAAAATTATATAAATATTAAATCATGATGTTGAGGCTATATTATACTAAACCAAAATATGTTCCTAAGAAATGTTCACAGTACTGCAACCTTTTGATTGAGAGGACAATCAACATTTACCAAAATTATACAAACCTTTAAAATTAAGTTCACAGTATGAGATAGACTTCAATGGTGAGTGAACTTTTTCTCTCTGAAACAATCCAGATAGCTTTAGGGTTGCAAGCCACATATAGTTCTTGACCTGACTACTCAAATCTGTATTGTAATATAAAAGTAGTAACAGACAATAATTAAATGGATCTACGTGGCTGTGTTCCCAACAAAACTATTCATAGAAATAGCCAGTCTTTAAAGTAGATAATATATTACTGGAAGTAGCATTAGGTGAACTAGAGAAGGGATATTCTTATATTTTTATAGAAAAAGAAGTACTTGTGGTGTTTTCTTTGTTGATTAAAAGAAAAACAAAAACAAAAACGTAAGTAGTACACAAATCTTACCTGATTAGGTATCCTCAGTGGGGGCCGTGGACCTCCAGGGTAACGAGGTGACATAAAAGGCTATTGAAGTAAAAAAGATAAACAAAACAAAAGCAGCATGATATAAAATGCATATCTGCAAGTAAACTACTTAAATTTTTTTACAATTAACTCTAAAGCATAAAGCATTTTACTTTCCTTCCTGTGGGTGCCTTCACTAAAATAAATATGTCCAAGAAAAATATCACCTTTTTTTTTTTTTTACCTTGGAAAACATTTGGAAAATTCCCAAAGAAATTGCTAAAAACATTAAGAATGACTAAAGTGAGTACAACGAAAACTTTTTAAAATACAAATAATGACAGCTAATTGCTAACAAATAGGACTAAGAAAAGGTGATGTAATCTTAAGACTTCAGGAGAAAGCTTGTTATTTTGTTACACAAATTAACTTCTGAATAGATACTTTTCATTGAGTTGAAATATTTGCTTAATGCTTTCCCTTAATAATTTTAAAGTTTACAAATTTCATCTTTTCTTTTTATATTTTTTATTTTTATGTTTTATTGTAAAAATACTGTACAGAGGGGTTACAGTTACATGAACAAGATAATGAGTACATTTTCTATCATGCTTTGTTATCTCCTCCTTTGTTTTTCCCCTACCATCCCTTCCCTCCCACTTCCACAACTACACTCCCCCCCCCCCAAAATTGTAAAGTTTGTTTTTCAACATAGTGTCTTGTGCATCTCATTGTTACAATGGGTCAATCTGTATCCCTATTTAAGCATTTTGTTTTTTCCCTTCCCCTCTCCAAATTAGAGAAGTGTATATACAAGATGCAGGGCACCGACATCAAATACAGTGAAAACAGGGGTTATACCATAAGGGAGGAACATACAAAGAAACAAAAAAATCACATTATAAATACGTTAGAAACAATAACAAGAAAGAAAAAACCTCTTGGGTCCCTATCTTGGGATTCATTTTGCTTAACATCATTTTATATAATCATATGTACATAGCTTTGGACCTTTTCTGCTTTTGCATTTCATTAAATGGCAAAGAAGCTTCTTTTCCAGGAGCCGAAATAAGCTCTGACTTTGTTTCATTATGGGTTTGCTATCATTTAAGATTGACCAGAATTTTTTACCTACTTTTTATTGTTAAGAAGTTGTACAAAGAAATTTCTAGTCCATAAGTCAGGTTATGAATATGATGTTTCTTGATCAATGGCAACCTTTCCTTCATTCATACCCACTTCATACCTTCCCATCTGGATGCTCAAATTATATAGTTCAAGCTTTACATAATGTATATTGAATATAATAGCTGTATTTGTTCACCCTTTCTCCCTCCATTCCTGTGCCCCTCTCATTCCCTGCCCCCAATATATTTCTACTTCCTGGTATTCATTTTGTTGAACAGTTCATTAGTTGTTCTGAGGAGTTAACACCAGTGAGCTCTTTCCCTAAGTATACAATCTTCTCTTACTCCTGAGGAGCTGTGCTTACAGGTATAAATCATCATGCTTGGCCAAAGTCACTTTGAAATGAAATACAAAAAATTACTAGATTCCAAAAATTGAGACAAATATTAAATGTCTCTTTTGAAATAGAGCACATGAGATCAGTATGTTCATCTCAATGTAAAAAGATATTCAAGTGTTAATTTATTTGAATATTAGAAGGGATGATATTTTCCTTCTAATGGATAGCCTTTGGGGATGAATGTATGTTAATGGGATTATCTGTACTTTCCTGACTCTGAAGTCCTAAAAAGACTGATGTTAGGTATGGTCAATATATGTGGAGGTATCTTCTTTTAAAAAATGCAAATTATGGGGCTGGGAAGGTGGCTCAGTGGTAGAGTGCTTGCCTTGCACGCATGAGGCCCAGAGTTCAATTCCTCAGCACCACATAAGCAGAAAAGCTGGAAGTGGTGTTGTGGCTCACATGGTAAAGTGCTAGCTTTGAGTTGAAGAGCTGAGAGACAGTGGCCTAGGCCCAGAGTTCAGGCCCCATGACCGACAAAAAAAGAAAAGAAAAAAGAAAGAAAGAAAGAAAAAGTGCAAATTATGTGTTTAGGAGAGAAAGGAAAGAAAAAGTAACCCACAAACTTGACTTGCGTATATGCAAATATATAATTAAAGCATACAGTGATGATAGTCTAGGTTATTTTGATAAAAATCTACTTTTATCTAAAGATCGTTTTGCTTTAAGTACTTTAACATAAAATTAGTTGTTACAATACAGGCTCTTACCATTCAGATTGATCCTGAAATTGATTACCTCATGTGACACAGTAGAAGCTTCTGAGAATTATGCATGGGGGCAAGTGAGAATATCTAATATCTGCATTTCCCCATTTAAAAGCCAATTTGCTTCCAAATATGATTCAAGATAATAAAACAAACGAATTTATGTAAAATGCTAATCTGTCCTAGAGATTATATGTACTGTTAGTACAAATTCTATCTGTTGGCAGATATTTTAGTACTGGCTGTACTCTTTAAAGAACCTGTTCAAAGAGTCTTTAGTTCTGAGAGCTTACTTTTTATATTTGGGGCACTGTTTATTTTTTGTTTCATTCTGTTGTTTAAAAATGACATTAAATCCCTTTTTAAAAAGTTATTTATAACGAGCAAAGGACCTGCACTCTAGTTTTTCTACAACTACTACTATTTAACAGAATGAGCTTGGTGTGATAAGCTTTGAAGATGTTAGTTTTCTCAACCTGAAAATAAGGGAACTGCACAAATTGACTTCCAAAATCCTTCATAAAATAAAGTATTCAGGATTCTGTGTTAACCCTTAAATCTAAAGATGAGTATATTGTAGGTAGTTTAAATACCTGAAGTGTGTAGGGGTAGAATTAAAATATGGGGTAAGGATAAAAGCATATACACACAAGACACAAACCATCTTTATCAATGAGAAAGAAAATTTTTACCATGTCTTTGAGAAAAGGAAATCATAGTTAAAAAGAACTATTCTAGCAAACAATGATGTTCTTCTTTGTTGTTATACTAAAGGTCAAATGGGGGAAAAAAAAGAATAGAACTTACTGATTAGAATGTTTGGTGTAGTTCATTCATTCAACAAAGCTTATGAAATCCTACCTATGTGGGTGGTAGTTATCAGTGAACAAAGTAGATAAAAATCGCTGCCCTCTCCTTAGGATGTTTTACATGCATAGTCTGATAAGTATAGGAGAAACAATTTCCTGGAATAATTGTTCTCTACACTAATTCACCTATCTGTAACAAATAGAAATGTTCTCTTCAGCAAATTGCAATTTATCAATGAAAACCCAAAGAAAATAAATATTTCAACCTGATGTCTTCCTTAGAGTCATATTATATCATCCACAAATGACAGAACAAGAAGTGTTACTATGAATGATTGAAAATCAAAGCTACACTTTAAAAATTTTCCAAATTAGATAAAAGATAAAGATTATGTTGTTTATAATATAAGGGAAATTCTGGTAGCAGAATTAGTAATCTAACAGAAATTGCAGTTGGAGGTAAAAGTTATTGTTTGTATATTTTTTGTTATGTATGTTGTGAACAAAATGTTTATATACCCACAGACTTAATACGCTGAAACTAATATCCAGTGTGATGGTATTTGGAGGTGTGGCCTTTGGAACATATTTATAGATAGTGAGGATAAAGCCTTTAGGAATGGGATTAGTTTCTCTCCCTCCATTCTTCCCTCTCCTGCCTCACACCCATAAAAGCAAACTACTGTTTGCATACCAGAAAGATGGCCCTCAGCAGGAACTGAATTCACTGCCAACTTGATCTTGAATGTTCCTACCTCAGAACTCTGAGAAATAAATTCTGTTGTTTAAACAAGGTTGTCTGTGATATTTTTATAACAGTAGTCCAAACTGACAGATATAGTCTATAAGAAATAGCATAATCCAAAACAAAGAAAAAAGCCATCATAAAACCAATAAATATTGATGATAAAAATGAAATGAAAATATTCTAACAAAAACACAAACCATGTGTCCAGACTGTTTCCCCCAAGTAGTATTTTAGAGCAGAAAAAAAGCATTTACAATCATTTTTATTTCAAAAAGAATGTCAATGAAGTTTAAAGAATTATTATTTTCTAATGTATTAGTCATGGAATTTTAATGTTTCTCAAAAGGAGATTTTCCTTTAACCCTTCCCCTTTATAATATTTATAACATTTATAATAAAATGTGACCTAATATTTGAATTTCTTTTCGATATATTTAAAAAAATAGGATTTTAAGAGTTTACTAGACCAACTTTCTTTTGTGCAAAAGACTCAAAGATGAAATTTCTTAACTCACAGTTTATCTTCGATAGATAGATAGATAGATAGACTTTTCCTTCTCTGCTTCAAAAATGGCTATTTATAGAATAATGACATGTACATACCCTTCAAGTAATGACCACTAACCATAAACAAACTGCTTGACTTAGCATTTCCTCTCAGGCCTCCCAGCAACTGTGCAGCCATTCATTTAATGTAGACTTCCTTACCCTTGCTACCACTCAAATACGAAAAATTGAAAACACAGTGAGATTTCAGGTAAGCAAGTTAATATGCATGTAAAGCACTAATTAGCATGTGATCTTGACAATCCTGACTAAAAGGAATACCATGAATAAAATAAATTTAACAAGTTCTATTTTTTTTCTTAAACATATTTGGTGGAGTTTGCATAATACCTACATTCTGTTTTATTTGTGTTTTTATGATAAATTCTAGCAGAGACTTGACAACAGGTAGAGAATGGTGATAAATGGATGTGATATTATTAGAAGATCATCCCCATTATAATAAAAATGTCCATCATAATGTGATAACTTATAATGAGGTTCTTGAGGAAGGGAATGAAGCAGTTGGTACAGTCTTAGAATATACAGAGCAAGCATCCAGTACATATTTGTTTGGTTGATTAATGATGCATTGACAGTCATGAACAACAATGATGGAAATCTCTTAAAACCAGGCAAGGATGCATTAAGCTGTAGTCCTTGTATGTAAAATCTCACTTGGTCTCTTTATTTGTTTCATTAAAAGTAATACCTAAGCCAGCACAGGAGGCTCACGCCTGTAATCCTAGCTACTCAGGAGGCTGAGATCTGAGGATCTGGGTTCAAAGCCAACCCAGTCACGAAAGTTCATGAGCCTCTTATCTCCAATAAACCACTCAGAAAACCAGAAGTGATGCTGTGTGACTAAGGTGGTAGAGCGCTAGCCTTGAGCCGAAGAGCTGAAGGACAGCGCCCAGGCCCAGAGTTCAGGCCCCACGACCAACAACAACAAAAAAAGTAATACCTTTACCTATTGTAAAGAGTAAACCTCTGGTTATTTAATGAAAAAAGTGTTTATAAAATATGTCCACATAGAAAAATTCTGCCAAAATAGGATAAATTGTATCTTCCAGACAACCTAGTAATATTAAGAATGAACAGAGAGTAACCTCAAGAAGATATGGAATTATAATTACAATATCTATATGAACATATTAACAGAGCTTATAATTTAGATGACTAATAAGGGCTTCTATTTTCTACTTCTGTGGTCAGATTTTTCTGTTTCTGTAGTGTCCTATTTAAAATAATAGTACTACTACTACTAATGGTTCTACCAGTGGTTCTACTAAGTAGACATATTTAGTAATTAACCACCTTTGGGTATAAAAAGTATACTAGGCAACTTATTCATGACTTGAGCAGAAATGTTTGGAAACTTATTTGTCTTTTCCTGAAGCATAGACCAGCCATTAGAACTGCTAACAATTCTAGATAGCAGTTAACTGGTTGGCTGTTAGTCTCAACTAATGTCACATTTCTATTCTGATACTAATATTTTAAAATATATTATGAAAGCTTGTATTTCTTTTTTTGGGGGTCGTGGGGCCTGAACTCTGGGCCTGGGCGCTGTCCCTTAGCTCTTCAGCTCAAGGCTAGTGCTCTACCACTTGAGCCACAGCGCCACTTCCAGCTTTTTTCTTTTTTGCTTATGTGGTACTGAGGAATTGAACCCAGGGCCTCATGCATGCAAGGCAAGCGCTCTACCACTGAGTCACCTTCCCAGCCCAAAAGCTTGTAATTCTTATACCAAGTCTCAGCAACAGATTTGCAAAAACATGTTTCACTAAGAAAAACTTCAGCATTTGAGTTAAACACACACACACACACACACACACACACACACACACACACACACACACACACACACACACACACACACACACACACACACACACACACACACACACACAAAACCAAACTGCTTTCTTTCCCTTTATTACTTTTTCTGGTGATAGTACTGGGTTTGAGGACAGGTTCTCACACTAACTAGGCTGCCCCTCTACCATTTAAGGTTGCTGTGCTGGCTTCAAACTGTAATCCTCTGGCTCTCAGCTTCCTAAATAACTAGGATTTTAGGTGTGAGCAGCCACTGGAGCTTGGCTAAATAGTCTGCTTTCTTAGTACCCTATTGTGTTTAACTATCTTTAGACCAAAAACCTGTAAGAAAATGATTGTTTGCCAAAAAGTAATTTGCTTTTCCCTGAACACTCAGGTAAAGATTCAAAGTACAAAGTAAAATACAACCTGGAAAAATATGGGCTATCTTCAGTAATTTCATTCACTACTCAAGTATCAAATATATGTATCTCTTGGTCCTATGTAAAAATAGTAACAGTCTTTCATATTTTCAATATAGTGTTTTGAGCAAACTAGGACATAATTTGATAATAAAATAATTCTACAGTTTAAAATATCTTTTAGAATATGAAAAATATGACAAGATATAATTATTTATTCATGGGGTTCACAGTCTTAGCAAGTGAATAAAATATACTTACTATAAATTTAACCAAAAGTATAAACATTATTTTACAAACTATTTTTGTATTTATATTTTAAATTCTTTTAAATGATTTTCTAATATAGACTTCTATTATATATTTTACTTGCAATAATCCCCTTAAATTAAACGGATTAACTTTCTTTGAAGTCTTATGCTACTAATAATAAATAATATTGGAAATCATGTTTTGGAAAAACCTTAGCATATTGTAACTTCCTTATTTCAACTAGGCTATATTTCATATGAATGTTTACATTTTTATTTTTATAATTCCATGAAATGTTTCATGAATTTTCTGCAGAAAAGTAATGATGCATAAATTATACATCAAGTGAATTTAAACTTCCGTTATAATTCATACATCTTAATTTGTTTAGTTCCTCTTCTGTTTTTCATGAACATCTCCATCAGACATTACTGACACCCCAATGAATAAGACACTCTTGATTAACACATTTTAATTCCAACTAGTACTAAACTAATTTAGCTCACAAAATGACATACTTGTACTGGCATATTCTGCTGATCAGCATAAGTATGTAGTTTGTCTCCCATACATCTTAGATATTCTTATCATCATCAACACTTAATTAAAATAACTCACATAAAATAACTGTAAAGTAATAACAGACCCGGTTTCCTTGATGGTATTTTGGCAAGGCTAATCCTACACAGCACAGTGTTAAAAGCAGAATACATATTTTGATATGGATTCAATCTAAACATCAAAATTGGTCCCGTACATTACAGCCTTTTCAAGAGATGAGACTATTTCTCATTATATTATCATATAATCATTGGGGATAGGTATACCGCAGACTTCTGGATTGTAAATAGGGACTAGTCTAAAACACTGTAAATGTTTAAATAACATTCTATAAAATTAACCATTTTATATTTGTATATTTATATGTATGTGTTAATAAATATATAGGATATATTTATTATTTTTAAGTCAATCTGTATTTCAAAATATGCAAAGACATACACTGTTTTGGCTTCTTTGAGATGGGTAGTTAAGGTCTTCTACAATGCATCCTTCTTGTTCCCCTGCTGGTACCCTGATGTTAGAAAATTTTCTGAGTAAACAGTAATCCTTTCAAATGCCCAACAGGTTAAAGTATTTATTAAAGACATTGGCCTATAGCTTGGTCTTCTAATATAACTGGCTAATTATAAACACTTTTATTTTCCTTAGAAACAAAATCATAGTACCACATTCGTTTGGTGATGTGGTTATAAAGAAATCCATATTTAAAGTTACTTAGTTCACATGTGAACTATATGGGTATTTTTCTAAAGAATAGATCTTCAAATAAATTATTGTTGCATCTAAAAGTTTGTTTGATATTAAAGCTTTCTACATTACTTTACACAGCTGAACATTCTCCTCCTTGAACACTTTATTTGGTTTGCAGCATACCATGCCACTTGATTCTTTTCCTATTCATTTGTTCTTCCTTCCTTCCTTTCTTTTTTCTTTCTTTCCTTTCTTCCTTTCTTTCCTTTCCTTTTCTTTTTTTTGTTGGTTGCGGGGGATACACTCTGAGCCTGGGTGCTGTCCCTCAGCTCTTCAGCTCAGGGCTAGCTCCCTACCAATCGAGTCACAGCACCACTTCCGGCTTTTTTCTGCTTATGTGGTACTAAGGAGTTGAACCCAGGGCTTCATGCATACAAGGCAAGCACTCTACCACTGAGCCAACTTCCCAGCCCGTGTTATTCTTTCTTAGTTCTTTGATGCTACTTTTCCATCTTCTTGACTTCTTAATGTTGAACTCCCTGGAATTTCTCATTGTATAGTTTCTTTTCTCCAACTACACCCACTACCTGGGTATTGGCATCTAGGCTCATAGCTTTAAATATAATCCCTATGCTAATGACTTATAAAATTACATTCCAGCCTGTCTCAACCAAAAATATCCATGCTCCGGTATCTTATCCTTTACTCAATATCACTGGTATGATTAATAGCCATATATCCTTAGCACATTCATGATTAAAATTCTGAACTTTCTTCTCATACTTTTTCTTGAAGTTTTACCTCTACGAATAAATGTCAACTCTTTTTTTTCCAGCTGAAAGCATGCCAAATATCTCTGCAGTCATCCTTGACTTGTCTTTTTAATCTCTCCAACAAAATTCCAGACTGTCACCAAAATCTGTTTGCTGTAACTTCAATATATGTAGAGAATCCAGTCACTTTTTCTCTGCTACTACCTTGGTAGCATTATTCTCTTGTCGAGGACCATGTAATGAAATCCAACCTGGTCTTGTTTCTACATTTTCCTTATACAGATTAATCTCAACATATAGTCAACAGGATTCTGTTAAAAGCCCACACAGAGAGAGTAAAATTTGAAGCATGTATAAGAACCTACAATGTTCTACTCAGTAAGGCTTTCTGTAACCTACAACTTCATATCTATTCACCCCAGTTTACAAACAATTTTAACTATCCAGATCTCCTTGTTCTTTGAAAAAGAAAAAAAAGGTCATGCTTTGAACCCAGGGCTTGTTTGTTTCTCTACTTATAACAGTATTTTCCTATTTATCAAAAGATTTGTTTCCTTATTTCCTTCAAATCTTTACTGAAACGATATCTTTTTTAATGAGTCCTTTTCTGACCACCTTAAACAAAACTTTGGAGTGGTGCTTATTTAACCTTACTTTTTATTTTCCTCCAGAGTCCTTATTACTAATAGATCATATATTTTAAAATAATTATTAATTTTATTTACTGTTTGTTTCCCTTACAGACTTTTATGTTCTATAAGGATATGGATTTTTGTTTGTTGTTGGATGAGTAGGAGGAAACTATTTTTTAAGAGATGTACAAGATGTTATGTCGAAAATGAACTTTAAAACTTTGGCGAGGGAGGTGGGAGGGAAGGAATGGGAAGGGAAACAAAGGAGGAGGCAACAATGCTTGATAAGAAATGTACTCATTACCTTGCCCATGTAATTGTAACCCCTCTGTACAGTATTTTTACAATAAAAAAAAACAAAACAAACAAAATCATTGGCAGTCTTTGTGTTTCTCCAGTTACAGCTTGTACGACTCATTTGTTAAACATAAAATGAACAAGAACAATTAAACCTGTAGATTTCTAATACCAGACTACCCATCTTCAAGAATTCTGATAGATTAAGGGCTCAGTAACAATCAGGATTCTTAAATTAGAGGTCCATCAAATACATGGAGAGGTGCACAGCCCTGTGGGTCACTCATGAACTTTCTCTCACCAATATCCATATACATCAGGAGAGGGCCAAATATGTCCTGTTTTTGTAAATAAATATTTTCTGGAACATAACGATGCTTGCTAATTTACATAGTATTTGTGGCTGGTTTTATGCCATAATAAAAGAACCGAGTGACTGTGATAAAAGACCATGTGGTTCACAAGGTCTAAAATATTTACTCTCTGGCCCTATTTACTTTCTAGTCCTTTATAGGAAAAGAATACAAAGCCCTTGATACAGAATATAAAGCTAATTATCCCTGAACATCCCCTACTGGTATATTACTTAAAACAAAAAAGAACCAGGTACCCATGGCTCATGTCTATAATCCTAGCTATTTAGGAGGATAAGATCTGAGGTTCTTAGCCAGCCCAAGCAATAAAGTCCCTGAGACTCTTAGCTCCAATTAACTACCCCAAAGCCAGAAGTGGAACTGTGGCTCAAGTGGCAGAGTGTCAGCCTTGAGTGAAAAACTATGGGACAATACTTAGACCCTGAATTCAAGCCTAGTACACACACACACACACACACACACACACAAAACAACAACAACAAAAACAACAACTACCAAATGACAGAAGAGGCCAAAGGCTTTCTAAGACAAACTTCAGATAATATTATCCACCAAATATATTAAATATATTTAGTTAAATATATTTAGCAACTGTTCATTTTTAATTCCCAAAGAATGACCTTTTATCACTTTACATTATGGATGGTAGGAAGGAAGAAAGGAAGGAAGGAAGGAAAAAAAGAAGGGAGATCATTTTTGTTCTGTAACTAACATTAACTAAAAATTTAAATTATGCTATAAATAGCCTTGACATACTTGTAATTTGCTCTATATAAATTTTTTATCAAGAGACTTTAACAAAAACAGAAGCAATCTGGAAAGTATTTTCAATAATATGATAATTCCCAAAACAAAACTACAGTTTCAAATTATGTGAAAAATATAGTAAACTCTTAACATATTTGATTTTCATACACATTTATTAATTCAAACTAAAAATCTTTGAAATCTTTAGCTTGCAGAAGTAGCATGAAAGTGAAAGAAAAACCAAACACTAGTCTCAAATGGTCAATCTAACTTTGTCTCCAGTATTTGGTTTAACAAACAAGTCAAACTTAAAAAAAAAAAACCACATGGATTTCTAAGACAAAGATATTTCATTCTGTTCTAAGTAAAAGAACCACACACAGATTCCCTACACTTGATACTTTTTCATTGGCTCCCTGCTCATCTAGTCAGTGCTGAAGGGTCTTTGGTTGTCTGAACTGCAATTTTTAAAATAGCTTATTTAGTTACTCAAGCTGAGAAGTTTTAATTTGTTCTAATAGTTGAGGCCAGAAAAACTATTACCACAGCTGCAGGATAGCATTATCAAAGCTAGCAGCTGTCAGACACCTTTATATATTTTCCAGTTGCTTTTATCTTTATAATAAGGAAAGACTTCTCCATTTTCAACATTTAGAATCTTCTTTAAAAAGATTCAAAAGAAAATAAACCCAATTTTTAACTGCTTGAACTTTGATAAATAAGTAGTCTTTCCTACTATCTAAGTCTGGTCCATTTGTTTCTCAAAAATACTATGACTAATATCTGGTTTCAGAAAATATAGATAAGTAGATAGAGCTAAATGTTTTAATAAGTTCATTCTAGTTGAGATTTTTCAGAACTCTCCTCACTCAAACTAAGAAATGTTATAATAATCCTTTGTTTCACAATACAAGATCTACAACTTGTTGAGAATGGAAAGCAAGTTTCTCTGGTTTTAGAATATTTCTAAAGACTAATTTCTCAGGAATAAAAGGAAAGAAAAATCATGGGTGCTAAGCGAAATGAATCCCCAAAATAGGGACACAAGAGGTTTTATCTTTGTCTCTGTTCTTCTTAATGTACTTATAATGTACTATCTGATTTTTTTGTTTCTTTGTATGTTCTTCCCCCATGGTACCACCCCTGTTGTCACTGTATTTGATTCTGGTGTCATTTATCTTGTACACGCATTATTCTAATTTGGGGAGGTGAAGGAAAATAACAAAATCCTGAAATAAGGATACAGGATGACCCATTGTAACAATGAGATGTACAAGACTTTACACCTTTGCAGGGGCAGGGGAGAACAGTGGCGGGGGAGGATTTGAGGAGATGGGGAGGAAAGGGATATAGGGGAAATATAAAGGAGGGTGTAACAATGCTCAATTGGAACTGGACTCATTACCTTGCTCATGTAACTGTAATCCCGCTGTATAGTATCTTTACAATAAAAATATATATTAAAAATAATAATCTAATAAAAATCAAATCAGAAAAAAATGATGGGGAGAGAAGACAAACCAAATTTAATAGAAGAAAGGAGGTAGGAAGATATTCAGACTACATAACTACCTGCATAAATATTAGAGTAACACAGACGTTTCTGATAATATTATAGCTAGATTCTGAGAACCTGAACAGGAACAACATACCAGGTGAATATGGATCTTAGGGCATTTTCATAGTACTTATTCCCAGAGAAAAAACAAATATATTATTTGTTTTAAAGATACATTTAACAATAGATTATTTTTCTTTTTCAGTTTCAAGTGTTAAATAATTTTTCTCATATTTGATGCATTTGAATCCTTTTCTTCTAAAAATATCAAGAGTATTGTGTTACTTTGAGCTTCATATTTTTTTATGTCGGTTTATAAATGCCATCAATACTGAGGCTTACTAGTAATTAATAATCCTATGGAGAAAATGGGAAAATTCTTACTATTTTTTTTCTCTATGCATGATTGCTATGTCAAAGCATTAAGTCAGTTTGCTATAGTGACTTCTTGCTAAAAATAGAACCTGTGGAAATAAATCTTGAACAAATGGAGAGATCTTCAAACTACCACTAGATGGCAAAACAGGTTTACCATGGCTACTAGATCTAAAAACAAAATGTGACTTACAAACCTGCTGCAACGTATTTTTTAATGCATCAGTGTTTTGATCAATTTATGTTATAAAATATGGATGGCCACTTTGGTTTGAAACTAAAGTACTTGGTATACTTGATTTTCAGCATGAATTTATAATCTTATCATGTCAAAGCTTTCATTTGCAACCGGAATCAATGTATTATTAATTTCAACAGTTTTACTCACAAAAACTGATTTAGTGATTACAATATAGTAAATGTATCATGATAAAATATCAGACAAATGATATAAATGAACAAGTCTATACACTTTTATACACTTAAATTGAATATTTACAAATGTTTATGTCCCTTATTACAGATTCAGGTATTATCAATATTAGTACTCACTGAGATATTTCATTGAGTTTTATATAGAAGATATACATGTGCTTAGTTAATAGAGTCATAAGTAGATTATAGCTTCTTATAAAGGTGTTTTGTGGTAAAGAGAAGAGGAAAAAAATAAAGCATTTCAGTCCTCCTCAGAAATAAGAAATGTCCTAATGTTTGTAAATTATAATAAGCTCACAAGAAAAACTTTGCTACTTATCCATAAAATGAATAGAATCAAAGCTAACAGAGTTAATAGTCTAAAATTTTAAAGCACAAAAGAATTAGTACTTCCATTGTTTCATGTAGAGCATTTTACTAAATTATTTTGATCATTTCCTACATTGTTTTGATCACTACAAATGAATACTATGAGAATGAATAAAGAACAGGCTGGTGCTATTAATAAATAATTTAAATTTCTTAGTACACTCTGAAACTTTTGAATAGAGCTAAGCAAGATTATAGACTCAGTTCTGTGTGCCACTCATGTGTATTACAATACTTATGCCATAATACGATGTTGTATTTATTCTGCAAGAAACTGCCAAACTATTCTATGGCTACTTCTTTGGTAATCCTCATGAGTCTGAGCAGCTAGACTTCCCATTTTCAAAAAGCTGCTCTGAATACACGCATCAGTTTCCTGATAGATGTCACTTTGGGGATTTATAGGAGTTCTTATGCAAATCATTCTCCTGATAAAAAAGACTTGAAGTACATATATGCTTTAAATGACTTGATTTCACTAATCCAGCATCTCCTTTTGCATATGTAAAAAAATCTACTGATGTTATTTAATTGTTCTTTCACTCAGCAACTGAAGCCCCCAAAGTTGGAGTGGGAACAATGTCATGAAAAGAAAAGATACTCCATTGCAACAATGAGATGTACAAGTCTTTATGTCGAAAAACGAACTTTATAACTTTGGTGGGGGGCGGGGGGAGTTTGGGAAGGGATGGGAAGGGGAAACAAAGAGGAGGCAACAATGCTTGATAAGAAATGTATTCGTTATCTTGGCAATGTAATTGTGACTCCTCTGTACGGTATTCTCACAATAAAAAAAAAAGAAAAGACAGACAGCCTTGCAGAATGGACAATCTGGAGTATTTATTAAATTTAGAGTTAAAGTTCATTGTAATGATGAAATTACAAGTTTAGAATCTGTGATAATGTCACTTGGTAATATTGTGTCTACACTTACAATGGAAAAGGGGGCTTGTTTTGTAATGCAAATAGGAATTAAGGAAGTTTATTTAGAACTGTTTCAATGTACTTTTTTACAGTAGAATCACCAAGTGAGTACAATTCAAAACTGTTCTAGGTGGTACATGATGTGCTAATCATAAATTCTTCTTCCTTCATTTAATTCTACTATGCTTAATCTGTTTATAGTCTAGTCCCATTCCAACCATCCTCAAATACACTTTTCATCTCTTCACTAGGAAGATAAATTTAAAACTAAAATATTCTCTTAGAAGGTGAGGGTAATGTGGAGGAACTACCTTTTAGAATTGCATAGTAAAATAAAAAAAGGAGGATAGAAAAAGTGTTTGATACTCTCTTTGAATTAAGCATTACCTGATATTGTAGTCTCTGGCTTCTAAGAGAGCCTTAGTCTCTCTTCTAGCCAGTCTTCTGCACTTGATATTTTCTATTTGCTTTCAATCTCCATTGTCTTGCACTGACTTTAGGCACTGACTGCACTTGCTCTTGAGTGTTCACACTCTCCATATTTAGATCATTCTTAGAGGACAGTATCTCTTTGAAACTGGTTAGAAATTAAGTGAATTATGATTATTTGCTATTTCTATTCATGAAAGTCAGCTTCTCTTCATTAACCACATGCATGTGACCAGAATTATGCTGATATATGATTCAATCATTGTAAAAAAAACAGTGTTAATATTTAGGAAACCAGCAGTCTCATAACTATATATACTAAAATATAGTAATAACACGTTTTGTTCTTAAGAGTCTTTTTTTTTCAACATTTCAAAGAGGTCTTTCTAGGGAGACAGACATTTAAGTGGTAAATAGGTGGAAAGGGTCCATAGGATTGGCTGAGATAATCCACCTGAATAAATGGTAAAGACTTGTGAATCAATCTTTACTTATTTAAATTTTCTTCAACTTTATGGCTTACCTCATATTGACAACAACACTACAATTATCCAGAGATTCAAAATAGGAATTGCAGAACAAACTTCTAACTCTCTTCTAGACTTAATTTGATTAATCATCTAAGGATCATCAAGCATAACTAAGAACTGTTTTTTCCCCTTTGTCATCCTATAGCTCCAGTATTGATTAGGTTCAAAAAGTTGCTTCCTTGGGCTAATATAATCGCTAATCTTCTGAAACCCTGTACCTAAAGTCTGTAATAACTTGTTTCTTGTTCATTTTTAAATGTTATTATTTTTGTAGTATTTACAGTATATCCTCTGGTCTTTCCATTCTGTACTTTCTCCCTGAGCAATTAGTCTGTCTATATAGATTCAGGGGCCCTTAATATAATGATGATCCTGTATTTTTTTTCTGTCCTAGGCTTCAAACCTCTAGGTCCATCAGTTTAATGAACATCTCTACTTGTTAGTGTTGCAGGAATGTCATCTGCCCAACACAAATCTATTTCCCATGCTGCAGTTATTTCCTCAGAAAAGAATATCTCTATTTGGTTTGATTAGGACAAGAAGCCAGGATATGACTTTTAATTCTTTCATTCACACCTTTGAACTTTATTTTTGTGTCTAAAATCTACTGATACCTTTCCATATCCACTATCACCATTTTAGTAAGAATCATCATGAAGTTGCACCTGTTATTAATGTACTAGCCTGCTAAATAGTATCCCTATGTTCAGACTTGTTCTTCTGAGATTCTAAGACTAGCTGGAGTTAATTTCTTTTCTAATAATGCAAATATGAACATGTCCCTCTCCTGTTTGAAATCCTTCAACAGTCTTTTCCTGCTTGGAGGACCAATTTCAAGCTCTTTACTAACCTACAGGGTCCCTTATAGTCCCTTTCAAGTCATTACCAGTTATTCTCTCTTTAGCTAATTATACTTCACTTTTTCCTGATATAACTGGGTTTCTTTCTCCTTTCCCCTCTAGATTTTGGAATCTTTTTTCTCTCTTCCCAGAATATTCTCCCTTTTTCCAATTTGCCTAACTCTTATCTCATCTTTAGATAGTAATTTTAGTTCACGTAGTATTTCCACAATACATTCCTGCCTATGCTTCTCTCAAATTGGGTTTGGTGGTCTGATTTTCTAAGAACAAAATCTCCCTATTTAATTCAGCCATTACCACATTTTCTATACTCTAGCAACTTATTTTTCTCATTTGCCATATTATAGGCTTGAAAAATTTTTTATTGTCAAGGTAATGTACAGAGGGGTTACAGTTACATAAGTAAGATAGACAGTGCATTTCTTGTAGAACTTGTGTTATGCCATCCTCCTTATACTCTCCCCCAAGTGGTATAGATCATTTCCAACACATTGTCTTGTGAGTATCGCTGTTGCATTGGGTCTTTGTTTGTCCTTTTGTCCCACCATTTTGTTCTCCTTCCCTTCTCTGAATTAGATATATACAATACTCAGGGTACCAAAATCAATTGCAGTGACAACAGGATAAACCATGGGAGGGGGGGAACACAAAAGAAAAAAGAAATCACATAGTACATTAAAAACAACAATAACAAAAAAATACCTTCTTGTGTCCATGTCTTGGAGTTCATTTTACTTAGCATCATCATGTACATATAGTCAGATGTACATCATTTTACATAGTCATTGGGCTATTAAATTTCTTGTCTAACTTGTTACCCTCTCCCTTATTTTTCTCCCTCTTTCCCTCTCCCCCACCCCCTCTCAAGTTGTACAGATCATTTTTCAACATATTGTCTTGTTGCCTGTTGCACAGATTCCCCCTTTGTCCTTTGTCTCACCATTTTGTTGTTTCTCTTCCCTTCCCTAGTTCAGATAAATGTATATATACATATATATTATATATATATATATATATATATATATATATATAATACCCAGAGTACCAAAATCAAATGCAGTGAGAACAGGTGAAAATTCATAGGGGGAAAAACACAAAAGAAGAAAGAAATCACACAGTACATTGAGAGCAGCAACAATGAAAAAACTCTTGTGTCCATGACTTGGAGTTCATTTCACTTAGCATCATCTTAGCTATATGTACATAACTTTTGAACTATTCTACTTATCTATCAAGATTATCCTAGATATATGGGGCTAGGAAGGTGACTTAGTGGTAGAGCGCTTGCCTTGCATGCATGAGGCCCTGGGTTCGATTCCACAGCATCACATAAGCAAGAAGAAAAAAGCTGGAAGTGGTGCTGTGGCTCAAGTGGTAGAGCGTTAGCCTTAAGCTGAAGAGCTGAGGGCTGGGAAGGTGGCTCAGTGGTAGAGCACTTGCCTTGCATGCTCGAGGCCCTGGGTTCAATTCCTCAGCACCACATAAGAAAAAAGCCAGAAGTGGCACTGTGGCTCAAGTGGTAGAGTGCTAGCCTTGAGCTGAAGAGCTGAGGGACAGCACCCAGGCCCAGAGTTCAGGCCCCACGATCGGACCCAAAAAAAAAAATAATAAAGGGAGAAGATTATCCTAGATATACACTAATTATTACAAATAAGGGAGACCATGGTACCTATTTTTATTTGGGTCTGGCTTACTTCACTTAATATGATTTTTTCCAAGTCCTGCCATTTCTTTACAAGTGGGGAACTGTCATTATTTCTGACAGAAACACAGAATTCCATTATATATATCACATTTTCTTGATCCATTCATCTACTGAGGGACATCTAAGTTGACTCCATCTTAATTATGGTGAATAATGTTGCGATAAACATAGTTGTACTGGTAGCTTTGGTGTGGCCTTGTTTGTGGTCATTTGGGTAGATGCCCAGAAGTGGAATTGCTACGTCATAGGGAAGCTCTTATGTGTAGTCCTTTGAGGAACCTCGATACTGCTTTTCAGAGTGGTTGAACAAGCTTACACTCTGAACAGCAGTGTTCTCTTTTGGCCACATCCTCTCCAGCATCTGTTGTTATTAGCTTTCTTGATTATAGCCATTCTAACTAGGATGAGGTGGAATCTCAATGTTGCTTTGATTTGTATTTTTTTTATGGCCAGAGATCTTGAGCATTACTTCATTTGTCTATTGATCCTCCATGTTTCCCGAATAAAGGCATTTTAAGACCCTTCTAAACAAACTCAAGTATATCTTTCCCATTTTATGTCCAGGAACTCTTGTCTATTTTTCCTACCCTTGCTTTCTCTGTGTTACTCTGAATATCTCAGCATAAGTTGTTTTGATGTGGCCACATTTTCACTTAAAGTGCTCCCACAGTCTGGAATGACATTGCTTTGCTTCGATTGTATCCCCCGCACCCTACCCCCGAACCCCTACACGTTTTTCTAATATGCAAACTCTCTTACCTCCAACTCATGTAGACTTAATGATTCTTTCTTCTTGATCATCACATAGCTTTTTATTGTTAGCTTTTTAGCAAAGACACTGAGCTTCATAAAGAGACAAATTACAGACACTACAGTATCTGATATCTAGTGGTACTCAAATATGTATTACATTGGAATAATTCAAGTTAACTCTGTTTCAACTACACTTAACAAGTCTTGGATAAAGAATGTAGGTAAACAGAGAATGGTTCTTTCTATCAAGTGAAAATGCATGGATTCATATATCTTGGCATAGCCCTAGCATGAAAGAATTTGCCATCCTCTTTAATCAACGTTCTTTTATAACAGTATCACTTAAAGATATTCTAGTAGCACTCAAATAGATAAAACTTCTGATTTATTCCCAATCCAAGCCATCTTTGGCAAGAGAAGAGCATAAAGAAAAAAATGAAATAAAATGAGCTGGAAATATTTCATGAATAACAATCAAGTTGAAAAGGTAAATTCAATGGCATAAATCCAGACTGCTTTGATTCAATTCCCAATCCTGTCACTTTCTGATTTTGTGCAAATCGTTTATCTATCAATGCTTTGGTTACTCTATCCACACAGAGGGAAATATTATAATATGTAATACTTTACACTTAGGGTTACTGTGGAGATTAAAAGTTTATGTAAAACATTGAGAACAAAACATAGCACACAGAACATAACAAGTAAGGGTTAGCTAATATTGTTACGTTAATTGGTGGTTGTTTAATTACTAAGTTATAATCTGTTCTTAGATTTTCAGGAAGGGCCTCCTAGGCAGAATGTATGCCTTGATGAATACTCTGAAATATTCTAGACTACCTGGGTAATAACATAGAGCAGCTAAGTAAATAAGAATGTTTTAAAAGACCAAAGTTGGTACCAGGTCTAATTAAAGCCTTTTAACTGAATTCAACTTTGTAAGATTAGTTACAATTTTATTTCTCCATTTTCACATTTTAAGTACAATATAATGATGGTATGGGTGGACTAACAAATTATCACAACTTTGAAATATAAAAGCTGAAGGGAAAAATTAGCTTATAAGTACCTAACTTATTAATAATATAGCATATTATATTAATTCCTATAAAATGCCTCCCAACTCTATTCTTAATTCCTAAATTCTTAATTTTCATAAAATTCTTAATTTCTCTGTGTAAAAATACATTTTCTTTAGCCTGGGACTGGTGGCTCACATCTGTAATCCTAGCTACTCAGAGGACTGAGTTCTGCTGACTGTGGTTTGAGATCAGCCTGGGCAGTAAAGTCAGTGAGACTCTTATTTCCAATAAAACTACTCCAAAAAAGCTGGAAGTGGCACTGTGGATCAAGTGATAGAATACTAGCCTTGAGCAAAAAAAGCTAAGGGACAACACCAAGGCTCTAAGTTCAAGTACCAGCACCAGCAAAAAATAAAATAAAATAAATAAATACATTTCTTATTAAGTATAAAAATAAATTTCAGAATCTGTTGGTTTGAGTTAGAATACTATCAGATTTAATATGTGGATTCTGACAAATTAAAAATTATTGTAATTTAAATTACAATTCTAAATTAGCATTGCTAAAACATTATTAAGATCCTAAGAAACTAAAAATATATTTGAAAATCAGATCTTTAAATGTTATGTAATGGTATGAATAAAAATTCAGCTTAAAAGCCATAGGGATAATTCTCAAAAGTACTTTGAGATAGCCTATAATGACTTAGCTGTTTATTGAAAGTACAGCCAATTCTTGGTTACTTTTGGTCTGTAGAGATATGGATAGCTTGGAGAGTTAAAAAAACAACAACAATAAAAACATCAACAAAAAAATTAAAAATCTACATCTCTTCCCAGAATGTTATTTTTAGCTTCTCCCACAAAGTATTTACCACAGTTAACTTAGTGGACTAATTTGCATTCAACTTCTTCACTTTCTTAATTGAACAATGAGATGGCTTAATTAATCAACAACAAATAAAACAGAAAGGAAGGGCAGTAAAGTAGATAACAGTCTGAACAATCAAGAGTTGGCTGTATGGTATTATATCTATATTGAAAATTAAAACAGCCTCATCCTCTTTCATTATCTTTAAATAAAATCAAACAGGAGTTCCTATGCCTTAACATTCCTAGTCAAGTCTCTGAGTACCTGAAAGAACCCTGGTGGTACAGGACCTACTGGCATGCCATCTCCTGGGGGAATGTTTCCTAGCACTGGACTGGGAGCTGCTGCAGCACTCTGCAAAGAATAAAGGAGAAACAAACCTAGATCATTACAGAGAAGGCACAAAACCAAAAACTAATGATAATAGAGTGTAAGAAGGGCTGTTTTTTTCATTCTTGGGAACAAATGCCAACACTTTTTTCCAGTCTAGAAGTAAAGTAAGGTATAACAGTTGGGTGGTGAATGACTAAGTTTAGTTGGTTATAACAGGCTTCTTTAAATTTAGTGAAGTCAAGGAACTTTTAAAGATATTTAAATAATACATTAAATGCCATTAGTAATAGGACAAAAGTTTAAGTACGTGACTTATTTTAGGGCTGGGAAGGTGGTTCCGTGGTATA
Organism: Dipodomys spectabilis; assembly: GCF_019054845.1. Taxonomy (NCBI): domain Eukaryota; kingdom Metazoa; phylum Chordata; class Mammalia; order Rodentia; family Heteromyidae; genus Dipodomys; species Dipodomys spectabilis. The sequence continues at coordinate 20,720,670 of NW_024870817.1, read as the reverse complement.
GAGCGCTTGCCTTGCATGCATGAGGCCCTGGGTTCAATTCCTCAGCACCACATAAGCAAGAAAAAAAAAGCCGAAAGTGGCGCTGTGGCTCAAGTGGTAGAGTGCTAGCCTTGAGCTGAAGAGCTGAGGGACAGCGCCCAGGCCCAGAGTTCAAGCCCACGACCGGACCCCCCACCCCCCCCAAAAAAGTGAATTATTTTAAGGCATAGGTATCTGAAATGGTAACCTCATTAACAAATAGGTGAATATGTAGGTAAAAAGTTTAAAGATGGTGGTCGTAGAAAAAAAACTCATTTATTTTTTAGGTTACATTTTTTAATGTCATAAACAAGTACAGTAATTTCTGAGTATAAATGGCAAGAAACTTTGCCATAACTAGTAGTCCAAATAAAACTGTATGGGGGTAAGGATGAAAATTTAAATAGGACACTGAAGAAAGAAATTAAATGTGGAACGATTTGTCTCATAAAATCAGATTAAAAAATTCAAAGTCCACATAACTTACAAACTGTTTCATGAAATCTTGTTATTTCATGAAATATGGATATGAAAAACTGTGGAGTAGCCTTTTTGTAATTATTAATTTAATTCTAACACACAACACTTATATATACAATTGTTCTACAAGGTAAGATTTCTTCTCTCAGCCTGGTTGCACATATTACAAATACAAAAAAAAACAGTCCAGAAGGGACCAGATGGGAATGTAAATTACTATAGCCATTATGGAAAAAAATATGTAAACCCTTCAAAAAATTTAAAAAAGAATGGCTGTACAATTCAACAATCTCTACTGGGTATATGTATTCAAAGTAACAGAAATTAGTATGTAGAGACATCTACCTCACCATTTTTTATTGAGGTACTATCCACAATAGTGAGATGTGTAGTCAACCTTTGTTTATCAATAGATAAATGAATTAAAAATGTTCCACATATACTCAATGGAATATTACTCAGATATAAAAAGATGAAAGTCTGTTATTTGTGACAACATGGATGAGCCTAGAAACCAAATTAAAGTAAAATAAGCCAGGCAGAGACAAACAAGTACCATTTGACTCAAGTGTAGAATCTAAAAAAGTTGATCTCACAGAACTTGAGAGTAAAAGGAAAAGCAGAAAGTAAAAGATGGAAAAAAGGTTGGTCCACAAGGACAGCAGCACAGAAACGGAAAGAATAAGTTTGGGTGTTATATTAACCGTAGAGTAACTACTGCTGACAAGAATGTATTTTGTCTGTTTCCACCTCCTCTCCTCTTCTTCTAACCCTTTCCCATTGAGCCCACCCCACCACTTTAGAGTATCAGCTTCCTGGTGTTTTATTTTGCTGAACTTTGATTCTAAGGAATTACACTATCTGAGATATGCCTTGAATCTACTGTATTTCAGTTAATATATTTGTATACACTTACATATCACCCAATGTATTTACTTAGGAGTTTGTAAGTTAAATCTAGCTCACATACATAAGGGAAAACCTGCATTCTTTGTCTCTCTGAGCCAAACTTAACAAATTTTTCCAAGTCTTTCCAATTCTTTACAAAAGATACAATGTCATTCTTTCTAATGGATGTGTAAAATTCCATTGTGTACACATTTTCTGGATCCATTCATCCACTGAGGATCATCTGAGCTGAGTCTATAACTGGGTTCTAGTGAAAAATGCCATAATAAACATGGTTGTGCTAGTTTACTGTATGCTGGTTTGTAATCTTTTGAATAAATCCAGAGATAGAATTGCTGAATCATAGTGTAGTTCTATATTTAATTTTTTTTGAGGAACCTCCACAATGCTTTCCAGCGTGGTTGAACAAGTTTACATTCCCATCAAGTGTATTAGGGTTTCCTTCTGACCACAATCTCACCAGTATCTGTTAATGTATATCCTAAAAAATTAAGTAGAGTGAGGGAAAGGGTGGATAGGGGAGGAATGGATGTGAATGCTGAAAGGGATGACACAGATCAAGATATATTGTATTCAGAACCTGCTTTGTTAAATGGCAACTGCTTTACACAACTATCTAAAGGTAATAAAAATAAAAAGGAATGTATTTTGTATAATACCAAAAGATGATTTTGAATGTTTTACCAATAAAGGACCAGAAATATGCCCCAAGACAAACCAGTTGTAATATAATAGCTCTTGCATGAAAGAAAGCCAAAATAAGTCCTATATTTAGCATACCTGCTGTACTAGCCTCACTGTATATTAACCCTGTACTAATATTCCACTAAAAGACGTAAAATCCCAGTTTATCACAGTACATATTTCCTAGTATACAAATTGACAAAGGATGTATCTCTAGTGTTTGGCACTTGTTAGCAATTAAGGCTAATGATTTTAGCATTTTCTGAGAAAGCCTAGAAATGTTGCTTAGATGAAAATGCCAAAATTTTAACTTCGTATGAGGTGTATATTTTAAATGGAAAATAGTATTTCTTACATATTAATTATAAGTTAGTCTTATTTAGCAGATAAAATTTAACATATAAAGATAGTAGCAAAGAAGTAAGTAAAACTCTCAGTTAAATACTGTGTTAAGTGCTATATTATAGTGTTTCATTCCAATCTATATTAGCCAATATTCTAGTAAGTGGAGACAGAAAATGATAAAAATGAACAAATAATAAAGTGTGTTTATTCATAATCCAAAAATAAAAAGAGCAGGGAAGATAATTCACAGTAAAGAAGAGTTACAATTTTGAACCAAAAACAAGCAAATGGAAGAGGTAATGGTGGCTACTGGTTTAAATGTGCCTTTTACACTGTTGTTTAGGGTCCTCATCCAACATTTGAAAATGGACTACATTTTTACAGTTTATATTTATTCTCTCACATGGAAAGATAATTCTGGAATGATTCCACCTTTTTAATATTTTGGGTATAATAATACAGTTGCCTTGAAAGTCCGGAGTTTGATAGCTAGATGATTTCTAAAATATGGCATGATGAATTAGTTATCTGGTGTAACAGTAATTTTTAGCCATTGCTCTAAAGTGAAGTGAACAAAATCCTGGCAATTATCCACCACACAGTATGTAGCCCACTTAGTTATGGCTCAAACTTTACTTTGGAGATTAATTAACAACAGATTATCCCTCCCCTTCTTGTATTAGGTGGACTCAGCTTAGATCACCAATTGGTACTCAAAGTGGTATAGGTGAGATTAGAATCTATTTGGTACACCATACTGATCATTAATAAATGCTGTTCTTATAGCCAGCATAAAGGTACACTTCCTGGCGCTTCTACATTAGCAAATGGTACATGTCTCAAACTGCCTAACTTAATAATTTATTCACAGTAACTAAATGACTAGTACATGCAATGAAACTGTAAACTAAGCAAGAATTAAGCTTTTAGGATTAAGGTTTTATATAAAAAGAAAAGTTCCATTTTTTCTGTTTAATTGGTGGAATTTCATAGACTTGTCTCTAGTTTATTTCCAACACACAAGACAAATGTATTTATGATATAAGGATCCACAGAAAGTTGTTGTTGGACCAAACTCATAAAGTATGTATTATTCTGTGGTGTGGTAACCAAATGACAACAGAAAAGCAAGCAGTTTAATTATATTAAGAACTACTACAAAGCATTAGTTTCACTGGGTTTACATGAATTCTCATTAGTGTACCATGGAAAATCCTTTATTATGCAATATTTATAATTATTTAGGGTTGACTTTTATTTTACTGTCTTTTGAAACAATAGCTACAAACAAGGCGTTAAGATATTTCTTGTAACAAAACGGAATGTGTAAGATCTTCAGTGCTAATGCAAATATCATTTAAAAATGTTTTGTCTACTCTACTGCATTACTTTGTGTGCTTTTTTGTTTGCTTCTGCTTGTACCCTGTTCTGGGGCTTAAACTTTGAGCCTATGTGCTGTTTCTGAGCTTTTTTTGCTTCATGTTAGCACTCTACCATTTGAGCTCCACTTCTGGCTTCTTTAGTGCTTAATTGGGTATAAGAATCTCATGGGCTTTCTTGCCCAGGCTGGTTTTGAACCACACACCTCAGATCTTAGCCTCCTGAGAAGATAGGATTATAGGCATGATTCATTGGCTCCCAGCTATTGTATGCTTTTAGTATGTTAGTACAGTCCAACATACATTCTTGGAATTCTTTGTTTTGTCATATATATTAGAAAAATTGAAGTTTTAAAGGAATAGGCATAAAATAAAACTGTATAAAAAACAAATTATCACATATTTCTGACAAGACATAATTAGTTAACATTTATCAAGATTCTATACATTTAATAACTAGGAGTTTGATTTACTAAAAATGTTAGAGAAATGGTTGCTTCATTATACAGGAGAGACTAAAGGAAGAAATCTATTTGGTACAAAAATATCATAACGAAAGCTTTTACTTTGTATAACTAATGTAAAAACAAAATAAAATAAAAAATGAAATGTGTATTTGATGGAGTAAGAAAACTATTCTTTAGCATGTAGAAAAATCATGAAGTAATACTGTCTAAAATAATGGTTGGATTATGAGAAGTTCCTAAAGGAGTTAAAGGGAGGGGTGAGAAGAAAGAGGTTGGAAAGGGGACTATTGATTTTTATTGTTAAGACATCTGTACTATTTTTTAAGCTGGTAAGATTTCACAATGTGTTGCCTCAAAAATGCAGGTATTAGCTGGGGCGCTGATGGCTCATGCTTGTAATCCTAGCTACTCAGGAGGCTGAGATCTGAGGATCGTGGTTCAAAGCCAGCCCACTCAGGAAAATGCCTGAGACACTTATCTCCAATTAACCACCAGAAAACCAGAAGAGGCGCTGTGGCTCAAGTGGTAGAGTGCTAGCCCTGAGCTGAAAAGCTGAGGGACAGCGCCAAGGCCCAGAGTTCAAGCCCCATGACTGACCAAAAAAAAAAAAATATATATATATATATATATATATATATATTGCAGGTGTTAATAAAAGAACTAGTGCCGTGGGCTGGGAAGGTAGCTCAGTGATAGAGCGCTTGCCTTGCATGCATGAGGCCCTGGGTTCGATTCCTCAACATCACATAAGCAAAAAGAAAAAAAGCCGGAAGTGGCACTGTGGCTCAAGTGGTAGAGCGCTAGCCTTGAGCTGAAGAGCTGAGGGACAGTGCCAAGGCCCAAGAGTTCAGGCCCCACCACGGGACACCGCCCCCCCCCCCAAAAAAAAGAGCTAGTGCTCTTAAGAGATGATTGGGCCATGATTGGTCCTCTGTTGTGAACAGGGCTATGTATTCTTATAAAATTGATTTGATAGAAGGACATCTCTTTGCTGTTGTGTCTTCTCCACATGAGGACACCGAAAGATAATCTTCACTAAAACTCAGATGATAGTGCCTTGATCTCACTCTTTGCAGCATCTGGGAAGAGTTAAAAATGTTCCGCTCTTTACAAATTATCCAGTGTTAGGTATCTGCTATAGCAATACAAATCCCATAGCTACATATATGTGTATATGTGCACATATATACATGTGTATATGTAATGTGTATATACATATATGTATATGTAATATGTATACACACATGTAATATACAGACACATGTGTATTTCTGAGAAACATTAAAAATTGGAAGTGATTCTGGGCAGCTTGTTATGATAATTATGATGCAAAACATACTTAAAATTTTTGATTTGTGGCTGAAGATATTGTTTGGCATCTTTCTATGCTGAGTTCTGTAGAAACAATTTTCAAAGAAATGAAGAAAATAGGAAAAGCAGGAACAGGATAGGAACAATTTCCTATTCACAAAGAACAGAAGACAATGCTGTTGCCTTTTCATCCTTGATTTATATTGCTTGGAGTTTTATTGGGGGAGGAGGGGGACATAATGTGAGTAGACATATGTTATCTTTTATTAAACCAGGATTATATGTTTGAGATAAACTATGCTTGATCATCATGGGTGATCTTTTTAATAGAAATTGAATCATATTTGTTGATATATGTAGGATATTTACATCTATGTTCTACTTTGATATTTTATCTATATTTTAATTCTAAAATATTATTTGCTGCTTTGTATTTGTCAAATTTAAATATCAGGATTAATTTGCCTTTTCAACATGAATTGGCATCAAACTGTTTTTTTAAATGTTCTGAAGAAGTTCATACAATATGGTCTACTCATATGGTGGAAATTCAATGATTTAATCATTGAAAGTTAAAATATGCAGTAACAAAACTGAATACACAAAGACAATTTTTGGAAAAAATTATGGTCAGTATTCTTTTTATATTCTCTACATCTATTTTCTTCATTTAAGGTTTTCAGAACACTTCATTTCATTGCAATATTTAATCTTACCCATTTCCATTTTCACAGACTTAGAAAAAAAGGTTGTAGCTGTGACACACACATCTAAGAGACCCCAAAAATATGTTTCTGTAATTCCTGGTAAAAGGACTATAGTCAGGCAGATGGCATCCCATCTATATGTGTTTCCTACTCTCCTTGATCTCATGAAGTATCAAATTCTTAGTATAGAAACAGAGATGAGATATATGCTATTTCTAGGTCTTGGTTTTAAGTTTATAATGACAATGAATAGGATAAGGAAGAAATCAGGAGAATAATTTCACTTACAATTGCCTTTAAAGGAAATTATTAGGTATAAAGTTAACCACAGAGGTAGAAGACCTCTATAATGGAAATCAATGGCAAGAAAAAAAATATTTTTGTCGGTCGTAGGGAAATCAATAAAATTTTAAATAAAATAGAAAAAAATTAGAGACTCAAATTTAAAATTTTTTTACTAATTCTAGATGTAAAATGATATGGTGTGTTTTATCCAAAGTTCAGATGGAATAAATTCATTATTCTGTAAAAAAGTTGACGAAAGAAATCTAAGAAGACATGAAAAGGTAGAAAAGACTTCTCGTGCTTATGGATTTACACAATTTTCATCATGAAAATAGCTATACTGCTGAGAGTAATCTATAGATTTCATGTAATTCTCATCAAAGTCCCAATGTCATTCTTTGTAGAGAGAGAAAAAAAATCAACTTTAAAATTCTTAGCTGGGGGCTGGTGGCTCATGCCTATAATCCTAGCTACTCAGGAGGCTGAGATCTGAGGATCAAGGTCCACAGTCACCCCAGGCAGAAAAGACCATGTGACTCTTATCTCCAATTAACCAACAAAAAGCCAGAAGTGAAGCCACAGCTCAAGTGGTAGAGCACTAGCCTTGAATAAAGTATCTCACAGATAGTTCCCAGACCCTGAGTTCAAACCCTACCAAAACAAAAAACAAAACAAAAAAGAACATATGGAAGCATAAAGACCCCAAACAGCAAAAGTAAATCTTAAACAAAAAATGAATAAACTAACAGTAATAATGGAGGTATCACATATCGAACTTCAAATTATACTACAGAGTAATAGTAACAAAAATCAGCATGGTACTGGGACTGCATCATTATCTTTCCCATGAATTGATAGAAGTTTACTTTTTCTGTTTTATTAATATAGTTACTTTTAATACATAAAGTATTTCCAATCTTCTGAATTTAAAATTTATTATTCTTTCAAACTTGTTAAATTAGTAACTAACACTTTTTTCTTTTTATTACAACGTAGTATACATACACAATAAAGTTTTTTAAAGAACAAAATTAGTCATCTCCAAGAAAATAGCTGTAACTGAAAATCATCACATCATATAAAATAAGCCAGATATAGAAAGGCGAGTATCACATGAAAGTAGAAGAGCGACTATTTGGGAAGAGAAAAGGGATCAGTATGATCTCTGTGATCAGATATGATCACAGCACACCATAAACATGTATGAAAATGTCACCATGAAACCCATTAAAATATATAAAACAAAAATGTGAATTCTGGTAGCTCACACTTATAATCCTACCTATAAGAAAGGCTGAAATCAGAAGGATCACAGTTTAAAGTCATCCTGGGAAGAATAATCCAAGAGATTATCTCTTCAATTAACCAGCAAAAGACTGAGCTGGAGGCATGACTCAGTGGTAGAGTACCAGATGTGAACAAAAAGACCAAGCAAGTGTGATGCCCTGAGTTAAAACGTTTCAGAAAAAAAAAAAGTGTATCCACACAAACACACACACACCCCAGAAACAAAAAGAACCCAGTTCAATAAAATAAGATAGGAAACATGTTTTTTTAGTGTACACTATGACAATAGATTTTTTTTTTACTTTAGAAAGTGGTTGTAAACAACCTGGACATCACATTATTCTGTGGTATTTGTTTACACACTAGTTTGTCTTTAGCATCACATAGTTAATTGCCTTAGGTCACCCTGCTCAGTCACTCAGTTTGGAAAACCAGCATTTATGAGCACTGTGCTGCTTTTTTTTTTAATCTTTGTGTTGCTTTGGAGTTTTTTGGTCAGTCTTTAAATCGGAAACATATTTTACGTGTTGCTTTCACAAAATGCTAAATATCCACATTTAACCCTGTAGGCTTCCAAAAGAACAAGAGACCCAGAAATAGCACTGAGAACAAAATCAAATAAACAAGAACAAAACATCAGTGAAGACGTAGCCCATGAAAACATATAAAGTGCCATAGTGTTGGTGATCTAAACATTGTAGCTGCTATTTGTAAGACATCAGACAAAACCCGAGGGAGAGGGTAGGGCTTTAATTAGGTGGCAATATCTACAATTACTTTCTTATATAAAAGCAGAGGAAGCATGACAGACACCAGAAGAAGCTGTTCTTAGTAAAATAAAAATACCTATGTATAGGAGAAATGCGAAAGGACCCTGAAAAACAGCAATGATTTCATTTAAAGGAGAAAAGTAGTTCAGGAGGCAGCCTCTGAGCGAGTTGTTAATTTTCTGAGCTGCAGCTGCTGCATTGTATAGAAACCAGGCTCCTTGCATGCTGTAGTTTAATAGCAAAAGGCAGATTATATTTGTTTCAAGAAACACAAGGGATTCACTTTTAAACACACACACACACACACACAACAAAACAATTTCTGGGTGATATATCTACCTACATACCAGTACCCCAAATACAACGTGTCTCATTATGCCGGGGTTGTTCTAAGATGCTTACAATCATCCTACTCACACAAAATTTAAACTTACTCAGCAAAAGAATTATTATGAGTTATTAGGAAAAAATAAACAGCATTATGAAACTTGTTTAAAGTGAAATAAAAAGCTATTTGTGACATATTTTGGGGGAATTCATTATACATCCAGCTCTTGGAAGCTCATTGATGGTCTTTATGTCCATGCCCTAAACCCTAGAACCTATGAATGTACTGGCTCTAGAAGCCAAGAGTAGCCTATGGCTGATTTATATAACTATGAGAAACTGAGCTATAACAACTACCTAAATAAGCTTGAAAGAATATTATTCCCAAAGTATCTCCATAGGAGCCCAACAGGCCTCTATCCTGATTTCACCCTTGTGAAACTGGAACCCAAGAAAGGAGGTGCACTCAACTGAGATTTCAAACGTATAGAACTGTGAGATGATAATTTAGATGGTTTTAGCTGCTACATTTGTGGTAATTTGTTACTGGAGTATTTGGAAATGAATACACCTGTATCTCTAATGATGATTTCATTTTGAAAAATATTTTTCAAAGGATACCTACGTACTAAGGAATTCTATAGATCCTTAGAGTTATTTGTACTTGGCCTGGCGTACAGTATGTATTTGCTAATTTTATTATTTTTATTTAATTTCCTGTCCTGGTTAAATAAGCAAATAAAAATAAGTCTCAGGTTTGTCAAAGTATACTTTTGTGTTTCTTTGGTCTTATTTTGTGGTTCTTTGGTCACTTATTTAAGTGACTTTGAATCATGCTTTATGTGAATGAATTTTTTCCTTTCCAGCGCTAACAGTGGAAATGCTCAGAAAGGGGGAGAATAACAGATATAGCATCTCTTCTTCAGGAACACTTGCCAGCCAGCCTCTTAACTGCCTTCTTGTCATCTACAAAGGACTGGCCCCTGAACTGTTAATGAAAGTAACAGCAATTCTATCTAGACTCTAACTAGGCTAGTTTGTAGGACAGGAGAAAATATAAACACAATTGCATAGTTTGGGACTGCCAAAATGGCTGATATTTCTATTTTACCTTACACTCTGAGTCAAAGTGAATAGAATTCAGTCTAGTTCTTTTATCAAAAGATGGTCAACTTCTTATTTCAATTTACTTGATCCTCTGCCTCAATTTGTACCAACTAATAGCCAAACATCTCATAGACCAGAGCTAATATGGCATGAGAGTTCTTTCCTTATGGTAATTCAATGAAATAAGTTTGAGATTAGACTTCCATCTCCACAGCTCAGTCTTCACCAACTACATAAGGCATTCCTTGATGTTGGTAGTTCACCTACCTAGATCTCTACCTATTATTTCTTGCGTTGGCTGCCCTGGTACATAGATCTTTTCCTGCCTGTAGGAAATTTCCAATACTCTTATAATATCCTAATGATGACACTTGCACATGTCTTCCTATGGCCTATTACCAGCCTATAAGTTCCTCAAGGTAGCCCTACTTTCTTCAATTTAACTCTCTTTCAACTGCTTACTCATCAGCTTGCAAGGGACCCTCCACAGAATCCCAGGCAGCACCCCAGCACTTCTATTTAACAAGTTCTTTTAAATATCTTTGTTACATAGCACACTACCGTCATAGATAGCGTGACTTAAATTTTTGTGTCAGTGTTGTATCTTTCTCATAGAAAGTTAATCATTATACACTTATCATAGAAAGTTAATCATTATACACTTATCTTTTAAAAGTATCATGCCTCAATAAAATGTTTATGTAAATGTCTCAGTTGGGTGTGGTGGCACACACCTGTAATTCTAGCACTCTAAAAGCTGGGTAGGAAAGTTAGATACTCAAGGCCAGCCTGACATACATATCTTATCTCAAAAAACAAGAAATAAAACAATTTATTTCCCCTTTTTAAAATATTTTAATGCATAAATATTAACATCATAGGAAGAAATTTAAAGTGAACAACTGCTATTTTTTTCTCTTAACAACATTATCATGAATCTGAAATATGATCAACTAATAAATTGAGAAAAGTTCTTAAATTATACCTAGAACTAATCATTAAATATGCTTAAATAAAAATTTCAATAGGTTTTAATATATAAATTAAAAATTATTTTACTATATCGCAATATTTATGATGAGTTGCATCAATGAATAATGTTTACAGCTTCATTTAATTCAACTTATTTAGAGCATTCCATATTCCATGAAAGTTGTTATTACAGATAAAGAAGAGAACATGAAAATAGCAGGAACAGAAATATTATCACTTAGCTTTAATATGGTTTAAATCCTAATATTTATAGTAACTATAAAAATTTAATCATACTAAAATGTGAAATCCAGCTAAAAACTGGTTTCCCTATTAAAACAGAGCAGAGGTTTAAAAAAACATCCTGCTAGTGATGTGCCTTCAAAAACAAAAGCAAACTCTTGTAGGACAAAGCTTGAGGCACACTTAGCAAAAAGAATCCACATTTTTTTTGGGGGGGGGGGTCCGGCCATGGGGCCTGAACGCTGGGCCTGGGCACTGTCCCTCAGCTCTTCAGCTCAAGGCTAGCGCTCTACCACTTGAGCCACAGCGCCACTTCTGGCTTTTTTCTTTTTGCTTATGTGGTGCTGAGGAATTGAACCCAGTGCCTCATGCATACAAGGCAAGTGCTCTATCACTGAGCCACTTTCCCAGCCCTAGAATCCACTGTTTTAAAAAAATAGTCTCTACTACTATGCCCTATAGGAGTCACTGATGTTCAGACATGAAATTTGATGAGTTGAGTGCCAGAAGCTCATGCCAGTATCCTTATGTACACACACACACACACACACACACACACACACACACACACACACACACACACACACACACACACACACACACACACACACACACACACACACACACACACACACACACACACACACACACCCCCAAACTTGTAAGATAGAAAGTCATCATACAAAGGTAGCTAATTGGGGGCTGGGAAGGTGGCTCAGTGGTAGAGTGCTTGCCTTGCATGCATGAGGCCTGGGTTCGATTCCTCAGCACCACATAAGCAAAAAGAAAAAACCCAGAAGTGGCACTGTGGCTCAAGTGGTAGAGCGCCAGCCTTGAGGTGAAGAGCACCCAGGCCCAGAGTTCAGGCCCCACAACCGGACCCCCCCAAAAAAGTAGTTAATTGTTCAAAAAATAAGGAGCTAATGTACAAATACATCTGCCAGGTACAATGGGGCACACCTGCAATCTTAGCTACTTTGGAAGCAGCGACTGAAAAAATTATGGTTTGAGGTCAGCCCAGGCAAAAAGTTTGTGAGATTCCATTTCAACGAATAAAAGCTGGGCATGGTGCCATGTGCCTGTCATCTCAGCTTCATGAGAAATATAAATCAGAGGATCTCTCAATCCAGGCCAGCCTGGGCATAAATACAAGATCATACCCCAAAAATAACTAAAGAAAAAGGACTGGGGGTATGATAGCGTATCTGTCTGGTAAGTGCAAGGTCCTGAATTCAAACCTAAGATACACACACACACACACACACACACACATGCGCACATGCATGCATGCACACACACATATGTATGTTGTGTGTATACATATATATCTATATATAAAACCCCATCTATTTTGATGATGGTTTATTTCTGGCTAAAATAAATGTTGTGACATTTATACAATTTATAAGTATATGAAATCTTAAAGTAGCCTATACTACTTCATATTAAGTACATTATCACAGTTCTTGGAGACAAATCAACAGAAGTTAATTTAACTGATGGTTCACTAGTTTCTAAATTGTCTTAAATAGTTTTAAATAACACTAAAGTGGAATACATTATATAACCTCCACATTAACATTCACTCTGATCAACATGAATCAATGATACATACTGTTAAACACAAAAAGTTGACTGATTTGTTTCATTTGAATATTAATCTGATCACTGCAAGATGACCATATAATTTATTGTAATCTGATCACTGCAAGATGGCCATATAATTTATTTGTAACATCAAGTTCATACAGTGGCAGCCAATCACATTTAGCCATTAAGTAAATATGGTTTCAAATACCATTTTAAAAATAAAGCTAATAAATAATCATTCCTTTCACTGTGAAATCACTCATCAGTGATTGTTCAAATAGATCAAATTAGATATTTAAAACAAATAAAATTTGAGACCAAAAGAAACAGATACAAAAATAGTCTCTTCACAATAAAAGGAGTATTTTATAAGCAAGTTATTGAACTCTGAGCTTTTTGCTCAAGGCTCACACTCTACCACTTGGAGCCACAGCTCCACTTTCAGTTTTTGAGTGGTTAATTGGAGAGAAGAGTTTCATGGGAATTTTTCTGTCTGGGTTGGCTTTGAACCACTATCTTCAGATCTCAGATTTCTGAGTCGCTATGATTACAGGCATGTATAATAATCTTTAATGTATTTAAATACTACAAAATATATAGCAGAATTGACAAAATAATAAAAAATTAATTAATAATCACAGTGAACAATGAAGAGAATTAGATTTGTTATTCTAATTAACAACATTGATTTAATGGAAACTTACAAAGTCCTGTTTTCACACACAGAAAATACCTATTCTTTCAAGTAGAACTTTTCTGTAAATATTTACCATGCCAAGGAGGGGAAGGACTCTATAAATATTCACACAGTGAGACCAAATAAGGAAATTTTTAGGAAAGGCTAACATGATCATTTATTGAAGTTTATCAAAATGAACTCCACGAAATGGAAACAAGGTTTGTTGATATTTTGCTTTTTTCCCCCTTCTTTGTTGATGTTTTTGATTTCTGTACCTTTTGCCTTGCATGTAAGTTTATCTGTTTGGGAAGGATAAGGGGGAGCACAGAAATTGTGGGACAAAGGGTGAACAAATGCAGCCGTGATACTCTCTAGACACTATGTTGAAAATGAACTATATGCTGGGCTCTGGTGGCTCTCGTCTGTAATCCTAGCTACTCACTCAGGAGGTTGAAATCTGAGGAATGCGGTTCCAATCCAGCTCAAGCAGCCCAAGACTCTTATCTCCAATAAACTACTCAGAAAAAGCTGGCAGCGGCGCTGTGGCTCAAGTGGTACAGCACTAACCTTGAGCACAGAAAGGCTCAAAGACAGAGCACAGGTCCTGTGTTAAAGCCATAGGACCAGAAACAAAAATGTGGAGGAGGGATGTCAGGAAGAAAAAACGGAGAAAAGGAGGGAAGAGGTGACACTGTTAAAAAAAAATGTACTTATTACCTGACTTACATAACTATAATCTCTCTGTACATCTCCTTTACAATAAAAAATAAAAGATAGATGCTGTATAATTGAGTATATTAATATAGAGTGATAAAATGTATAGTTGTGAGGCAAATCCATGCATGTGTATCCTAACTCCTTTAACTTCAATGAAATGAAAAGTAAGTATCTCAGAACAAAATAAACCCTATCCATCCATGTGTATCCTAACTCCTTTAACTTCAATGAAATGAAAAGTAAGTATCTCAGAACAAAATAAACCCTATCCTGGTTGGAGGAGAAGTTATCATAAATGGTAGTGATTTGTCTCAGTTAAAAAAAATATAATTTGCACACTTGTGAGAAATATGGGGATTTATGCCTAAGCAAAAGCACTGTCACTATTTTGCACACATTAGTACCTTTACGGAGTTCACATAAGTTGGAGCAGGCTCAGCCCTCTCCCAAATATCCAGTTGACCAATAGAAAACAACTTATTATAAGAGCTGTTGGCATTCACAATAAGGAGAAAATAACCAAATGGAAGACAGTCTTGGCAAGGCTAAATCAGCTTTTTTAAGGTTCACATTAGCATAACTACATGCATGCATGCATACAAAGAAAGCACTGATTTTGAAAGTAAGTAGATAGAAAATTATACCCTCCATGACCATCAAGAGGAAAAGGTTGTATAACATGCCGTAAAACTACTGATGGAAATTCTTCAATACCAAGATATTTATGACTCAATGAGTGACAGAAGTATTCTATATCTCTATGCATCATCAATAACACGGTGAACATGATTATTTCTCTGACAGTAAAAAGAAAAAGAAAAAAGAAAAAGAAGGGACTACGCAAAACTGACAGCAGCAGTATCAATATGGAAAATAGCCCAGGCTGGGTGGTAGAAGTTATGGTACAGAAAAGCAAAAGCAAGACAAAGGCAAAAGAGAAATGACCAAGTCAAGTTTCAGACAATATAGTTTCAAAAAACTGGACAAATACAGATCTGTGTGACATGGATCCATTATTAATGTCTATAATGTCATTTATAGAATTAACAAGGATATGAAAAATGTAGAAACTAATAGCAATTATTCTGTGCAGCTGTAAGAGGATGCAATGGGTTAAGTTAGATAAAGCAATCAGAATAGTATAGCATAAAGTATAGGATTAATAAATTTAAGTTATTACTATTAGCACTATTTATATCAAGTTCAAGTTTATATATAATGAGATGAGTTTTGGAATCCAGTCAAAAATATACATTAACACATGGGTGAAAGGACATGATAGATAAATACCTTTGATATTTCTGATATTCTTGCCCCAGTACTACTGTCACAAGCAAGATTTTTTCATCTTTCATATAGATTAGATTGCTTGAACAGCCTTGTTTGTCTTTCCTCTATTTATTTTCCCATAAGTTTATACTTTTAGCTGCCAATAGTTGGTTTACTCTTTTCTTTTCTCCCCGTCCCACCCCTACTCCCCAAGTTATGGGGCTTGAACTCTGAGCCTGGGCGCTGACCCTCAGCTCTTCAGCTCAAGGCTAGCACTCTACTACTTGAGCCACAGGAACACTTTCAGTTTTCTGGTGGTTTACTGGAGGGAGATAAGAATCTCACAGACTTTTCTGCCCAGGCTGCCTTTGAGTAGTCAGGATTACAGGGGTGAACCACAGGCACCTGGCAACTTTTTGTTTTTTTTTCAAAATGGTCCTGAAGATTGAACTCAAGAGACTGGGCACTGCTCCCCAGCTTTTTTGCTCAAGGCTAGCACTCTTATCACTTGAGCCACAGCTCCATTTCTGGCTTTTTGGTAGTTAAGTGGAGATAAGAGTAACACTTTTCTGATGAGCTGGATTTGAACTGTGATCCTCACATCTTAGCCTCCTGAGTATCTAGGATTACAAGGCATCAGATACCAGTGATCTGAAATAGGTAACATTTTACAAGCACAAATGTAGTAATATCATTTCAAGTGGAACCTAAAGAAAAATCTCCCACTTCTTATAGGAGGAAGTGAACACTAGTCTAAATAGTGAAGTGTATACCTTACTATAATATCTTGTATTTTTCTTTATCTCAAGTCATTGAAGTTCTCAGTTGAAGGAACTTTGACTTATTAAATGATGAATCTGTACCTACATGCATGGTAGGTGTTAAAAATGTTCCTATTGAATGGGAGGGCTATCCATGTCGAACTTCAAACTCTACTACAGAGCTATAATAACAAAGACAGCATGGTACTGGCACAAAAACAGACCCAAAGACCAATGGAACAGAATAGAAGATCCAGAAATAAATCCACAGGCCTACAGCGAGCTGATATTCGATAAAGGAGCCAAAGACATACAATGGAAGAAACACAGCCTCTTCAACCACTAGTGCTGGGAAAAGTGGGCGGCCACATGCAGAAAACTAAAAGTGGACCTCAGCCTATCACCATGCACCAACCTCAACTCAAAATGGATTAAAGACCTTAACATTAAACCTGAATCTCTGAAACTACTGCATGACAGAGTAGGAGAGACACTTGAACTAATAGACACAGAAAAGAACTTCCTGAACAGAGTCCCAGGGTCACAACAAGTTGGAGACTCGACAAATGGGACTACCTTAAAATAAAAAGCTTCTGCACAGCTAAATCTATCTCAACCATGCTAGAAAGACAACCAACTAATTGGGAAAAAATATTTACCAGCAATATATCAGACAAGGGGTTAATATCCTGTATATACAGGGAACTCAAGATAACAAACAAATTACTAAATGGGCAAGGGAACTAAAGAGGGACTTCTCAAATGAAGAAATAAAAATGGCAAAGAAACACATGAGGAAATGTTCATCATCCCTGGTGGTGAAGGAAATGCAAATAAAGACAACCCTGAGATACCACCGTACCCCAGTCAGAATGTCCCACATCCACAAATTAGCCAATGACAAATGCTGGAGGGGATGTGGAGAAAGAAGAACCCTATTACACTGATGGTGGGAATGTACACTTATACAACCACTTTGGAAAGCAGTCTGGAGGGTCCTTGGAAAGCTAAAGATTGACCTCCCTTACCACCCAGTCATACCACTTCTAGGCATCTACCCTGAACAACAGGAACCAATACACAGGACATGTGCACCTCCATGTTTATTGCAGCACTGTTCATTATAGCTAGGATATGGAAACAACCTAGATGCCCCACCACAGATGAATGGATCCAAAAATTGTGGTATCTATACACAATGGAATATTATGCAGCCATTAGAAATGACAAAATAATGGCATTTGCAGGGAAATGGATGGAGCTAGAAGGAATCATGTTGAGCGAGGTAAGCCAAGAGCAAAGAGACAAACGGTACATGGTCTCCCTGATAAGTAGATGCTAATTCCAAAATGTTAGGTGATACGACAAAACTAACAGGACTTAAGAAACAAAGAACTCCCACTCATCTGGTCGAACCACTACTAAATATCCCCATGCTGCTGATTACATGTATGGTGTATATGTGTACACCGTTATATGTTATAGACTGTGATAGACAATTTGCTCCAGGAAAGTTAGAATGAAATTGTGACTTTAAATGAGCATCATTATTCCACAATACTGTGAAATTTGGGAAATTATGTAATCACAATCAAAAAAAAAAAAAAAAAAAGAACCTGGGGAAGGTAGGGAGGGAAGGGATGGTAGGGGGAAAACAATGGAGGGGGTAACAATGCTCAATAGGAAGTGTACTCATTACCTTACTCATGTAACTGTAACCCTCTGTATAGTATCTTTACAATAAAAAAATTAAACAAAAAAATGTTCCTATTGAAAGCTATAAAAACATATACTTTCATAACTGTGCAGGATGAAAGAAACACATCAGAAATTACTTAAGGTTGAAGCAGTGCATTTATTATTTATTAAGATGGTTTCGGGGGCTAGGAAGGTGGCTCAGTGGTAGAGCGCTTGCCTTGCATGCATGAGGCCCTGGGTTCGATTCCTCAGTACCACATAAGCAAAAAAGAAAAAAGCCGGAAGTGGCGCTATGGCTCAAGTGGTAGAGCGCTAGCCTTGAGCTGAAGAGCTGAGGGACAGTGCCAGGCCCAGAGTTCAGGCCCCATGACTGTACCCAAAGAAGAAAAAAAAAGATGGTTTCAGTTTTCTCTGTCAAGAATATATAAATTTATCAGTTGTAATGGAGAAAAAAATGACATCGAGAGTATTTGGAAGGAAGACTAATTTAAAACCAACTCCATGGAAAGAAAATTATCAATTAATTAATGAATGAAGAGTACTGTATTATGTTTATATTGAAAATGTAAAAACTGTATGATGACTCTATGTATAGTGCACTACTATAAAAAGGATTAATTTTTACTTAAAAACCATTACCTTCAAGCTATAACTTTGTTGGTTTAAAATTCTAGTAATTTGATTAAGCAGTGTACATATATGCAGTCCATACCAGGTACAATTTTCTAAGTCTGAATATTTTCTCCAATGAAAATTATATTTAAAATCTAAATCAATCACTAATAAAAACTTAACAAAATTTATGCCCAACAGTAGAAACAAAATGGAATATTAAAAAACTAAAAGTTAAAGAATTTTTAAAATGACAAAAACAATAATAATAAGCCACATTCTAATGGCTCATGCCTGAAATCCTAGCTATGGAGAAGTTTGAGATCTAGAAAGGGAGACTCCATTCTCAATTAACTAGCAAAATGTTGGATTAGATGGTAGAGTGTAGCTATGAGAAAAATTGCTGAATGCGAGCATGAGATCCTAAGTTCAATCCTCAGTAATTCCCCGCTGCATAAAAATTAAAAAGAGGATGAAAGTATTAAATGAGATAATCAAAAAATAAACTACAAAGATTTAGAATTCAAATAAAATTTATAAACATAAACACTGTAATTAAAGGCATAGATTTGGAGGTAATAAAACAAGAAGCAATCCATGCTGTTCTGAGAAGCATAGCTTTACAAAAAAATACAAACTCAAAGTAAAAGCAAAAAGCAAAAAAAAACATAGACCAGCAGTTATCATAAGAAAGCCAGAGGGCCTTTGTAAGTACCAGATAAATATGGGACAAATAACAAAGAAAGGAAGTTTTATAATAATAAAATAGTTAACAGATAAAAATAAGAAAACAGCAGGGCTCTGGTGGCTCATGCCTGTAATCCTAGCTACTCAGGAGGCTGAGATCTGAAGATTTCGGTTCAAAGCCAGCCCAGGCAGGAAAGTCCATGAGACTCTTATCTCCAATAAACCACCAGAAAACTGGAAGTGGCGCTGTGGCTCAAGTGGTAGAGAGCTAGCCTTGAGCTGAAGAGCTGAGGGACAGCGCCCAGGCCCAGAGTTCAAGCCCCACAACAGAAGGGAAAGGGGAAAGAAAGAAAGGGGAAAGGGGAAAGGGGAAAGGGGAAAGGAAAGGAAAGAGAAGAAAACAGTCTGAAATAGTAACCTACAAAGTATTAGGGAAAAGATAAAACAAACCAAGTGGAAAATTAAGGAAACATGTCACCATGAGGTGTCTAGTATATGGTGTATGTCTGTAATTCTAGCTACAGAGTGGGAATCAGGAGGATCATGATTTAAAGCTTGCCTAGACCAAAGTATAAACCTCTATCTAAAAACAAAAACTAAGGTAAAAAGGGGTAGTGTGTGGTTCCAGTAGTAGAACTCTTGCCTAGCACGCAACAAGCTCTCAGTTCAATTCACCCACTCAAATTATATTGAACACAATAATGGAAATATAGTAGAATGTATCAGATGGAGCTAAAACACTGCTACAAGGATAATGCCATGAAATCTTACAAAGTAAAGGATAATTCTAAGAAAACCAATGACCACTGGCTATGGTGGCTCATACCTACCATCACAAATACAAAACTGAGATTGGGACAATCATGATTCAAGGCCAGCATAGGCAGAAAGTTAATGAGACTACATTTTAACAATTAAGCTAAGTATGGTGGTGTGCATCTGTGATAACAGCTTCAAGGGAGGAATATGGTCCAAGCTCAAGTACAGCGAAAAGTGAAACATTATCTAAAAATGACATGGGAAGCATAAATAGCAAGGTATGCTCAACTGGCAAAGCACTTACCAAGCAAATACAGTACAAGTAGTCCCTGAGTTCAAACTCAAGGTCCACATTTAAAAAAAAAAAGGAAAAGAAAAATCAATGGTCAGTAGGATGTGATGGCACAGGCTTATAATCCCAGCACTGGGAAGGTGGAAGTAGGGGTAAAGCAACATCAAGGCCCGTCTGGACTATATAACTCTTCTCAATAAAATTAAAAAGGCAAATGACAAAAAAATTCTATGATAAAAAGCTACAAAAAGATAACAAATTAACAAGGGGGATGAGGAATAGGAACGAGAGTAAGAGAGAATGTGTGGGGGTATGTGCATGACAATGAATATTAATATAACTAAAAGGCACACTCATTGAGCAGTCACTAAAACTGATAAACCAGACTGAAGAAAACGAAGGAGAGAAGATATTAATTAATTTTATCAAAGAAGAATCAGAGGTTATCAACATTTACCTTCCTGAAATGAGAAGAAAATGTTATGAGTAACTTTATGCCAGTGTGGTAACATGAACGAAATACACAAATATCTTTTTTTAATTTAATTTTATTTTTTTATTGTGAAAATACTGTACAGAGAGGTTACAATTACATGGGCAAGATAATGAGTACATTTCTTATCAAGCATTGTAGCCTCCTCCTTTGTTTCCCCTTCCCATCCCATCCCCCCTCACCCCCCAAATCCTCCCCCCACAACCAAAGTTGCTAAGTTCGTTTTCGACATACAACTAAAGGTTGTTTTCTTTTTTTTTTTTTTTTTGGGGGGGGGTCCGGTCGTGGGGCCTGAACTCTGGCCCTGGGTGCTGTCCCTCAGCTCTTCAGCTCAAGGCTAGAGCTCTACCACTTGAGCCACAGCGCCACTCCTGGCTTTTTTCTTTTTGCTTATGTGGTGCTGAGGAATCGAACCCAGGGCCTCAGGCATGCAAGGCAAGCGCTCTACCACTGAGCCACCTTCCCAGCCCTGAAATACACAAATATCTTGAGAGAGAAAAATAATGACCAAATTTAGTCACTATTGAAAGATATAGAATATCTCTACATTTAATAAATTATTAAGATTCTGGAGGGGATGTGGCCAAAAGGGAACTCTACTGCATTGTTGGTGGGAGCGTAAACTTGTTCAACTACTCCGCAAAGCAGTATCAAGGTTCCTCAAAAGATTAAACATAGAGCTCCACTATGACCCAGCAATCCCACTTAGGCATTTACCCAAGGCCATACTAAAGCTAATAGCACAACTATGTTTATCGGAGCATTATTCACCATAGTTAAGATATGGAACCAACCCAGATTCCCCTCAGTAGATGAATGGATCAAGAAAATGTGATACACACACACACACACACACACACAATGGAATTCCCATCCTTCCATCAGAAAGAATGACACCAACCCCATTTGTTAGGAAATGAAAAGATTTGGAAAAAAATTATATTAAGTGAAGTAAGCCAGACCCAAAGAAACATAGGTCCCATGGTTTCCCTTATCTGCAATAACTAGTATATGTCTAGGACAAACAGAAGAGGTCAAAAGCTATGTACATATAACCATATAACCTGATGCTAAGTGAAATGAACCCCAAGATAGGGACACAAGAGATTTTATCTTCCTTGTTGTTCTTTTTAATGTACTTATAATGTACTATGTGATTTTTTTTTCTTTCTTTGTGTTCTTTCCCGGTTGTCACTGTATTTGATTCCAGTGTCCTGCATCTTGTATATACATTTTTTAATTTGGGGAGGGAAAGGGAAATAACAAAATGCTGAAATAAGAATACAGGATGACCCATTGTAACAATGAGATGTACTGGACAGTATGTTGAAAACGAACTTAACAACTTTGCCGGGTGGGGGGAAGGGAGGAGTTGGGGATGGTAGGGGAAAAACAAACGTGGGGGGAACAATGCTGGATAGGAAATGTACTCATGACCTTGCTCATGGAACTGTAACCCCTCTGTACAGCATCTTTACAATAAAAATATATTAATAAAATAAAGTAAATTATTATAAAAAGATTTTCACCAACAAAACTTTAGACCCATATAATAACTCACAACTCATTTAATGAGTTCCGAATTTTTATGGTAGTAAAGCCAGGGGTGAAAGTGATAGAGATATAATGTATTCATAAACTGTTTGTTGAATGGTAACTCCCTCATAAACTATTTAAAGATAATAAAAGTATTTTTAATTGCACAAGAGAAAACATACATCATTATCTATCATAAATTTGACACAAATATTTGATATAGCATCAGTTAAATTAGAACCCAACAGGCGCAGTTGGCCATGTAAGGAACTTGAAAGTTACCATTCTACCCTAACAAAAAGTAAAAAGCTAGGTGAGCTGAAAAAAAAAATCAATGATTCATCTTACATCTGTAAGAGGGGTCAGGTCACTGGACAAACCACTGCCCCCAAACTGGAGAGAAACAGGTAGACCAGAAAATCACAAGTCATCAACATAAAGCAACAACAATGAAAAAAGCCACTCGCAAAACCATTCAGTTGAACCAGTCCAAGGGTAGAAAAACCTCCAATATTACTGACAAATTTCTGAAGGTTAAGGTGGGCAAGATGGAGTCAAAGATTCCAGGAAAGCCCAGTCATAGGTATTTCTCAACTATGTGAGTTTTGTCTCTGGAAACTTGGCTGGGTTCTTACAGAAGTCTGATTGCTTCTGGAAGGAGGAATGGGGAAAGAACCATTTTGAACTATGGTTCCCTTCTTAACAAAGTGTATCATCAATTCATCAATCTATTTAACCAGAATATAATCTGCTAGGCGCGCGCGCGCGCGCGCGCGCGCGCGCGCGCGCGCGCGTGTGTGTGTGTGTGTGTGTGTGTGTGTGTGTGTGTGTGTGCCCAGTTAACTGAGGTAAGAGAAATATTTTTTATCCAGACCACCCAAACTAGCCTGTCCACATAAAGGGTGGTGGTGAGAGGAACTAAGAAGCTTCTTGGAGTTCAGTCCAAAGACATAGGCTCACTACAAGAATGAAATGTAGGGGCTGGGAAGATGATTCAGTTGTAGAGCGCTTGCCTTGCATGCTTGAGGCCCTGGGTTCTATTCCTCAGCACCACATAAGAAAAAAGTCGGAAGTGGCGCTGTGGCTCAAGTGGTAGAGCGCTAGCCTTGAGCTGAAGAGCTAAGGGACAGTGCCTAGGCCCAGAGTTCAGGCCCCACGACCGGACCCCCCCCCCCAAAAAAAAAGAATGAAATGTAATCACAAGACCATAGGTACTCACTCTCTGTTGTAATGTGGCTACTATATTACTAGATGCCTATTTATACCAGCTCCATTTATCTAGTGTATTAAATCTATCTATCAAGAAAAAATTACCTTGAAACAGAAATGGCTTTAATTATTTTAATGTTAGACTAAACATATGTAAGGGGAAAAATTCTCTGAGTTTGAGGATATGACAACAGAAAGTGGAAAAGCAAAGAGAAAAAAAATAT
The DNA here is from genome assembly GCF_019054845.1 of Dipodomys spectabilis. Lineage (NCBI taxonomy): Eukaryota > Metazoa > Chordata > Mammalia > Rodentia > Heteromyidae > Dipodomys > Dipodomys spectabilis. The sequence goes on along the minus strand of NW_024870817.1, from coordinate 20,696,853 downwards.
CTAAAACCATGGGGCTGGGAAGGTGGCTCAGTGGTAGAGTGCTTGCCTTGTATGCCTGAGGCCCTGGGTTCGATTCCTCAGCACCACATAAGCAAAAAGAAAAAAGCTGGAAGTGGCGCTGTGGCTCAAGTGGTAGAGCGCTAGCCTTGAGCTCTAGAACTGAGGGACAGCGCCCAGGTCCAGAGTTTAGGCTCCACGACTGGACCTCCCCAAAAAAATACCCAAGATCTGTGGTCAACTACAAAAAGTATAATATATATATATATATATATATATATATATATATATATATATATATATACACACACATATAAATGATATAAGAAACATAAGAAGGAAGAAACAGAAGCAATATTGGGACAATAAGAACTAAATACTTGAGCCAGACCTCCAGCTCAACATTTTGGTCATTCACTGGAGGTGGAGGTTAAGAAGGCTTATCTTCCCAAGCTGGCTTTGAACCTCCATCTTCTAGTTCACAGCTTGGATCCAGCATGCTACATAACTCTGTTCTAGAATGCATGTTTTCTGAGAATTGGAAACATTGCAAATCTCCAAGAAAGGTGTTCTTTTCTTTTTACTCTCTGGTTTCTTTCAAGATTTTTTTTTCTTTACCTCTGTTTTCTGTAATTGAAATAGTGGTTTTGTTTGTTTCTGTTCTTTGTGTTTCCTGTTTTATATGTCCTAACTATGCATATGGTATAGTTATACAAAAATGTTTGTTTTATTTGTCCTCAAATTCAAATTAATCTAGGTCTTACTGTATATGTATTACATATTTTAAAATCTGTCAGCCTTAAAGTATAGGCGAACCGTGATGAGTAGAAGAGGTGAGAGGTTATTGAGGTATTTCTCCCTTCTCATAGCTCCAATCATTTGGTTGGGCATTACCTTCAATATTCAATCAGTATGTGAAGAACAACAGAGCATACTGTGCCATATATTTATGGACTAGTGCTGGAAGCATCGTATTACTTCCAGCTATGTCATATTTGACATAACTGTGCCACACAACTAACATAAGGAAAGCTGGTAAATGTAGTATATCTTATGTCCAAGAAGAAACACATATAAAGAACATCCAGCACCTACCAGATTCCCTTGTTTGTTCACAAACTCAATGACATTATTGCTATTGATTTTACTTCATTTTTTTCCTGAACAATGGGCTTTATGATCATGTAATATTTAGGATAGGCTGGTACTATAAATTTTCTGTTGCTTCTCTGAAACACAAATTTTATTAAGCATCTTATATTTTATCTGACATTCCCAATTATTGTAGACTGTGACATAAACAAGAAATAAACTTTTATTGTATTAGAACATTGAGACTTGGGGTGGATTTTACAACCACTTGCCTACATTGATTAATACAAAACAAAATATTATTTTAGGTTAGACATGCCTTTAATCCCAGCACTTAAGTGGTGGAAGATTAAAAGTTTAAGGCCAGCCTGTGCTATATAACAAGTTCGAGATCAATTTGGGCCACAGAGAAAAGCCTTGTCTAAAAAATGTATTTTATACCTAATTTCCAACTCTACTACAAAGCCATAGTAATCAAAACAGTTTGGTACTAGCACAAGAACAGACCTGAGGACCAATGGAATAGAACTGAAGACTACAAATGAACCCACAGATTGATAGCCACCTAATCTTCGATAAGGAGCTAAAATAGAATGGAAGAAAGACAGCCTCTTTAGTAAATGGTGCTGGCAAAATTGATTAAAAATGGTAGAAAACTAAAGCTAGATACTTACATATCACCCTGCACTAGAATCAGCTCCAAATGGATCCAAGACCTTAAAGTCAAAGCAGATATCCTGAAAACATAACAGGAAGGAATAGGAGAAACTCTAGGGCTCCTTGGCACAGGCCAAATTTTTCTTAATAAAGACCCAGAAACACAACAAATCAAAGAAAGGTTGGACAAATAGGATTGCATGAAACTGTAGAGCTTCTGCATGGCAAAGGACCTAGCTAGCAAGATCAAGAGAAAGCCCACGGACTCGAAGAAGATCTTCACCAGCCATACTATGGACAAGGGCTTCATATCTAAAATATACTTAGAACTCAAAAATTAAATCCTCCAAAAACAAATACTCAAAGAAACAACCTCCCCATCAACAAGTGGGCTAAAGACTTAAAGAGGAAATAAGAATGGCCAATAGACATATGAAGAAATGCTCAACTTGTCTGGCCATAAAAGAAATGCAAATCAAAACAACACTGAGATTCCGCCTCACCCCGGTTAGAATGGCTATAATCAAGACCCATTGCAACAATGAGATGTACAAGTCGTTATGTCGAAAAATGAATTTTACAACTTTGGTGGGGAGGGGGGGACAAAGGAGGAGGCAACAGTGCTTGATGAGAAATGTACTCATTATCTTGCCCATGTAATTGTAACCCCTCTATATGGTATTTTCACAATAAAAAAAAAGAAATCTAATAGTTTTGTCTAAGTTGACATTTTTCATCACAATCAATAGACATTGCTTTAGTTGAATTTATTTAAGAAAGAACAATCTAAATGCTTTACAAGCATGGCATACCGCAGACTTTAAATATTCAAAGTAAACTTTCAATTGATAGGCTGCTATCTGGCTTCAAGTCTTAAAAATAGTTTCAAATCACCTCTCTCTTCAACTATAATGCTGAAGCTTTAGTCCAGTCATTACCATGACTTAATTATATCACTAAAGAGTATTTGATTTATTAGCATTGTACTGATAAATAGCATTTGACTTCCTGCTTTTATCATTCCCTTTGGCAATCAGTTCTGACATTGTCACTCAGACCTCGGTTATCTCTTCTGTGATCATGTCACTGATGCATCCAAATACTTTCTTGAGTCCTATTTATCTAGGCTAATTCTGGGATTACAATCTTGTAATAAATTGAAATGTGCTATGAGTAACTAGTTTCTAAATGGTCCATCCATTCATTCACTCATTTATTCATTCATTCACGCATTCATTTATTTTGGTACCCATCACAGGGCTTAAAGGCAGGGCTTTATGTTCTCACTGGACTCTCTTGCTCACAGCTGGAAGTCCACTACTTGAGCTATATCAGGATAGCATTTTGCTGGGTAATTGGAAAAGAGTTTTAAAGATTTTCCTGGCTAGGTTGATTTTGAACTGAGATCCTCCAGGTCCTGAACTGTTAAAGCATCAAGGATTATGGGCATGAGCCATAGGAAATATGCTACCTTCAAATGTGTATTCCATATCATGTTACAGTTTTATGAAACCTTACGTGAACCTACTCCCTGAGCTAAAACTGGAAGCTCTTGCAAAAACAACAGTGACTACCTCAATTCTTTCCATAGAAAAGACTATTGGAGAGAATATATAAATGATTAAGACAAAATTATACCAAAGGGCTCCTATTATTTATGATATTTGTTGTTTTGTTGATTATTTCCTTTCAAATTATTTATTAAAATGGTTGATATGTAAAATAATGGGCATATTTAATGTACACAAGTCAATGTGTTTAGGAATAAATATTCATCCATGAAACTATTACCACTAATGCCCTAATTACTGCTCATTTATTGATTACCTTTTAATATGACAAAGTTTTGTTTTGTTTAAGTACCATGATGTTCAGAAGAACTGAGTTAAAGTGTATACATTTTCTCTTTCTGTGCTATTTGTCTAGACAGCAGTCTTAAGAGGATTCTTTGTTTTCTTCCTTTTTATATTACACTTCTCTATGCTCTTCCACCCACTTTTTATCTTTAAAAAACTAGTCATATTAAAGACATTGGAGACTATTTTTCATGTACTTAATGTTGCTTGCTGATGAATTCAACATGAATTTGGTCTCTGTTGTGTTATAAGAAAATGAATATTATTTAATTATATTTTATATCCTAAATTTGCTTCCAAATATTTGGGAAAAAAAAAGCTATGCTTCAGAAACTACTTTTGTGCTGATATCCTGTGATATTAGCATTTTCCGTTTAAATTTTCATGTTCCAAGGGGAATTGGCTTTCTAAATTGCAACTTCCTTTAGCACCACAATCATGCCCTGTATTCTTGTCTTACCTACCAAATCTCACTCAGCATCTCACATTGATGCTGAGTAAATAACACTATGAAATATTATGTTAAATTATTCCTTTTTACAAAGTAATTTTAAGGAAAAAATTAAAAGAATATTTTTTGTAAGAAGAGGAGCATGAAAAATCACATTCATCCACTCCTTGACTTTTATTTTCATTTTGTACAAATAGTCTAAAACCTCAAGATAATCACTGGCTGATTGTAACTGAGTGGAAAGAGGTCAGTTAATTTTTTCATATTAATCACATGATTAACAGATTTCTATTTGACTTAATCATGTAGATGTAATTTCAGGATTTTTGCTTCTTGTTTATATTCCATATAATCAGCGATAGGAATGTATCAAGCTAGTGCTGGGTCCCGAAACATTGGCATAATAATTTACTATAAAAGAAGTTTAATAATTATAGGAAAAAGGAAAGCTCGTGTTATTAACTAAGAATCTATCTCTTTTTATTATGAAAACAACAAATTATCATTTCTATGAGTCTCTCTGTTCCATTTCTTTACACTAAAAATATTTTTGGTTTCAGGAATTTGAAAAACAAGACATTTTCTTAAATATACATATATGTACATATATAATATAATCTGCTTCATAACAATAGGTGTGATGATTTCATATTTAGAGAATATTTAAATATTCATAAGCACAGCTTTCCTAATTAATAGTACTTCAAGTGAAGTACCTTGGGTATCCATTTTTGGAATATTTTGTTTTTCATAATTTTAAAACTTTTGAAAATGCAAATGATTTTATACAGAGTTAATGCAAAATTCTAGTAATGTAGAAGCAGTCTTTCTGAAAAGAAGATATTAATACTAGATATCAAAATATTTATTCTATTTGGGAGATTTCTCTCTATACTACACACACATTACTAAAATGAAAACATTTATTATTTACACCAGGTGGTTATTTACATCAAATGAACACAATTGAATTTTCTTCAGCAAAATTCTTAACTTAAATCTTGTATAATTCTTTTGTTTTTCACCAGAAAGTATAAGGTTTAATGAACATTATTTCATCACTGAAAGCAATGTAAAATTAGGTTTCTGAAATTTTATAAAGGATAATTTTCCAATTCTAGAAACAACTGTAACTTATTTGAACTTTTATGTCACTGTCTTGGTAATTTAAAAATTCTCTATAAGAACTTTTTAATGCTTAGTATTAAATACACCTACAGTAATTATATATATGCTATATATATACATACTATATATATATATATATATTGTTTTTCATTTATTTATTTTTGGTCAGTCGTAGGACTTGAATTCTGGGCCTGGGCGCTGTCCTTCAGCTCTTCAGCTCAAGGCGAGTGCTCTATCACTTTACCACTTCTGTTTTTTGTTCTGTTTTGTTTTGAGCGGTCGAATCTTGGAGTCTTAAAGGCTAGTGAGTACATGGTGGACTCCTGTCTCAAAGACCAGCAGCCAGCAAATACACTTCACATTGCTAGGAAACGGAGCCAGGAGGGCCAGAGAGGCAAGAAAGAACAAAACAATACCAACAAACCAATTCAACTCTGATGGACAGGTAAAGGGGGACGCCATGGTGACCAGAGATGAGCCAGGAGACAGGACACAGGACACAGGACAGGAACATGGAGACCCGTGGCATGGCGCAATGCCAACTGAGCTGGTCCAGGCCTCCCACTTCCGGTTTTCTGGGTTTTTTTTTTTTAATTATTTTATACGTTTTTTATTGTAAAAATACTGTACAGAGGGGTTACATTTACATGAGCAAGATGATGAATACATTTCCTATCAAGCATTGTTATCTCCTTTCTTTATTGAAGATAAGAGTCTCATGGACTTCCCTGCCCTTCATTGTCAAAACTACACATATGCATCCCATATTTATATAAAAATAAAAAGATATCCAGTCATTAGAGAGTAAAGATGAAACTATGACAGTATCTTGGTGCTTTAGTAAAGGATTTTAATATTTATCTATTTTAATAAAAGTTAATAATTATAAGTAACTTTCTTGTTTTCTTCTTTTCGCTTCTATTCTCTTTCCTACTCTCTTCCTTCATCTTTCCCTTCTCCTACTTTCACTCCCATCCTTTTTCATTATTCCTTTTCTTCCATCCAACACTGTTTTTTGGCAGCAATCAGTTTCAATAAGAAATAAAAACTACATTAGTCAGGAAGGAAGCTAATAAGCTTTCCTTCTTCCAAATGCCATTAGAGACTTCCTGAATAAAGGAGAAATACAATAATTAATTTTTTAATAAAAGAAGAGCTGGTACAAGAAAAACAGACTCCAGTCTTCATTATGATTAAAATCATTTTGACTTGTAAAAATCTGATATGAATAAGGTAAGAATATATTGTATAAGTACAGGCAACGAAGTTTGCTCCCAGTTATGTAGAGATATTTTTAGTTCACTGCTAATTAATTAAAAGGAGATGGTCTAACATTCCCCTTTAAAATATATTCCTAACATAATGGATCTCATTAACATAAAACTTTTTGTAAATATACTGTGAAGTTCTTTTCTTCAAAATCATTTCATTTTCTGTGGCCATATTAGTCAATGGAAGGACACACACACACACACACACACACACACACACACACAATCTGTATAATTTAAATACATGATTATACTTATTTAGCTTTACATAATCATCATTTAGTTTTATACACTTGATGTGTGATCATATTTTATGTTTTACGTGCTATACACTGTGTATATAGCACATAGTCTGTAGTCTTATTCTGAGGCTCATTCTCTACTGATTTAATATTTTTCTCACAAAGTTATATTAAAGTTCTTCCTACAAATTCTATTTTAGTTAAATTCAATGAATCACCAGCCTACTTAACTTATATTTAAAATACAAATAGATAAATGTTTAAACATGTTTTTCCTTCTTTTTCTGCTTTGCATGACATCATATAGACAAGCTAGTAGCTTGGATACTAAGCTTCAATCCTGAAATTGCTCTTAATAACTGATTTGGTTATTATAGAGATAATAAATGCCATTCACAATGATAATTTAAATAATCTGTGTTGAGTTGGATGAAATTTGGTAAAAATATGATTTCTCTTAATTTTCTATGATTCCTAACAGTATAGCCACTGAAATCAACTTAAATGTCTGTTAGAATTCATTGAGCTTTATAGTGAGCATCTGGGAGGAACACTCCAGAGCAGATGTTGGAATAGAATACCACAGTAAAACTACTTTACATTTCATCTGGCTAATAACAGTACTTCATTGCAAAGATTGCTTTCTCTAATTTCTGGCTTAATTTTGCCAAAATAAAATCTGTCTATTTTTAAGACATATTATGACTGCTTATGTAAAACAAAATACTCCACTTCCATAATGTATTTAAGTACATACTCTATAGTAAAATAACTAAATTTTCTAATTCAGAATACATCATTAATATAAGTCAATATTCAAAGCCACAAAATTAGGAACATCTCCATGAACTAAAACTTAAATATTATATCTGTAGAAATAAGGAATATTTCCAAACATTCCTAAATGTAATTTATCATTTTAAAATTCTTTTATTTTATTGCTTTGTTGAAAACTATGTTCCAGGGGTTTGCTCATATGCAAATTCTGATTAAATATAAGGAATTAAAGAATTTGAAAATATTCTTAGTGACATTATGACTTTTTTTTTAAAAAATCTCTAACTATTTGGCAATTGGCATATGCACTTTTCTTATGAATCCTTCAGGATACCTCTTCATAACTTTGGTTTCTACATTATCATCCTGGTTGACCATCAGTTGGTTTTATTAATAACACAGTAAAACATTCATGCTATATTTTTAAAAATCAGAAAATATGTAAAAAGCGAGAAAGGAAAAAATGAAGTACAAACCCATTATTCAGAACTATTTTTTAATATTTTCATTTAACCCTGAATAAAAATTAACATATAACCTATCAGTATCTAAGATGATATTTTTGTTTAAAGTGTATTCTAAATATCCTCTAATTCTCTAATTCTCTCCTATTTTGGGGGGGGGGCGGTGGTCAGTTATGGGGTTTGAACTCTGGGACTGGGTGGGCACTGCCCCTCGGCTCTTCAGCTCAAGGTTAGTCTACCACTTGATCCACAGTGCCACTTTTGGCTTTTTCTGCTTATGTGGTACTGAGGAATTGAACCCAGGGCCTCACGCATGCAAGGCAAGCACTCTACCACTGAGCCACCTTCCCAACCCCCTCTTCTCATTTTTTATATCTTAATTTCTCTTTTTCTCAAAAAGTTCTTCTAAGGCTTTACTTCTTCATTATTGCAAACACAAGCAGATAGTTTAGTCTTTTCAGGTCTGACAGTCTTTACTACAATCCTTTAATTCTGAGAATGTACTACAAAAGTACTTACAAACATATCAAAATGGACATGATTGTTCCAACCAGCTCCAAATAAAATTTTATTGATTAGAAATAAGCAGTCCACTACAATTTGCAGACCTGCATTCTAAACAGTTGCAAAGATATACTGCATACCATGTTTACACTAATCTCTAATCTCAGTAATCTCTAGTTGAAAATTTCATATACTAGTTTCGCATATTAACCTTTCCTATTAATACAGTAATAAAATAAACAACAAAAAACTAAGACCCTATAAAAATTAACTAAATCACAAAAAATGGCTGGATCAATTGTGGCACAGTAAATGTAAAATAAACAACAACAACAAAAAACTAAGACCCTACAAAAAGTTAACTAAACCAAAAAAAATGAATGGGTCTATTTTGGCACAAGTAATAAAAAGAAAGAGAATCAAAAAAATAAATGTGTGAATGAGTAAATGTATGTATGTTTGAAATACTATCAAATAATAGAATCCTTTAATAATCTCATCTCTAAAAAGGTATATTTTCTGTTTTATTATGGGAACGGATAACAACAAATAAGGAAATAATAATGGAAAAGAAAGAGAATAGGAGGAAAAAATCTTTAAATAGTCTTTAAATTTAGAAAACAACAATGAGTATTATCTGTAAAATGAACTAGTAACTATCATTAAAAATGTTTTCTTCTTATTTATGGAAACTCTGACAACATAGTATCTTAAGAAAAAACAAAGTTCATGATTTTTCATTTATCATTTGTTCCTAAAAAGTTATTTCATTTAATGGCTTTTGGTCTAAAAGTTTCCTGAAGGTTCTGTGGCCTACAAAAAAATATTGCCTGAAAATAAGTAACTAAATAATTAGACAAGCAATACTATTAGATAAATGCCTTCTACCACATATAGAACCCACAAGAAAATTAGAGTTTGAGGTCTAAATGAAAAAAGCTAGGATCAACTGTGCTTTGTTTTCAACGGCTGCATTACTGAGAAGAAATCCTGAGTATGACAACACAAAAGGAAGGAAATCAATAAAACACTGCAGAGTAGAATCGTATCTAGATAACAATTGTATCTTGTAAATGCCCCTCATTCATCACAATGAACATTTAATCTTTAAAGATTCATTTTTAAAGTCTTGAGAACTCACTAACCAATGTCACAACTTTTAACTAATCACATAAAACATGAAAACAGCCTTAAGTACAATTAAAATACTTAGATTTTTTAAAATTACATAATGATAAAGACTAATCAGTGAGTGGGACTCCAGTGACTCACACCTATAATTCTAGCTATAGCTACTCAGGAGGCTGAGATCTGAGGATCGTGGTTCCAAGCCAGCCAGGGCAGAAAAGTCCCCATGAGACTCCAATTAACTACTCAAAAACTAGAAGTGGTGCTCTGGCTCAAGTTGTAGAACACTAGCCTTGAGCACAAAAAGGCTCAGGGGTAGCATCCAGGCCCTGAGTTCAAGCCCCAGACCCAACAAGGAGGAAAAAAGACTAAGCAGTGAAATAAAGTACAATTCTATTACTTATCTCAAGGGAGAAAGATACACATTCTTCCAAACCCTATTAATAGACAGGACAACCCAAAACATCTATTTTTCATTATGACATGTAACATAACTATGAAGGGTATTGCATTATACTTAAGATAACCAATTTATTGATATTAAAAACAACTAAGTTGAAACCAAAGCATAAGAACAATGTAAACACATAATAAACAATGATTTCATGTCCTAAGAAGCTCATGAAACTAAAACAATATTGTTTTGAAACCTAAGAATATTATTGTCTATAAACTCAAACGAAACTTCAAGGCTCAGTATAGTGGTTCACACCAGTAATTCTAGCTACTCAGGAGACAATCATTAGAAAGCTTGCAGTTTGAGGTCATCTCAGGCTAAAAGTTATCTCAATTAATAAGGTGGAGATGGTGGTACAAGCCTGTCATGCCAGCTACACAGGAACATACAGATAAGAAGACTGCAGTGAGAAGCTAGCTCTATGTCATAGCATAAAATCTTATCTCAAAAAAAGCTAAGACTACACATAGAGCTCCCCTATGACCCAACAATCCCACTTTTGGGCATTGACCCAAACAATCACAAACAAGGCCATAGTAAGGCTACCAGCAGGACTATGTTTATTGCAGCATTATTTACCATAGCTAAGATATGGAACAACCCAGATGCCCCTCAGTAGATGAATGGATATATATACATACATACATACATACATATATATTTATATATAATGGAATTCTATGCCTCCATCAGAAAGAATGACATTGCCCCATTTGTTAGGAAATGGAAAGACTTGGGGAAAAAAATATATTAAGTGAAGTAAGCCAGGCCCAAAGAAATATAGGTCCCATGGTTTCCCTCATTTGCAATAACTGGTACATGTGTAGGACAAGTAGAAAAGGTCAAAAGCCATGTACATATGACCAGATAAGATCATATTAAGTGAAATGAACCCCAAGATAGGGACACAAATATTGTTTTTCTTGCTATTGTTTTTAACGTATTTATAATGTACCATGTAATTTTTGTTTCTTTGTATGTTCCTCCCTTACGGTATAACCCCTGTTTTCACTGTACTTGATGTCGGTGCCCTGCATCTTGTATATACACTTCTCTAATTTGGAGAGGGGAAGGGAAATAACAAAATGCTTAAATAGGGATACAGATTGACCCATTGTAACAATGAGATGTATAAGACACTAACGTTGAAAACGAACTTTAGAACTTTGGCAGGGGAGTGGGGGTAGTTGTGGATGTGGAAGGGAAGGGATGGTAGGGGAAAAACAAAGGAGGAGGCAACAATGCTTGATAGGAAATGTACTCATTACCTTGCTCATGCAAATGTAACCCCTCTGTACAGTATTTTTAAAATAAAAAACATACACACACACAAAAAAATAAAGCTAAGAGCCGGGAACTGGTGGCCCACACCTGTAATCAGGAGGCTGAGATCTGACGATTGTGGTTCAAAACAAGCCCAGGCAGGAAAGTCCCTGGGACTCTTATCTCCAATTAAGCACCAGAAAACCAGAAATGGCAAATGGCTCAAGTGGTAGAGCACTTACCATGAGCTGAAGAGCTAGGGACAGTGCCCAGAGTTGAAGCCCCAAGACCGACAAAAACAAAAAAACAAAAACAAAAAAAAGAGCTAAGAAGGGTTGAGTATGTAACTTGGGTGGAATACTTATCTAATACTTGAAAGGCCCCAGATTCAACCCTCAATATCAAAAGAAAAACACAAAAGAACGCAAAGAAATAAAAATACTTAACAGAACTAAAATGATCTTAAAAAAAAAGTCAGGTAACAAACAAGCATTTCTATAAATAGGCAATGAACACATAGATATTGAAATTATAAAAATATCATTTACACCATAAAGACTATTAAAATATTTGATACAAATTTAACAAAATATGTTCACCATCTGTGTGAAGAATGCCACAAACTGTGAATAAAAGAAATGAAAAATGATTTAAACAAATGCAGAGACTATAGTCTTCATGAAAGGGAAGATAATATTGTTTCTACTTCAAGACTCCTCAAACTAGCTCTGGAATCTACACAATTCCAATAAGTAACCCAACAGTATTGTGTTAAAAAAAATAACCAAAACAACTTTTGAAAAGATCAGCAAAAGAGGTTGCACGCTACTAGATTTCAAGATTTTCTGTGAAACACAGAAAATAAACACTACATGATAATGGGAAAGGAAATAATACTGGAATAATTATCAATATGCATATGTCAAAGCTACAAAATAAAACAAGAAAATCCTAATCTAATACTTGCATAATATACATAAATCTATGTATTACCTAAAACTTAAAATATATCATATATACACAAATACACATATATGTATGTATATCTTTTTATATGTATATATCATATATTCTGTTATATGATATATATAAGATACATATAACTATATATTTTAAGTTACATATTAAGTTTAATTGTATATTTTATATATTTTAAGTTATAAGTATATATAATGTTATATTTTATGTTATATTTATATATACATATAACATAAAATATATCATAGAACAAAATGTAAAAGTTTCTAAGAGGATACATAGGAAAGAAAATGGCCTTGGTTCCAACAACACTTCCTTGGATATATCAGCAAAAGAAGAAACTGGGTAAACTACATCTTTTTGTGCTCGTCAATCTATTTAAACTGTGATAAATAAGTGTGGTAGATAACAATGCTTTATCATATTAACAAGTATGTATAAAAGGTTCTGACATAAGAAATCTGATATATGTCATTGTATCTATATCCAACAATAAAGTATACTTAAATGAGGATAGATTTTATTAATTAATTTTATTAAGTAGCCTTACCACATTAAAATTTTTTAATCAAGTTGAAAAACCACTATATAGCTATTAAGGTGGCTTAACAACACAAAATGGACAATAACAAATACTGTTAAGGAGCAGATTAACTAGAACTCTATTATATTGTTGTTGAGAATATAAATTTGTATAAGCATTTCACAAAACAGATAATACTTTATCAAAGATAATACTTGATATGACCTGGTAAACACACTGATACAGTATTATGGGGGCAAGGCGCTTTCTTTATTTATATTTATTTATTTGCATGAAAGCCTACTTAAGGATGATTTTAGCCCAGAGAGAAAGAGGTCTAACTCTTCCCAACTGAGGAATGTACAAACTAGTATATTCATACACCAGAACACTATTCAGTAATAACAAGAATAAACTACTAATATACGCAAACCCACAGGTTAATCTCAAATACATTGTGACTGAAGCCTAACCAAAAATTCTACATACTATATGATTACATTTATATAATATTCTAAACAGTCAAATTATATTACAGAAGCCAGGCGCCAGTGGCTCACATCTGTAATTCTAGCTACTCAGGAGGCTGAGATCTGAGGATCATGGTTCAAAGCCAGTCCTGGCATAGAAGTCTCTAATATCCAATTAACCATTAAAACTAGAAAAAGAAAAAAATCAAACACCAAAAGGGGGGCTGGGACTGTGGTTTAGTGGTTTTGCCTAGCATGCATGAAGCCCTGGGTTCAATTCCTCTGTACCACAAAAACAGAAAAAGCCTGAAATGGGTCTGTGGCTCAAGTGGTAGAGTGTTAGCCTTGAGCAAAAGAAACTCAGGGATAGTGCCCAGGCCCTGAGTTCAAACCCCAAATCTGGCCAAAACAAACAAAAAAACAAGTGAAGGAGTAGCTCAAATGGCAGGAAGGAAGGAAGGAAGGAAGGAAGGGAGGGAGGGAGGGAGGGGGGGAGAGAGGGAGGGAGGGAGGGAAAGAGAATAAAAAGGAAAGAGCAAAGAAAAAGGAAAGAGAGAAAATAGAAAGAAAGCAAGAGAGAGAGAAAAAAGGAAAGAAGGAAAGGAAGGAAGGAAGGAGGCAGGCAGGCAGGCAAGCAAGAAAGAGGAAGGAGGAAGGAAGAAAGGGAGAGAGGAAGGAAGAAAAAGAAATGAAGGAAGGATGGAAAGAGTAATGAGGTAAAAACGTCCAAATACACTATGGTCAGGTATGGAAATACAGTGAGTCCTTTCACTCTTTACAATTAACATATGCTATTGAAATAATTTTTCTGATAAAAGGATGCCTGTATTCTAAAACTTTTAATTTTTATATTACAGTAAAATTCACTCAGTGCTATTAAAGTGTCTGTGTGTATGTGTATATACATATTTCTATGAGTTCCCTCAAAAGCACAGTGTAATCACCACTGTAATCAAGATACAATATAGATTTAAATACTAATAATCTTTGAATTAATGAAACAGCTTAACAAAGGTAAACTGGGGAGGTAAGACAGGTGATTAACTACTTTCAGGTAAGTTTTAAAAACTCATGTGCAAGGGCTGGGAAGGTGGCTCAGTGGTAGAGTGCTTGCCTTGCATGCATGAGGCCCTGGGTTCGATTCTTCAGTACCACATAAACAGAAAAAGCCGGAAGTGGCACTATGGCTCAAGTGCTAGAATGCTAGCCTTGAGCTGAAGAGCTGAGGGACAATGCCCAGGATCAGAGCTCAGCCCCCACAACAGACAAAAAAATAAATTAAAAAAAAAAGTGTGAGAGAGAAGGAAGAGAACAGTATTATATTTTTTTAATTGTGAAAATACAGTACAGAGGGATTAATTTTACATGGGCAAGGTAATGAGTATGTTTCTTATCAAGCATTGTTGCCTCCTCCTTTGTTTCCCCTTCCCATACCTTCCCATCTCCCCCCCACAAACCCCCCACCCCAATACCAACCTCCGACCCCAAAGTTGTAAAGTTCGATTTTCGACATAATAACTTGTACATCTTATTGTATCTCCATTTAAACAATTTGTTTCTTCCCTTCCCCTCCACAAATTATACCAACATCAAATACAATGAAAGCAAGGATTATACCGTGGGGGAAGGACATACAAAACAACAAAGAAATCGTCTTATAAATATGTTAGAAACAATCACAAGAAAGAAAAATCATTGGAACAGTATTCTTAAAAAAAACTCAACCCCTGTTTTCACTGTATTTGATATTGGTATAATTTGAGGAGGGAAAGGGAAAAAACAAATTGTTGACCCATTGCAACAATGAAATGTACAAGATGCTATGTCGAAAAACGAACTTTACAATTTAGGCAAGATGGGGGAGTGTAGTTGTGGAGACAGGAGGGAAGGTATGGGAGGGGAAAAACAAAGGAGGTAACAATGCTTGATAAGAAATGTACTCATTACCTTGCTCATAGGTAACCCCTCTGTACAGTAGTTTCACAATAAAAAAACTTGTTTTAAAATAAAATAATAAAAAATAAAATACTCGGGGCTGGGAAGGTGGCTCAGTGGTAGAGCGCTTGCCTTGCATGCCTGAGGCCCTGGGTTCGATTCCTCAGCAGCACATAAGCAAAAAGAAAAAAGCTGAAAGTGGCGCTGTGGCTCAAGTGGTAGAGTGCTAGCCTTGAGCTGAAGCTCTGAGGGACAGTGCCCAGGCCCAGAGTTCAGGCCCCACGACCAGACCCAAAAAATAAAAAATAAAATAAAATACTCATGCACAAAATATACGTATCCATATGTGTATATGTGTGTGTTCATGTGAAATCAATATTAACAGCATGAGAAATCCTCCATATCTCTGGCAATCCAAACAAAAACAACAACAAACAAAAACAAAACAATGTAATACAACAGGTATTTTTCATGTATGCTTGATTATTCTCCATACTGAAGGCCTGCACATTTGTGTCATCAAACCAAATCGACTTTGTTCCACTGAATTAAATCAGCAATATCCTTAAAAAAAGACACACACAACTAAATTCAACATCTCCAAACATAAACAGAACTAGTACAGTAATAATTTAAAAGGCAGAGCAAACTGCTGTGTGTGGATGAGTTTTTAAATCTTCTCACAGGTAGAGCAACAGCTGTTGCCAAATAGTTTTAGTCACCAGAGAATTCCTTTTAGCACAATTTGATATCATGGCCTAAATTCAAAGTGACACTGAATTAAAGCTTGTTATGATAATAATCATGGCAGGATAAAGTGGTTTAGGAAAACCTGAAGTCTGAGTCTTCAGAATTAATTTGAGTATATTACCCTTGACTGGCCAGATTCAAGCCTGAGTTTAACATAAAATTATAATGACTTTAATAATGACTTTTAAAAGAAATGATACCACATAAGTTTACAATAAATTAATAATAAAACTTCAAGTCTAAGGAATAGATAGGATAGATATCTTTTCAGTGGCTAGATACCTCACTTTGCAGAACTACTCATGCTACGAAAACTATAAAACATTTACCAGCAGTTAAAATATAATGCACGTCTACATGTACACATTTACACATCTATAAGGAGAACAGTGTACTGCTAACTCTAGAATTAATAACAAGTATAAGAAATAATATAATCAATGTAATGTTTCAATCCTTTCTGCTTGATTACAAACGTGAATAATGTCAGATTTGTTGAAAACAAAATATTCAACGTAACTGAAACCAGGCAAAACAAATTCTATTGAGGAAAGAACTGTGGGTATAATGTTTATTCATGTTTAAATTTTCCATTATTATAACAGTGAGACGAGCAATCAGAGATATACAACAAGATCATATCACACCTGAAATCACTCTAGAGAGAAATTCTGTAACTACATTGACCACAAAACCATCAAAGATGCTGAATATATTTTTTCAAGGCATATACAATTTTTTGGATGATAAAGTAAACGGGACTGGAACAGAACCCACTTTACCAGTTAAGCCACATTCCTGTAGACATAACTCATAGAAGGTATAAATATTACAGAAATTTCTGGAAAGTATTACATTATCGGATTCCTGTTAAAACAAGTAGTTCAACATGGAACTGTCTGAGGAAGATTTCAGATTGGATCCTAAAATCAATATTAATCTTTGATCATTGCTACTGCAACTCCCCACACCCAGTTAAGTCCATCATACACCATTCTAATCTATATTTGACTACTTCTAAGGGCACACATCGTAGTTCTTTGTAGTTAGCATATTAAAAACTCCTGTTGTTTGCCACTGTTGTTTTTCCACATGATAAAACTAAAAATTTCTAAAATCAAATATCACATTTGTATTTTTCTCATTTCCCTTGCAAAGTTCAACTCCTCCAATTTATAATTACTTGACATATCCAACGTATTTCTAGACAGTGGCCACCTCAGAGTTCCACTGTAACACAGTTAGGGGTATTGTCTTGAATTAGCTTTAGTATGACACAATTTTTCTTCTCCTCAATCATCGTCTAATTACTACAAAAGGAGATATGGCGTTAACTTAGCTTTTAAATTTATAAGCTCAATGACTAACAAACCAATAAATTTAATAAATTTATAAGCTTTCATATACCAATTTATAGGTTCTAAACACATACTTTCCTATCTCTCTCTCTCTCTCTCTCTCTCTCTCTCTCTCTCTCTCTCTCTCTCTTTGCCTTTTGATGCCTTTAGTAAGGCATTGAGGGTTAGTATCTGAAGGACAAAATGTATTTTATGTATACATCTATTAGCATATAGGCTAGTCAACATTCTCCTTAAAAGGTCCTATCCTTTTAAGAAATTAAAAAAAAAAATGTAGAACTTTTCCTTCCTCCAACACTGAAGTACTGTACTCAACTTATAATTGTCAAAAAAATTTCCAGTTATATTTTCCCTAAAGGGCTACTGTCCAGTAATTTTTGTAGAATTTATATTTTATCTCCTAACTGAAACTTAAAAATGGTTTTATTTATGAAACAGGAGTAAATTATATAAAATATACAGATAGGCAAATATTTGGATATGTATATGAGTGCTTGTGTGTGTGTGTGTGTGTGTGTGTGTGTGTGTGTGTGTAAGAGAGAGAAAGAGAGAGAGCGCATGAGTGCCTGGGACTTAAACTCAGGAGCTAGGCACTGTCCCTGAGCTTTTTAGATCAAGGCTATTACTCTACCACTTGAGCCACAGCTCCAATTTTGGCTTTTTTTTTTAATTGATGGGAGTAAGAGTCTCATGGCTGGCTTTATAACATGATCCTCAGATCTCCTCCTGAGAAACTAGGATTATAGGCATTAGCCACGGGCACTTGGCAATATATTTTTTTTAATTCAAGTACAACATTCAATTGAGGTTCATGAAAGACTCAATTTCTTTTTGAGATAGCAGAATTAAGAGTGTAAGAATAAATGAAATATTTAATCATATTGTCTGGCATAAAGTCCTTTAGGCAAAACTTTCCTGTTCTTCCAGATATCTTTTCCTACTGCAGTTCTAACAAACTAAAATAAACTTAAATTTCAGCAATATCATCTTAAAATGAAATGTGGTTAGTTTCTACTAATCATTTTAATGCGTATGTTTCAAAATAAAGCTTCTAACTTCTCGTGTGCGTGTGTGTGTGTGTGTGTGTGTGTGTGTGTGTGTGTGTGTGTGTGTGTGTGTGTGTGTCACAGGCTTGAACTATGGGCCTGGGTGCTGTCCCTGAGCTCTTCAGCTCAAGGCAAGCACTCTACCACTTGAGCTATACCTCCACATCCAGTTTTCTGGTGGTTAATTGGAGATAAGAGTCTCATGGACTTTCCTGCCTGGGCTGGCTTTGAACCGCAATCCTCAGATGTCAGTCTCCTAAGCAGGTAGGATTACAGGCGTGAGCCATCAGCACTCAGCACTTTCTAACTTCTTTAACTATATGAAACTGATTAGCTGAATTAAAATGTTATTAAAAGTTTAAAATTTTTAAATTTCCAAGAAATAGCAAATGGCCAATTTGAGAAAAATCAGGTCTCTAAGCAAAATACTATACTAGAAACTTAATGAAAAAGGCATTTTACTTTCACATCATTTTTATAGTCCAGTACATACATTCTTTCTAAAGAATATGAATTTTCAATATAGTGTCTTGTACATCTATCTCATTACAATGGGTCAACCTGTATCCCTATTTAAGCATTTTGTTATTTCCCTTCCTCTCCCCCAAATTAGAAAAATGTGTATACAAGATGCAGGTCACTGGAATCAAATACAGTGAAAACGGGTTATACAGTAGGGGAAGAACATACAAAAGAAACAAAAAAAATCACATGGCACATTATAAGAACATTAAAAACAACAGCAAAAAAGATAAAAACCATTTGTGTCCCTATCTTGGGGTGCATTTCGTTCTTTACAACTTTGGTGGGGAAGGGAGTGGTGATAGTTGGGTAGGTAGGGAAGGAAGTGATGGTAGGCAAACAACAAAGGAGGAGGCAACAATGCTAGATAAAAAATGTACTCATGGGGCTGGGAAGGTGGCTCAGTGGTAGAGCACTTGCCTTGCATGCCAGAGGCCCTGGGTTCGATTCCTCAGCACCACATAAGCAAAAAGAAAGAAGCCGGAAGTGGCACTGTGGCTCAAGTGGTAGAGCGCTAGCCTTGAGCTGAAGAGCTGAGGGACAGCGCCCAGGCCCAGAGTTCAGACCCCATGACCGGACCCCAAAAAAAAAATGTACTCATTACCTTACTCATGTAACTGTAAACCCTCTGTAGAGTATTTTTACAATAAAAATATGTTAAAAATAAAAAATATGAGTTAATGACTTTCTAAGAAAAGGCAGAATAATCAATACTTCTGAAAATAAATCTTGGTATCTCAGGAATGTAGTGAATGTTCTGTGTTCACAGCAATATTTTAGAGCCTTCGGGATATATGGTGAGAAATATATATGTTTTGGTTTCTAATACCAGTGAAACCCTATGTGGCAACTTTCAAGCCACAGAAATCCTATTTGGAGACTATAATTCTCTTATAAGATGCACTTCACAATTAAGAACTATAAATAATGTCAATAAACATTATGGCTTCATGGATATGTCCCGAAGGAATATTTAAATAGCCATTAAGAAGGTGGCTTATTTACCTTAGATTTATAAATCTGCAAGTACATAGCAGCAGTAAAGAAATGGTTTGCTGGTATTAAGAAAATAGGAAATAGTTGCCAGCTGGCTAATATTTTTGGCTGTATTTTTTTAAAAAAAGAATATAGGAAATGTTTTAGAGGAACCACAGGATCAATGTCTTCCAGTGTGGAAAAGAAATTGTAGAGATTACAAAAGAGGTATGTCAGAATATCTTTACAAAGGTAAAGCGATTTTTCCAAGGGCATAGTCATCAATTTGAAATTTGACCTCAGCACTTTTCTTGTCTTAACTGGCCTCATTTCTAGTATCTCTAAAACAACACCCTGACAAGACAACACCATCCCCATACACTAAGCTACGTAATTGGTAATTCAGAATAACACTGCAAAATACACACTGCCATCATTTTTGTTGCCTCTGTGATTTGGTAGCCTCACTCCACATCCATCAGACCTAGCATGATGGAAATACTTTTGTTTATAAGAGAATGAAGAACGAAAGTTTCTTTTCTGATTTCCCCAAAGATCCACTGTGTATTAAAGTTTTGAAAAGTATACACAAGACACAAGGTTCCAAAATCCAATACAGTGACAACAGGGGATAAACCAAAGGAAAAAAGAAAGAAAGAAAAGAAAAATACATTCACATAGGACATTAAAAACAACAACAACAAAGAAAAACCTCTTGTTTCCATATCTTAGAGTTCATTTCGCTAAGCATCATCTTATATGGTCATAGGTACACAGCTATTGAGCTATTGTGATCCTCTTCTAGGACAAAAAGCACAGCCTTGGGAAGGGAGTGTGACAGAGGGGGTGAGACTATCTGGAACACATTGTACACATGTGTGGAGATGGCACGATGAAATGTGCTCCTGTATGACTAATACATTCTCGCAAAAAATAATAAGTAATAAAAATTCTTCTCTTTTTTTTCTTTTTCTTTTTCTTTTTTTTTTTTGTTGGTCATGGGGCTTGAACTCTGTCAGTCAGCTCTTCAGCTCAAGGCAAATGGTCTACCACTTGAACCACAGAGCCACTTCCGGTTTTCTGGTGGTTTATTGGAGATAAAGAGTTTCATGGCTTTTCCTGCGCAGGCTGGCTTTGAACCGCAATTTTGAGATCTCAGCCTCCTGAGTAGCTAGTATTACAGGCTTGAGCCACTGGCGCCCAGCTTCAATTTATTTTTAAAAATAAAAACATATATGTCACAGTCTTCTGCCTGATGTACATAAAACTAGTAGACTTATCTTAACAGTCAAGGAAATTCCTTTGCTCTGCATTTCCACAGAAATGTACACAAGTGCACTAGGACAAGTATTAAGACTGAAAAATGATTCTTCTTTTCCAGAAGTATGCATTAAAGTGTTTTAACATTTGAATCTTTTACAAAAACAAAAAGTATTTTAAACTGAGTAACATCAATACCTGAAATGCCTGGACTTTCATTTGGAAAATGAAGGCATACTTTGTGAGAGATTACATACCTGGGGGATAGGGAGCTAAAGAGCCCTTCTCTAACCTACCAGCCTCTGATAACCAATGTGCTAATGCCATAATCCACAACTGGGTGCCACAGGACACCTTAAATTTCAATGGTAACACATAAATACATGTTGAGTAGTTCACAGTCAGGACATTAGAGTGCATGAAAATCAATGTGAAATGCGAAACATGTCCAATCTAATTCCAAGACTTGAGCCCAGCAGGTGCTTCAAAACCTGTATGTTTACATATAACTGCATAGTATTTTTTAAATGACTATGAAATTGTTAGATCAGAGATATTTATGAAGATGATTATACCAAAGCTGCTCAGACCATCACTCACAGGAAGTAAACTGCTAGTGCCCCTGGAGTTGCTATTTGCCAGAGGCAAATACAAATTCTTGTTGGAATAACATGAATCAAATGATCTTTGTTCTGTTTTGTATGTAATATCCAAGACAGAAGCAAAGAAGATAGCAATGAAAGTGTATTGAAGCCATATAACTGTGGAATCCAATAGTGGAGATTTCAGTAGTGAGCTTAAAAGCCTTAATGAAGCCAGGCACTTATAGATCTTGTCAGTAATCCTAAGAACTCAGGGGGATAAGAGCTGAGGATTGCAGTTCAAATCAGCCCAGGCAGGAAAGTCCATGGGACTCTTATTTTCAATGAACTACTTAGAAAAAACCAGAAGTGGCATTGTGGTTCAAATGATAGAGAGCTAGCCATGAGCCAAAGAAGCTCAGGCATAGCACCCAGGCCCTGAGTTCAAGTCCTAGGACCAGCACAAAATAAAATGAAATAAAATAATAAAAATAAATAAATAAAACTCATAATGATTAATATGACCAATACTTAAAGTAACAGAATTGCAAATGTCAACAAAAGGTTGGAAAAACAAATAAATAAAAATTCTAGGACCAAAAACTAAGATAAATAAAATTAAGCAACAGATACAGCACATTAGAACAACTGAAAAAGTTACTGAATTAAACGTAAGTGAGAAGAAAATATGACCATTAAAATGTAAAGAAAAATGAATAATACACACATAAAATAAAACTTCTAACTGCAAATGACATATAGAGTATGATTTTTACAATATCTAGCACATAAGTATTTGAACTCTCACAATGAAAGAAGTTAAAAAAAATGAAATCAGAAGAAAGATTTAAAGATATAATGACTGAAAATTTTCAAAATGTCAATTAAAGACATTAAATACCAAATTTATTAACGTAAGTACTATAAAATCTAAGAAAGCGAGTACAAAGAAAATAATACCTAGTCTTATAATAGTAAAAACTGATGAAAACTGAATACAAAATAGCCACAAATAAAACCACGTCAACAACAACAAAAACAAAGGAGGCCAACAAATGGAATTTTATCTTTAAGACACTGAAAGAAAAGTCAACCTAGAATTTTACATCCAACAAAAATGTCTCTCCTCAGTCTCAAAAGTAGAATGACAACATTTTAAAAAATAAAAAAATGCAGAAAAATCACTAGAATATTACACACAGTATGACTACAAACTAAAGTATATACTTTAGGCAAAGATACACTACTTCACAAAATTGCAGAGCAGCTTTTCTGTAAAATCAGCACTAAACACATACATTTAAAAAACAAGAGGAAACCCTTAAGTGAGGTTCGTAAATATATAAAAATGAAAGGAAATTTATTAGAATAGTAGTTATAATCCTATGTTTTATCATCATCTATTGTCTCTGCCAGAGATAGGTGATGCCATAATAGATAATCCAGAAAGTAATAACAACATTAATACAAGATGGTAGTAGTGGGAGGTGGAAGAAAGGAGAGTCAAAGAAAATATAATCTAAAATAAAACAAGGAAAGAACATGTAATATAAAATGGCAGAATGAATATAGTTTTAATCCCTAATATTGGTATTTACATTAAATGTAAACTAAATACTTTCATTATAAACACTATATTATCAGAGTATATGTTTAAAATCTCAACTATATATAGATAACAATAAGCAAGCCTTAAATATAAAGTTGTAGAAAATCTGAAAGTAAAAAGATATCATGTATTACATATAAATATAAAAAATACATTAAATACTAACCAAAAGAGAAAGTATATTTTCAGACAAAATACACAGTCCCTGCACTCTAGGACAGTGTTCAATGTAAGTCATAGGAAAGAAAGCTTATAAAGGAAGAATTTTTGTAAGATAATACATTTCTTCATATTTTTCGTCGATTAAACTTGGCATCAGATATAGGATAGAGAAGCTTTTTTTCAATATTCCAAATGTAAAACAGATGAAATTATAGTCCAGAGATATTACCATAGATGCAGCTTCAGTTTATATAACCCGTTTAATTCTTACTAGTATTCAGACTTCTCAGTGCTATATTGCATGATCTCTATCTTCTTCATAAGACTTGTGGGTTTTAAAAAAAATCACTTCTTATAAAGAATAATGATCAGCTTTTGCTCTAAAAATCTAAAACTTTTAATGCATTCTTTTTCTGGACTAATTTTATACTGTATCTGAGTTAACCTGTTGGAATATCAGCAAGTATATTTCTTCTTGGTTTCACGAGTTTCTGCTAACTAAAATAAAAATTATAAATTAGTTAATTTTTTAGCTAAAAGTGGCTTCTCAGATCATCTAATCAAATGCCTTCATTTTGACTTTTAACCAAGATCGTGGCTCAATCCTTGAATCCATTCTTTGGCCTTCGTTAGTATTGTTACATATCCTCAAGAATTATATGCTCAAATTTACAGCTTTAAAACTCTAACTTGAGGATTCTTGATCTCAGTTGCTGCCTATCTTACCTACTATTCTTTGTCTCTATATTCTTTACAGATCTAGGCAATAAAAGCCTGAATTGTAATCAACTGATGTCTATCAGGTATCAATCCATTAGTATACTCACAATCAGAACAACATATTGCAAAAGTGATCTATAAAATTTGTGTTTTTCTTTATCTTTCTTTGGATTACTGATTACTGAAAGCAGAAAAGCAGAATTTTTTATTTTGCAGTTGGACTACATCTCTTCTTTCATTTTAGATTGAAGATATTAAGTGGTGTGCAGACCTTCACAATAGACTTAATTATGGCAAAGATTATTGATAATGATTTTATACTTTAAATAATGGTGTACTGGGATAATAGTGGAATAAAAAATGAGCACTATAAAATTAGCATTTGGTGTTAACATATGGTGTCATTGTGTGTCCTTGCTCTTCTTAACAAGGCATTTTTTCTTCACCTACACTTGGGATTTTTTAGGAAGATCCCAGCTAAAATGTTTTCTCTCAGAAGTATCTTGACATTAACCATATACAAATTCAATACCGTGCACTAAGCCTGAGACAGCACTAGAGCTGATAAGAAGATATCTCTCTTGCATATAATCCACTGGAGTTACATATTAATTCTAACACAGGCATATAAATGCCTATCATTCATAACTGTAATCCCAGCTACTGAAGAGGGAGTAATCAAAGTAACTCAGTTAGAAGCCAACTGGGCAGAAAAGTCTGAAATACTCCATCTTATTAATGGGCAAAATGCTAGAATAAAAGTGTATCTCATGGTAGAGCACCAATAGTAAGAAAACAAGCTGAGAGAAAATGTACGACCCTGAATCCAAGCCTTGTTACTGGTACCAAAAGAAAAAAAAATGAAAGACAGAAATATGAAAATCTGGGGGACTAAACCCAGAGTTGCTTTTTAAATTTTAATTTGGTACTTAGAAATTGAACCAAGGCTATTGTGATTCCCTGCTAAGAATATAATGGACATATTCTAGTTATTACAAATGAGGGAAAACATGAAACATACATTTTTTGGAGTCTGGCTTGCTCTGCTTAATATAATTTTTTCCAGGTCTTTCCATTTCGTTAGGAATAGGGCAATGTCATTCTTTCTGATGGAAACACAGAATCCACTGTGTGTTAAGCAAAAAAAGCTGAAAGTGGTGCTGTGGCTCAAGTGGTAGAGCGCTAGCCTTGAGCTGAAGAGCTGAGGGTCAGCGCCCAAGGCCCAGAGTTCAGGCTCTACAAGCGACAAAAAAAAAAAAAAAAAAAGAATCCTTTGTGTATATATACCATATCTTCTTGATCCATTCATCTACTGAGGGGCATCTGGGTTGGTTCCATCTCTTAGCTATAGTAAATAATGCTGCAATGCACACAGCTGGGCCGGTATGTGCTAGTATGACTTTGTTTGCAGTCATTTGGGTAAATGCCCAGGAGTGGGATTGAAGAGTCATAGTCTTTTTATTTTTTTTCTTTATTGAGATTAAGTGATTACATAAATTTCATAAAATTCATAGTATTGTCGGATAGTGATACTTAAAGTCATAAACACATTTTAACCTTCACAAAGTGCATTGTCATTATTGTGGTCTATAAAGTTTATGGACTCTACAAACTATGACACCATAGCTATTTTATTTCCAAATCAGGTGATATGTACATTTCTTTCCTTTTGCTTAGTGTGAGCAATTCCTTCTTTCTCTCTCATTCTCTCCCTCCCATTGCTGCCCTTGAGTTGCTTAGTTCACTTTCATCATTGTCCAGTGCAGCTGATGGGCCCCTCTGTTGTACTTTTTCCTCTGATTCTGTATCCTCCTGCTAAATTCTCTCAGATGTGCACATGTATATACCATATGTGAGGTCAAGAGCATGGCGTCAGCTAAAGAGTCTCAGTCTTTTGAGGAACCTCCAGGGCATCGCATAGCCCAATCACTAGGTACAAAGGACCAAATATAATGAAGCGTATCATAATGAACTCCAAGATCGGAAATGAATGGTTCTTACTATGTCCTGTATGCAGTTATTTCTATTTTTTTCATTTCTGTTCTAGTTTTCTGTATCCTTTGTCTTGTATAATAAGCTTTATCGGTGGAAGGGAAAAGGAATCACAGAAACAGCAGGACAAAGATGAACTAATGCAACAATGATACTCACTAGACACTATGATGGAAATGAACTTTTACAACTTGCGAGGGGAGGGGAATGGCGGAATGGTAAGTGGGAGAAAATGAGGGAGGGGGTAACAACGTTTACAAAGTAATGTACTCATTACTTATGTAACTGAAAGCCCCTGCTCAGCACCTTTACAATAAATTAACAAACAAAACAGCATAAAGAACTTTAATGAAAGCTGTTGATCAGCAGGGGCTTGAAAAGGAAGAGAGAAGCCCTGTTGGGGAGGATTCTAGCACAAGAAATGAAAAAAAAAAAGTTGAACCTAGAATCTCATACTTGGTAAGGTTCATATTTAAGCTATGTCCCAGCCATACTGTCTTTACTTTGTTTGGGGTTAGGTCTTACTAACTACCCAGGCTGGGCTCAAACACTAGCCTCTACCTCCATACTAGGTGGGGTCACTGGTGCATTAGTACATTAGATACTGTTAATAAAACATTAACTCTTTAACTAAAGGCTAAAGGGCAGATACAATAAAAACTGAATTATTAAGTCATAGTCAAATTAAGCAAAATTAACATAAAGCATCAGGCAGATACAGGGCTTTTTTTCCTAAAAATTAAGATTTAGAGTTTAAAAGTAACATAGAGGGCTGGGAAGGTGGCTCAGTGGTAGAGTGCTTGCCTTGCATGCCTGAGGCCCTGGGTTTGATTCCTCAGCACCACATAAGCAAAAAGAAAAAAGCCGGAAGTGGCGCTGTGGCTCAAGTGGTAGAGCGCTATCCTTGAGCTGAAGAGCTGAGGGACAGCACCCAGGCCCAGAGTTCAGGCCCCACGACCAGACCCAAAAAAATAAAAAATTAAAAAATTTAAAAAAATAACATAGAAAACCAGTAAGTATTTTCATTTGCACTATTTATTTTTTGCCTGAAGTATGAACTGATATACCTTTAGGCCTTAACTAGTAGTCCCTAATAAACAACCATGAGATAAATAATTGTTGCAGAGTTAAACTGACTTCTCTTGAGTTCCTTTTAAATAGACCTTTTAATAGTTCTGCTTTAATAGCTTGCATTATAGGCTATAATTTATTAATAAAATAGGAATTTTTATTGCACAGAAGAGTCTCATCCCAAATTCTTATTTGTCCCTTCCCTATAATTCAAAATTTCAAAGTGGAAACTAAAACCATATAAATTTTGGTTGTTTTGTAGAACATTCCTGTAAGAATATAGAAACATACTCATGAAATAATGTTTCCTTTATATATTAAGTATTATTTATAGAACATTAACTTCTTAACTAAGTTTATACCTAACTGAATATATGTTTTAATTAATTTGAAAACTGTTGCTGGCAGTTGATCTAGACAGGAACTGGCAACAGTGCTCATTCACTAAGTAGTGTCTTGGGTCTATCTGACAGTTTCTGTTTCCTATTGTGAAAGCTCTTATCTGACTATGTAAGCCTGTCCTGAGGGGCCCAGGGCTGTTTTCACTGCCAGCCATCTGAAACCATATAGTAGAAAACGTAGCTTTCATAGTCAAAATACTTCCACCTCTGTTTCTATAGTGGATGAGGACTCAAGCAGGTAAAATTAAAAATATAATATTTAATAATATTCTGAATGAGATTTATCATTCAGAAAAAAAGTGATCATTTGTTAATTTGCTTCCTCTCACTTGCTCAAAATTGTCACTCTGATGAACTTTTCTTTTTCTCTCAAAAGTCATTTTATCATATCGTGAGATAACTTACTTTGGGATAACTAACATCTCTTTCAAGCTCTAGCCCTGCTTTTTTAGTTGGCCCACTGAACACTAATTTTTCTATATAATGCTGACACTTTAAAGCCAATGTTTTAAAAACTATCAGTACCATCCAAATCTGTCAAACCGAAAGGAGAAAACTTGAACTCTCTTAATAATTTTCCTGTTTCACTGTTTTATTCTGACATGAAAGAAAACTGTGATGACTGACCCACTCTTTGTGCAGTATCCCTAAACTCTCCTTGCCCCTTGTCTCCAACATTCTATACTTTTATTCAGTACTCTTCATTACAAAAATAATTAACGATTTCCCAGTATTTTCAAAAAGATAGGCAGATTCCTTTATATACCATTCATTTTCATGAAATTTTTATTCTC
Organism: Dipodomys spectabilis; assembly: GCF_019054845.1. Lineage (NCBI taxonomy): Eukaryota > Metazoa > Chordata > Mammalia > Rodentia > Heteromyidae > Dipodomys > Dipodomys spectabilis. The sequence goes on along the minus strand of NW_024870817.1, from coordinate 20,668,419 downwards.
TGAAGCTTTCTTCCCAGACACTGCACCTCATCCTGCCTATATAAATATACTTGAAATCTATGCTTTACTTCCTCTTAAATCAATGCAGCTTTGGAAATGTTTCATTTAGATTTTCTAATGATCAAACTCCACCACACTTAATCTTTCCTTTGACATCCTACCTAGCTACCATTTTCTTTTTAAGGCTGTTCTTGATCCCTCAATAAATGTACTTCTATATATCTACCAAACAACTGAAATCTCAGAGGAAAAAATAATGAAAAGATCTATAGTAAATTGACATTTGCTTTTTGTCTCATTGTTTGCTGTTGGTCTACTTTTTGTGATTGATTTTTACCTACATAAATTATTTTTTGTAAATTTATACCTTAATTTTTGTAATCTTTTCTCTATCTTAAATTCTCCTTTTCTCTTTAACCCATTTCTTTGTATTTCCTTTTTTCTTTTTGCAATCACCCTTATGTTCTTCTTTTCTTTTTATAGCCTTCTGTTCCCTAATTCCTTTTTTCTTTGGCCCTTTCCTTTGTTCTTATTAAATTATGTAAATAAAAAAATCCAAAAGCAAATTTAAAATCAATTACATAGCAATCTTTCAAGTAAATTTTTTTCAATTAACATAATAGGCCCATATGGATTTTGTAATGCCACTTTATACTTTCTAAGCACTGAAGTTCTCAGGAGTATTTGAGTAGTAAGAGGGATCAATGGGAAGAGAGCACTTCACAGAATTGCTGTCAATACAGGACTCCAGTAGCTCTGAAATTCAAACATCCTGTTTCTTATTTGAAAATCACTAATGTGATATATGTGTAATGTTAATTTATACATGTGTAATTACCTACTAAAGGAAAATTTGAACCTAAATTAGTAATTTAGAATTATAAAATGATAATGTTATAATTTTGAAAAGTTTATGACTTTGCTCTTGATTATATCTACCTGGGTTTAAATCACAACTGAATCATTTACAAGCTGTTGGATTTTGGGCATGTCACATCATTTCTCTAAATCTTTAAGATGGGGCTCATAATAATGTCTATCAAACAGAGGTGTTATATAAAGGTTAAATATGGCAGTTTCTGTACTGTGTTTAGCACAATCTGGTGCATAGTAAGCACTTAAGTTCGCTATTGCTTCTGCTATTATTATTGCAAACAACATTCCTATTACAAGTTGAGCATCCCTAATCAGAAAATATGGAATATGAAAAAAGCTCCAAAGCCAAAAAATTTTTGAACTCCAACATGACACAAGTATAAAGTTGACACTTAACTTCATGTGATCAGTTGCAATCAAAGTACAGGGAGGCTAAAAATATGGCATAATTACCTCCAGGATTTGTATATAAAGTATGTATGGGATATAATTTCATGGTTAGACTTGAATCCCATCCCCCAAAATCTCATATGTGTGTGCAACACTGATTTACCCTCCCCAAAATTTGTTCTCAAAATGAGATCGTTGTGTCCTGTCTCACTATTTCCCATTTGATTGGCTTGGTTTCCTTTAAGCAAGTGTATTAACAGAGAAATGCGATATAAAGTTATATAACAGCTTCAAAATGAAATACCTCAATTAACTTGAACTCCAATCTATAAATTCTAACTATAATTCTAAAGTGAAATGTAAAAGAAACTTTAGAAATTTAGATTTGAAGTTATTAAGATTAAAATGACAAGAAGTCCTTATCAGTGGTAAACTCATTCAATCTCAACAAAAGCTTTGATTTCAGGTGTTTTTTCACAGGGCTTTTAAACAAACTGAGTCTCAAAGTAAATAGCCTTTCCCCTGGCTTATAAACTCAGTTTGTCTAAGTATTAAGTAAAATCTCTGGTTGTTTTGTCTAAGAAAAGCCATCTTTACAGAACACAGAATTCCCTTTTGTTTAGAGTTGAGGTCTATGAGTTGGTATTTTTTCCTTTTACCAAACTTTAAAGAAATATGAAAAATGAAATAGTTAATAAAATTTTATTTTATTTTTATGAAATTCATGCTTTTAAAAAATCCATGATTCACTCTCAGACCTCAAACTTTATCTCAGAGCTATAATAATAACAGCTTGGTTCTGGCATAAAAATAAGCCCCAAAATAAGTGCCTATTGGCTAGAATATGTGTGTGTGTGTGTGTGTGTGTGTGTGTGTGTGTGTGTGTGTGTGTGTGTGTGTATTGTGCATGTGCGTGTGTGTGTGTGTGTGTATACACACATACGTACATGTCACCTGAAATTTGACAAGGGAGCCAAAAGTAGAGAGTAAAAAGGGTGCTGCCTCTTCAATAATAATTGGTGTTGGGAAAACTGGACCTCCATATGTAGAAAACTAAAATTGCATCCCTGTTTGTCACCTGGCACTAATATCAACTCAAAATGGACCAAAGACCTCAACATCAGACCTGAAACTTTGAAACTAGTACAAGATAAAATAGGAAAGATATTAAAACTTATCAACATAGGCAGAGTGAGAGTCCCAGGGGCACAGAAAATGGATAGAGACTTGACAAATGAGATTACATCAAACTAAAACGTTTTTTGCACAGAAAAGGACATCATTACTACACCAAAAAGACAGCCAACACACTGGGAGTAGATCTTTACCAATAAGGCCTAATACCTAAAATGTACAAGGAGCACAAGAAACTAAACTCTTTCCCCAAAATTAATAACCGAATCAATAAATGGGCAAAGGCACTAAATAGAGACTTCTCAGAAGTAGTAAGAACAACCAATAGAGAATGGCCCACATGAGAAATGCTCAACATCCCTGGCCATAAAGGAAATGAAAATCAAAACAATACTGAGATTCTATCTGTCCAGCATCTAATATTCCAACAATAACAAATGTTGGCAGTGATGTGAGGCAAAAGGAACCCTATTATAGTGTGGGTGAAAATGTAGACTGGTACAACCTCCCTGGAGAGCAGTTTGGAGACTCCTCAAAAAGCTAAACATAGAACTACCCTATGATCTAGTGATACTACTCTTGGACTTCTATCCAGAGCATTGCAAGTGAGGGTATCATAAAGACACTTGCACATTCATGTTCCTTGAAACACTGTATTCACTCTACCAAGTTATGGAAACAACCCTGATGCCCTACAATGGATAAGCAAATCAAGAAAATGTGGTACATATATACAATGGAATTTTACTTGTCCATCAGAAATAATATTGTATCATTTGCAATGAAATGTATGGACCTAGAACAAATCATGTTAAGTAAACCAGGCTCAGAAGGATAAATTGCGCATATTCTAAGGATAAATAGCACATATTCTCCTATGTGGAAGCGAGAGCTGAAATAAAACTATGCATAACATACACAGGGATCAATGCATTTACACACAAACTGACTAAAAGAGGATATACTTAGGAGAGGAAGACAAAAGGAGTGGCCAAAGGGCGCATAAATAGGAGGAAGGGTGAGCAACTATAGTCATATTCAATGTATATTATGTAAAAAATGAACTATAACTTGAGGGTAGGGATACATGGGGGAGAACTATGAAATGTTGACACTGACAGTGAAACACTTTGCCCATAACCTGACTTGTGGAATTGTAACCCTTTGTACATCTAAATAATAATAATAATAATAAATTCAAGATAGAAAGGGTAATGCTTTTCATTTTAATAATTTTTAAAACTAATTGAATAACTATTCTCATAATGTACAAAAACACCATATTCTGGGTAATTTATGTTAACCTAATGAAATAAATTTGTACTAGACATCTATTAAGAGGTCTATTAACAGGTGTAATTTTCCTTCATTTAAAAAGTAGCTGTTTTATACATTTCCTATCTGAAACTGCTTACCACGGCTGTCCTGTTCTTTACCCAAGTAGAGTAAATTAGATTATTGATGATGAATACAGATACTACTTCTAACAAACAGCTCCTTATATTTTTAACAGACATGGCAGTCATACTTAACCACTAAATGTCCACTTTATTTTATTATTTTTTTTTTTTTGGGTCCAGTTGTGGGGCCTGAACTCTGGGCCCGGGCGCTGTCCCTCAGCTCTTCAGCTCAAGGCTAGCACTCTACCACTTGAGCCACAGCGCCACTTTCCGGCTTTTTTCTTTTTTGCTTATATGGTGCTGAGGAATCGAACCCAGGGCCTCAGGCTTGCAAGGCAAGCGCTCTACCACTGAGCCACCTTCCCAGCCCATGTCCACTTTATTTTAAAAGGTCCACTGTATGTCACATTTTTCTTATTTCAAATCTTATCTTCACCAAATGAAGTACATCACATAATTAGCACCATATATGAAACACAGCAGTTTCTATCCTTGAATTTTTAATGTCATAACTATATTTTATCCATTTTTATATTAAAAACTAGTCTGATACAAGGTGTACAAGTATGGGTATATGTGACTTAATAAACTTTAAAGCGGCTTCTACATCCTTTCTTAATTGATGACGTATCTTTACTATTATCTCAAGTATCTTTATAACAAATCTGAGTTATATAATTATGAGAAAGAAATGGCAAAAAAAAACATATAATACTTTATCTCATATGCTATTAAGAAAAGTACACTTTCCTATAAATGATTTTAGAATCCACAAAAGCAGTTGAATTCATAAATACGAATAGAAATTGGTGCTTTCAGTCTCGTATTTGCTTCAGAGTGACAATACACAATCACTCCTCCCTGGAAGCCAGCCCAGACTCAGTCCTCTCTTGGTCACGTTAATCAATTTCTCTGTTATGTCTTTTATCCTTTCTTTCCTCCCGCCCTTTCCTACCCTATCATTTCAGTTTAACTCAGGTCCCTGAAAACTTTTTTCTAATGAAACCAATCTATTCTCATTTCTTCCCTTTCTGTAAGACTGATATGAGATATATTTCTACTGATTATAAGATCACCGTAAATCTAAATTTTACTCTAAAATTTCACTTTCACATTGATTGAAACCTGGAATAGAGTTTTACCTAAAAGAACATGTCATAAAAATTTGTCAAAGGTCTGTGCTATCACACAAAGCTGTTAAATTTTTCTTTAAAAACAAAAGTTACATGTTTTACCATACAAAAAGTTTTGGTATATGTATACATTGGAAAATGGTTAAATTAAACAAATTAACATGTCTATTACCTCAGATATTTATCTTTTTTCAGAGAAAGGAGGACTTGAAAATCTACTGTCACACCAGAAATTAGTGTCTCACTGTTATAATCCTAGGTACTCAGTTCATCTATCCTGTATAAACTACAGAATTTTCTTCATTTTCTAAGGCTTGGAAGTGGCGCTGTGGCTCAAGCCGTAGAGCACTCGCCTTCAGCTGAAGAGAGCAGGGACAGCAAGTGCCCAAGCCCAGAGTTCAAGTCCCACGACCGACAAAAAAAAAAAAACCTCTAAGGCTTAATGTTTTTCTCTCATGCATGTATACCATCTTTCATAATTGATTCATCTATCAATGTACTGATCTCAGTGTTTTCTATCATGGCTGTATTAACTGCATTCCTACCAACTATGTACAAGGGTTTCCTTTTCTCCACACTGTTTTGTTTACCTGAAATAACCACCCTAAATAGACTATGGCATAATATTGAATTGTAGATTTAGAGTGCCTTTACTCAAAAAAAGCCTTTTAAACTCACAACAGTAGGAATACTACTTCAAGTGTCTAGTAATAAATTATTTCATAATATTCATTATTAAGCCTATCATCACAACTGAATAATATGGATAGGATATTACAAATCTCAATGTTTATTTAATTAACAGAACATGAAGAAACATTTCAATTTTTACTAACTCTAAATGGAACTATTGGATGCTTTCTGGACAGATTTCCCCAGTCTAACTGTACTAAGAAAAGAAAACATAACAGGCTTGAGACTTCTGTCCTTAAAAAGGCTGCATGAGATTGGGTACTGATGGCTCACGCATGTAATCCTAACTACTCTGAGATCAAAGGATTGTGGGTTGAAACCAGTGGTCAGGAAAGTCTGTAAGACTCTTATTTCCAATAAAAGAAGCTCAGGGGGCTGGGAAGGTGGCTCAGTGGTAGAGAGCTTGCCTTGCATGCATAAGGCCCTGGGTTCAATTCCTCAGTATCATATAAGCAGAAAAAAAAGCCAGAAGTGGCGCTGTGGCTCAAGTGGTAGAGCACTAGCCTTGAGGTGAAGAGCTGAGGGACAGCACCCAGGCCCAGAGTTCAGGCCCACGATCCGACCCCCCCCCCAAAAAAAAAGAAGCAGCAGCAGCTCAGGGTCAGCACCCAGGCCCAGAGATCAAGCCCCAGGACCAGCAAAAATAAATTAAATAAATAAATAGACTTCATACAAGTGATTTAGGGAAGATTCTTACCATTTAAAGGACGGCAAGGGTGGTTTGCTGTGTTTAGTTTGTACAAAAAATATGGGTTTTGTGTTGGTATGTACCAGGAAGATGGAGCCTACAGGACTAACGTAAAAACCACTGGGCACTGAGATTCAACTGTCTACCCTGTTGGACATCTTGAATGTTTAGTGTTAAGTAGCTACTGGTGGAATTAAGTATATCATTTGTAACTAGAAAGGGGTTTGTAGAGCTTGTATTGTTTCCTCCAGATCTTCTTCTGTAAACTTTTTCCTTTTCCTTCTGACTTAACCTTCCTCCCTCCTCTTTCCTTTCCTTTCTCCTTCCCTTTTTCCTTCCTTCCTTTCTTCCTCCTTTATCCTCATCTTTATTTATTTATTTGCTTTATAAGCTTTTGCTGCCATGAATTAGATAGACGAGTATCATATGCTGCTAAGTTCTGAGTCCTTCTGGTGAATCATTGGATCTGGAGGAGGTCCTGGAAGATTTCTGACACACATGGTTACCATATTTGTCTTAAGTAAAATAGTGACATTGTCCTTTTTCTTCTTAATTCTGGTTATGGTCATTTGTTTATTCAAGATGAAGTCTCAAACTTTTTCTGCCTAGGCTGACCTAGAACTATGGTACTTCTCTCAGCTTCTCAGTATCTAGGATTATTAAGTGTGTGCTACTGGTGCCCAGCCCGCTTTGTATGTCCCTCCCCCACAGTATAACCCCTGTTTTCACTGTATTTGATGTTGGTATAATTTGGGGAGGGGAAGGGAAAAAACAAATTGTTTAAATAGGGATACAGGTGAACCCATTCCAACAATGAAATGTACAAGATGGTTTGTCGAAAAACAAACTTTACAACTTTGGTGGGGTGGGGTTGGGATGGGAAGGAAGACTTACAGAGATTTTTGCAGTAATGGGCTTAGAAAAAGACATTCACAGTCCATTGATGCAGAAGTCAGACGAATGACTGATTGATTGTCTTTGGTAAAATCTGAGGACCTCTAGCTCAAAAGTACAATTTCCCAAGCTTATGTGACTGAGTATATATAAATCCCTCTAGAACAGTGTTCTTTCAGTTACTTACTCAACTGATCCAAAAACCTTCTTCAAAAGTTAAGTGGCCAGTATATTCTGGACATATTAGGTAGTGGAGACACCAAGGAAATACAGCCTCAATGTTTCTACACTCATGAAGCTTAATAAATACTAAACTCTCAAGCTCCTCAAAGCCTTCCCTTAACTCTGCAGGCTGACTTTAAAGCACAGCCTCCACTGTTGACATAATACATTGCATTTATTTTCCTTTCAGACTATGTTTTCTTGTGATCATCTATTGACTTGTCTTCTCTATTAGATAGAAATTACTTACTGGCTGTGTTTCTGTTTTATTTCTAATCTCTTTAGCACACAGACTTGTGTCTGGCAGTCAATAAATGTATTTTTAATTAAAGAAAATTTGAAATTTTTAAGAAGGAGGGAGTGAGGTGTCCTAACATTCATACTAAAAATAACAGAAGATACAGATCAAATGCTAGAAATAAACCACAAAGGATACTAATTTTTTTAATATTTCTGTGGCTCACAAATAATGAAATACTACAAAGCTAAAGGCTCTAGTTAGAAAATAAAATTCATAGCAATGTTCCATGATAATTCTGGCATTGTGATAAATATCTCAGAATTACAGGAAAAAAATTGTAAGGAACAGCTGCATACACAAGAAAAACAGGAAAAGGAAAAGAGAAGCCAGAAATAATATGGTAATCAAACTTTTAAAATAAAAACCATTTAAAGGAAAACCACTAACTTCTTTACAAATTATTTTGCCCGTTTTTTTCTTGCTACAGCAACAAAACAGCAAAGTGAAAGTAGCACAGAAAGACAATTCTTCCGGAATGCTTTCCTTCTAATTTTGCATGCTTGGTTACATCTAAGTGATCATGCTGAAGAATACAGAATAAAACATTTCATCATTTGGGATGTGTTTTTTAATTTAATACTAAAGGAAGAACATGGCACTATTATCCAATCTATGTAAACAATTGATCACAAACAGATGAAATGCTTATGTCAGTGCTTTATTAAACCCTTCCTGGACAACAGTAAAATACAGTAAGCTAAATTAAAACATTCTTTACCAATACAATAGTTGTTTATTTTAACAGATAAATTTTGAATGTGAAATGTCATCATTATATATCTCTAACTGAAGGCCTTTGTGATGATTTGCATGATCCAATTTAATGAAACAATATTATACATAATGTATATTTATTTTCATCAGTGTATCTTTGTTTATAATGGAGCTAATGCCATAGTAAAAATCAATTCTATAGGGGTTAGGAACAGGTAACGGAGGTGTCTGGACATAACAAAGCAAAAGGAGGAATCCTTACAAATCCTTTGGTAGCAAGCCTACACATAATATTTTAAAAATTATAGAAACTAAATGAAGACATACACATATGCAAGTACAAATAAAACTGGAAATATCTGAATGTAATCAGTAAACTATAGCACAGTCTATCTTAGTATAAATATTATTAACAGAATTTTGTAAAAATGTTACAATGGAAGGAAATATGGTAAAGAGTACATGAGATCTCCATGTATTATTCTAGCTATGTATGTGAACCTATAATTTTCTCAAAATTAAATTTTAATTAAAAAACCAATCAGGTACATTCTGCCCTGTGGTCATAATTCATACCCACTCAAATACAAAATACATTCCTCCCTTTCCCCATAATCACAAGTCTCTTCACAGTTCAAAATCCAGATTGTCTTCATCTAAATATGGGCTGAGATGAAAATGATGCCCTTGAGTAGTGTATTTGAGTACCATTCCTCTCAATCTAAAACTTGTACACTAAACAGACAAGTTATCTCCCCTTCAACAAAAATGCCAAAATTACTCAAGTATATGAAAACCACAACAAATACTCCCAATCAAAGGAGGGTAGGAAAGAGTAACGGATAAAGCATGTAATGTCATTGGTCCAAATAAATCTGGAATCTCTGGAAGGGCACATTGTAGTTAGTACCTTGATCAGAGTCCAGAATTACTCAGTGGGAGTACTTTTCTGTGTTCCAGGCCATGTTCTATAGCTTCATGGTCTACCATCTGAGTCATACTTCCTTTTCCATTAGAAAGAAGAAAAAAAAGCTCCTGTCTGCAACTGAGGACTTATCTCAGCTTATTTCCTGCTTATGGAAATTCAAGGATCCAAAAGTAATTTTGTTTGGTCATGGCCCCTTTTCAGTCTCTCTTAGCCTAGGCTGATATATTTCTTTAAAATAAAACTTTAACAAATTTCTATGTATCAATGTATAAATTTATAAGCCAGAGACACAGGCTTTTTTTGTGTGTGTGCCAGTCATAAGGCTTGACTCAGAGCTGAGGTGCTATCTCAAGGCTAGCATTCTACCACTGAGCAACAACTAAACTTTCCATTTTTTTGGATGAGTAATTGGAGACAAGAGTCTCACAGCTTTTCCTGCCAGGCCTGGCTTCAAACTATAGTCTTATCTCCTGAGTCGGTCGGATAACAGGCCTGAGCCACCAGCATTAGGCTATTGAAATAAATTCTTCTTTACCTGGGGCTCCTTGTGAAGCGGCTATGGGACAAAGTCCTAAAGAGTCTTAGAGATATATAATTCCTTTCAATAACATACAGTTTAACAAACCAAGACCAGGAGCCAAAACATCTGTGTTGTGGGGGTTGTCAAATGAAGGGGAGGGAGGTGGATGAATAAAGAGGAAGGGTGGGCAAACACAGTCATAATATTCATTGTATATAGGTGAAAAGAGAACTAGCTACATTTGAAAACAAGAATTCTTTTTTAGCTTATTTTTCTCCAGGCATATTTCATGAGAGGTAGTTAAAGGAAACAAGTGACACTTTCAGAGATTCTTTCTGGATATTTCTTTATTCCAGGCCATCACCTCATTAATGATCCATTGATTCATTTTCTACTTCCCATGTTACCTTAGATGAAAATTTTGCCAAACTTTTTGCCACTAGATAACATAAAATTTTGTTATTTCTGGTTTCAAATAACATGGTTATCATTTTCTGTTAAGCTATCACCAACATCATGAGTCCCCTCTCTAGTTTCCATGAGTAGTCTTCTCTATCCATCCATTAGACCTATATACTTTAGGTTTTATTAAAGCTCCATTCCATTTCCAATATTAAATTCTATTCTGATTATTTCTTGCTATATAACAAACAACATTGGGCTGGGAAGGTGGCTCAGTGGTAGAGCACTTGCCTTGCAAGCTCGAGGCCCTGGGTTCGATTCCTCAGCACCACATAAGCAAAAAGAAAAAAGCCGGAAGTGGCGCTGTGGCTCAAGTGGTAGAGCGCTAACCTTGAGCTGAAGAGCTGAGGGACAGCGCTCAGGCCCAGAGTTGAGGCCCCACGACCGGACCCAAAAAAAACAACATTAAGCAGAATAGCAGAAAAAATAACAATCCTTTATTATGCTCATGTCTTCTGTTCTTCAATACTTTGGACAGTAAATCCTGGCTCTTTTCACAAATTCTACAATGTCTAGACCAAAGTTATGTAGACATTTAATGGCTGTGTGAGCTTCTTCACTCAAATGTTTGTGCCTGGTTCTGGGTTTCTGAAAAACTCGGCTCAGGCACTGAAGACTGAAACTTCTGCCTTAGAACCAGGCTTGGTGGACTGGGTTTTGAGAGGTAGCTTGTAAAAAAAGCCAGACAAGTATTCCATGAGACCAAGGCAAAAGTTTCAAGGCTTCTGATGTAAATTATACCACTCTAATCTCACGGTGTCATATTCTATTGATTACTAACAAATCATTAAAGATGGCATAGATATCAGGGATGAGAAATTAGACTTCAGCTCTTCATAGAAGAATGGCAAGGTTATGACATGGGTAGGATAGAGAAAGGAAACAACACAACAGAGCCAGGGAACCAGTGTAGCACCTTATCCAGACACATGTTGCCAAACCTCTTGCCTCACCATTATGTCGGAATAAAGGCTGACTACAGTTGAGAATACTTCTGGGGTCATCTGCCAGTGGTACCCAGCAACAATCCCAACAGGATTTTCCCAACTCTAGAATTTGGCCACTGGTTTCATTTACATCCCATTATAGTCACATTTTCATGGCACACCATACCTTAATAATTCCCTTCAGAGCCATCTTGGCTCTCAAACTATTGGGAACTATTCTAAAGTAACAATAAAAATAAAGACATGTACTGAAATCATTCATTAATAATGTTAAAGGTCTAAAAATTGTGACGATTGTTATTTGATCCTTTCTTCTTTTCTTTTCTTTCTCTTTCTTTCTTTCTTTCTTTTATTCTTTCTTTCTTTTCTTCTTTCTTTTGTTCCTTCTTTCTTTTTTTTTCTGGTCCTGGGGCTTGAACTCAGGGTCCAGGCACTGTTCCTGAGCTTCTTTTACTCAAGGCTAGTGCTTTACCACTTTAGTGACAGTGCCACTTCTGGCTTTTTCTGAGTAGTTTTTATTGGAGACAAGGACTTCATGGACTTTCCTTCCTGGGTTGGCTTCAAACTGCAATCCTCAGATCTCAGCCTCCTAAGTAGCTAGGATTACAGTCATGAGCCACTAGTGCCTGGCTTACTGGATCCTTTTTTTAAAATGATGATTAAAACTTATCTGAGTCTTACTGTGTTTGTATTATTTAAGTTTTACAAAATAGTTCTATGGTTTCTACAGCATTATACTATCAGGTTGAAAATTTAATAAGTATACACAAATTAAGGTCTGAATAGTCTTTGAAATAGCTTAGTGCCACCAACCAAATCACATGTGAGGAAAGAAACCTCATATATCACCATTCTACTATTGACATTGCCAGAATTACAACAGATAAGAACACTATTTCAGAAGTATAATTTACCACTGTATTCAAAGTCCATACAAGAATTCATATCTATGACAATCATATCTCACCAAATATAAGATGTCAGTGATCATTTTTTCTGGGGTGCATGTCAAACCCAGGGCCTTGCACATGCTAGGTCAGTACTCTGTCGCTAATCTGCATACTGAGCCATGACACTGATCTAAAATTATTTTATGTACCAGCAAATAAAAGGCAAGGAATACTGCAAAATAATTACAGCATGTCAAGAAACACTTAATACATGCTTCTGAAAAGAAAATAACAAGAAAAAGTGCTATTATGTTGAGAAATGTCCCTACCAGTTAATTCAAGTTTCAAAACTTCTAAAAGAAGCCAGTCACGGATCATTTGGGATCATGTAGTTTTCCTACTAAATTTGAAATTATTCCCCACCCCACACAATACATGACTGTTTTCTAAAATGAAATTGTGGCCTATAAAATTCATTCAGCCATTCACATAGTTTGAACCTCAAGTCTTGCTTCAACAAGCACTAAGAGCTTTTGAATCTTAGGAAAGTGTGAATCAAGACAGTGTGTTAACACCAAACAAATTTCATTAGTTGCCCTGAGGTGTATTGTTCAAGTTGGAGGCATCCTGAAATAAGAGAAAGATCTGAGCAATTATTATAGAACATACCAGTTATAGAACATATCAGCTGTGCTATCTAAGTTAGTCTAGCTAGTCTAAGTATTTCTCTCTAAATTGTATTCTCTCACCCATCATAATGCTATTCCTTTTCCCTATCAACCCATTTTGGGCCAAGTTTTTCTTCCTAGTCTTCAATTCTTATTTTACCTTTATTCTCTCATTTGTTTAGCCTATTCTTACAGCTTAAGATGAGTCCTCCCAAGTTTCTGTTCATTAGCTATGTTAACTATCAATAATTTTTTAATTGTCTACCAAAATCCTTACCACAATATCTTTTTGCCCCATTGACATTATTTACAATTTCATTTGCTACCACACTAATTTAGGGCTTTCCTCAATGCCAAAAATATTGGAATAGTTTAAACCTTGAGCCCTTTCTTCAGTTTCTGTTCTATCATGTCCTTAGATTTATTATCTGAAAATATAATTTTCTGTTTCCAATATGCCCAGTGACTTAGCACTGCAAAGGCTTTATACAGAAGAGGTAAAACTATGTGAGACCATGAAAAATCTGAGTTTTCCTGGTTAATTCACACTCAATATTTAATCAAAGATATGTCTTCAACTTCTCTAGATACCGGATTTATTGTCTGAACTTTTTAATTTGTGGATTTGATTGTTGTGGGAAATTTTTTCCATTGTTTACTGATTCACTCTACCGAGAACCCCTGAGAGAGAACTCTAGATTGGGGAAGCAGTCAGATGTAGAAACAGCTATATTAGTGTTTTAGATACATGAACACTTGCCTAAGGATCTGAAGTACGATTAGTGAGAAAAACAGGTTTTTATAACCAGATGGAGGTAAAGGAGAACAAAATAAGTGGGTCAAAAAGATTCATCTATGGTATGGGTAACTTGTTTATTACATGAGCTTTCTGTTTCTATAATAAAATACTTGAAACTAATGTACAAAGAAAAGAGAGATTCAGTTTAGGGTTTAAGGGGCTAAAGTTCAGGATTAGGCAGCTCTACTGGTTCATCTCTGATGAGTACTCATGGTAGACTGTGTCACATGGTGGGAGAATGTGCAGAAGAGATCATGACAGGACAGGAAGCCAGAAGACAAGAAGACATTCAGGCTCCCTCCCTTCATAACAACCTACTCATAAAAAACAAGAAGGGACCCTGTGAGAACTACATTAATCCCCTCTGATGGCAGTGTCCTCATATCCAAAGTACCTTACAAAGTTACCATTACCGCATTGCTGCTAAACTGCAGACCTACTTTCTAGAATACCTTTATGGCACACTCTCAGACCACATCTAAGCCATAATACTGGTTACATTATGGTAGTAGTTCATTAGAAAGAGAAATTCAGGGAAAATAGAAACTAATCTACTTTGGTTACAATAGGAAGCCAAGAGCATCTCTGATAGAGTTCTCTCCCAACTCAATTCTAAGCACCATCTTCTTCCTCATGCTACTTTGGGAGTTACAATTTCATCCAATCCTACTCTTAAATCTCATACAAATCATTTAAATAGGGATACAGGTAGACCCATTGCAACAATGAGATGTACAAGTCGTTATGTCAAAAACGAACTTTACAACTTTGGTGGGGGGGGGGGCGGGGAGAATTATATGAGGGGTGGGGGGAGGATGTGAAGGGATGGGAATGGGAAACAAAGGAGGAGGCTACAATGTTTGATAAGAAATGTACTTGCAACCCCTCTCTACAGTATTTTCACAATAATATATATATATATATATATATATATATAATGCAAGTTAAAAAAAACTCACACTGAATTAATTTCTTTATAAGAACAAGATTTTTTTTTTCTCTTTTGAAGCTTGAATCTGATTGTTATGGATTTTTAGACAGAATTATTCCTTCCCATACTAACCAGATAAGTATCCCTCTGAATTGGTTTTAGGTACTTGCTAACAGATACTTTCATAGGTGCTGGCCTCAATTCTACTTTTAGGAAAAAAAAAAAAAAAAGTGGATTTTCACCATCCCAAATTCAATCTGTGCTTCTCTTATGCTCTAAAACCATAGCAATTCCCACCTTTTCATAATACTAGCTCCTCATTTTTAGAAAACTTTTTCTTGTTTTTCTTTAAAGTCCAATTCTACTAACTCATATAATCACTTTCTAAAACCAGATTTTCAATTTTGCCAAAATATGCTCAAGCCAAGGACAATTTACTGTCTTTCCTTAAATAATGTTTTTTTCCACATCACATTTGTTTTTGACTAAATCTTCTGCCCTCTTATCTAAAATGTCATTTTAATCCATAATTTTTGATAACTCAATTCAGTGGTGTGGGTATTCAGTCTTATAACAGATAATCAAAAGTTGTAAGAAGAACAGAATATTTCCAACTTTTTAAATCTCATATGCAAAAGAGGAGCTTATAATACACAGAAATCTTACAATGAATCTCCTTGGAGAATTAAAAGTTGCTATATAATTTTTATAAATCTGAAATTTCCTAAATCAGACATAATGATAAGAAATGCCTTTAGGAGCTTGAAGTTTGCCTAGGATTTTTAACGCTTCACTAAGCCTCAACACCCCATTGTCTTGCACTTTTATCTAATAAGATTATTTTTCAAGAAAACAAAAACCAATTCCTTGAGTACAAAAGCAAACAAAAAATGACCCAAAAAATTTTTAAGAACAGTGGCTTACAAAAACTTAACAACAGAACTTTAGAAAAGTGTATGTTCACTTACATAATCATGGAAGGCTTTTGCTTCGCTTGAGTGTTCACATGTTTCCCGTCTCTCTGGAGCTGCACAGTAGAGATCCCAAAATACACTGAAAAGTAATTATGGTAACATTAAGAAAATCACATAACACCAATATGATAAATCACAACCTTAAAGTATGAAACATATATTACTCTTTACATAAACTTTTCTTCAAGACAGGTACTTTTTTTGAGAAATTTAAATTCAGGTGGGGCTCTTTATGCAATAATATGGTAGCAATGAGACATCTTTCAGAAACAGTATTTTCCTAAAATGATAAGGTAATCTATAATAGTAATTTTGTATATAATTATAGTACTTTCCCAGTTATCTATGTAAATAATATCCTACTTCAAATATTAAGGTATAATATGACTCATTAATTATTCAAGATAGGGGTGTGTATGTGTGTGTGTATGTGCATGTGTGTATTTGTGCTAGTACCATGGCTTAACTAAAGGCTTCATGATTTTGCTCAACTTTTTTGCTCACCACTGGTACACACCAGCAATCCACACCTACCATCTGTATTTCTGGGTTAATTGGAGATAAGGATCTGACCAACTTTTCTGTCCAAGCTGGCTCCAGAGCTTTGATTCTGAATGTCTCAGCCTCCTAAGTAGCTAGTGCTAGTAGTGCTAGCTACTACCGGTGTGAGCCATCCTTGGCTACCTTGAAGAAAGTTTTGTTATTCCACTTACAACCATTAAATTACATTGGGAAGCCAGGTGACATTGGCTCGTGCCCATAATCCTAACTATTCAGGAGACTAAGATCTAAGGATTGAGGTTTAAAGCCTGTCCAGGCAGAAAATCTTGGAGATTATAATTCCAAAATGACCAACAACAACAAAAAAAAAAATAACTGGACTGGATATATGGCTCAAGCAGTAGACCACCAGTCATAATGGGAAGAGCTGAGTAAAAGGGTAAGGTCTTGAGTTCAAGTCCCAATATTGGCACGAAAGAATTATATTAGTCAAACAAACAAGAAGATTCTTAAACTCTCCATTGTTTTTTTCTTGCAATTAATAAGCAAAATAAGTTAGTGAGTTGGAAAATATCCATTTAACTCAGTTTTTAATATCTGGTTTTAAAACATGATTCTTAAAAATCGTAAGGTTCTGACTATTCTTCCCTTTATTGAAATAATGATAAGAATGAATTGTTAGTTTGAAAAAACAGAAAAGCAAATGTCTGAAAGAACTGATTATAAAGGCAATGATCCATTGTAACAATGAGATGTATAAGACACTATGTTGAAAATGAACTTTACAATTTTGGGGGGTGGAGAAGGAAGAGTTGGGGAGATATGGAAGGAAGGGATGGTAAGGGAAAAACAAAGGAGGAGGTAACAATGCTCCATAGGAAATGTACTCATTACCCTACTAATATAACTGTAACCCCTCTGTACAGTATTTTTACAATAAAAAATATATATGGAATTAAATAAATAATGATAAATTACTTTTATACCATATTCGCAACATAGAAGTAAAAGGTAGACTAAACAAAGTGGCCAAGGATATAGGCGTTAGAGTTGGAAATGTCTGAGAAATAAGCCAGCTCTGCTGAATACCTTGACCAAATTGTTTAAATGTATCAGAAACACCATTTCCTCCTCATGTAATGAGATTATTTTACAAGATTATATAACACAAGCACAATGTTGACCACATTATAAGCATGGATATATAGTAAACATGTGTGTATAAGCATATACATATGTATATATATGTATATATATGCTTTTAACCTAGATAATTCACTTAGTCTGGACTTTTCCTCAGCTAGAAAAAAAATTCTATAGGTCTTACAACATAAATTAAATTCACAATTAATTCAATAAAATAAGATTACCCTCAGAAATGAAAAACATGAGACTGAGTATTACAATAATTTCCTTTAATGCATTCTTTCATTTGTTTAAAATGCCTAAATACATAAGTTATATTGCTTAAGTTATTAAATTTTCACAATTACTATGGATAAGTGCCGATGGCACAAATTATGTCAATATGGTGATTAAAATATGAATTCATTTCTTAAAGGAAGAATTGGGCTTTGTAGTAGGTAGATCTCATAGCAATACTTGGTTTATCCTTTGTTGAAGAGATTTATTAATCTACTTTAATAAGTTATTCTGATTGCCAACTCACTCAACTTGTTTCTTCATTCACAAGAGCACCAAGAGTGAAAACATGTAGACATTTACAGACTGAGATTCTACACAACTTGAGAGGCTGATGATGACTGAACTTCTCAATTCTTCTAATCCCTACTTCTGTTTACTGGTTTATCTCTCCTATTATTGATTTCCTTTATGATAATATAGCTTTTTACACTTTGTAAATATTTGTGAAAGAGGTTTATACGACAGGAGAAATCCATTTTCAAATATTCTATAAAAATAGAAGTCAGAGGTCATAAAGTCATAATGGACCATCAACAAACCTACTTTTAACATATGAGCAAGAAAATATTGTTGACAATATTTGCTATGCCAATCATTTGACCTCGGTAGCAGTCACAGCTCTCGTGGTCATTGTAAGAAGGCAATTTTAATTATAGTCCTGAATTCTTAACATAAAACACAGATTATAAAGCCCAGATCAAAAAAGTTAAGGATTAAAAAGGTCACATATTTGTTGGATTTAAAGCCCATGGTAGTGGCCTCACTGTATACAATGAGCAGAAAAGCTTAGACTCAGGGTATTCCTCTGGAAGAGGAATATGTAACTCTTTATTCTCAGAGACTTCATGACTTCAAAACTGTTAAGAGCAATTGATTTATACAGAGGAAGTGGGCACCTCAAAGAGTACATTAATAGTTTTAGGCGAAATAACTAAAAACATTAAAAATGATACTCCTTTATATTCTGTGTATGCTGAATTTAAACTAGATATGGCAGGAAATTATTAATGCGCCAATTATTTAAAATTTACTGGCTAGTGCCAAACTTTACAAGATCAATATCATGAAAAAGGGATCTTTTGAATCAAAGTGTGAGTAGAAAAATAAAAAAAAAAACAGTGGCAGACTTAAAATCTATAACAAACCAGCTGAAAACAAAATAAAGCAAAAAGTTGAAACTCTAGACGAAGCCAAAGACCAAAGCAGGCAGTAGCTTGTTCTCAACCATGATAATACAGAAATAGCTTAAGTTCATGAGAAATGTAGTTAAAGAGAAACAGGTACACAATCTAAAATTAGTGCTATAATGAAAAAAATCTTTAAATCTTTACTGTTAACCCATTGATCTCACGTGAACAGATGTTTTAAACGATTTCTTATGTCACGTGGTGGACATCATTGTAAAGATTTTAACATAAGAAGAGCCTCAATGACATTCAGAAAGTAGTTAAGGATTTACATTCTAAATCTAGATATTATAAATGTGTATGATATATAATGGTATTTTTACTTGTAACATTATACAAGAGATCAGTCTTCAACCTCAGGCAAACAGCAGAATGATGGTTCATAATTATAACAAACCGTTGCTCCAAATACAGGAACAATACCCAAAGACTGCACCTGTTCCTGCCATATATGTATGCGAGACAAACAGAGGAAACCCACAACCACAACTGACCAAGTGTGGTTTCATTCATCATAGGACTTCTAGAAAGGCATGCTTTCAGGAGAGATTAAAAAGGTGGTATTGAATTATGTACAGGGAAACCATACATAAGGCACTTTGGGACAGATTTATTTTCTCCTTTTAAGAAAGATGCTGAGAACTGAGTACATAAGGCACTAAGTAGGAAATTCTACTAAAGAAACACAAAACAAAACAAGATTTGCAAATACCTCTTCTACCAATTACTGCTACCGAAAACACACATGTAGGCATACTGGACTGGTGCCACAATGAATTGATATACACAATGTATTGATAGGCATTAAACATTAGCAACTTTTGGTGTGTTCGTACTTAGTTCTCTCTTGGGGGTCTATGTGTAAATATTTCAGATATTTTTTAAACAATTTTTTACTCCTCAAAGTTAGTTAACACCACATCCATTAGTTCTCTTATCAAAGGTAGTTCTATCCTACTTTGAAAAAAATCTCTGAATAAGAACAGAATTTCTTGCCATCAAACCTACAAGTACCCCTCTATCTTCTCTTACTCTCTTCTTCCTTACAATTCCTAACTTGCGCATTAGATGATCTTTCTCCCTCATCTCCCTGGTGGCATACATCACTAGTTATCCCTTCTCTCCCGTATCTTAAGCCTCTCTCTACTGCCTCCTCCTTGCAAAAATTAAACACAGCAATTTATCTCCCACCTAAAATGAAAAACTTCTCTTTCAAATCTACGATATGTCTCTGGTTTTATACTTTTACTCCTCATCACAGTTAAACTTTTGAGCGAACTTACCATATTCACCATTTCCTACTTCCCAAATTCTCAGTCACTTCTAGATCTACAAGTGTCACTTCCTGGCTCATTTCTCACCTTGCATATAAGTCTTTTCACTACATTCTGAAAGGGTATGTTCATCCTGTTACTTTACCTTTCCACCATATTTGGCACTGGCAAATCCTCTTTCTGCTCAAAACTTTCCCCTTTCTTTCTCTGAGGCTCTACTTGCCCATCTTTAGCTATGCTTTCTTATCTTCTTTGTAGAGTCCTCACATCTTTAAATGTTAATGATACAAGGGTTTTGCATAATACTCATTTGTCTCTTCACAAACAGACAATAACATTCACTCATCCTCCTCTCTATTGAACATCAAAACCATATAACCAGCTGCTTGTTCAAGAACCTGACTTGGGTAGCATGTATTTCCATTTCAGCATGCTTAAGAAAGCTTCACTCTTCACCAAATCCTGCTAATGATACTTCAAGACATATCTTCCCACATTCTTCATTCCCTCCCACCTGATACACTAGGTTCAAAGCAATCACTCTTTACTCATTGCAATAGCTTTCCTTTTGAACTTATTCCTGTTTTTTCACCATCTACTCAATAGAACTAGACTAATATTGTTAGGATGGGATTAGTCACCTACTTTAAAACCTACTTGTGTGGTATCATCTTTATAACTCAATGCAAACTCAGTCTGCTAATCCAGACTTACTCTTTCTACTCCTCCTACATATTATACTCTCTTTGCCCCTCATCTCTGGTCCTTACAAGTAATACACTCTCTTCAGAACACTCCCTTCTCTATCTCCCCATGTTTCTCTGGTTAGCTCATACATACTTAATTTAGTTAGATAACAGCTGCTCTAGGGTGAAATGTATTTGGTATGTGTCTACATAGTACTCTGCATGTCCTCCATGCAGTACTTATTTCTCACTCCATCTTGAGCTTTTTGCTTTTCCCAGTAGACTGTCACTAGCAATAAAATAAAAATTAAAATAAAATAAAATTACAAATGTAGGAATTTACAATTATTTTGTTCATGGACTCCATAGTATCTGGCACATGAAAGGCATTCAATAAATATTTGTTGATAGAATGTAATAAATAGATTTTACAGATTTACAAAAAGAAATTTATGCAAAGACTCATGAGAAAATGTACCACCCACAACATGATAAAAACACAAAGAGATACAAAGGTATGAAAGGTACTTTTTCAAGGTAGCTCAGTGGTAGAGTGCTTGCCTTGCATGCAGGAGACCCTGGGTTTCCTCAGCACCACATAAGCAGAGAAAAAGCAGGAAGTGGCGCTGTGGCTCAAGTGGTAGAGCACTCGCCTTGAACTGAAGAGCTGAAGGACAGTGCCTGGGCCCAGAGTTCAGGCCCCATGACCGAAAAAATAATAAAATTTAAAAAATTTTTAAAAACCTGCTAAAAATGTATTTCAATTACTCAATTATCTTCCAACCACTGTATCAGAGAACTCTTTATCAAAAATATGCTTTTCCATTTTGAAAAAGTAGAGATAAACTCATTTTTGTATTTTATTTGTAACTTACTCTTCTCTTGTTCTCAGATCTTTTTGTTTGTTTGATAAGTGACTGTTATTTGGGGTAAAACTGGCCTATTATAGCAGATGTCAAATCATATCATTATTTCCCACTCTCAGTCTCATCAAAGAACTGGGGAGCTTGCATACCAAAGCTTATGAATAGATCTATGTAGTAGCCTAGCATTATGAGGAGAAGGAAATAAAATTAATAGTAATAATAATAATAATAGAGACCTTGCTTTCTTTCCTACATATTATATTCAGTCACTTCTGAGTATAATTTATGTAAGAATACAGCAAAAAGTTAGCTGTCTCAAAGCCAACAAGAGAGCCCTCATCAGAAATCAGCCATTCTGGTGAAACAAATAACAAAAGGTGAACCAAAAGCAACAGTAATACTCGCAAGAGAATATGTTGGAAATGAACTTTACAACCGGGTTGGGGGGGGGGGGGGAAGGGCAGGGGAACAAGAAATGTACTCATTACCTCTATACATCACACCTTGACAATAAAATTAAATTTTAAAAAAATCAGCCATTCTGGCATTTGGTCTTGAACTTGTCACCTATAGGACTGTGAGAAGATAAGTTTCCATTAAGCTTAAACTAACCATTCTATGGTATTTTCTTAAACCAGCCTAAACAAACTTATGCAAAAACCATACCTTAGTTGGAGATTCCATACACTATCTTTAATTTCATCTTGACTCAATGGAAATATCTTTAAGTTTATATAACCTGAGTTTTTGTTTCTCAAAGCTATCTTGCAGGTAACAATTTTGAAAAATGAAAAGAGAAACAAGTATATTACAAGCCTACCATAATGCACTGTCAATGTAAATAAAACATGGAATAAAAGATACTTACCACCACCAAGAATGTAAGAATCCCGGTGGTTCCCCCAATGTGATGTTTTTTTCCCATCTTATCTAAAATGAATAAAAAAGGTATTAAATACTTTCCCAATGATACTCTCTCCCCCTTCTCTCTCTCTCTCTCTCTCTCTCTCTCTCTCTCTCTCTCTCTCTCTCTCTCTCTCTCTCTCTCACACACACACACACACACACACACATACACACATTAGAAAGCAATGCTTTATTTAAAATACCATAATTATTTTAAGTTCATAATTTTCATATTATCCTTTACTCCAATCCTCCAAGTACTCATTTCACATAGCAATTTGTAGGCAGCATTAGTATATAAGAGAAGATGGAACCATTATTTTTCTGTGAATTGCTTCTTACAGTGCCAGTTATTAAGATCCCGTACTAGCTCTGACTCTATGCTCTTTGAGATGCTGACACTGAGAATCTATTTGTACCCTACCCTCAGTCCTTCATTAAATTAATTCCCATTAGGTCCCATAAACTAACAACCTCTTGAAAGAGACTGGAAATAAGAACAGGGGACAAGGAGTAGGCATCCCTACTGTGGATGCAACTACAGCAGCAGTTAATTTCAGTGATGATTTAAGCTATTTTCACTTTAGCTGTTTCCAACACAACCAGAACCAGAACCAGTCCCTGCGTCCTCTTTCAGAAGCACCAACAAAACCTCTCCTTAGAGGTCTCACGCTCAGTTCCACAAGCTACTCTGACCTCTTGAGGTACCAACAACCAGACAGCTCTTTCTCTCCCTAGACATCTAAGGCTCAGCTACATGACCTTTCACTTTAATTTTTTTAAATAACCATACCTCTCTACTTTGGTGGCCAGCCCTGGTGACTGTTTATGGCAAATATTGGTTTTAAACAGCTTTATAATTTCTATGTTACCTTTTTGGTTTTTAAACATTTGTTCATTTATACCCCTATATTACATTTTCTCCATTGAAAAACTTAACATGTGTTTAATAAGAATGTATGGACTGTGATTACAGCATGACTCCACAGGCTCTCATGCAGAAGGAATATTTAAGATGTATTCCTTTCGAGCAGAATGAGATGTGTACATAAACGTTGCTATATGAATTGGGAAAAGTAAGTTTTCAGTGCCTTGTTTCCCTCATCTGCAAAATGGGCTAGTAATATTTATCTATTTCAAATGGTTGTCATGAGGAGTTAAACTGGTAAATGTGACAACCAGTAGGAAGACTGACATATAGCAAATGCCTGGTAAATGACAATTGCTATGAATATTTTTCCATTATCCAGAAAAACATACATATAAGAACTTATTCTAACACCACTGACGTAACATTCCAGTGATATTCCATATTAAAATATTCAAATATTTATGTATATAGCAAACAAAATTTAACTTACTAACAAGAATAGTATAAAATACCTCGGTAGACTCCATTCACACAATTAGGAAAAAAATAGAAACCAAGATTAGAACTAAGGAAGAACTGCCTATGCTTCTAGTAGAAATTAGAAAAGTAAACAGTAATCATTTAAACAACTAAGCTTTCATTTATTTAAAATTATTTAGAAACTTGTGATCACAAATAACATTGTAAGATCTGAAATCACAAAACTATTACAGGAAGGAGTGGAAGAAACAGTAGGACTCCTTGGCACAGGGAAAACCTTTCGGAGTAAAGATCCAGAAGCACAGCAAATCAAAGAAAGACTTATTGAATAGGACTACATCAAACTAAAAAGTTTCTACACAGCAAAGGACATAGCCAACAAACTAAAAAGACAGCCTACAGAATGGGAGAAGAATTTTGTCCACCATACATCAAACAGTGTCCTAATATCTAGAATATTAAACAGAGAACTTAAAAAATAAAAATGACACATGAAGGAATGCTTAACACATCTCTGACCATAAAGGAAATGCAAATCAAAACAGCACTGAGATTCCATCTCACCCCAGTCAGAATGGCCATTTAATCAATAAAAAGAAATGATAGCAGATGTTGGGCAAGATGCAACCAAAAGTGAATCTTAATACAGTGTTGATGGGAATCTAAACTTGTTCAAAACTTGCTGGAGAGCAGTATGGGGGTTCCTCAAAAAACTAAATATAGAACTACCCTATGATCCAGCAATTCCACTTCAGGACCTTTATCCAAAAGATTACAAACCAAGATACAGTAAAGCCACCAGTACAACCATATTTATTGCAGCTCAGATGCCCCTCAATGAATGAATGGATCAAGAAAATATAGTATATATACACAATGAAATTTTAATCATGAATTAGAAAGAATAAAATTCCACTATTTATAAAGAAGTGGAAAGACTTGAAAAAAATACATTAACTGAAGTAAGTTAGGCACAGGGACACAAAGGATGCATGTTTTTCTTTTTATATGGGGGTAGATTTAGCTTATAAACTTTTTTTTTTTTTGGTCGGTCGAGGGCCTGAGCTCTGGGCCTGGGTGCTGTCCCTCAGCTCTTCAACTGTAGACTAGAACTCTACCACTTGAGCCTCAGCCCCACTTCCGGCCTTTTCTGCTTATGTGGTGCTGAGGAATGGAACCCAGGGCCTCATGCATGCAAGGCAAGCACTCTACCACTGAGCCACCTTCCCAGCCCCTAGCTTATAAACTTATAAGTGAATGTTCGGTGGTATGCAAGCATAAACAAACCTATTAACGGAAATAAGGTAGATTCAAGGAAGAACTCAAACAACTAATTCCTTAGAAAGACAAAGTCAAAGTTCAACAAAATAAACATCAGGAATCCAGAACTAGAACAGTATGTGGTTGGGGTCAAGGGGAAAAGGAGTA
Organism: Dipodomys spectabilis; assembly: GCF_019054845.1. Lineage (NCBI taxonomy): Eukaryota > Metazoa > Chordata > Mammalia > Rodentia > Heteromyidae > Dipodomys > Dipodomys spectabilis. The sequence continues at coordinate 20,643,231 of NW_024870817.1, read as the reverse complement.
GACTAATGAAGAGGAGAAGAGAGGGAGAAGGTAGTCAGGATTTCAATGTATATCCTACAAAATTAAGAAGAGTGAGGAAAGAGGTGGATACAGGAGGGATGAGTGAGACTGATAAAAGGAATGACATTGATCAAGATGCATTTAGACACTGGAAATCCAAAGCTGACGTTAAATATAATAAATTTAGATATTGGAGATCTGAGTAGTTATATAGTACTTAGAAGCACAGTGTCCTGAGTTCAAAGCCCTGTACTACTGGAGGCAGAAACTAAATATGAGGAGAAAAATCATAACACATTTTAGAACTGTAGCTAGATCCTAATTTGAATACTCCAAAGTAGTAACACAAATAACTTGTCCCACAAAGGGTAACAAACATCTAAATCACCTTTACTCTAATAAATTTAGTTGATCAATAATACATCATCTTGATTCACAAAAATGAGGAAAAGTATTTAATGATACTTATGAGAAATAAAACTCTGATGCCCTGCTACAGTTAAAATTTAGTTAAAAACGTTTGTCTCATTAGTCTCCCAATGTTTGCTTTACTATCTTTCTACTGTCTGATGTCTTCTTGAAAATTTGGATCTCAGACATGAACCCCAGATACATTAATATTCAGATTATTATCACAGGGAAAAAATTCTGTTTATATATTGCAGCAAATTTTTCAAAGTAGTGTTCTTATATTTCATCTCAGCTTATCTTAGCTTACCTAATATGTCCATGAAATAAAGCCAATATTTCTAAATAAGTACTATTCTTAATTAAAAGAAGAAGAATGTGAGAACACTTGTAGAGGAGTTAAAGCAGCATAACTAGGCTATAATGCCAGGGTGTGTTACAGGCAGGATCAGACTTAGAGTCTAATGAGCCCCAGTACACCACATCAGTCACTAAGCAGTCTCTTTCAATGCATTTCTACAACCAATCATCAGCTATTTCAGGAGATGAAATACCCTAAGAAACTATCTGTATAGCTTATATTTGGTATGGTCTTTTATCAGAGGAAGCCTGAAGGTAGTCCCTGTGTATTTTTTAAAGTATTATATCTTATTATTCCTTAGAGGAACTAAGAGTATTTCACAGACATCAATGTTTTCAGCCTCATCACATTTTTTAACTACATAGTGAGTAGAGTGCATCTTTGTCATTTCAAAGTATAAGTCTGTGCCAGAAGTAGCTAGAACTTTGGTCTATCATATTAAACTCAGAAGCTATCCTTTTATAGTTTCTGAATGAACAACACTTAGCTCCAAAGAAAAGCTGGTTCTCCACATACACATGTTTCCATTGTGAATGGTATCACTAGCTTGGAATAAACCACTATTCCAAATCTTGCTTATTTACCAAAAAGCATAAATCAGTGCTTAACACAAGGCAAAAGAGAACTCTGACATATGATAAAACTAAGTCATATTTTATGAGACAGTATTAGAAAAATAGGAATTAGAAACAACCTGAGAAACATTTATCAATAGTATATCTACCCCTTTGTATGGTATTTTCACAATTAAAAAATAAGAATCAGGGAAGATATGGAGGAAACAGAAAAAAATAAGTTTTGATACCGTTATGATACAAAGCATTAAAAAGTATGAGATATGGAAAGGACCATTTTTACTGATTTTTCAAGATGCTAGGTTATAGAATAATATGTACAGTATAAAATACTGTTTGCAAAAAAATTCTACAAATGTCTGTGTACATTTGGATGTATTTATATTAAAGAAATCACACCAAATTTACAACTATTTTCTGGGAAAGGGTAATGGACAAGTTTCATTTAAAAATTATAACAATTATGTATTTTTTAAACTAACATGAATTACTAATTGAGAAATAGCTAGAAAATAATCCTAAATGTAGGCTGTTACTTTTGAAACAAATATTTTGTTTCTAAATAATGGTATAAGTACTTTCTGTTATACAAAGTTTTATGTACTTCAAGCTTGTTTAGGTTTTGAATGGAATCTATGTCAACAAGTTTGTTCCCTTTATTCTGTTTTCCTTTAACCAATATCTCAGTCCCCATGTTTTTTCCCAGCCCAAAGGTTTATTCTTGTTTAAATATCCACCACTCACCTTTCCATCACTTGACTGGATACATACTCTTTGCCTATTACTTTCATGTAAATCTCAAGGCCTATTCTTGTGCCATATTCTGCATGAGGGCCTTGTCTATGATTGTGCTCCATCTATCACATGATCCAACACTTTCATCATTTCTCCATAAACTCACAACTAAACATTCAATCATGAGCCAAAATAAATCAGAGATAAAGCATGCTAATTTATGGCATTATTATAAATGATGTACAATCCAGTAAAGTATTTCTTTTAGGAATGTATTCTATATATATTGTCAGATGACAAAAGCTTAAGGTACACATCCACAAAGACACACACACACAAATACAAACAGACACACACACACACACACACACACACACGACCATTTTATTAACACATTCTTTACTTTTACAAGACAGAAAGCAATCTAGGTGTTTACCAGTAGAGGGCTTGGTAAAATATGACACATTTAATAGAATGAAATACTCTACAATAATAAAAAGAAAATCATGACATTTCATAAATCAGTATAATTTCCAAACCAATAAAAGAGAAACAAACAACAAAGCACAAAACAATGGGTATAATCATTTGTACACACAAAGAAAAATAATAACACAATGAGTACTTAACTTTTCAACCTTAGTCGCTTCTGGCAAGGTATACTGGTACTAAAAATTTACCTATTATCTCTCATTGCTACCATACACATTTCTATAATCCTTTCTCCATTTGGGGTTGGTATTTTGGAAATTACATTTCCTATACTTTGTCAGTTGAGTCTGGTTAAGTTCTGACAGTAGGAAATTATAGCCAGAGATGAAAAATCTGGAGGAAGAAAAGCCCCTTGCCTTTGCCTCCAAAAGTGAAGAAACTGCTCAATACTCAATATACTCAAATAAGTAGGTCTCCCAATTTTAAGCTCCTTGTGTAACAGTAAACTGTGAGAAAAAAACCTAGAGGGAGGATTTAAATAAAACTAAACTGGCTAAGAAATTTATTTATTGATAACCTTAAACTTTCCACATGCTATAGATAAAATTAAGATTTGAGAAAGCTAAGTGGGGTGCAGAACTCTAAAATAGTACATTTTAACTTTTTATTGTTCATAATTAAGAGATAATGTCACACAGACACAAGGTAACAGATCTAATGATGTAATTGTTTTAAATGTAAATGTAAATTGTTTAAATTTCCAAGGACTCCTTTAATGAAGAAGATAAAGTATAAATTTCCTACCATAGTATGTAAAGGTCTTTTTATAGTCACTTGCAGGATATACTACCCGCTTAGAGAGAGAAAGACTTAAAGCCTTCTTAAAAATATAGAGTTCCAAGTCCTTCAGGTAGAAAGGGGAGGAATGTTGAGGCAGTCTATAGCAATGAGTGACATCTAGATTATAGATGCCTAAAGGTATACACCAGCAAAGACCAGCTATGTTTCATGGAAACTTAAAATGTGAAGAAGGAAATAGAAAGCTATTACAATTATTAAGTCTACAGTGTTCTCGGAAATGGCCTCTCACAAACACAAACCTTCATGCTTCTACCTCTAAATTCAGATAATTTAAGAAAATATATTTTTCATTATGTTTAAGTAACTATCAAAATAATATGTCTTTGTATGTTTATTTTGAAGAACATGTAAAAATCTTACAAGTAAGGATAAAAATCCCTTTACCTCATTAACATACCATTCCAGGAAACAACTAGCCAAAAAAGTACATTCTTTTAAAACTTGTACTATATATTACACTAATCAGTATGTACCAACACAAATACATTCTTCTGTTTTATGATCATGGGTTCCCATACAAATGATATCCTTGTACTTCTTTCACTATGCCTTGCTTTAAAGTATGTCTATGTAAAACCAAGTCGCTTTAACTTATTCATCTACATTATGGAAAGTCTATACAATTAACTTAAACATTCTCAATTGTTTAGGTAATAAAAATATATTTTTACAGTGCCATTCAAAATTTTGAATCTAAATAGTGAAGAACGGTTCTGAGAAACACACTCATCTTCAAAACTCAGAGATATTCTGAGTTGTTTGTGAAATACAGTTAAACCTACCTTATATGTCAATTTATTACACATGATTTGGACCAAGCATGGACAAATAAATAAATAAAAGGAATTTCAAAAAGAAAATTTTTTTCTCAATTCAAAGGATGCTACAGCTACAGCACAGCCCTTATCCCTATCCAAAGGACACAGGCAGCCTCATCTCAGTGTATGGGATCCAGGTCCTTATCCTAATCAAAAGGAAGCTCTGTTTAGAGCTTCCTCATTTAGTGACCAGACCAATTTACTGTTCACTCTCCAGATGAAACATTAAAGAGAAGGATCAAGTGAAAATGGAAAAGCTCACCATAAACCAGCTAGAACAGCCAATATTTGTCCAATGATGAGCAAGATATGGGCTACAAAAGTGAAAGAGTGCTTTCTGACCCATGCTTCTAACATGCTCTGAGAGCTCCACTCTAGGCTCCCTAACACACTTGTAACAAGGCAGAATAATCCAACTCCAGGTATCTGCTGCTATTTCACAGGGGTTTCCTGGCCTCAAACTATCCCATGAGAATATAGATGGAAGGAGAGCATCTATTTTGCTAACAGAGCCCAGGAGACTCGTCCCAATAAGAAAGAAAAATTGACTCAAATAAGTTCATTCTCTTATCTGTTATATATTGTTTTCTCTTTATTTTTCCCTTTCATTTCTCCTATTTCTCACTAATCACAGAGTATTCAACTGGTTGTTTGTTATACTTCTTTCTTTTGATATTCTTAGTTTTTCTGTTCCGTCTCAATCTCTAATGATATATATATATATATATATATATATATATATATATATATATGCAACACTCACATTCCACTCCTCCTCTTCCCATCATATGCCTTTGTTACTGCTTTCCTTACAATGCTTCGTTTCATTGCCTAACTTTTACGTTTTTTTTGTTTTTTTTTTAGGTCCGGTCATGGGGCCTGAACTCTGGGCCTGAGCTCTGTCCCTCAGCTCTTCAGCTAAAGGCTAGCGCTCTACCACTTGAGCCACAGCGCCACTTCTGGCTTTTTTCTTTTTGCTTATGTGGTGCTGAGGAATCGAACCCAGGGCCTCATGCATGCAAGGCAAGCGCTCTACCACTGAACCACCTTCCCAGCCCCCATTACCTAACTTTTAACTCCTAAAAATTTTATTTTTCTAACCCCTTCTATACTATATAAGAATGTCAGCCTCCTTTATACACAACTTGATTAGTCCCACAGATAATGATGTCAAATATTTTTATATAAATACCTAATTAGGAATTAAGCTGAAGAATTGGTTATTGCTAAGTTACACTCACAGGCTAATGGTAAGAAATGAAGTATTTACTTGGCTAGTACCCAGTCCTAACATAATATAGGGAATGATTCAACAGTAAGATGTTGGGACAACTAAAAGCCCAAGCCACAAATTAACTCAAATATGCAAATCTCAATGTCGGAAAAACAGAAAATACCACACAAAGTTAACAGTCACACTGCAAAGTATCTGGATTACAGTAAGGGAGTTGAAAGTACAAATACTGAACTTAAAATATTAATAAGAATTATCAATGATATGAAAGAGAACACAAATAAAGACATAAAAATACAAGCAAGCAATTAAGTAAATCCAAAGACAGCAGAAATAAAAAATTAAATGAAATTAAAATCAATGTAAATAAATACCTAAATGAACTCAAAGGATACAGATAAACAGCTAAACAAGTTCAAGGAATATACAGATAAACAGCTAATAGAAATGAGGAAGTGAATGCAAGACATGAAAAGGGAACCCAATAGATTGAAATATTTGGAAAAATATCAAACAGAAAAGATACAGTAGTGAAATCAGAAGACAAAGAAAAAAGAGAAATTTGTAAACGTTTCAAAAGTAAAAAACAAAATGTACAAACCATAGGCATAGAAGAAGATGATGTAATAGCTAAAGGTATAGGAAACATGTTCAATAAAACATTAGCAGAAAACTTCCCAAACTTCAAAAAAGAGAAGCCCAACAGATCAGATCAGAAAACAACCTCCTCATAAGGTTAGTTAAAACACTAAGCAAAAAAAAAGTAAAAAATACTGAAAAACTTCAACAGAGAAATACCCATTCACTTATAATGGGTAAGCCCACCAAAATAACAGAAGACCAGACCTCTCAGAAACCTTAAAAGCAAGCAGGTCTTGGGATGACATATTTCAAGTGCTGAAAGTAAACAACTGTCAACTTTAGAATACTGTATCCAAAAAAGCAATCTTTCATAACCCAAAACAAATGAAAACTTGCCATGACACAAACTAAGGCAGTATGGCACCCAACTAACACTAAAGAAAAGAACTGCCAAAGAGGAGAGGAAGAGCAACAAAAACATAAAAATAGAGTTGAAAATAAAAAGAAATAAAATGACAACATGACTCAAAAAAGCAAGACCGGGATCTGTTAACAAGAAAAACATGTTGCTGCCAAAAACAAACATTGACTTAAAAATGAAAGGTTGGAAAAAAAGATCTTCCAAGCAAATGAACTCCCAAAACAGGCAAGAGTCAACATTCAAATCTGATTAGGTAGACTTCAAATCAAAGTTGGTCAGACTGAACCAAAAGAAAGTCATTTCATAAAAGAAACACTCCATCAAGTGAATATGTTGTCAATATTTATGCACCTAATGGTACACACTTTATTAAACAAACGCTTCTGGACTTACATAGACAAACCTTAACACAATCCTAACAGGAGATACCAATGACCCACTCTCATCAATAGATAGGTCATCAAATCCACTCAGAATTAAATGACACTATAAAACAAGTAGATCTGACAAATATCAACAAAGCATTTCACCCAGTAGTTGCACAATACACATTCTTCTCAATAGCCCATGGATCTTTCCCAAAACAGATCATCTTCCAGGATACAAGGCAAGGCTTAGCAAATATTAAAAAACACTGTCCTGTATCAGACTATAATAGAGTAAAATTGAAGTTCAACAACAAAAGAAATTTCAGAAAATATTCAAATAGATGCTGAACATTGTCAAATGAGTGGATCCTTGAAGAAAAAAGGGAAGATAAAAAAGTTCCTAAAATCAGCCGGGCGCTGGTGGCTCACGCCTGTAATCCTAGCTACTCAGGAGGCTGAGATCTGAGGATCGCAGTTCAAAGCCAGCCCGGGCAGAAGAGACCGTGAGACTCCTATCTGCAATAAACCACCAGAAAACCGGAAGTGGCGCTGTAGCTCAAGTGGTAGAGCGCTCGCCTTGAGCTGAAGAGCTGAGGGACAGTGCCCAGGCCCAGAGTTCAAGCCCCATGACCAACAAAAAAAAAAGTTCCTAAAATCTAGTGAAAAATCAAATATAGCCTACCAGAACCTTTATAATACAGTACAGGCAGGACAAAGAAGAAAGTTTATAATTATGAATACCTAGACTAACAAAACAGATCACAAATAAATACCTTAATGATATCCTTCAAATTCCTAGAAAAAAATTAGGCAAACTGAAACTAGCAGATGAAAAAAATAAAGGTTAGAGTAAAAATCAATTAAGTAGAGACTAAAAAACTATATGAAGATTCAATGGACAAAAATTGTTTCTAGCTGAGAACTGTGGCTCACAGTTATAATTCCAGCTACTCAGAAGGATGGTATCTGAGGATCACAGTTGGGAGTCAGTCAAGGGAGACAAATCTGTGAGACTTTTATCTCCAGTCAACTAGTAAATGCCAGAAATAGAGGCCTGGCTCAAGTAATTGAGTACCAGATGTGAGCAAAGAAGCTCAGCAACAGTTCAAACTCCAATACCAACACACACACACACACACACACACACACGTTGGTATTCTAAAAGGTAAAGAATGACAAACCCATAGCCACTCTGAAGGATGGATATAACCCCAAATTATAGGGCGGAAATGCGGGACTCACAAAAATACATAACATAGAAGATCTGCTAGCTGTTATGAAAAAGTGAAGTAAGCTAGTCCCAAAGAAATTTAGGCCCCATGTTTTCCTTTATTTGCAATAATTAGTATACATATAGGATAATCTTATCAGACAAGCTGAAAAGGTCAAATGCTATGTACATATGATCATATAAGCTGATGCTAAGTGAAATCAACCCCAAGATATGGACACAAGAGGTCTGTCTTTGTTGTTGTTATTCTAAATGTACTAGGTGATTTTTTTTGTTTCCTTTGTATGTTCTTCCCCCTATGGTATATCCCACTGTACTTGATTTTGGAACCTTGCATCTTTATATACATTTGTTTAATCTGAGGAGGAGAAGGGGAATAATAAAATGGTGAAACAATGGCACAGGATGACCCATTGCAACAATGAGACACACAGGACAGTATATTGGAAATGAACTTTACAACTTGGGGGGAGGCAGGAAGGGGAAGAAAAGGAAGTGGGACAAGAAGAAGAGAAGGGGTAACAATGATCGACATGTACTCATTACCTTACTCATGTAATGGTAACCCCTCTGTATAGCATCTTTACAATAAAATTTTAAAAACAGAAAATAGTTTGGAAATCTATACTCAAAAAAACTGGAAAATCTAATCAAAATAGATATATTGCTAAATGTATCTGACCTACATTATATCAAGAAGATATAATAGATCTATAATCATAAATGGGATTGAAGTAGCAATAGTTTAATAATGAAAAGTTCAAGACCTAGTAGATTTATGGCAAAATTCTACCATAGCTTTATAGCTTTATAAAATCAAGTAGGCTTTTGTTATACTTTAGGAAATATTGTTTGGTTGGTTGGTTTGGTTTACTTTCTTTTATTTCTCTTTGTGGTTCTGAGAATAGAACCAGAATTCCAACCAAGCTAGACATGTGATCTACTACTTTAGTCATCTAACAGATCTTTAAAAACAATACCAATACTCCTCAAACTTTTCCATAAAATAGAAGAGAAGGAAGTCTGCTAAAGTCATTCTATAAAGTCAGGATTATATTTATCCCTATGCTGGACAAAGATACCACAGAAAAACAGAATTACTAAACAATTTCTTTGATGAAAATCAGAACAAAATTTCTCAACATTTCTCCTGCTAACAGAATTGAACAGTACATCAATAAGATCATAGACCATGATCAAGTTAGTTTCATTTCTGGTATGCAAAGTTGCTTCAACATATATAAATTGATAAATGTAATACAGCACAAAAAACAGAATCAACACAAAAATCCTAAGATCATTCCAATTAATGCAGACGTGACTCAGCATATATAAGTCAATACATGTAACAGCACAAAACAAAATCAAAGAGAAAAAGATGATGCTAAGTGAAATGAACCCCAAGATAGGGACACAAGAGGTTTTATCTTTGTTGCTGCTGTTGTTAATGTACTTATAATGTATATGAGATTTTTTTTGTTTCTTTTGTATTTTCTTCCCCTGTGGTATAACTCCTGTTTTCACTGTATTTTATTCCAGTACCCTGCATCTTGTATATACATTCTTCTAATTTGGGGAGGAGAAGAGAAATAACAAAATGATGAAACAAGCATACAGGTTGAGCCATTGAAACGATGAGATGCACAAGACACTATGTTGAGAATGAACTTTACAGCTTCGGGGGAGGGAGAAGTTGGGGGAGGGGAAGGTAGGGGAAAACAAAGGGGGGTGAGAATGCTCAAAAGGAAATGTACTCATTACCTTACTCATGTAACTGTAACCCCTCTGTACAGTGTCTTTACAATAAAAAGGAAATCATAAAAAATCATACATTCATATCATTTGATGCAGAAAATGTTTCTGACAAAATTCAACATTCCTTTATGATAAAGGCTCTGAACAAATAAGGAATGGAATAGAAAAAATGCATATCAATACAATAAAGGCTACATACAACAAACCTATGTATAATTATAATAAATGGAGAAAAAACAAAATCATTTCCTCTAAGTTAAGAATGATATCAACTCTCTCCACTTCTTTTCAACATAAAACTGGAATTCAAAGCCAAAGCAATAAGGCAAGAGAAAAAATAAGAGGGATGCAAAGAAGGAACAAAATAAAATTATTTCTACTTGCAGATATTATGATCCTATAACTAAAGGACCCTAAAAGTTCCAACCTAAAACTCCAAGATCTTATAAACATCTTCAACAGTGTAGCAGAATACAAAATCAACATAACAAAAGAATTTTTTCTGTATACCAATAATGAACAGGCTGAGGAAGAAACTGGGAGCACAGTTCCATTCACAATAGCTTGGGGGGAATTATTAATAAATTTAATCAAAATAGTGAAAGCTTTCTACAAAAACAATAAAACCTTGAAGAGAAAGATTGAAAGAACATCCATGCTCAGGGATTGGCAGAATCAATATTATGAAATGGCTAGACCGCCAAAAGCAATCTACAGATTCAATGCAATCCCCACAAAATACCAATGTCAATCCTAAAATTCATATGGAAGTTTAAAAGACCCCAAATAGCCAAAACAATCTTGAGCAAAAAAGTAACACTTGAGAGATCACCATATCAGTTCAAATTATACTACAGAGCCATAATAACAAGAACAGCATGGTAATGGCACAAAAACAGACACAAAGACCAGCAGATTATGAGAAGATGCAAAAATAAATCCATGAAGCTAAAGCCATAATATTTTTGACAAAAGATCTAAAACACATGGAGAAAAGATAACCACTTCAACAAATAATGCTGAATAAACTCTGCATGCAAAGACTGAAACTAAGTATCTCTTACTCTATACTAATATCAACTCAAAGTGGATTAAGGATCTTACGTTAGATCTGAAAGTATTACAGGAAATATTTTTTTTAAAAACATGGGAGCATATTGGCATAGGCAGTAAATTCCTAAATAGAACCGCAATAGCTCAGCAAGTAAAAACAATGATTGACAGATAGAATTAAATCAAAATAAAAATTTCTTCACAACTGAGCAGTCACTACACTAAAAACTAGATTACAAAATTGGAAAGACTATCTGCCAACTATACATGTGCAAGGAGCTTAATAACAGGAATATACAGGAAGTTCAAAAAGCAAAACTCCCAAGAATTAGTAACCCAATTCATAATAGACAGATGTACTAAACACAACACATGCTTCTCAAAACTAGTACAAATGTCCAATAAATATATAAAGAAATGATTGATAATCCTGGCATAAAGGAAAAATGAATCAAACTAGGCAACTCTAGTAAGATTATCCATCATCAAAAACAATAATAATAACAAAGAACAATAAATAACAACAATAACAACAAACAACCATAAATATTGGCAAGTACGCAGGGGAATACTTACACATTGTTGTTGGACATATAAACTAATGCAACCTCTGTGTAAATCAGTATAGAGATATCCGAAAAAACTCAATGCAACTACTTGAGCATTTATCCAAAGGAATGTAAATCAGTACACTCATATTCATTGCAGCACTATTCACAATAGCCAAGCTATGGAAACAGCTCAGATACTCTACAGCTATTTAATACATCAAGCACATACAACATGTTTGCATTTGTAGCAATGTTTGAGCACATTAGAAGGTGAGAAGGAAAAGAGAATATTAGATGGTAAGCAATACTGAAATATACCGCATCTGCTAATGAAGATGGCAAAACCAAATTCACTGAAAGCTGTGAGGGGTGCAGGATTGGGGAAAGTAAGAGTAGGTGAGGTCAATCTAATTATATTATATGCATATGTGAAATACCCTGATGAAGGTTACTGAAATATTTAACATGCACTTTAACACAAATGAATGAGGGAAACCATGTCCTGTCTGGGATGTAGGGACTAGTGAGGAAAGGCAAACTAGGAGGACGAAGGAGGCTGATATCATCAAAAACATTTATGTACAGGTGTAAAAAAAAAAGCAAAAAGTTTGTTTATATTGGTTTGGAAAAAGATGAGGGAGAGTGACACTGAAAGTAAGTCTGATTAAGGGACATTTGTACATATATGGATATATCAAAATAAAACTTCTTAGGCAACAATTGACGTTAATTTTAAAAAGAAAGAAAACTCAATTCTCATTTACACACAGAACAGTTCAGCTGATGGAAAGAAACTCTCAGCCTGGTGTTTACTTCAGTTGTGTTTAAATCACTGTGTGAAATGCGAGTGTTAAGAAATGTTGCAAAATTAGTGTTGTAAAAATATGTCCCAGAAAAAATATGATGCTCAAAATACACATAAAAGTTATGGTAATCCTTCCAAGCCAAAAAAAATATCATTTGCCTATTTAATGTGATAAAGTGAAAATAGATTTTTCCAAGGTGAGTGTCTCTTCATTAATAGAACTTGCATGGCATTATGGACAAAATAAAAGCAACCACAGCATTTGAGATAAAGAATATTAAAATAGGATTTGTTTTTCAGGGTACAGTATTAATATGTACAATATAACTTTGTGGCAATAATGTAGCCTATTACCATTAGATTTTAAGTTATATATAGCTCATACTGTACATACTAAGATATATGTAAACTTGAATAATTTTACGAGTATTGAGCCAATGCATCTTGACCTTAATTTATTTTTCCTCAGTGATAATCTCCTTGGACTCATACAACTGCAGAAACCAAGAGTCCATTGTCATCTGTTTTCAGTTTATCTAATTTCTTTCATAAAATTCAGCCTGACTAATAATTCAGAGAAACTTTGGTTTTTGTACTTCAAATGCAGCCAGAGAAAATAAAATCATAGCAAATACTTGTCAAAATGTGTAAGTCTGTTCTGAAATTCTAATTCCATTTCTACCAAACAGTCTTAGAAATTTGTATATCAGTTTTCTACTAAACTCGGAGTTTAGTATTTATCTGGATACCATATAACTCATTTGAATCCAAATATCTAAACTTCTTTAATAGCAACATTTTCCTTTTGTCATAAAGTTTAATAACCATAATGACAGTGAAAAATATAGTCTTGGGAGTCCCTGAGGATTCCGTAAAGTCAGTCAATTTAAAAAAAGTACTTGAAGCAAAAATATGAGATCAGTAAATTCTTTCATCAAGTTATCAATGTGTTAGAATAATAGTTTAAATCTCCAGTGTTGGCTTTTGTTTTAAATAAGTTGGCAGTCATTAAGAGTAAAGGATTAAGGACACCCTTTCTGCAATTTAAATTACTTCCTCTGTAATAGCAAATATTGAAGATAGTAGAAAGATCATAACCCAAAGTCTTCTAATTAATTATTTAATGAAACACAGATACAGTCAACTTCTGTTTGACTTGAATAACTTTTCAATAAAAGGCTTATATTCCTGCTATGGTAAAACAATACTTTTTACATGATCTGACCAAATCTCTAATATTCCTAATTTGCAAATAGGCCTAACTAATTCACATAAACTAACTAGAAAAAGGATTGTGTGTTAAGTAACTTATGTACAAATTTATTTTAGGAAAGGTATCCCTCATTGCAAGACACTATGAGAATTGGTTCCCTATCGTATCTCATGGTTACTGGAGACCAAACTAGTGAGATCATTAGACGCATGCTATTTCAAGTATCACTGTCCAAAAGAAAAATAAACATGGGCCACAAATGAGAACCACATACGTAATTTTAACTGTTCTAATAGCCATATGTCAAAACATAAAGGTAAAATTAGTTTTAGTAATAGTATCTTATTGTATTCAATATATCCAAAATCTAGTGTGACCAAAATTTCAAAAGTATTAATGATATTTTTGTATTTTTTGTTCAAAATAAGCCTTCAAAATATAAACATAGCAGCTCAAAATATAAACATAAACATTTCAAATGCTCCAACTCCACATATGGCTAGTGACTATCATATTGTATAATAGATATAAAGGTAAAATCAGGGGCCCTGAAATTCACATGGATAAAGTTTGAATTCTACTTCCATTACTCATTAAGTTGTGTTGCCAGGAGCTATGTAGGTCAATTAACTGAAAGGTATTGTTCCAATCAGAATAAACAGCAATAAGAGGGTATGACTTAAGAATTTCTTCAAAAAGTTACAGATACATAATGTACTTTGGTAGATTATATCCCAGTCATAGAACAGAACTCAGTATTTTTATTGTCCTTATCATCAATAAGTTGGAGAAGTTCTTGTACCATTATAAGAAAGTTCAAATTCAAACTTTTAAAAAGTAAAGGAGGGATGAGGCATGGTAGCATGTGCCTATAATCCTAGGAAATGAGGTAAAGTATAGTAAGTTCAAGGTGAGCCTGGGCTATATAACAGACCTTTTCTGAAAAAAAGTGGGGGACAAAGGACGGGAGGGAAAAATAGGAGAGGAGAAGAGAGGGAAGGAGAAATAAAAGAGAATAACTTGAAAGTTATCAAAAATGTTTTTTAATCAACTGTTATCCATGAAAAATACAAACAAGCGAAAACCATAATGATGCCAAAATAATGTTACTCTGAGTAGGGTGGAGAATTTTTGAAGATAAACTGACTTTCTCAGAGGGCTAAATGGATAGTGGCAAAGAAATGGCATTTTAGAGATAATGCTTATATTTAAACCATAAGGACTGTATTATGCATACTGATAATTAAGCATGAAGTATATAATACATAAAAATTTTTCTCAAATAAATGTTCAATGTATTTTTCATACATTTATATAAGATAATACAATGTAGAAAATATATGAAACATACCTCTGACAAAAATGTTTGGGCCGATTTCTGAGCTCCTACATGGAGCAGATATTCATATACATAGAGTGCTAACCTGGAAAATGAATAAAACATTTACTGAGAAGAGAAATATTTAAAATTCATTTAGAAAATTATGTACATCTTTTCACAGCAAATACATTTTATACAGTAACAGTGACAGAAAATAAAATTTTCCCATGCCCTTTCAATGGGAATTTATAGATATTTAGGTTCAGAAAGAACTTGAACTCATTCAAATCACAGAAAGAAAAGATAAATATATCTTTCTTTAGAAATAAATAACTAAATATAGATTTCTTTCTCAAATTATCCACAAACCAATCATCATTCACTTTGTTATACTTAACATAATATTGTGTGCGTGTGTGTGTGTGTGTGTGTCTGTGTGTGTGTGTCTGTGTGTGTTGGTTGTGGAGCCTGAACTCTGGGCCTGGGCACTGTCCCTCAGCTCTTCAGCTCAAGGCTAGTGCTCCACCACTTGAGCCACAGCACTATTTCTGGCCTTTTCTGCTTATGTGGTGCTGAGGAATCAAACCCAGTGCCTCATGCATGCAAGAGAAGAGCTCTACCACTGAGCCACTTTCCCAGCCCCTTAACGTAATATTTTATAACCCAAAATTAATAACCCCAAATCCTATTTTAAGGTAAAAGTATGTTTTTAGCAAGAAATATTAATTTAGTTATCAGGCTTTTCCAACAATTTTATGTCCTTCAATCTTTTGGATGAATATTAAAAGTAAATCCTAATTCTTCGTAAAACTATATGCCAAAATTTTTGTTGACTATCTATTTTAACACTGGTTTAGCAACTTCTCCTTATTCTTTAGGTTTGTTATATCAATTAGTATCTTAATTCATAATGCATTTGAATTCATAGCAAACCATCAGTGTTATATAAACTTTAAAGATTGAAGATCACATTAAGCATGTGGGTCCTTACAGTTTATTATTCAAATATGGAATATTGAGAATACAATATATACGTATACTACTCTCACCTAGTGGATTAAGAATTTTTAAGATACATCATGTGGCTCAATTTCAGTTTGAGCTGTTAAAATATTATTCATAAACCCAAATTAGTATGTGGCAGTATTTTTAATATCTTGGATGGATGCCCAGATAGCTCACAACAGTTCAGTTTCTGCTACACTGTATTTACCAATATTAAACCAGGTTTACAGTAAACAATACAATGTAACAATAACCACAATTCTGTATAGCTTTACCATTTCTCTTGCCAAGAGAGTTTTTGATTGTTAAAGGTTGATGATATTTGCAAAAGTGATAGAGTTTATTTTCATGAAAATATACCATGCATTTTTCATTTTAAAAAAGCTTGTGCAAAGTAAGTTTTTCTTTCCCCATTCTGAAACTCCCAAATATTTAAAATGAGAGTTACTTTTAGTTACTAATCACCTTAAGCAGACTTATGTTAAAGTTACTCAGAGATTAAAAGTATATTGCTGACAGTGAGTGCATAAATGCAATTTAGAAACATCTTATCTCTTCAAATGAAATGACTCTTCCTGTTTCAGCCAGTACTTCTCAACTCTCTTTCCCATCTTAATATGAGAGTATTTACAACTCCTTCCAGCAAGCCATGTTTCACAGTAGAACTTTGGCTCATCCCCAGAGTGTATTACAAAAGATACAGGTATTGGAACATTCCTGTAGTTTCAAACAAACATTCCTGTTGGTGATTTCTGACACACTATTCAAACACATATATACCACACACACTGCCTCTCCACTATCTACACTCAATCCGATCATAGCATTCACTGATCAGGATGGCAAAATTTATCTTGAAAAGGGAGAATTAGGAAATCTAGGTAAACTTTAAAGCCTCAAAATTGTCCATAAGACAGTACTCCCGAATATCTAAAAGGGAAGAAATACAGTTTCAGGTAATCCCTCATGGCTTATTATTTTTTAATTCCTATGTTCTGGGCCCACATTCCTTAAAGTCAAGTAAATTACTTCCCTATACTTGTATGACCTCTCCCTTGTAATAGTAAAGGTACTAATACATTTTGCCTGCTTTTTTCCAAATAAATTAAATAATAGAAAGGATATCTAATTAGAAATAAAAATAAAGGCAATTGGCCAATTTTCTCTTTCTATGGGTATAGATTCTAAAATTAAAAAATGAAGAATGAATGAATGAATGTATTGGGAAGGTCCCAGAATCAATTTTTTAAAAATGGCTCAAAATAATGTGTTATTTTGAAATACATTCCATAAGTTTGAGCCTATCCTTCTAGTTAGAGTCTGTGCTGTAGCAGCTCATTACCAACAAGGTGATGGAGGAGGGCAGGCCTGAGAAAACCTATTATAATACTGCCTCCTAACAATATTCTGCAGCCTCTGTTTAACAAAATTAATGCTTCCCATGTCAAGCTCCCTATTCTATAAAAGGGACAGAGGGAGAAATACAGAGATAAGCTGCAAATTATTCTGGTATGATACGCCCATAATAGCTAACAAACCTATCTTAATCTTTTATTTCCACATATTATTAATTGTAAAAAGTGAAAGGTTTTATTGTGATTCCATATTCATAGAATCTTTGGAATTTACACTTGTATCTCTATTCACTTTTCCAAGTTCCAAATCTGTCTCTCCAAATTACTATTTGAAGCTCTAACAAGAAATTTTTCTCTTAAATTGATCATTTCCAAAGTTAAGATTCACCTTCTCCATCTGTTCTTCATGGTACTGTGTCCATATAAACAAAATACAAATTCTGTGGATTTTGGTTTGCTCAGTTTTCAAATGAGAAGAAGAACGCTTTCATTATAGTATTAGAAGAATTAGAGTACAGTAAATAATTTCTGTTATAATTTCAGGTAGCTCACATCCATTAAGATATTATTATTGTTATATATTGGATTATAATGTTGCACTTTCTCTCATATTCAACATTCCTTTCTGTCCCTTTTTTTGCTCCTGAGAGCACACGTGCATGCGCGCGCACACACACACACACACACACACACACACACACACACACACACACACACAGAGTTGGCTGCAACAACAGGAGCTATTAACTTCAAATTCAAATATTACATGCTTCTGAATAGCTTCCTACAGTACAGGCAGTAAAACCACTAAAATAAGAATGCCCAGAAAGCACTTGCAGGGAAAATCATACCATAAAAGTTGCTGTCTAAACCAGGAACCAGTGGCTAATGCCTTTAATCCTAATTATTCAGGAGGCCAAGATCTGAAGATCATGGTTGAAAGCCAGCCCAGGCAGGAAAGTTGGTGAGACTTTTATCTCCAAATAACCACCAGAAAACTGAAAAGTAGAGTTGTGGCTCAAAGTAGTAGAATGCTAGCTCAGGGACAGAGCCCACACTCTGAGTCCAAGCCCCACACTGGCCAAAATAAACAGGATGCTGTCTAAACACAAAAGATTTTAGGAAGGGGGAATGACACTCATCCATCAATGCAGGTAAATTATAACATGGTCTCTACTCAGTGAAATACATCACCAAATGAAGCAAAATTTAGCTGAAATTCAGTTTCTATTCAACAGGAAATTTTTATTGCAGAATATTTTCCATAAATATTTAAAGCTTAGCATAAAGAGGATTTTTTTAATATTATTATTAAGTAGTTGTACAAAGAGGTTTCAATTCTGTAAATCAGCTTTATGAGTAAAAGGCTTGTTTATCAGTGTCACTCCTATCATTCTCTACCATTTCCCCCTCAAATCTCTACCTTCAAAGTATATAGTTCAATTTTTATACAATGTACACTAAATAATAATGACTTCATTTGCTCACCCTGAGGGAGATTTTTTTTGCAAAAAATTGCATATTTCCTTTTAGTGAAATTCCTTATGGGCTTATATTATGTATTTTAAAACTATAATCTTCTCCACAGTAATTTCTATTCTAAAATACTGTTCTAAATGAATCAGAAGTCCAAACAATTTATAGTGATACATACAGAAAATTCACAGCAGTGAAAAATTGCCAACCCAATTATCTGGTTAAAAAAAGTTACAAGTATACGAGTTGGGAAAACATATTTTTGAATAATGTTTAATGAAATTAAGATGCACTCATAATTCACTGTTAAAATTACGAAGTCACAAAATATGTACAAATATGTAAAGAAAATATGTAAACAAAGTATGAATTAATGCTACTGGTAGAAAAGTTTTATTAAAACACAGGTGAGAATGTTGAAAGGGTGACGCTGATCAAGACACATGAGTAAACTGCTTTGTTGTATGAAAACCCTTTTGTACAACTACTTAAAAGATTTTTTAAAATTCAAGAAAAATAAAAACATGTAGTTACAGTTTAAGTTACTAAAGATGGGTGAGAAAAGCTATTAGAACAGTAAAATCAATGCACTTACTAAGAGTAAAGCAAACATCACTGTCCCACTCACAGAATGTTCCCTGAAGGAAACATCTGTGTCAGCACCGTCCTCTAACAATAATCATAGTAGCTTTGTGTTTCCAATTAATAATAAATTCGGTATCATGCTTTCTGAGCAAAAACTCTAAGGTACTTGGCTACATATAAAATGTTAAACTTGATATAACTTAGCTTGTTTTCTGACTTAACTTGGTCAAGACTGTCTTTGAGGGAGGAGGACATTTGGGTATTTGTTTGACAACAGAACAGCAACTTTGTTACTTTTACTTTGTAAATAAGATAACAAACATTATGCAAGATGTTTTGATATATGCAAATACTTTTGAATAGCTAGCTCAAGCTAATAAATATATTCATTAGTTCAATATCTACTTTTTGTGATGGAAAACATAAAATCTAAATACTCTCAGCAATTTTCAAGAATGCAATATATTGCTTCAACTACAGTCACCATGTTGTATAATAGATCTCATGAACTTATCTTAAAGATTGAGATTTGAAGTCAGAGGATGGGAAGTAGAATTTGGATACAATATTGTTGACACCTACCACTTATCAATGAAAAAGGACAACAACTAAAACCATTCTAAAAATACCCCTCTTAAGAACTTAACCTAAAGAAATTATCTTAACCTAAAGAAAGCCTTAATGCAAAAATATTTGTAACCAACAATATGTAATATGATAAAAAAATTAAAAGCTGCTTGAGTTTATAGTAAATATTTTATATTAGTTAATTTCATTCTTAGAAGTACAATACAATATTTATATATTTCATTCAATAAACATTTAGTGGTTTCTCTTTACCTAAAATTAGTGAACTTCAAAATCTACGAAAATATCATCAAAGTCATTTCAAATTTACTTTGGAAAAAATTACTAATTTTAGAGAAGAAACTTGAATTATTACCATTCACCTACACAAAATCCATTACATGCTTGCCAGTAGGTATCATCTAATGATAGTGAGACAAATTAACTTTTAACTAATTAGGCATCTACAACAGAGACTGTCACTTAAGATTCTAATTATGCCAAATTCTCAAATGTCCTTGTAAATGAACAAATTTACAGTTTGGAAAAAGACCAAAGACCTTTCTTCACTCAATTTTTCTCTAATCTAGCCATATAATTTGACATTAAATGTCTTAACTTGAATGGAATTATAGAAAGTAAGGAATTATAAGCAAGATATAAAAATGAAGTTCTCTAACACAATAATTTTGCAAAGTTAACAAGATATCAAATCACACATAAAGACAAGACATTCACTTAGAATTCCTAACTCCATTTATGTATACATACCTATGTATATATGTTTATATTCAATTGTACAAAATAAGCCATTTCACAAGAGACAGCCAATAAAAATGGCCTAATTTAAAGGAAAAAAAAAAAAAAACTCAGGGAAGTGGTGCTGTACAAGCAGTAGAGCGCTTGCCTTGCTCTGACAAGCGCAGGGACAGTGCCCAAGCCCAGAGTTCAAGCCCCACGACCGACCAAAAAAAAAAGGAAAAAAAAAAGAAAGAAAGGTAAAAAGAAAATACTTAAATTTATTTCTGTATCTAAATTTTTAAAAAGTCAGTTCATAGAATAGTTAAAGTGATACGACTTTATATCACACAAGGGATTTTTTAACCTTGTAAAGTAGACTCATCAAGCATATGCTTTACATTATACATGCTAGTTGTAATAATATATAATTTAGAACAAAATTTATCAGGAAACTGTCATATAATATGTGCCACTTGTAGACAGCACTTAATTAAATTACACCTTATAGCACTCCTGGAAGGTAGGCAGTTATGAACTACACACATTAGGTAAGTGCTTTTATAATGAAAAGTCCAACTCCAATAAATGACCTTGTCCATCAAACTGTCCATGATAGCATTTGTCTGCTTTTCACTTATCTCTGTCTACTAACTATTAAAGAAGCAATAGATTTTGCAATCTATCCTGTGTGTGTATGTGTGCGCGCACGCCTGCTGCTTCTAGGGCTTGAACTCAGGGCCAGGTGCTGTCCCTGAGCTTTTTTGCTCAAGACTAGTGCTCTACCACTTGAGCCACAGCTCCACTTAAAGCTTTTTTTGGTAGCTTTAGTGGGTATAAGTCTCACAGCCTTTCCTGCCTGGGCTGACTTTGAACTGGGATCCTCAGATCTCAGCCTCCTGAGAAGCTAGAATTACAGGCATAAGCCACGAGCACAAGCCACGAGCACTTGGTCAATCTATCCTTTTAACAGTTAAAAAAAAAAAAGGTCAAGTATTGAAACTGAAAAGCAAGAGTAATCATGTAATATGGCAAAACACTCATCTCAAACATCAGTGATGACAAATGATTTTGTTTCCATTTTTTATCTCTTGTACTTAGCAAAAGAATTATTCAAATAAACATAAAGCATGAAAATTAATAAAAAGTTAATTGAAATTTTAAAACTTTTTTTGTTAATTCACAATATATATATATATACATATATATATATATATATAAAGACAGAGGAAGGCAGGGCAAAACAGCTTCAGAAAGCAGCTATTCCTAATTTCTCTTGAAATTAAAGTACTACGATCACTTCAAATCATTTTTCTCCTGCACCTTCAAGAGTGATATTCAATAAGCATTTTCAGACACATGGGTGACTTCTAGACACGCATAAGACACTTATAGAATCATTTGGTTTCCTTGCCTCAAGGCATTCTGGGCAGAAATGTAAGATTTCCTTTTGGATGCCCATTTCCTCATAGAATCCTCTCAGAATCCTTATATATGGCCTCTTGATACCATAATATACTATTGCAAAACATAGAAGCTACCAAAGAATTTCTTCACAGTGATTGCTAATATTCATATATAAAGAGCAATTTTAAAAGGAAATAAACTGGCCATGTATGGAATACAGTTTCGTATTTTATTTGTGGTTATTTTTAAAGATTGTCAAAAGGCACTAACTTCCCTGTCTCCTCTTAGATCCTTTAAGAAGAAATAAAGTTAAGTAAGGGGATAAATTTTAGAAGATGGAAGAAGTACCTTAGAATGTTCTTAATATTGTCCTTTGTTATTAATAATCATTAGGTATCAACAATCTTGCATCCAAATTCTATTTCCTTTTCTCTGATCTTGAATCCCAACATCAGTGACCAGAGATACCTCAGAAGTACACAATTTAGAACAGATTTAACCCTCTTACAAATATTTTGGAGATTTGTTAGATGTCAAAAAGAGATTCTCTAATTCCTAAAACTCACTGTATAATTCCAGTGTTGGCCAATGATACTTATCAGTGTCCAAATGTGAATCCCAGGTGATTAAATGCCAATGGTTAGCTGGATTACAGCTAGCTAAAGAGTTGCAAGACAGATTTGGCATTCATTGAGAGGCGACTCATGAGACTGTAAGCAGTTATTAGCAGTGAAACTAGATCAGCCTGATCAAATGTTCAACAGCACTTACAACCTGGTGTTAAAGAGGTGTGAAAAAATAGAAATCTGTTCTAGCATTGTCTTTTTAAAGTTCCCCATCATTAACAGTTAGTCTAGAAAGCAGATTTAGAGTGTCAAAACCTCTGTGAAAGTGCACAATAATACTAATACTCAGCCTCTGTTTTAATCACACAATTTCTATTCCATTGTATCCTTATCATCAGTTAACACAGACAGGGACATCAATGGAGGACTTACAATCAGATGGATAGCTGGGCATAAACACAAGTATTATTTTGCTGATGTTTCGTTGTTGTCATATAGACGAGTATTTTTGCCCCAAAATAGAAACACCTGCCATATGAAGATAGGTATGCTTAAAATTTAGATGATTTCTATCTACTTTGAAATACTGAAAATAACAAAGATATAGAAATGAGAACTTGCTTTAAAGAAAATCAAACTGTTTATAGAAAATCATTCACAGTTTAGTAAAAACATTTTTCATATTACCTTTGAGTAAAACTGTATATACTAGAAATATTGTGCTGGGTGCACATAACAGTATTTACCTCAGGTCAAACTGAAGATTATTCTCAGGCTCCCAGATTATTCTCAGGCTCCCACTTTTTATGGAATCTTCATACACAGACTAAGTCATGGTCTACTTTCTGTGTTATGCTCAGAGAGCAGACTGAATTTCTATCTACACAAACACTAGTAAAGTCACAATTACGTGCTAACCATCGTTAGTAATCTTCCCATACTCCATTTCAGTGTTTTAACATCATAACTAACACCAGACACCAGACTTCCACTTGTGCCATGAAGGAGGAAGTGAGACTGTATTTGTCATCCTGTTGTAAAAACTAGCAACTAGTTTTTGCTTCCCAGATGATATCACACATTGGACAACAAGCAGTGCAGGTCTATCATACCTGAGCACAGAGAAATAAACTGGGTCAAATCCTATTCTTTTCCTTTTCCTGCCACAGGGCACACTCCAGAATATAGTTCAGAGAAGGGAAACCCTAACACACAAGGGTAGTCTTACAGATGAGAGTCTCTTAAATTGGGATCGAAATATCAAATTGATAGAGGATGAAGAAGCTAGAATTTATTTAAGAAAGACTTAACTATACAAAATAGTAGTAGTAGTAGTAGTAGTAGGAACAACAACTCCACAGTCTGCCTTGGGATCTTTTGTACCAGAACGAAGAAACTGTTCACACAGTGGTAGGAAACTGGACTATTCTTAGAATAGTTTTCTGTGAATACCAAGAGCATCCAGTAGAGGCCCTTTCACACTCCAAAAGTAGAGCTAAATTGGTCCTAAAGTAAAAACTATTACAAACTCTCCATAATAATGGAATAGGTAATTTTAATAATACAAACTATTAAGATTAAGGTGGCTGAATAAAGATAAGTAGTCCACTACCACCCACTTATCCCCAAAAAGTGATAGGTTACAAAAGTAATGACTTTCTACTTGGCCAAATTATTAAAATTATATTAAATGATTATCTGCATGGAAAGAATAATATGAAGCACTAGGAAAAAAACATAATGACAAAAATTGTTACCATATTTTCATATTAAGCATATTTATCATTTAGATGAGTTTACCATTTTCTAGCAAGTGGCATCTTTAATTTTGATATGAGATCAATAGAAGGTAATGAATTACTTTCTCCAAGTTAGAAAATGAGTTCTGTTTTGTGCTGGAAGACACAATGGACACCAAGATTTAATTAATATCAATTACTATTGATAGAAATTTCCTAACAGCTAAATACAATTCAATAAACAGAATGTATCAATTTAGCACTAACCAATAATTTAGACTAAATTTAGAGGCTATACAAGGTTTCAAAAAAAAAAAAACCTTAAAAACCAAAAAAAAAAACTTTCCAAAGAAGTTTTCATCTATGTCAAATGACAATTCTTCACATAATCAAATATGAATAGTCAAGGCACTAGTAGTAACTAAATATCCATAAGCGGGTTAAAAATAATTAGAATGAGATATTATCTGTTTTACTTATTTTAATCTATAGTAAATCTTCTTTAAGGAATAAAACTTATGTGTAACAGTAAGACTTCCTTCTTGAAATTAACTAGGCCAAATTCATGTTCTATTTAAAAACAACTGATTTTATATTTTATAATATTCTATTTTGATTATTTTTAACCAGGTGAACCATTGTTTAAATTGAGAAAAATTTGAAAAGTTTCAATTTTATTGTGCAATAGCACTTTTGTGAGAAAAATGAAAACAGATAAAACTCAAACAGTTTATAAGAAACATTCAAATAATATTAAATCTTTCCTATAGAAAATTATTGGGATATGTCTGAAATTAGTATCTTTAGTGAAGCTCTTATTTAATTTTGCATTGTATTTAGTCACAGTTCACACCATTTGTGCTTTGCAAGTTATTTCCCCCCAAAATATATAACATACATACATTTATTTATATTTACATGAACACATATATGTATATAAATACACATATATTAACACATTATAAATGCATATTATAGACAGACAGACAGATAAGATAGACAGAGGCATGGTACTAGGGCTCGAGCTCAGTACTCAGGACTTCCTACTGGTTAGGCTGGTACTCTACCACTTGAGCTGATTATTTGTTGGTTATTTTGAAGACAGAGTCTAGTGAAATTTCTTGCCAGGCTGGTCTCAAACCATAATCTTCCTAAGTAGCTAAGATTACAGGTATGAACCACCAATACCCAACACCAAAGGAGGGATGGTAGGGGAAAAACAAAGGAGGAGGCAACAATGCTTGATAAGAAATGTACTCATTACCTAGCTCATGTAACTGTAACCACTCTGTACAGTATTTTTACAATAAAAAACTTATTTAAAAAAAGAATCTTGAAACTTTAACAATTTACATGCCTTTGGATTGTACAACTATGACTTTGTACTTTATGTAGATTTTTATTTTACTGGTAACTAAAAATGGGGGTAAGGAAAAACTTATATGACCTAATCTATGGAAATCATTATGTTACAATATTTAATCGTATACGCATAAAACAATGGAAACATATAGTATATAGTATTAGAAAGTTATTGCGGTGGATGCTAACAACACTAAAAGCTGGTAAGAATGTATAACAAGAGAGGAAATGCACAATGGTAGAAGATGGGTTTGGCTCCTTCTTACCTAGTTACCACATGATCTAGCAATTATGTACCTTAGCAAATAAACTGAAAACTTAAGTTCACACACATACACACACACCTGTTGTTTATGGTAACTTTATCTAGAAGCTCTACAATTGGAAAGTCAACAATATGATCATCAGTAGGTGAATAAAGAAAACTCTCTAGCAGAGTCAGACAATGGATATTTATTCCATGCTAATGTTAATATATATGACCAAATGAAAGAAGTCAGTCTAAAAAGGCTACTATATGACTCCAACTATATAACGTTTTGCAAAAAGTAAAACTGAAGGAGTGGTAAATCTGGCAGTGATTGCTAGGAGTTAAGGGAAAGTGACATTAATAGCAGACAGAATTTTTAAGGCAATGAAACATTCTGTAAGGTAATACGGTGAACACACACTACGTTTTTTATTTTTATTTTATTGTACAGATGCTGTACACAGGGGTGACAGTTACATAAGTAAGGTAATGAGTACATTTCTTTGTTGTTCTCCCACTATCTCTTCCCTTCCCCCAGCTATTACATATTTGTTCAAAGTCTTGGAATACACACTACACACAGTAAACCCTACTGCAAACTACAGACTTGATATGATAATGATATGTCAGTTCAGGCTCATCACTGTAACAAATGTAACACACTGGTGAGATGTGCTAATGATGGGGAGGAAATGCATGGGTGGGATTAAGAGGTATATGGGAATTATCTGTGCCATCCACTAACTTTGCCTTGAACCTAAATGACAAAATTTATTTTAAAAGTTATTACAGGGACTGGGAAGATGGCCCAGCAGTAGAGTGTTTGCCCCCCCATGCATGAGGCCCTGGGTTCCATTCCTCAGCACCAGAGGAAAATAAGCAGAAAAAGCTGGAAGTGGCACTAGCCTTGAGCTGAAGAGCTCAGGGACAGCTCCCACAACTGACAAAAAAAAAAAATGTTATTACAGTGGGTAAGAGGCTTGTTACTTTATGCTCTTCTATATATTACTAATCTTCTTCAATGCAGTCATGAGTTCATATCTCCATCCCTAAGCTACTATAGATTATTATAAATATTTTCCTTACACACAATTGAATAATAATATTTAATAGTAAGTTATGTCCAAAGACTGTATCCAAGAAATCACCTTCTTTCTAAATAATGCAAATTATAAGTAACCTGAGAAAATACGAATGGAAAATGCTTCAAAACATTCTAAGTTTTTCCCCTCTGGCAACTAACCACTGAAAATAACTTTCTTCCTACTTTTACCACAAATATTTTTCTTACCTCTTCCCGTTAATCTCTCCCTAATCTTTGTACATGTGATCTTGGAACTTAGTTCTACTCTGCTTTATAATTGTCTTCCCTTTCCCATTCACTGTACATTCTCTATCCTTTCTTTTTAAAAAATTTTTTATTGTAAAGATACTGTACAGAGGCGTTAGTTACATGAGTAAGGTAATGAGTACATTTCCTATCGAGCATTGTTACCCCCTCCTTTGTTTTTCCCCTTACTATTCCTTCCCTCCCCACCTCCGGAACTTTTCCCTCCCCTCCCCCCACTCCCGGTCCCCAAAGCTTTAAATTTCCTTTTTAACATAGTGTCTGTATGTCTCATTGTTACAATTGGTCAACCTGTGTCCTTATTTCAGCATCTTGTCTCTATGCTTTCTTACACCTACCTCTTTCATCATTCCTGGTTCTTCCCTTACTTCTAGCCAAATTCCAGTGTTCATCGATGATGCACTTCCTGATGTCTTTACTTAGACCTAATTCAGCACTGTTATATTTTAAGGATACACATTAATATGCCCCACTAAGTAAGGTTAGTGTTTATAATCCAGTTTTTACCTTCCCTGAAGGAATTCTGGAAGAGTGCTTCTCATAGCAAATTCTGCCAATGTCACTGGCCTGTACTTAGGACACAGGAAGAATGAGAGAGAAATGTTTCAGAAGAAAACACCTCTATATAAAAACAGGATCCAGAATTTAATGCCCCAAAAGAAATGAGCAGGTGTTTAAAACAGAACCCCAACTCAAAAAAAAGATAATTTTTCTTCCTGATTTTCAAAAGATATAAATATGTAGTAATCGGTTTAAAATAATTATTTTTTAAAAATTGCAAATAACATAATCAGAGTCAAAGGGATTTCTTTCATGGGCTTAAGTCATTTCCTAGCCTTACTTTATTTAATAATACATTTAGACATGAACAGCATTTGCTTCTTAAAACTACTTATTCATCTCTTCATTAGACAACTCTAAAACATTTGTTTTGTATAAAGAGCTGAGAAGCAATGAAACATCATTAATTTAGGATTCCCTAATACAGAATATGTGGCAATATATCCAAAGAAATTATCTTCACTTCAAGAGTTTCACAAATTAGCAGCATAAAGATAATTTTAATCATATAAAGTCAGAAACAAGAACTATTTTCAAATATCCTAAGAAACTGTACAGATACACACTTAATATGCTAAGCACCATCAATAGTAAGCTACTAGTACTATTCTAGGGTTTATTCAAAAGAAAAAGAGATACAAGCCCTTAAGCAATTTGCAGACTTGTTAATGTGACAAAATACATAATTAAAAATAACATCAGGAAATAGAGCTGTGGCTCAAGTGGGTAGAGTGCAAGCCTTGAGCTTTTGCTCAAGTTCAGGGACAGCACCTAGGCCCTGAGTTCAAGTTCCAAGACTGGTACACACACACACACACACACACACACACACACACACACACATACACACACACACACACACACAAATCAATAATACAAGATAATATACAATATATATGATGCAGGCAGTAAGAGCATCAAGATTTCAGAATAGAGAGAGAGTACATTAAGATATTCTTGACGGCATTTTAACTGAGAGAGAAAATAGCATTTTAATTGGTCAATATTATGGAAATGAGATAAGGAGGGAGAAAAAACATTTTAAGGTATAATGTAAGAAAAATATAAATATGTGACAATGGTAGCTAACATAAAATTATCTATATGCCTCAAAGTAATAAAATAATTTTATAAAATATTCTATTATTGGGCTGGGAAGGTGGCTCAGTTGTAGAGCACTTGCCTTGCATGCCTGAGGCCCTGAGTTCGATTCCTCAGCACCACATAAGCAAAAAGAAAAAAGCTGGAAGTGGTGCTGTGGCTCAAGTGGTAGAGCGCTAGCCTTGAGCTGAAGAGCTGAGGGACAGCGCCCAGGCACAGAGTTCAGGCCCCACGACTGGACCAAAAAATATATATATATTCTATTATTTTTCTCCATTTCAATATAAAGATTTAACTCTATTTTATTTTTGTGGCTACCAAAAACCAATAAAAATTACAAAGTTTATGGCTTATAAAATAAAAGTAAACTATTATTACCTATGAAAGTAAATTATTAAATAGCAGCTTACAGTAACTTTATTAAGAAATTTAGTTTCTTTTAATTATTTTCAATGTACAGTAAAAGAAACCATATTATATGTATTTCTCAGTGAAAGAATGTTCATATAGGTGAAGTTTCCTAATTAAAATTCAGGTTATTCTGAAAAGCTTTTAAAAAGTTAAGATTTTAGGTATCAGAAAATATCTATAGTTTTCAAATTTAGGTGAAATTTTTCTGATTCCTCAGTAATGTGTATTTTAAACTTAAAAATTTAAGGTAAATTACAGAAACAAAAAACAACCAATAGATTAATGGGGAAAACATAGGAAGCCTCTACTAAACTAATCTCCAGATATAAAATTTCCAATCAATTGCACTAACAAGCATTTGTACTCCTCAGATGCCTCAATCAATGACAGAATAAAATAAAATGTCTTGACTTCACGAAGTCCAGATGAAAGAAATTAGAGTAACTCTTTGATTTTAGATAAATATTTAGAGCATAATCATCAAATCCGAAAATAAAACTAAGAAAATAGCATACTTAAATTGCTGAACTGGCATACCCCCAAAATAACTGAAATTGTCTTAAATACAATAAAATTAACTAAAAAATAAATTTAAAAAACCTTTGTGTGTGGGGTGGTGTGTGTGTGTGTGTGTGTGTGTGTGTGTGTGTGTGTGTGTGTGTGTGTGTGTGTGTGTGTGTGTGTGTGTGTGTGTGTGTCTATAGTGGGGCTTGAACTCAGGGCCTCATGCTCTTACTTGGTTTTCTCACTCAAGACTAGTTGGTTAAATGAAGAATCTCACAGACTTGTTTACCTGTTCTCCAAACCATAATCCTGAGATCTCAGCCTCCTGAGTAGTTAAAATTACAGGTATGTGCCACTAGTATAAAATATATTTTTAAATCTCAGATAAACAGCTTACATATAATGACAAATATAAGTTAGCAATAGACCAAGTGAAAGGCGAGATACAGCTGGGTACCAGTTGTTCATGCCTATAAATCATCGCTATTCAAGAAGCTGAGATCTGAAGATCATGGTTCAAAGCCAGTTTGGGCAGAAAATTCCTTGAATGTCTTATCTCCAAATGGCTCAAGTTGCAAAGCTCAGGGACAGTGCCCAAGCCCTGAGTTCAAATTCCAGGACCAGCACAAGAACAACAAAAAAAAAAACATAGATTTTTAGTTGACTACAAATTGAGTATAAAAGTAATAGTGTATTTGACTGCTGCCAGAAGATCCAAGTTGTTAAATCTCACATATTAGTTAAATAAGTAGGAGGCATAGAAAGATGAAGGGGAAAAAAGACAAGTCACAAGCAATGGTTGGAAGTATCAGTGATATACAGTCTGCAAAAAGAAAAGACTAAATATGCAATAAGCTGTCAGGTGGTAGACAGCTTGTTCTTATTTCATATAACTAAAGAAGATAGAACTTAACTCTTGGATCAAAGTTACAATAAGGCAAATTTTAACTCAATATACCAAACATCATTTTAAGTCATTAGAGCTATTCAAAAATGTTACAAGCCGGGAAAATGAATCATTTAGAGGTCAAGAAATGCTACTGTCCAACCAATGAAAGAGAATATAAGTACAGGTTGAAGTAAGAATATTGGAATAGCTTTATTCATTAAGAAAAAATTTGGATCTCCTAAGTACAAAACTATATAATCTGTTCTTAGTTTTTTTGCTTAAGGTTGGTACTCTACCACTTGAACCATAACTCCACTTGTGGCTTTTGCTTTGTTGCTCGTTAATTGGAGATAAGAATATCATGAACATTTTCTGCCTGGGCTAGCTTTGAACCAAGACTCAGATTTCAGCCTTCTAAGTAGCTAGGATTATAGATGTAAGTCTCTGGCACCTGGTAGCCAAAAGAAATTTTTAAATAAACAATTACAATACCTTAATGGTTAATACAAGTCATTATACATCTGTTAAAAATGAGGGTGAACAAGCATGAAACCTCAAGTATACTATGGACGTCAGGTAACAGTTGTCTCAGTGCAGGTTAGGCAACTGTGACAAATGTATCACTGTGGTCCACAACATGGGATAACATGATACAGGTGGAGGGATAGAGGATATGAAAATTCTCCACTCAATTTTACTGTGAGTCTAAACCTGCTCTTAAAAAATTTTTTTTAAGTTAGAAATTTCCTATCGATAGAAATAGAGAAGAAGGAGATCATGTGCTAACATTTACAGAGCTTATTAAGTGAGCTATAGTCACTTCTTTTTTTTCCAGAGATTACAGGACAGATGTTTCCACATGAAAGTAAAAGTTTACTGAGTAAACTACTGAGTAGCTACCTTCCAAACCCCAACAAGTAGGGTTCCATTAACCAAGTAATAAAGATTCCTTTTATAATAGGATGCCCCAAGGGCATGCCACTATGTACTTCACAAGTACAAACTATACAACCAACATAATCTGCCTCAACCTAATCTAGAAATTATTCTATTTATTAAACAAAGCACATTGAAGACCCCAAGACTGCATTAGCTGGAGTCTTTGGATACCTTTGTTAGTAAAGTTCTTCAAAGCATTCAAAGCATCTTTAAAATGTTCCCAAAAGTTTAGAGAATCACAAAACTAAATATCAACAAAAGTAGTTAAGTTAATCTATTTTATTTAATTTTTAATTAAATTTAGACAGCCGTACTATTTAATTCAACTAATCATCCTATTAAATGGCCACATTTGTCAGCCACATTCACATTAAATGTCACCAAAATGATCATTTAAAATTGAAATATATATGCCTTAAAGACAAAGTAAAAATTATTTATAGGTACAGTCAGCACAAATTAAGATCTGCTAGTTACTTCTTAATGTGAACTTAATTCATATTGCAATCATACTGAATAAAAATGTAGTATTTAATATTAATAAATGATACTTTCACATTTACATGGCTTCTTACTTTATAAATACAAACCAATTTTAAGAGAGAATGTATTTAAATAACCCAAAATCCATTTGTTAAGTCTGAGAACAGGTGCCTTCAATTTTTGTCCTTTCTTATTCTAAGATTTTGTTTTCACAATATATACTGCATTAGTAAACAGTAATACTCAGAATAAATCAAACCAAAGAGTGGCTAATTCCAATTATTTTGATATAGGATTTTTTAAATATTTACAGTTAATATTGAAAAAGAAGCCTGAAAACTCATTATTTATGTCATTGTTTTAGGTTTGTTTGTAATCCATAAATAAATCTTATTTCCTTTTGGATTATTAATGCTAGCCTTTGTTTTTACTATATGTTCAACTAGTACTTTTTTCTTATTGAATATTATCTTCTTTCCTCAACTTTTTTTTTATACCGTTTTAAAACCAAAGACTAGCAACTTAAAGGCAAATTTTCTGAGTGTAGTGGATATCACCTACAATTTCAGCTACTTAGAGAGGGAGAGATCGAGAAGCTCCTGGTTGGAGCCCAGTTCAGGCAAAAAATTATCAAGACACTACTCTCAACAACAACAAATGGAGATGATGGTACCTGCTTGTCATCCTCACTACACAGGAGC
The DNA here is from genome assembly GCF_019054845.1 of Dipodomys spectabilis. Lineage (NCBI taxonomy): Eukaryota > Metazoa > Chordata > Mammalia > Rodentia > Heteromyidae > Dipodomys > Dipodomys spectabilis. The sequence goes on along the minus strand of NW_024870817.1, from coordinate 20,610,520 downwards.
CATAAGTAAGCCAACGCAGACAAGACTGGCTGAAATTTACACAGATGAGTCTAAGGGGGGAAAATGTAACACATACATACATACACATACACTACATATCCTAAAGATCATGTCTTGCTTGTGAAATTGAACTACCTAGTAGCTACCCTTGGAGTTGCAATAATTATGGATAATAATGTCCAACACATCATAGTTATGGGAATAACCATTATTATTGTGATAGTTTAGCCATCTTGATACGTAGACAATCTGAGTATATTAGCAAGTATAGTTCTCCTTCTAGCAGGATTGAAAAAGTAAAAAATGTAACCATTCAAGTTGTGAAAGCCTTCAAGATCTCTGAAATATAAGAGAAGAATAATAGTGTGGGAGTAAATACAATTGGCCTGATTAATTTCAATCTAGCAATACTTTTAGTTATAGGGGATATAAAGATATAGACAATATAGCCCATGTATAAGAATAAAAAGAAAAACACCCCTAGATGAAGGTCTACTATAAACCTTGGGGTATCTAAGAATAGTTCCAGAGCTTCTGTTAAGAGATCCAGGGTGTACATTATATCACTCAGACAGCTGTTTAAATAATTAAGTTTGGTCCACGAATTTCTTTGGGAACCAGGGATAAAGGGACAAGAAAGTCTTACCTGATTCAGTCCTTTCATATTTGACTGGGCTTGATTTGATAGTACTAAAATAAAAGCCCTTATGAAATTAGCCTAGTCAAATAGTTCTACTGCACTTGAGACATGACATAGAAAGACCCTAGAATTTGACTGGTCTCTTATGGCATTCAATATTTTTGCCCAATCTTCGGTCTGACTGCCCTGGGATATATTTCCCTAAATTTAATCTCCTTGCTGCAACTGGCTTCATGTACTGGGCTGAGTAGTGAAGAAGGTGAAAAAAATCAAGGAGCCATGAGCTCTGAACTGTTCTTAGATACTCCAAACAATCTAAGAGAGTTTCACCTAGGGATGGTTTTTCTTTTCATCCTTATGCATGAGATATATGGTATATGTACTTATAAACCTATATCTAAAGTTGCTGTTCAATCCAAATTAACCAGGTCAATTGTATTTACTACCAAGCTTGTCATTTTATGCTTTCATCCAGACATTTGAGTATGTGCACTCTGCTAGTGCTCAATCTCAAAAAGAATTCCCATGTCACACAATCCAAATGCCAACTCAAACTGGGTCAGAACATCTTTCTTGTCATTTTATTACATGGGGATAAAATCGGAATTTATTTTTGCCATTTTCCACTATGTCCTCTTGAACAGCAACATAATATCTTCATAGCCTTCAGCTAGCTAAGATCTGTGACCTATTCCAACCTACTGTTAAAAGTCTTATATTGAACTACTGGACAGTAAAAGAACTTTGATTTCTCATGCTGTGGCTGAACCTTAATGCGCCCATGTCAAAGCTGAAAATAAGAGCAGGTATTGCACACATTTTCCACTATTTACTACAAAAAAAAACTGATGATTTTAACAAGGACATTTTTGTCTTTTCTTCCTCTTTTTTCCTTTTTTGCACATACCTTATTTGGTATTCTTTATGTGTGGGTCATTGTTAAAGTGGTTCAATAGTTAATTAAGGATTAAATAGGAAAGCAGTTTGCCTATTAAATTATAAAATCCACCAGTGTTTACAGTTTTTTCTAATTAATTAAATAATAGAAATTTTAAAATTAGATTTAAAATGGAGCTTTTAGAATATACAGGTTGTTCTTTAAGATATTAGGCTCTAAACAAAACATAGGGCAGACATGTTAGAGCAGGCGTGTATAGTACCAGCAACCTAGGATAATCAATCCCCAAATCTCAAGCATCTTGAGCCACAATTTTCAGTGCCCATCTGATGACACACAAAACTAAAAGTACAGCACTGCTACAGTGATCCTGTAAAGGCAGGAGAGCACAGGATGTTATCTGAGGAGCCCCACAGGAGACACAACACACATTCCCAAGGGAAAAAAAAGTCAAACTATTTTTAAATTCAATTGTTTAAATTCAATTACTTTTCTCTTAATTGTTAAATATTGAGTTTAAGTCTTTGTGTTCATTTCCCTACTAACCGATAACACTCTATTTATGTTCATTAATGTTGTCCCTTAAAAGAGAAAAGTCAAACATGAATCTACTAAAGTCAACTCTTCCCAGTTGATCTTTTAGCTTATTTTAAATAAGCTTTCCTTTTAATCTATAGACCCAGAATTTGGTGTCTTGTACACACAGAGAATTTCTCCAGTTTATTTCCTCATTATATTTTCTTCTACAGTAACTACAAAAAAAGGAGACCTGGAAATATTTGCTTCCTAAAATGAATAAAAATTAAAATTACCTGCATTAAAGACCTTCTTGCTATATTAGTTACTTGGAACCCTTCTAGCTATATAATTCCCTTTGCCAGCAGGACAAAAAGTTAGTGGCACCTCATCTTACCAACAATTCAGGCATGACTTGATAGCTCATGCATATGACCCCAGCTACATAGGACATATAGGTAAGAGGATCACAGATCAAGACTAGCCTGGGGGTAGGGGAAAGTGTCAGATCCTATTTGAAAAATAACTGAAATCAAATGAGCTATAGGTATATTTCATGTGCTAGAGTGCTTATCTAGCAAGTGCTAAGGTCATGAGTTCAAACCCCAATACTGTCACCAAGCAAAAAGCAAGGCGGAGAAGCCCAGAATCTTCACATGATCACTGCTGATCAGTACAGCGCTACTATTTGTATTACTCAAGCAATGTAGTACAGGACTGGAGCTTCTCTTTCTTAATTATCTGGTGTTCTTTTGCTCTTTTTTCAGTCTTTCCACTGTGGCATGTAATTAATGATTGTATGACTGCAATTAGTAAAGAGAATGGCAGGTTTTCATTTTCTCTTCTTCGTTAACTACTTCATTAACTACCTTCTAATCTGACATATACTTTCCAGGCTACCTATGGGGTCAAATAAATTCCATCACCAGGTCATTTCTCCATCTTACCATCAATATTGTTCAGTTTTACCATTTAGGTTACAAAATCCCAGAATTTCCCAACGTTTGCATCAATCCATACCTACACAAGCAAGCACACTCACTCATGTGCACATACAAATACACACATAATTTAGGAATTTATAAAGTATTTTCTGTTCACATTACTCCTTCTTGTACCTTCATCTTCTTATTCCTGATATTTGTACTGAAAATGCTGGAAGATATCTAAAATTATTTTGATTGAATGCTGATACCAAGTAAAAATTAAAAATGGTAAAACATTTTTATTCAGACAGCTTGAGAACCCAACATACTCATGTTAAATATGTGTAACCTTACTTAGTATTAACAAGTATTACTGAAAGACACAGATATTCTGTTACTGTCCCTCATCTATGCAAAGCAAGCAGAGCTTGTTGGAATCAGTTCAATCCCTAGATTCAGTGCTTTCACCCTCCAACTATTTAGCTCATCCTCCTCAGAATGCATAGTATCAGCAGTGCACAGCATTCATCGAAATGTATTATGTGTATTATATGTAGCAATGCCCGGTCTAGCTATACTTCCTTCATTCAGTCCTTATCTACACCTGGAAGATAATAAGCACATAAACTATTTCACAGGCCTGTAAGGTGTCACTGCTGAATCTTTATTTAATTTGCAAATAAAGGAAGTTCACCTTAAAAGGTGAACTAACTTGTTTACAGTTTCTCCATTACTTGAGTGCTGAATCAGCACCCGATCCCAAGTGTTAAGAGTTACTTTAATAATTACATTACAGTAATCTGATTTTATATCATGTTCAGTATGGAACTACATTGTAGTAAAATATATGTTTACTTTTGAGTTTTAAAATGCACAAAAAGCCAGCCAAGAATTTTGCATTGCCTCAAAAATTATCATTTTCATTAAAATGAATCATGAAAATGTAGTTGATCTGGCTAAACAGTTAATATGTAGTTGATCTATCTAAATAGTGAATGACTCAAAACAGCCTTTCTGTTGTATAGTGACATCTTCCTTTTAAAGCATACAAAAGGAAGTTCATTACACTGAGTAGGTCTGTTGCCAGGACTAGTTTATAAGGATTTCATTGAAGTAACAACAGTTAGTTCTTGTTTTACTGAGTTTTACTGAGTTTTCAAGGAGTCTTCTTGTTTAATAAACATTAAAAAGAGTTAGCTAGTCAATAGTCTGGGAAACCTAAACTTCTGAGACTCAAGTCTGACAGGGAAAAGGACCATTTTAAACACACAGGGGAACAGCTAGCTGGAGCGGGACAGACACACAAATTTACTTTAAGAGCTTCAATTTCATTTGATTTTTATATATTCTAACTTAAGGAAACTTTAGTTAACTCAAATTATAAACATGAGAGTTTGTCCACAAAGAATCGTTTACTAAATGAATGTAAAGAATTAAATTATGACCACACACGCACACGCGCACACACACACACACACACACAGTCCTAAGCCCCCAGTACCTCAGAAAGTGGAAATAGGATCATTAAAGATGTAATTCATTTAGATCATACTACAATAGCATTAGTCCTATTTCAATCCAATATTCTTTTAAAAGGGAGAAATTTGGACACAGAGACAATTGAACAGGAAAAATGATGTGAGGAGAAATCATAAGGCAAGGAGAGGCTTGGAATAGATCCTCCATCCCCTGTCAAGTAACCACTCCTGACAATACCTCAATTTCAGACATCCAGCCTCCAGAAATTTCTGTTACATAAGCTGGATGAGTACTTAGTTACAGCAGTCCTCCTAATAGGGTTGCTACAGTAAAGCATGAAGATAACCTAAAAATTGCTGTAAGGTAAACAAAATAGCACAAATTAAAAAATTTTTAAGTAAGAGATTGGAAATTTTAGTTTGTAACTTTGGCAAAAATTTCCTTTTCAGTATCCTTACCTATACCTCCTTCGGGGTGTTGGGAGGGTCTTAGAAAAGCCCAAAATATTAAACAAGTAGATGGGCTTATCACCTGTTTACAATTTACTTAATAAATCTGAGCTTTTTAGGTAAGAAGAACAGCAAAAGTACAAAAAGATATAAGTGATTCTCATGGGTTTCTCAAAAATAAGAGGAAAATCACTTCAGATGTTTACCAAGCACTAAATCAAATACACAAACAGGTTGAAGCACCTCATAGTCAATATTTTCCTATTTAGTTTGGAACTATACTATAATCTTCACTAAAATAAAATAATGCAAACATTTTTTAAATTACTGGCATAAATTAAATGCATAAACGATTTTCACTATAATTATTTATAAAATGTATTTCAATCAATATCATTCCATTTGCTCTTTTTAACCACCCTCTTTTTTGGAGGTGGGGGGGCCTGGTCCTGGGGCTTGAACACTGGGCCTGGGTGCTCAAGCTATCCCTCTACCATGTGAGTCACAGTACCACTCTGGCTTTTTGTGATGAATTGGAGTAAGAGTCTCATGGATTTTTCTGCCCAGGCTAGCTTGGAATTATGATTCTCACACCTCAGCTTCCTGAGTAGCTAGGATTGCAGGTATGAGCCACTGGCGCCCCATCAACCACTGTCCTTTGATAAAGATATTTGTGAGTTTCACTGTGCTATTTTTATACCTATACGTAATGTACTTCTATAAAGTTGACCCCCACCATCATCCTCTCCTTTTCCCCTTTTATCCACTGGCCTCCAACCCCAAATAGCCCTCTTTCATAATTATGACATATTTTTGAAGGTCTAGAGTGCACATTTGAGTAAAAATATGTGGTATCTGTCCTTCTGAGGTTGGCTTATCTCACTTAACTTGAGGATCTCCCAATTCCATACATTTCCTTGCAAAGGACATAATTTCATTCTTTATATACACATGTATTGTATTGCTTTGTCCATTCATAAAATATTGACACCTAGGCTAGTTTATTGGCTAGTGAAAACATTGATACTATAAACATGTATGCAGGTATCTTTTTGATATGTTGATTTACTTTTTTTGCAGATATATGCCCAAGAGGGTTATAGCAGGATCATATGGCAGCTCTACTTTTGTTTCCTGTGGAAACTCCACAGTAATTTCCATAGTGACTGAACTATTTACATTCCTCCGAACAGTAATATAAGGGTTACCTCTGTGCCCATAAACTTTTGAAAACCCAGATATTATTGACAGCTCACATCATAGTTCAGCCAATAATGTTTTTAGTGCCTATGTTCCAGAAACTGAGCTAAATGGTAAAGATATAGAGAGCAAAGATGTAATACTTAACTTTATGGAGTACTCCTTACAGAAAGTGAAATAAGAAATGATTAAATAAAAATTCACAAAAGCTACAACTGTTTTAAACATAGCACATTCATATATATTGTATGAATTACCTATATATACATATGTATGTATGTATATATACATATATATGTAAACTTAAACAGAAATTGATGGGTTTTGTTTTATTTTGTTCTAAAATTTGCTTCATTTGTATTTTATCAAACCCTTGTGATAAAATTACAAAAGAATGTCAAATTGCAGCTATAATTAAAGCTCATTTTCTGGGTCTTTTCTTAAGAGAAAACCAAGAAATTAATGCTTCAAAACTTCCTGAAAATCTTACTAAAATGTACCTTCTCTTGCCTACCTTATATGTTTGGTTAGCTGTCAGTGATGGTTAAAGATTTTTCCAAGTCTTTGGAAAAATTAATATTAAGTGAAGTAAGCCAGGCCCAAAGAAACATAGTTCCCATGGATCTCCTTATTTGCAATAACTAGTATATGTCTGAAACAAGCAGAAACACAAATAAGTTGATGTTAGGCAAAATGAACCCCAAGATAAGGATCCAAATGTTTTTTTCTTTCTTGCGATTGTTTCTAACATATTTATAAGATTATTTCTTTCTTGCTTTATATGTCCCTCCCTCGCGGTATAACCGCTGTTTTCACTATATTTGATGTTGGTATAATTTGTGGAGGGGAAGGGGAAAAAATTATTTAAATAGGGATACAGGTGGACCCGTTGCAACAAGGAGATGTACAAGACATTATGTCAGAAAAACGAACTTTACAACTTTGGCCGGGAGAGGGGGGGTGGGGGGGATGGGAAGGGGAAACAAAGGAGGAGGCAAGGACACTTGATAAGAAATGCACTCATTACCTTGACCATGGAACTGTAACCTCTCTGTATGGTATTTTCACAATAAAAAAAATATGAAAAAAAAAAGATTTTTTTCCAAGTCATTAGGCATCAGCTGTGTATCGGTGATACAACCATGGTACTACCATTCTAAATATAGAAGAAATTGTACAATGGTTTGATTTTTACACAGTATTGAATGGTGGGAGAATGAATGGGAGAAGCAGTGCAAAAAATAATTTAAAAACAATTAAATCCACTGGAAAAACACTGCAACTGTTTTCTTAAGAAAAAACTATATGGGGAGAGAGGGGAGTTGGGAGGGAACAAACTGGGAGAAAATTAGAGAGGGGTGACACTGTTCAACAAGAAATGTACTCAACATGTGTAACTGTAACCCCTCTGTACATCATCTTTACAATAAATTTCTTAAAAATAAAATTAGAGGTCACAAAAGACTATGCAACAACTAATCCATTCTGAATCACAGGTTTGCTGTGAGGAGTTTACTAAGGAAGCTACAGAGGAATGTAAAAGTAAGTCTGAAATAGGGAAACGACTCAAGAAGTCTTTATCATCCTCTATGTTTACTTGTGTCAATAAGAGCTTGAATGTTTTATTTGCAAAGGCTAAAACACAAAGCAGATAATCTCTCAATAGATAATTGAGTTGACTCTATTAGAATCTGAAAGTTTCAAAAGAAACAGAAGTAATGACTTCCATTTTTGTAAAGCTTAAAATTCAATGTGATTAGAACAAGTAAAAACAAATGCAAATAAATCAGAATCTACCATCTAACCAATTACGATAATTTTATCTACGTTTTCTTCTGATCTCTTTCACCTTTCTTGTCCAAATTTTATCCCTTCTTTCCTTCTTTCTCTCTTATATTGTAGGTAGCAACTACCTTTCAAATGCATAGCATTCTCCACTTTTACCAGAAATATGTACAATTCGTCATAATTTCTGAATAATGTTTTAATCATAACTCATAGTCTAACAAACTTTAATCTATGTCATATCTTGGAGAAAATACTGGCATATGAAAGTGAGACAAAGAAGGAAAAAGAAATTATACAGCTATCACATTTTCATGGCTAATATGATCTCTAAGAATGTAAGAAATTCAAGCTGGGCATGCTGGCTCACTCCTGTAATCCTAGCTACTCAGGAGGCTGAGATCTGAGGATCACGGTTCAAAGCCAAGCCGGTCGCAAAAGCCCATGAGACTCTTATCTCCAATAAGCCACTCAGAAAACCAGAAGTGGCGCTGTGGCTCCTGTGGTAGAGCACTAGCCTTGAGCTGACGGACAGCGCCCACGCCCAGAGTTCAAGTCTCAGGACCGACCAAAAAAAAAAAAAAAGAGAGAGAGAATTTAAGGAATTCAGTCATATGTTAAAAAGGAACAGGGTGAAAGACTTCTAAATAAGCTATCATCTCCAAGAACTTTTCATTTTTACAATTTTCTAAAATATTCTTTGTTTTCCAATTAGATAGTTTGTTTCTAAAAAAAAAAGGTCATTTGTTTTAAAAGCAGAAAGAGAATGCATCGCTGCCAGAAGTGTAACATGTTAAGAGTTATTCACATACAATTTAGAACTCAGTTTGTCTTAGATATAATCTTCCCTCAATTAAGTATTTTAACTTAAAAAATTAAAAATTCATCAGCAGAAGGTAAAGAAGCAGACATAAATTCTTACCAATACTTTTGGATTGTGCTTTTAATTTCACATTAACAATTCTAATATCCAAGGACACATGATTCTTGCAGTGTCCTCAAATTCATCAAGCTTATTCTTCATTAAATTAGATGAAAACGGGGCTGGGAAGGTGGCTCAGTGGTAAAGTGCTTGCATTGCAAGCCAGAGGCCCTGGGTTCGATTCCTCAGCACCACATAAGCAAAAAAGCCGGAAGTGGCGCTGTGGCTCAGTGGTAGAGCGCTAGCCTTGAGCTGAAGAGCTGAGGGACAACGCCCAGGCCCAGAGTTCAGGCCTCACGACCGGACCCAAAAAATAAATAAATAAATAAATAAATTAGATGAAAAAAATTCAAGAAGATAAGCCATTTAAAAATTCAAACTGAGAACACTCTTTTGATAACACTCCACTTGATCCCATTGCCCTGAATTGGAAAAGTTGCATGATAAAATAGTAACTCTGAGCCAATTATCATGGAATATAAAGCATAAACTTGAGAAACGAATACCTTGGGAGGAAAAATGGGGCTTCTTCACAAAAGCAGAATTTTCTAACATCTAACACTAATTGGCTAAATCTAACATCAATATAACCTTCTAGATGCATCCAAACAAGGAATTTTATGATGAAGACCAGCAGTATTAGCATTCCTCTTGCTTACAAGTGAACGGATGGTAACTAATTCTTAGTTATCAAAATAGTCACATATTTCTATGGAATTACTGTGTCAACATTTATATCTTATCTTTCAGAGTCAAAAATATAATGAGGGACTAATAGGTAGGAATAATGAGGGGACCAGAACTGGTAAATTATTTTTTCATCTTGATTGAAGAGTATAAACCTGTAACAGGAAACTAGAAGCACACTTACTCCAATATAGTAAGAATGAGTACATGAGGACAGAGGGGAATCCCAAGCACCACACACCTGAAAGAAATAGATGAAATCTAGAAAGAAGTAAGAGGACTATGTTATAGAGGAACAGGCAAAAATTAGGAGAGAAGAACATTATGTCATGAACAATTTTAAGAAGTTTGCAAATAATATTTAAAAATCAGATTCCAAGGATTATAAAATCATTATGTAATTTTTAACACCTTTATCTATTATATTATGTTACAATGCATATAAGATGCAATAAGAACCCAAACAAGAAAATATATTTTGTTTATGTATATGTACATGTATAGTTTTATTTAGTTCTGTTAAGATTTATTGAATAACAATGAAAATGACAAATCTGATTTTTTCAAGCATAAATTGAAAAAATTAAAAGGGTACAAAAGCCTAAAAGCAAAGAAGTTTAATTCTTTAATAAAGCTGGCTGTTTATTCATGTGTTGATGCAAGAAAGGAATTAAAGAATTACATGGCTTGTCTTTTAAGAGTCGTCTTCTCAGAACTGAAACAAAGGACTTTTTTATGTTTTTAAAGACTAAGCCCAGCTAAGAATTAATATTTGGTTGTATCTGAAAGAGAATTTTTTTCTGCAGCTCACACTTTGTCAGAAATTTCCACATGCGTAAAAGAACAGCAGAATGAAGCAGGAGGTATTATGCAACTCTGGAATCAATGACAGTTCAATAAAAAAAAAAAAAGGATCACCAGAAATAAAATCATTTATAAGGGGAAAACTAGACAAGCCTTTTAGAAGATACCAGTTTCCTTAAATCACCAAAAAGAAAGTAATATTTGCAACTCTATAGAGTATTTATCATAAGTAATAACTAAAGATAATATATAAATGGCATTGGAAAAATAAGAGATTCTAGCTTTTAAGAGAAAAATTTTAATTGTACAAGATTATTACTTGTATCTAATTTGTCCCAGTCTATATACTCTTCCTTGATTTGCCTTTTCACCTCTCATTTAAAACAATTTTTGTGGGATTTTACTTGCTATTACTATACATGTATTTAATGTATTCTTATAAGAGTCACCTCCTGTCACTCGCTTCTCTTCTTCCATCAACCACAGTCAACCCTAGACTCTCTTTTCTAAGAGAAAAGTCTTATTCTTCACCTAACCTTTCTAGTTCCACAGATATATAGTAGTTAAGGATATAGTTTTATCACAATGGTTCAGCAAGTTTTTGTTTCTGTCCCAGTTTAGCTTCCAAAGAAATAAAGGACAGTGTTATCCCTTTCAGATAGGTACAGTCTCTTCTCTAGAGAATCTGGGCAGCCTAAAAGAAAGTATGACTAAAAGAAAATCCTAGTAATAACATAAACATATGCTCATGTGATTAGAAATGTACATACAGCATAAAGGGAAGTTGGTCATTGAGATTAAACTACAGAGCCAGAAATTGGTCCTATAGCCAGACTACCTACACATGTACTCATCCAATTCCCACTTTATCTTTGGCAAAACTATGTAATTTTCTGTGACTTGGTTTCCTACAAAAGGTGATAGCAGTTCCTATTTCACAAAATTGCTGTGGTACCTAAAAGAGCTAATAAATAGAAAATTCATGCATGCTGATCTATATAAATTGTAAGCTATTTGTTTTTATTATCTGTTAAATTTATTAGTAGCCTAAATAGCTCTACTGAGTCTTCCAAAATTTCTTTGAAATGTCTATTATAGCTATCACTAAACATTAACTCTTCAAATAAGATCTTAAAAATTAGGGTCCAAAAGATTTAAGCTGAGAGAGAGAGCTTATGAACAGACAGATTTAACAAAAGGGCTGTCAATCAACAATATGCCTTTGTCATCTAAAGTATGTCAGAAAAGGGGAGTAGGGAGGATGTGAGATTACAGAGTTCTGGTTAAAGATGGTAGACTAAACTTACATTTACAGGCACACTCTCACTCTCAAAATGATAGTAAAGTATTTCATTTATAGCTTAAACTGGCCAGGTACTAGTAACTCACAACCGTAATCCTACTACTCAGGAGGCTGAGATCCACAGGATCATGATTTGAAGACATCCTGGGCAGAAAAGTTCATGACACACCATCTCCCAAATAACTGAGCACAAAGCAGAGTTGGAGGTGTGTCTCAAATGGTACTACATGAGCTGGGCATGCAAGCACAGAATCATTTGCCAAAAAATAAAAAATTTACAAAGACAGAATTCACAGAAGTAAATAACAGTAATAAAATTGCATAGCTTGTTCTTCAGACCCAATAAATCTGAATACTGACAAGGTAAAACTAAAAGTAGGGCTAAGTTTACATGATAGAATTTTCAAAAGATGTAACAGACAGTAACAGATACTCTCGAAGTAGGAAAAAAGGCTTATAGATGAGAGTGTTAGTGAAACATAAAATCTATCTCACAAACTGCTAGATACACCACCACAGAGGTGAATGCCCTAGCAGAAAAAAATGGAGGTCTATTTGCCAGAAGAAATTTTAAAATAACCTTACTGTTGAATAAGGTAAGGCAGGTTCAGAACACATTAAAAAGCAAATGGGCAAAGTGGACATTAATGTGTTTCTACCGTTGTTTAGATTGAAAAGCACTAAGGAACAATTGTATATCCTCTAGACATGTACAGACTCTTCTCCACGGAATCTGGACTGCTGAAAATGAAATGCCTGAAATATGGAATCTAGTGGTTCTCTAATAAAAACAACCTAAGCAAATTATCCTAAACTGAAGTCTGTTAAGTCCACAGTGTCAACTAAAGGCACAGAACAACTACTCTAAGTTTTTAGAACCCTTTTTATTATGTGTTAAGTGAACACAGGCCCGCACCCATTAAAGGAGACTTACAAATATGAAACACATATATCAAATGAAGCAAACAAAAAAAAAGAGTAACTTGTAAAAGATAATAGGTGAAAAAACCATTTCCAAACTATTATTAACAAACCTCAAAGTGATTAAAGAACATAAGCAACTGTAGAAGAACAAAATGATCTTTTAAAAAGCAGAGACCCGCCGGGCGCTGGTGGCTCACGCCTGTAATCCTAGCTACTCAGGAGGCTGAGATCTGAGGATCGCGGTTCAAAGCCAGCCCGGGCAGAAGAGACTGTGAGACTCCTATCTCCAATAAACCACCAGAAAACCGGAAGTGGCGCTGTAGCTCAAGTGGTAGAGCGCTCGCCTTGAGCTGAAGAGCTGAGGGACAGCGCCCAGGCCCAGAGTTCAAGCCCCATGACCGACAAAAAAAAAAAAAGAACAATAAAAAGCAGAGACCCAGTAACAAAAGAACTCTTCTAATCAAAGAGTTGAAAAGATAAAACTGAGGATTATCTCTCAATAAAGGAAAGCCAACGACAGAGAGAGATATGGAAAATATCAAAAAGGAGAAAAGCTAAAGTAATTACATAACCAATTCAAATCATGATCCTCAGTGCAGACACACACACACACACACACACACACTCCTAATTATAATATTAACATACACTGTACACTTTGAAAAGTATACAATGCAACTAAGAATAAAAAGAATTTGGCTTTGCAGATACAACACACACACACACACACACACACACACACACACTCCTAATTATAATATTAACATACACTGTACACTTTGAAAAGTATACAATGCAACTAAGAATAAAAAGAATTTGGCTTTGCAGATACAACACACACACACACACACACACACACACGTGTGTATACATAATTTTTTAAAACCTGGAGTTCAAGTTGAAAATCAAAACATATAAACACTCTTAAAGTTAACCCTGTACCATTACATTTTCTGATAGCTTTATATACTCTTAAATTATCCTCTTGCATCACTTATTTATATATTTTTCTATTTAATCTTTAGCATAGATGATTTCCTTGCTCAGTCTCCCATGTTTTGACTTTTATCTTTCCTCATTTCCTTCCACTTTCCAGCCACTCCTGTCTCTGTGAATTTTCTTCTCATCTTTTCTCTTAAATCCTTTTCTCCTCTCACCTCCTCTCATTCTGGATGACCCCAATAAGATTCAGGTACCTTGGATAAATAACTATTACCAAGGCCTGTCTGCCTTTTAACTAACTTGGATCTTCCAACTTTCATCATAACTACTATCTAGTCTAAGACATTATTATCATCAGACTAGGGTCCTAAGATTTTGGTTTTTTTTTTCTTTTGATCAGTCATGGGGCTTGAACTCAGGCCCGGGTGCTGGCCCTGAGCTCTTTTACTCAAGACTAGTGCCTCAGCTCCACTTCTGGTTTTCTGGTGGTTAACTGGCCATAAGAGTCTCACAGACTTTCCTGCGCAGGGTGTCTTTGAACCAAGATCCTCAGATCTCAGCTCCTGAGTAGCTAGGATTACAGGCATGAGCCTCCAACACCTAAACTAGTCTTAATTTATCTCTGAAATCCAATTCTACCTCTTTCAATAGTTTTCTCCACCTAACAGTCATAGTGTTCTAAAACAAAACAAAAAATACAAACACCACATCTACTCTCGGGCTGGGAAGGTGGCTCAGTGGTAGAGCACTTGCCTTGCATGCATGAGGCCCTGGGTTTGATTCTCCAGCACCCCATAAGCAAAAAGAAAAAAGCCGGAAGTGGTGCTGTGGCTCAAGTGGTAGAGTGCTAGCCTTGAGCTGAAGAGCTGAGGGACAGCGCCCAGGCCCACAGTTCAGGTCCACGACCGGACCCAAAAACAAAAAACACCACATCTACTCTCATGGTACCCTGGTTAAAACACTTCTTCTTAGAGCAAATCCCAAAAAGTTTCTCCGCCTAAAAGGCCCTACATCATCTGTTCCTTGCCAACATCCCTAGCTTTATTTCATACCATCTTAGCCCCACTTCACACACTTAAACTTTGGTTCTTTATGCCTGACCAACTAATCTTTCTGTTCTGCCATTTTTTTCTTTACCATCCACTTAATTCTACAACAATCCAATATCTCCAACAAATTCAACTTACTATACAGTTCAAAATATTCTAACCTGTTTAACTTCTTTACAACTTCAGTCTTTTTTCCAAAACAAATAAAGTTCATAATTCCATTTATATTTTCATTTCTCTTTGTGTGTGTACATGTGTACGCTTAAACTCAGGGCCTGAGCCTATTCCAGCTTTTTTTGCTCAAAACTAGCACTCGACCACTTGAGTCACAGCTCCACATTCAGTTTTTTGGTGGTTAACTGGAGAGTCTTGCAGACTTTCCTGCCCAGGCTGGCTTCAAACCATGATCCTCAGTTCTCAGCCTCCTGAGTAGCTAGGATTATAGACATAAGCCCCCAGAAAAATTTTTCCCTTTTATTATACATATCCCCTATAATAGAAGTGCTTTCTAGTATATCATTCTTCCAACCATAAAACATAAATTTTGTCCAAAGAATTCATGAAGCCTACCTGAAAGGAATCAGGACCAATCAGGTCCTGATAGGTCATGTGGTTATGACCTCAACAAGAAAAAGAATGTTGAAAAATGTTGTCAATGCACAGCTAAAACATGATAATAACCTCTCTAATTTGAATTGTAATCTTGTAAGCCTCTGAGAATTGTTTTGTATACCCTTCTAGACAGTATGGGTTCTTTTCATTGTTTATTTACAAGTTTTTCTTTCTGATGGTTGACCTTTACCCTATCCCAAACATTAAGCAAACAACTAAAAAATTATTTCTTCAAAAGACAGGGGAAGGAGACAAAAGAAGCTAGTAGCAACACATTATCATTAGGGAAACATGTTGAGAATTCACATGAGGATGGAGAAAGAAATAGTCAGGTTTTTACTATGGCTATAATACAAATCATGTATCACAGTGACAGAATTCTGAGGGATAACTGGAATAGGTAGATCCAAACTGATGGACTAGCAAAGAAAAATCCACATGAAGGCTGAGAAAAATAAATGATTAACAGTGATAAGAAAAAGAAAAAAGCAGAGAAAAATCTATTCACTGTGAAAGCAAGCTCATTCATGCCAGAGGTTATCTAGCAACTAGCAATCAGAAACAGAGCTCAGACCACAGGGTGGGAAACCCAAGTGGGAAAAAAAATCCCCACATTCAAAGGAAAATGATCAGGAAACTGATGGGAGCTGAGGGCCTCAACAGCTTTACTTAGCAAGCTGTGAACTGATATTGTTCTGCATTTCTTAAATTTATTAACACAACTACGATAAGACCATGAATCTTATATTTCAGGTACTCCCAGGAGTGTCAACTTCAAAAAGAGAATATGTCAACTTGTCCATATTCAATGAAAAGAAATCTAATAAAGGCACTGAGTAGGGTCTTCGTTACAGTTTACTGTGACTAGAAGTAATGCCCCAGTAAGAAAATTTGTAGCTTCCTTAACCAGGAAAAGCTGTTTGGGACCATAGAAATTCTAATGTAAACTTTTAATGCCATTTCTAATCTAACATTGCTATAAATCTCTTGCAATAAATCTTTCAAAATGTAGCTGGAATTTAATGAACACAAAATTTGTGAGGGCCTATCCATTCTTCCTTTCACTTATACTTTTCATTTTTAATATACTTTTTATTGTAAAGATACTGTACAGAGGGGTTACAGTTGCGTAAGTAAGGTAATGAATACATTTCTTATCAAGCAATGTTAAACCCTTCTTCATTTTTCCCTTACCATCCCTTCCTTTTTCATTTTAAAAAGAATATTTTTGGGCAAATTTCTACACTATTACTCTTTCTTTTCAGTAAAAACAATGTTGATTCCTATGGTGTTTCTATTGAAGCATCCTTGCTTATATCTTAGAATCCAAGTGAGATCCCCACAGGTTCCAGAATAAAATATGATGATAAACTCCTGCAGCAGAAACTCCTGAGTTATTTCCAGATCATAAACAGCAGTATGAGTACTGTGGCCCCATGGCTTCTGAGGCAAAGAGTAGCTGTTAGAGGGCCGTCTTTAGATTACCTAACTCTCCTTCTCCAGGACTTCACTACCTGACTTCCTCACCCCCCTACATCCTTCCTTCTTCCAAGAACCAATTAAAAGAATGAAAAATCAGGTTGTCATTTTAATCCAGACAAAACTGTTATTTTTATTTTATTTTTTTATTGTGAGAATACCATACAGAGGAGTTACAATTACATGGGCAAGATAATGAGTACATTTCTTATCAAGCATTGCTGCCTCCTCCTTTTGTTTCCCCTTCCCATCCCTTAAAATTGTTATTTCTTCTCAAAAGAAATATCTTCCATGGACCTCAAATGTATCACTAAGACAGTGTGAGCCTAAGTAGTCACTGTCAAAGTGGAAAAACTTTAGGTGCCCAAGGTCTTCTTACCCATCTTTATTTTGCCTTTCTGTGTCTGTCTGTGTCTGTGTCTGTATGAGCTCACAGCATGTGCACACATGTTTGTATGTACTTACACACACACACACACACACACACACACACGTACACCAATACTGGGGGCTTGATCTCAAGGCCTGGGCACTATCCCTAAGCTTTTCTGCTCAAGGCTAGTGCTCTATCACTTGAGTCACAACTCCACTTCCAGCTTTTTTGTGGTTAATTGGAGGTAAGTGTCTCACAGACCTTCCTACCCAGACTAGCTTTGAACCACAATCCTCAGATCTCAGCCTCTTGACTAGCGAGGATTAATGGCATGAGCCATTTAGCTCATTTAGCTTTAATTCATTCAGTAGAGGTACAGGAATAGGGAAATCTTCGGATTCTATACGATTCTTTTAAATGGTTCAATTCATATCACTGTTGAATTGCTGCATACAATTTTTGATTATTCCCTGTAGAGTAATTCTTTTTCAAGCACACACAAATATAAAATATCAACAATAAGCAATTTTCTTTTTACTTCATTCTTTCCGTAAGTCAGAGTTGTGCTTGCTAGGCTATATAATTATGAAACAAAATATTAGGTACGGCATTGGTTTAAAAATAAAAACTAAATGGTAATAAAGCAACCAGTTAAAGAAATAGGCTTCATTCCATATGCTCTAATACCTTTATCAACCACTAGGTCTTACTATATATTCAGGGATATGACAAAAGTATTAGTAATATTTGATGAGCATTTGTCAGTATTTGAACATGGTGATTCAATTTGTATCTTTCATAATATACCATCTACTTAATCCTTCTATGATCATCTTAAGACTCAAAGTACCTAAAAATTCAAATCTTTCTTAACTTGGAAGAAATCTTCCAACTCAGGTACTATTGTCAGTAGTACAGTATGCAAATTAAATTCCCCTCAACTCTATTTTTCTTCTACTTGTAGCCTCCATAAAAACACAGAATCCTTTTATTCTCTTTTCGGGTTTTATGTATAATTGTATGTGCCTGTAAAATATAAACAGTAAAACTTTGACTTGGAAAACTGAAGGAATGAACAGCTTTGATATTCTTTCCTAAAAAGATAAGCATTTATCTAAATGTGTATATATACTTCAAACTTCTTTTTATTGAAGCTCTCTACACTCATTTTCCTACTGACTAAAATAAAACAAAAATATACCTAAGGGTCTATGTTACTTGGGATCATCATTATTTATGAATGTCAATTCTTGAACTATATCTCAGAGAAACTTGTTATAGATATTATAATGCAGACATTGAGTATTCCATATCAATTGTTCACTATTAGACTACACATGGTACATGGTATAGTAATAGTACTATATTAAGGGACAGTATTAGCCCTCCATTCTTTTTTTTTTTTTTTTTTTGGTCTGGTCGTGGGGCCTGAACTCTGGGCCTGGACACGTTCCCTCAGCTCTTCAGCTCAAGGCTAGTGCTCTACCACTTGAGCCACAGTGCCAATTCCAGTTTTTTTCTTTTTTGCTTATATGGTGCTAAGGAATCGAACCCATGGCTTCATGCATGCAAGGCAAGCGCTCTACCACTGAGCCCCTTCCCAGCCCTAGTCCTCCATTCTTATCACATTCCCAGAGTTAAAGAATATGTACTTCTTTGCTGAGAGTGCTACTTGTTGTCACCACTACAATTTCTACCATTTTTATTCAAAGCACAACTTTGCTTTCTTAACTCTGTTTCTTCTTCTGTGTTGTTTCTCACAATTGTACATCCATAAGAATATAAAAACTAGACACTTTAAAAAAAACTCAATGTACCCTACTTAATTCAAAGCCAGCCTGGGCACGAAAGTCTGTGAGACTCATCTCCAACTAATCAACAAAAAGCTGGAAATGGAGCTGGAATTGGACTCTTGAACTCCAATTAAGCACCAAAAAGCTAGAAGTGACTCTAAGTGACAGGGCCCTACCTTTGAGGAAACACACTACAACACACACACACACACGCTCACACACCCTCAGGGACAATGTGTAGGCCCCAGGTCTGGCACCAAAATAAAGTTACAGTGTAAAATGTATACAAAATCAGGCACAGGTGGCTCATGCCTGTAAACCTAGCTGCTCAGGAGGCTGAGGATCGCGGTTCAAAGCCAGATAGGAAAGGCTATAAGACTCATCTCCAATTAGCTACCACAAAATCAGAAATGGAGCTGTGGCTCAAAGTGGTAGAGTGCTAGCTTTGAGAAAAAAAAGCTCAAGGACAGCACCCAAGCCTTGAGTTCAAACTCCACGACCGACAAAAATAAGACAGTAATATAAAACTAAGCTTGGCACTGGTAGCTTGTGCTTATGCCTGAAAGACAGCAGTTCAAAGCCAGTCAAGACAGAAAAGTCCAAAAGATTCCATCTCCAAAATAAACAGTAAAAAGCTGAGCTAGAGGTATTTCTCAAGTGGTAGAGTGCCTGCCAAGCAAACAAAGCCCACAAGTCTAAACCCTTGCGTACTACTACTACTAATAATAATAAGATGAAATACATTTATTTTATAAGTTAGCATATATTTACAATAAATTCCAAATAAATTTTAGAGTAAATGTATTCAGGACTGGAAAAAAGCTCAGGTGGAAGAGTGCTTTGTGTTTGTTAAGAACAAAGCCCTAAATTCAATCCCAGTACTACATACAAAAAAGAAATAGAGTTGAGGTATCCAAAAAAACTTACTAATACTTTTATTGCAGTTAAATTTATAGGTTAATTTAGTGAGAACGAAGGCTTTCATAATATCATCACCTCATGGCATTGCTCTATTAGTTTGTTGTGTCTTCTCTTACATTTTTAATAGGGTTTTATTATTCCCTCAAAATGGTCTTATATATTCTTTTTTGTTTATCTTAATAGAGAGCCTTGACTTCTGGATGCAATTGATCTTCCTGCCTCTGCCTCACAAGTAGCATGTACCAATGAACTCAGTTTTGCCATGTTCATTGCTTGATACTAAGTCAATTTTTGAAAAAAAGAACTTTCTCTATGAGAATTTAGGACACAGTGTACAGCCAGTGTAATAAAAATATAGTGATACTAGACAGAAATAGACAACTGATCAATGAAATGTGAGAGAACTTAAATAAGGGAATCATAATAAATCAGCAAGAGAAAACTGCTTTCATTCTACAGGAGAAAAATGAAATTAAGAAACTATACAAAAGCAAAGTTCTGAGGGATTACAAACTCAAATACATGATACAAAATTATAAACCAAGTAGAATAAAATTCAGGAAGATTTGTGACATCAGACTAGAAAAGTTTTCTTCAGTCTACAAAAGCACACATCATAAGCTACTGGTTTATATATAATGATGTGATGATTTAACCTTTGAAAATTAAGGGTTCTTTACCAAAGGAGGTAACAGACAAAATAGATCATATTTCAACACCTAAATTCGGCATGGATTAATACTCAACTCCTGATGAAAAGAAAAGCAATATCCAATTCAATATATTCATCCTACAAACATTTATTGAGAACCTACTATTTTATATTCTTAGATATGGATGTGAACAATGCAGATAAACCTTTTGCTTTCAAAAACTTGAGCAAAAATATACATAATTAATATAATGAGTTAAATAGTATAAAGAAACATAAAGCAGAACAAGTACTTCTGGGTAGGATAGTCAAGGCAAGACTTTGGGGATACGAATTTTAAGTAGAGACCCTCATGAATCAGGTTAGGTGCATGAAGGAGAAAGTAACAGGGGAGGCATTAAGGAAAACAGATAACAAATATGTTAAGAGGTAACCAATTCACTAATAATAGAAAAATAAAATTTTAAGAAATGACATACCACTTTACAACTATCAGATTAGTAAAAATATAATTCTAAATATCAGTGGAAATGGATGATAAAAGAACCCTCATGTGTTATTAGATAGTAAAGTAGTAACAGGTTAAGCATGCCTATCCAAAAATCTGGAAAAGTTCCAAACCATAAAACTTCTTTTGAGCGCTGATGCCACAAGTGGAAAATTCCACACCTGATCACATGATGAATCACTGTCCAAATGCAAGGGTTGGACATGCAGTGTACCTATAATCACAACTACTCAGGAGGAGGAAATGAGGAAGAGGAAGAAGAAGAGGAGGAGGAGGAGGACCACAAACCATACAATAAAAACCTCTTGCTTCCATTTCTTGGAGGGGAAGGGGAAGCACTGAAACAATGGCACAATTCAGCTGTGATACTCACTAGATACTATGTTGGAAATGAACTATATAAATTGGGAGGGAGGGGGTCAGGATGGGAAAACAGGGAGAAAATAAGGGAGAGGGTGACACTGTTCCAAAAGAAATGTTCTCATAATTATATTAAGTGAAGTAAGCCAGGCTCAAAGAAACATAGATCCCATGGTTTCCCTTATTTGCAATAACTAGTATATGTCTGAGTCAAGCAGAAAAGATCAGATAAGTTGATGTTAGGGAAATGAACCCTAAGATATGTATTCAAATATTGTTTTCTTTCATGTGATTGTTTCTAACACATTTATAAGATTATTTCTTTGTTGCTTTATATGTCCCTCCCCCACGGTATAACCCCTGCTTTCACTGTATTTGATGTCAGTATAATTTGTGGAGGGGAAGGGAAAAAACAAATCGTTTAAATAGGGATACAGGTGGACCCATTGCAACAATGAGATGTACAAGTCATTATGTCAAAAACGAACTTTACAACTTTGGGGGGGGGGATTGAGTGGGGAGAGCAGGGGGAGGATGGAAAGGGATGGGAAGGGGAAACAAAGAGGCTACAATGCTTGATAAGAAATGTACTCATTATCTTGCCCATGTACAGTATTTTCACAATAATAATAAAAAAGAAATGTTCTCATTATCTGATTTACATAACTGTAACCCCTCTGCATATCACCTTTACAATAAAATTGTTTACAAATTTAAAGAAATTGCAAAGCCTTAAGTTTAAATCTTAGTATTGCAAATAATTGGATGCAGGTGTGCTTAAGATATTGTATAAGATTACTTTTAGGCTATATGTTTTAGGTACACATGTAGCTTTTCAATGGAAATCAAGTTGTCACTATTGAGTGAAATGAAGAATGTGTATATTATCTATACTCCGCCAAAAAGCCCTAAGGAGGACATGAACAAAAATAGAAACCATAGCTGTCTGTGTATCATTAAGTTACATGCAACCTCAGCAACCATCCTCTGAGGACCAGATAAGGTGTGGTAGGTGCATACACTGAAATACCTGAAGCAGTTACAAGTTATGAAACACAGAAACTCAAACAGACAAGGGATATTTTGTAAGTACTGACTAAGCAGTGATATTCAGAAAAAAAAATGCCTCAAATTGTCTTCAAAATAATACTAGTTTGTAGAAGGGAAGCTGTGGGGAGATCACAGGGGAAAAAAATGATTAAAAACTTTTATGAAGCAAAAACTGAAGATGAGTTGCTAACTGAGAATGTTAGATGGGAGTTTTTACATGGTTCCCTCAGTATGTGTGTATGTTTGAAGTTTCTTATCATGAAAGGCATTTTCAAAGTTCTGAGAGAAAAGAAGAATGTCTTGAGCATGACACTATTTACAAAAACTATAAACACATGTGTATAAAACACTACCATATAGTCTTTTTAAAGACATATATCCCAAAATATTACCATAAATATCCACAGAAGCAGAGAATGAAAATGGGTGCTAATAAGAACTATTTTAGGTAATACTGAGTTAAGAAAGGGTTCTAGGACTAAAACCCACAGTATACAATTACCTGAGGTGTTTCAACGTTTAGTGCCTGAGATTAAAAAGAAACAAAACACAAAACAAATGCAAAGAGCTCTGGGATCACAGACAAGAAAATTTGGCTTGGGAAAGGCAGAATCCTGCCCTACTCTTTAGCCCCACTGAATCAAGCCAGGTCTCTGGGATTGGGCAAAGGGACTTCAGAAACTGAAGTACAGGGAGTGAAATAATATTTCAGCCTCACAATCTAACAAGTGGAAGAGATAGAAATCAAGCCACAACTACCACTTTTACTATACTACCAATGCTGCAGTACCATAATTTAGCACTTTAACACTCCCACTGGAATCTGACCTTCCCAAAATACTATTTTGCCCCACAATGGCCACTGTTCTTGGCCTTCACAGTATATATGGTTTATCCTCCACTCACACTTACCCTACTTTTCTAATGAATATTCCACTTGTCCCCAGTATAAGCCCTACTCTTCTGAGACACCCTGGCCTTCCTTCTTTCAGAATAAACGCCTCAAAAGTTGTTATAATTACTTTCTCCAAACTGAAATACCCTCTATTCTCTTCCATACTTCTTGGTATCCCATATGCCCTACAAAGTCCAGTATTCAGAACACTTGCATACCATTAATTGAATGAACTAAAGTCCCACAGCTACTCCAAGAAGTTTCCCTGATGACTTCAGCATACACTTTTTCCCTCTTTCTTTTACGCTTACTCTCTGTGCCATTCAATTAGCACCTTATTACAGTAACACCTCATTTATCCAACATCATTGGGAAGAGAAGTGTTCATCTTAAGTGAATTTTCCAGGCAACTTAAGTATTAACTTAGGAAACAGCAAAGTAGAATAAAAATAATGCTGAATTTACAGGCAGACCTTAGTTCAAATCCCACAACTAAGTCTCTGAGCAAGTATTAATAGGCCTCTCTAAGTCTGTGTAAAGTAGGGATCTACCACCACTTCTACAAAATTTTTGGATTACAAAAATCACATGTAAAGATTCTATGATAAATATGATTCTTATACTCATGGAGTGTAGAGTATACTTAGTCATCAGATAATTTACTTTGTTCTAGGTTTGTAGTAAAACAGACAAGGTTCTGAATGGAGAATAAAGATCTAGTTTTGAAAAGATGCCCAAGCAAGGTTTCTGAGACCTTATAGACTAAAAATGAGTCATCCGGGAAAGGTCCTGTGAAGAAAAATATTGGGTAAGAAAAAGTGTGTAGAAGTCCTGAGATGTCAAAGGTACCTTTGAAGAACAATAGATAGCTATGGATGATCATGAACAAGATGTGTGTGGAGAAGTAGACAAAACCAGAGCATTCAGGGTGTTACAAGTGCCACAGTAAGGAGTTTGGATTTTTATTCGAAATATAATAGGAGTGACGTGACAAGACAGGTAATGTAAATGAATCAAGTATTTCAATGATAGAACTTTTCTTATTCCTTTGTGGAGTTACCATAAGCAAAAACCAACAATATAGAACATTTCTTTGTAAGTCTTCATACAAGGAGCATCACATTTCTTGAAAATACACATGTAATATTTCCTATACCCAATTATATAAAAACATTAACAAAGCTGGGTGCCAGTGACTCATGCCTGTAATACTAGCTACTCAGGAGGCTGAGATCTGAGGATCTCAGTTCCTGAGGATCACAGAGCCTGGGCAGAAAAAAGCTGTGAAACTCTTATCTCCAATAAACCAACAGAAAACCAGAAGTGGCCCTGTGGCTCAAGTGGTAGAGTGGTCACCTTGAGCTGAGGAACAGTGCCCAGGCCCAGCCCAGAGTTCAAGCCCCATGACCGACAAAAAAAAAAAAAATTAACATTTTTAACAAAATTAACAGTTAACAAAGTTGTTAACTGCTCTAAGAAACCTCTTTGATGTTAATCTCATACTGTTACCTCCTTTAGTACCTTTGAGAAGTAAGTTTGAAACGAACAGCATGAAGAGCTTTGGTCTACGATACAGAACATTCCCATCTTGACTATAACTTAACAGCCAAATAACCTTGAGCAAGTCACTGAAGCCCTGAGTCTCAACTTTGCCTTTGCTAAAATGGAGAGAATACCTGACATGCTTACTCCACACACTAATGCCATGATCAAAAACAATAAAATTAGGAGACAATCCTCCCCACTAGATTGTGAATTATAAGTTATATCTTTTATTACTTTTATAACAAATAATTTTGGTTGCCTGAATGATATCCAAATCATAGTGAAAATATAAAGGCTAACTTTTGAAAAATGTCAAACAAATATACAAATCAGTAACTGCTTACATCAAAGAAATCATTTGTTAAAGCCCTACTACAATTGAGATCCTTAGTAGAATTAGAACCAATCAAAAAAGAAAAAGTAATTTGACTTAGTGGAAGTGAAATTATTTTATAATTACTTATTTCTAAATATCAATAAGAATTTCATATTTCAAAATAAGATAGTTTCAAATGTTTCACTATAAAACAATACTGTATAATTGTCACTTTATTTAATCATCCCACACTGCATTTGTACACCTAAAATATCAGTATAGATTTGATCTGTCATAAAAAATAATAGCAATTAAAAGTATGCTCATAATTCCAGTAAGTTAAAGAAGTAATAATATAGTTATCTCGATGTTATCAAGCTTTTACATGTGATTTTATAAATCACCAAATTAAGTTCTATTTGTCCTCAAATAGTCCATCAGAACTAGCCTGTTTCAAATAGATTGGATCTTACTTTTTAAAAAAAACTGAAGAGAGACTTCTCAATCAGTTAGACACTGTAAAACTGTAAACTCTCTATGCAACAGTTAAAAATAGGGAGTAGATAAGTACGAAACTACATGGCTTCCTACAGGATAGGAATTACAGAAATAGGGAACTAGTAGATCAGAATAAAGAGTGAACTAATGAATTACATGAAATAGTAGAAAGAACTGTCATGAACAAAATAGTGACACTATGCCATAAACTGGGAAATATGACTAACTCAATCCCCTTCACATATAATATTCTTACTAGCTTATTGTAAATTTTAAATTATGTTTTAAGTTATGTATATGAATGTATATTTAAAGAGATTTAAGTTATAAACAGATAGTGAGCAAAATAAAGGCACAGAGAGGTAAACACACTAGATAGACAAAAATCTCAAGAGTATATAATTCTAAATGACTGAGTTAATATTACTTGGTAACCATTTTAGAAAATACAAAATAAGCCTCAACACATACTGGAGAGAAAAAGATGATCATGTTTAGTATTAAATTAAAAAAGATAACAGATTTCCATGTTACATGAAAATGCATCACAACTTGACATCACTAAAATATGTCATCTTTGCCAACCACACATTTTTATTTTTAAAACAAATGCTTTATTCTTATTACTGAAAAACTACTACAGAATGATGGCATTTTTAAAAGGAATTTTACATTGTTGAAATCACAGTTATAATTCTAAAAACCTGTAGATTTTAGATGTTTATATTAACAAAAAAAAAAAAAAGAAAAGAAAAGTGGTCTTTAAATTCAGAACGACAAACTCAAAAAGCACTTATTCTCCAGAACCATAATCCCAGTTTCTCTCCTATCCTTTACTGTTCCGTAACTGACTGGACTGTTTTAAAGAAATATAATCTTCTCCTAGTAAGAAAATAGAGCTACCTTTTTAATGAATTTGTATGAAGTACAAAAATATTTCATTGTGCTATTTTCATATAACTCACTTGCATTGAATTCACTCTATTACTCTTTTTTTAACTGGTTTCACTATTCTATTTCCATGCATATAAATGAAAATGACCATATTTACCCTTAATTTTTCCTAGGGTATATTAATTGTACAAAAGGGTTCAGTGTAGCATTTCCATTGTTGAATATAATGTACTTTGATTACATTCACCTCTCTATTATTCCTCCCCTTTTAGTCAATTTTGATAAATTTCATTATTCTATTTTCATACATGCATATAAAATACTTCGATCATAATTGCCCCCTATCAGCCTCTCCCTTTGCTGACCCCAACCAGCCTCCATTTTACACTCATGTCATTCTTTTTTTTATAATATAGATTCCACATGTGATAGAGAACATATATTTGCATTTTTCAATCTGGTTTATCTCACTTAATATGGACATCTCCAGTTCCATTTTCCTTTAAAAGATATAATTTCATTTTTACTGCTGAATTATATTCCTTTATGTATGTGTACATTTTCTTTATCCACTCATCAGTTGATAAGTCATCTGGGATGATTATACAGCTTCGCTATTATGAATAGTACTACTGTAGGCATGAGTGTACAGGTCCTCCCATTATACGTTGGTTTATATTCCTTTGGATATATGCCCAAGAATACTATAGCAAGGTTATAGAGTAGTTCTTGTTTTAGTTACTTGATAAACCTCCATACTTAATTCCATAGTGGTGGCACTAATTTACAATCCTAACAGTATAGAAGGGTTCCTTCTTCCCTGCATTCTTGCTAGCACTTGTTTGTAAAAAACCAAACTTTTTATAGCTTACTCTAATTCTAAACAAGAAACTCAGTTTACTTGTATGTGATGAAATTTAAGCTGTTCCATGATGGAGGTGAGGCAAGCCAAATGAATGTTTTATTACTGTACATTCTTCACTACAACTTTATTTAATACCTAAATAAAGAGAATCATTAACAGCATTTTAATTGTGCATATATATCAAAAATTACTCGATCACTTTAAGTGTACAACCCAATTCAGTAGTAGTAAGTAGATTAACACTGTTGTGAAAGAAATCTTAAGAACTTATCTTGTAAAAAATGAGCCTCTATACTCAGTAAGCAATGTTAACTGGAACCAACTGGGTTCAAATATAGATTTTTTTTAATAAATACTGAAATATATGACTAAGTTTCTCACTGTTTTTGTCTTGGATTCTTTGTCCAAAAGTACAAATCTACTTTACTGGGACAGTACTCTGATTAATAAAGTTATCAGTTTAAAAGCATTATGTTCGTTCTGCATTCAAATGTTAATAGTTTACTAAGAAATCATATATTGATCCTGTACCATTCTCAAATGACCACAGATGTACAGACAAGGGACTGATACTTTCATGGAGAAGTATTTTGCCCTCTAAAAGTAATCAGGAAACAGTCCGTGAAATGGCAAAGCCAAATGATTCGTTGGCAATATCCTATGGAAAAGGATCTTCACTTAAATTCAGTTAAGAGGGAAGATTTCATGGCTACCTTTAATATGCTTTGGGTAAAATATAAAAAATAATATGTTACTTCAAGTCCAATAACTACTCTAGTAAATAATCTTAAGAAACGGAAAGTCAACTACCTTACTCAAGCAAAGTTCAATTTCCAACTTTCAAAACATCTATAGAAAAGTTTATCATCTCAGTTAGAAAGTATCTTTTCCTTCTCCTTTATGAACAATGAACTTTTATTTAAAGATTCCTTAGGAGAGATAATATCTTAAAATTTGTTTCTTTCATCTTTTTCAGTTATTCCTCACTTGGGGATATAATAGGATAAACTCCAAATGGAATTTTCTTTTATTATAATGTTAAATGGAGAAATGAAAAGTTCTTTCTTCATTTCAATTATTATGTCAGGTGAACAAAAACTTGTTGTTTCAACACTGCAGGACACTGAGGTGCTAGATTTCAAGGCCAAAATTCGGATTCATAAGATGATCATCGATTTGATGTCTCACATCAAATAAAGTTCCTCTCTTATACCATCATCTATGAGAATTAGAAGGCCTTAACAATCTTTAAGATGCTATATTAATGATATGAAAGCGTAATCAAGAACATAAAATAAACCATCAGGGCTTTTTTGTTGTTGTTGGCCTACCTAGGACTTGAACTCAGGCTTGGGTGTTATCTCTGAGCTACTTTTGGTCAAGGCTAGCCACAGCTCCACTTATAGCTTTTTCTGTTATTAACTGAGATAAGAGTCTCAGGGACTTTTCTGCCTGGGCTGGCTTTGAATCATGATCCGCAGATCTTACTAATCAGTCTCCTGATTAGCTAGGATCACAGGCATGAGCAACTGGCAGTGTTAGGCAAGTTTTAAAAATTATCTTCTCAGTTTCTTATAATTCCCTTTATATTTCTACTTATAATTATAAAATTTATAATTCCCCTTCTTCAAGATAAAGTGGTAGCTGATGATCTGTAAGTATATAAATACTTAATCATAAATACATATTACAATTAGTGTTTTTAATAGAGCACAGCAATAATTAGTATCTCAGAAACCAACACATACCATAAATAGTAACAGCAATGCACTCTATAAACTTCTTAGATTCTGTAAATAATGTCCCTAATGTTTTAAATAAAATAGTTTCCTTTTACTTGTTCAGCTTTCTATCAAAACTATGCAGATTAAAACTGAGTCAAACTAAATTTTGAACTAAGCTCTAAGTCATTATCAGAACAAGTGAAAATTTGCCTATTTTCCTGTTTTGTTGCTTTTAATAAGAACTTCCCTTTTTACGGCTATAATAAATTACATATGCAAGTAAATAAAAGCAAAAAATCAGAATGAAGCTTTTATGTGTAGTCTGTTGTTTTGCTATGAAGTTTGGTTACTTTCAGTGGATATTGAAGAAATCCTGGTTATAGGAAAAATGAATTTTGTAAAAAGTACCTATCACTAAAATAGATTCTTATGCACTTCAAAAAAGAAAAAACACACTCAAAACAAAAGGAAATTCCTCTCCGTTCAGATATTTTAGAAGCTCTGTGCTCTAATGTAAGTGAGCTCTCTTCATTTAGGAAAATTAAAAAAGTACAATCCTAAACACTTAATTTATGCCTTTAAAATGCTGAATCATTTTTTCATCCTTAAGAAATTAGAAAGGAAAGTAATTCAAAGTTGCAGAACTCTTTGAAAGACTTGAATAATTTCAAAAGACAAAATTTATAGCATATTTTAATAGACTGGAAAAGTACTGTAGCCTTCTTCATCATACAAAATAAATATGTCCAGAATGCCTCAATAACATATTAAGGTCTTATTAAGGTCATTTTAGTGTCAGTCAGCAAAATAAAAAAAGATTTAAATACAAGCTATCAACAGAAAAAAAAGGAAAGCCCCAATAATCTGTGTTCTGCTGAATGGAAAATGTAATGTGGAAGTCATAGTAATAAATAATCCTAGAGGAAAAAGAAAGGGCACCCATGACTTTCAAATAACAGTAAATTATAATTGTAAGGATTTTCCTTAATAATTCAACAGTTGGGATAGTAAGAGAAACTGCCAGCACAGCCACACACTGAAATTCAGCCTTAAAACTGAAATATTCTCTGAATAAATTTGTATGTCACATAATGTGAGTTTATAACATTCAGATTGGATTATTTAAAATCAAACAGGTCTAGGAATTTTTCCCAGAAACCTCAGTGTTACCATTTTTTTGTCTAAATTTATGAAATGTCCCTGGATTAAAAATGATATAAAATCAGCTATTCTGTCAATAGAAATCCAAAAATTTTTTAAGTATCATCACCCTTGCAATTTTCAGAAAAATTCTAATGTCAGAAATGGACTTGTTGTATCAATAAATGGTATAAGGATAACATTTTCTGATTAGAACTAAAAACCAAAATCCTTTATTTTACTGGGTTAAAGAGACTTGGCAGATGCTATGGAAAAGTGACATCAACCTGTACCTGATTTTTGCTTTTTAAAATTTCTTTAATACACATATTTAAAAGGCTATTGTTTAATAAGTTGTAGTGTTTCCATATTAGCAATATCTAAGAAAAATATAGCAAGTAAAACAGACAACATCCAATCTTTAATGATTTAAAGGGGTGATGAACATAAAACACCTTTATTTTAGTTTGCCATTTGACACAAATCTCTCCCTTTCTCAAATCTATTCTAAATGATAGAAGAGGGCTGGGAAGGTGGCTTAGTGGTAAAGCGCTTGCCTTGCATGCATGAGGCACCACATAAGCAAGAAAAATAAAAAAGCCCGAAGTGGCGCTGTGGCTCAAGTGGTAGAGTGCTCGCCTTGAGCTGAAGAGCTGAGGGACAGTGCCCAGGCCCAGAGTTCAGGCCCCACAACCAGACCCAAATAAATAAATAAATAAATAAATAAATAAATAACAGCAGACAGAATACAATGCAAATTTCTTATACATTTCAAAGTTCCTATCTTTGCCTAGAAGACAAACAAAATTATGAAAAGTTTACCATCGCACAACAAATCCCATTCTACTCCTTCAGATAACCAACAAAGAAAAAATTGATTTGTAAAGCCTCATAAAATTGTTAGTTAGAAAGATTTTTCCTATATTTAAAACACGTAAACACACACACACACACACACACACATTACTGGTGGTGTGGATCAAGCAGTAAAGAGTCTGCCAGATAAATGTAAAGCCCTGAGTTTAAAGCCCAATTGCACCAGAAAAAAAGAATATAAATATTTAGAAAATATTTAAAGATAGGATGTTATGCTCTGAAACCAGTACTAACAGAGAATCCCTTTTAATAACTGATTTTTTTTACCGGTGATATCAAGATTTTTACTGTAAGATTTTTTAAATACATTTTAATCAGAAGAAAAATCAAATTTACTTATATATGTTCCTTATTGTTGGTTTTACATGAATGTAAGTGTACTAAATGATTAAAAGATTTAAGAATTTTGCTTACACAACCAATATATGTAAATTTTAAGTAATCTATCTCATGCTAACTGCTTCAAATTATGATAAAAGTTGACTTAGTTTATCTGTTATAACTATGTAGGAAATAAATGAAACTACTAATACTGTCAGTTTCATTGCAAACCTCAGTGAAAAATCATAGGCAGCCATGATGATGCACAGTTCTAATTCTAGCTACTCAGGAGGCAGATATTGAAAGGATTATGATTTGAGAACAATCAAGCAGAAAAGTTAGCAGTACTCATCTCAATTTAAAAAGGAGAGGTGGTACACACATGCAATCTAAGCTATGCAGAGGAGTTATAGATAACAGGATCATATGGAAGGCCAGCCCCAAGTCAAGAGAAAAACATAACTAAAAGTAGAAAATGGCTGAGGGCATAGATCAAGTGGTAGAGTGTTTGTTCTGCAATCCCTAGTACCACCCAAAAAATATTCACATAAGATTTATGTCAATGTATGACTTAAGTATATTACTGTTAATATCATACCAGACATAAAATTTCTAACTTATACCTGAAATTTTTAAACTTAAATATGATTTCAGATAATAAAATAGTTCTGAATTATAAGAAATTCATTTCCCTATCCCAGAGCAAAATGTTATAAATTCTATCATTCAATAAAAGATAAAAATAAAGCCACACTTTTTATTATTTCTATATGTGCACATAACAGTATAAGTTTATACTTACGAAAAAAGGAAGTTACCAATCCATCTGTATTATTCTACATGCAGGTACAATGCAATTTATTTTTTTAATATCTCAGTTTACTTGTTTCCTGTTTTCTGATGCTAGAAAGTAAACTCTGGTGAAGTGCTTTGCCACTTAAAAACTTAGATGGATCCCGCTATCCTCAAGAGGAACTCCAAATTCTTAGTCTGACATTGTTCATCTCTGTGGCCTCTCATACCTTTCCTCAGACATCCCTCCCTGAAACACACAGACTACCATACTACTGAGATTTGTCTCCAGAAAGGATCAGTCTCATTTTTGGACTTTTCCCAAGCACAAAATGTTCCCTATGCCAAACACCCTGTTTACTTCTCTGGCAGGGCTTGTCTGTTCACTATTGTATCCTGCTGCCTTGTACAGTGCCTAGCAAACAGCAGGATCTTGAATAAATATTTAATGAGTGAATGAATGATAGAACTTAGCCATTTTTTTAACTTTTATTTTTTAGGGAGCTGTTTATTGGGAACTTGGAAACAATAAATACAACTGCTATCTTTTATTTTTTACCTCCTCTTATTTAAAAGGGTGTTTTTTTGGCTTTGTTTTCTTATTAAATAATACTTAAGCTAGCCATCAGTGGATCATGCCTGTCATCTTAGCTATTCAGGAAGGTGAGATCTGGAGGATCACAGTTTGAGACAGCCTGGGCCAAAGAATTCACTAGCTGAATTCACCAAAATGATCAACTAAATACAGGGAGGAACACATGGTCTAGTGTTAAGAGTACCAGCCTAGCAGGCAGGAGGCTTGAGTTCAAACTTCAGTACCACATAAAAATAATATTATTTCACTTAATTTTTCCCAAGTATGGATGGATATAGGAAAATTATGAAAAGTGATACCATTTTCATTTTCTTCATTTGGCTTATCTGTATATTTTAAGTTTTCTACCTTAAAAGTAGATTTTCTACTTTAAAAGGGTGTCTTGAAGAATACAAGTATGCTGATCTAACTTAAATTTGTTATCTGTAAACTGAAACCCATTGTTCTTATTTTTTAAATGGAATGAAATTATATCAATACCGTACTATAGAAAAAAGAATTTGCTAACCAAGGGAGATTTCAAAACAATTTTCAGGCTGGGGGTATGGTAGAGCATTTGCCTAGCATGCAGATAGCCCTTGATCCAATCCCTAGTACCAACAATAATTTCCATCCAATTTGTACTTTCAATACTAATAGCCTACTAGTTGGTAGCCATGGCAAGCAGCTATTGACTTAAGTTTTCTTAACTACTCCACAGTCATTTCCCAATCATTTCTTGGAAACAATCCCTGTATTCTAATTTCTTAAGATTGAAGAAGCTTTTAAAAATCAATTGATAAAAGCTAGCCAGCTAAATAACGCATAAAAAGTCATTTCAAAAATTCACATGAAGTCACTTTCAATGACTCTCTATTGAAACTAAAATCTACTTACTGCTTTCCTTCCTTTCCTTCTCCTCTGTAGAATCCCATTATGGTTGTCCATTAATAAAAATTTTAAAAATAAAGTAATCAAAAGTAACTGACAAAACCTCTTTAAAATATGATTAAAAACAACAACAAAATAGTTTATCCCCACTGTACAATGCTCCGTGTAAAATTCCTCAGGTAAACCTCACATCTCAGACTGTGTGCTTCCCTTCTCAAGGGAAGATGGTCACTGCTGCTATCCCCACTGTCTTGCCTTATCTCCACCCCTCAAAATCTTTCATGGTAACCTGAGTTCATTTCACTGAAATTGTTCACCCTAAGGTCGCAGATGGTCTTGTGATTGAAAAATTAGCCCTTGTTTAACATCTCCATTTGCTATGCCTCACACCCTTATTCTTGAAGCTCCCTTCTCTCTGATTCCATGATGGTAATCCTTTTTTGAATTTCACTCATGTCTTGCTGGTGTTCTTTTGCAGTCTCAATTTCAATGTCTCATTCCACCTATCAAGGTTCCATCTTTGATTTCCTCCCTGCACATTTAGGAAAAGTGGCTTTGCTTCCATTTCATAACTTCCAATACAGTGAAAAATTAGTTATAAATACGAGGCAGAAACAAGCAAAACTAAGCAATAGTATTATAAGTCAGAATAAATAAATGCTGGACATTTTGCCTTTCTATTTAAAAATTTTTGTTAGATTACAATAGTTCCACAAACACCTTCTGCATACCCATGCCAGGGCCTGCTAGTCAGAACAGTAATTGCTGACAGTGAGCTGCCTCTGGACAATGAGTTCCTGGTGGGAACTCACCAAGAGCTATGCTATTGGGATCTGACTCAGAAGGACTCCACAGAAGATGACCTAAGACAGGCAGTTCACCTTTTATAAACGAATGGAGGATTAGAGAGGTAGTAGAAAGCCCGAGTAATATAATCCCCATCTCACATATTATATAAAGTGCATTATTATAAAATGAGGTTTTTGAACTAATTTTAAATGTTATTTTGACAAAACCCATCTTTTTAAGAGGCTCTATATTCTTAGGATATTTTATACAAAGAACTGAAAATTTTGCTTCAAACATATTTTTAAAAACATGAAAGGAGAAGAAGGGGCAGATAAGGAAAAAGAAGAGAAGGGACTAAAGACTGTCCATCACCTAAATGTCTTAGCCTCTGACTTCTAGTTGGATTCTACTAAAAGGATGCAGGCAGCAGAATTGAGCTAGGTCCCAGATATGTGTCTTTGGTCATTTCAAACCATGGATCGATAGCCTTCCTATTCTGTAGCTCCAACCAAATTCTGGTAACTGTTCATTCCCTTATCAGACCAAGAGATTTTAAAATTCTCCTTTGAGCCATACCAGTCCTTGTTGGTTTAAACACTTCATATACCTGCATTAAGCCCCCTTCAACAATCCCTTTATAGAAACCAGGCTGCTGGGAATTTGAGTAAAATAAAACACATTTGTCAACAACTAGCAATATTATCAGTATTTGCTATATTTTCAGTTATCATGTCAATGATACTCCATTTTAAAGAAAAGCATTAGTAGCCTTTAATGCTTCAGCAAACTTCTGCCTATGTCCTAATCTTTCTGACCCTGAATTCGTAAGTCTAATTCATTTATATAATGCAATGAGTTCAAAATAAACTAGTAAATCATTTCCCAAGATGAACTTCTACCCGAAAACTATTCTCAATATATGCACACATATACATGACATACATATATGCATCTAATATATTTCATGGTAGAAATTTCATGTAACTTTTTTCATTGCAATATTTCTAAATAAAGGATTAATAATATCAATGACTATTTTACTCAAGGTAAAAAAAATACTTAAACATGTTAGTAGCTTCCTAATAAGTTATAGCTTAAATGCACTGACAAAATATAATCATCACATAATTTTATCCACAGGATACTTGAAAAAGAAAAAAAATCAACAAAGGAATTGTTTCTACTTGTTCTTGTAGTTAGTTGCAGGGAAATGACTGGTAATAGATTCAATATGGTTGTAGTATTGCTTCTGGACCACATGGAACTTTCCAGATGCCCTAGTCCAAAAACAAACAAAAAAAGAGACAACAAGTAGAGGAAATTCATATTTATAAGAGAAAGTTTTTTTAAAATATTACATATTTCTCTTATATTTATCTCTGACTCCAAAATTTACCAAGCAACTTATGACTGATTACTGTCTCTAAATACTCTAGTTACTGAAAGAATAGAGAAATAACTCCATCTGAGTTCCTAATTGGCATCTTCCTCTTTTATAAGCATTTAGGTCCAAGTTGTTAAATCTCACACTGGTATTACCTAAAGGATCTGGAGCCATTTGGGAGCATTCTATTACCTATGATTTGGTCCACCATCTTAACAAATATAAAGTGTTTCTAATATCTCCTTAATTTCTCCTTTATTTTCTATTGTTTCCCAGCCCAATTAAAAATGGTGATTGTAAGTTAAAAACAAACTGTAAAAGTATTCATCCTTTCATCCAACACCCTCCTCCCACCTAGACATCCCACTCCATTATATTTCCCCGATGTCAACTATGAAACATACTGAGACAAAATGAGAAGCAGAGTAAGAAATCTGAATTGCAATATAGCATACAAAAACTTACTATCCAAGCACCAGTGGCTCATGCCTTTAATCCTGGCTACTCAGGGGACTGAGATCTGAGGATAGCAGTTCAAAGCCAAACTAGGTAAGAAAGTCCATGAGAGGCTTGTATCTCTCATTAACCAAACAAACAAACAAAAAAAAGCCAGAAGTGGAGCTTTGGCTGAAGTGGTAGAGAACTAGCATTAAGAAAAAAAAAATGCTCACTGTATGGCCTTAGGTAAGATATAGGCTGAGACATTTGCCCATTTGTAAAATAAGAATTAGATCTACTTTATGGAGTTGCTACAAGACTTAAACAAGAAGCTAGACAAAAAAGACAAACATTATATGGTTCCCTTTATATGAGGCACCCAAAATATTCAAATTCACAAACAAAATAGGATGTTAGATGCCTGGGGCTGAGAGGAGAGTAGAAAGTTACTATTCAATGGGTACAGACCTTGAAAAGATACAGTTTCTAGAAATAGAGAGTGTAATAGCTATCCAACAATGTGAATGCAATTGAGACCCTTGAACTGTATGCTCAAAACATGGAACTTAAGGCTGGGAAGTTGGCTCAGTGGTAGAATAGTTGTCTGGCATGCATGAGGCCCTTGGTTCAATTTCTCAGCACCACATAAGCAGAAAAAGCTGGAAGTGGTGCTGTAGCTCAAGTGGTAGACCGCTAGCCTTCAACTGAAGAGCTGAGGGACAGTGCCCAGACCCATAGTACAGGCCCCACCACTGACAAAAAAAAATGATAAACTTAGAATTATACCTACTTGAACTGCATTATAGTTTAAATACAAAATGTCCCCCTAAAGTTCATGTGTTGAACATTTGATCTACAGCTGGTGCTGCTCTTTTGAGAGGTTCTAGCAACTAGAAAGTCAGGCCTAGTTGGAGGAAATAGGACACTGGGAGTGGTGAGTGAAAGCTATTTATGTTCTCAGCCCATGCTTCATCCTCTGCTTCTGGTTCACCATAAGGTAAAGAATCCTGCCTGTTGTCATGATATTCTGCCAAAGCACATGGGGCTAAAGCCACCGTAAATGCGCCAAAATAAATCTTTCCTCCCTGAAAATTGTTTCTGTCACAGTGCTATGAGGGGTCATAGTTGTGACTAAACCTATCCATCTGGTTCTTAAACCTTTAGAACTGGCTTATGGAAGGAATTCTGAAAATTTTGGAGAAAGTTAAAGAAAACCTAGAAGGCTGTGTAAGCAAGGCTTTCTGTATGATTCTGGTGAGAGCTAAAGAATTCAGAATGCCAACAGGAATGCAGAGAATGACGAACCGGCTCATAAGGTCTAGAAGACACTGATGTAATATTGTAGCAAAACACCTGTCTACATTTTGTCCATGTCCTGAGACTTTGTAGGAGGCTGAATGTAAATGTGATGGATTAAATTAAGCACTAAATTAAGCTCATCTCTGTAATCTGAGCTGCTCAGGGGCCTATGATTCAGAGGATCACAGTTCAAAGCCAGCCTGAGCAGAAAAGCCCGTAAGATTCCATCTCCAAAATAACCAGTGAAAAGCTGGGTTGGAGGCATAGTAAGCAAGCCAACCAAGCACACAGCCATGAGTTCAAACCTAGCAAGGTTTATACTGTGAATTGGGAGCAAAAAAAAAAAAAAAAAGAAAGAAAGTCAGAACAGAAAGACTTGAAAGATAGTTTGGTCAGAAAAGCTTGGTTGGCTAAGCTAGAGCCAAGGAAAACAACGTTTCTGAAGAGATTATCAGCATTATAAAGAAGACAAATATTTTGTATTAGAACAGATGTCTTGCTGTTATCTCAGAAATTGGCCAGACCCCATGGCAGACCTAAGGATATGAGAGTTAACTCACTTGAAAGACTTTCCCTTGCATAGAGAATGACTCTGGGGCACCCTCCTCTGTTTTTACTGAATTTCAGGTTTTGTTCCACTGATTTTAGCCATCCACTTGAACCACCATCCAAAGGTGCTCAGGCTGGCACCAGACCTTCCTATCACTGGTGTTATAGGCATATGAAACACAGAGTTAAGGGGCCACGAAGGTTTCTATCCAGATTTCAAAGGATGGTCTGGGAGTTGAGGCCACATGTGACAGGATTGGAATCCCTGATGGTAATCTCTGAGAAGACAATGTGTGAAGCTATGAGGTTGAAGACTAAACTATAACGGAGACCTCAGGATTTTAGATATGCCAAGAATGTGGAATGACTGTTTGGAAAGCCACAGACAAGTAAAACCAGCCCAGGAAGAAAGGCCATGTGAGCTGTATACAAATGGCAAGACCAAAAGTGCTGGGCTGCCCAAGTTTGGTGGAACTCAAATAATAATACCAAGTACCCTGGATGTCAGACATAACACTGGGTTTAAGTTTTGCTTTGGACCCATCCCTCCTATGTGCACATTCCTCCTCTTTAAATGGGAATGTTTAACCCTGTGCCATAGTATCTTGGAAGTACATAACTTTCTT
This sequence comes from Dipodomys spectabilis, assembly GCF_019054845.1. NCBI lineage: Eukaryota > Metazoa > Chordata > Mammalia > Rodentia > Heteromyidae > Dipodomys > Dipodomys spectabilis. The sequence goes on along the minus strand of NW_024870817.1, from coordinate 20,571,832 downwards.
TTGATTTTACAACTAAGAGACTTTGAATTTGGACTTTAGAACAATGATGAAACTGTTAAGACTTTGAGAATTTATAGAAGGGCTGGAGAGGTGGCTCAGTTGGTAGAACACTAGCCAATAAGCAAAAGCATCAGGTACCGAGTTCAAGTCCAGATCTTGAACCTTAAGAAAGGAAGAAAGGAAGGAAGGAAGGAAGGAAGGAAGGAAGGAAGGAAGGAAGGAAGGAAGGAAGGAAGGAAGGAGACAATATGTAGAGTTGAACTAAATACATTTTGCATTATGAATGGCTATGAGCTTCTGGGAGGTGAAACAATATGGTTTAAATACGAAATAGCCTCCACAGAATCACATGTTGAATGTTTAGTTCCCAGTTGGTGGGAGGTCCTGGAACTTTAATTCTTGGAGGCATACCTTTCAAGGTTATATCCGGTCCCCACACAGTCCTTCATTCTCTCCTTCCAGTTCATTATGGAGATGAAGAACTTCTAACACATACTCCTGCTGCCATGATGTTCTGCCCAAGTGTATGGAATCAAGCAACCACAGACTGAATGAATTGAAAACTGTGAGCTAAAATAAATCTTTCCTCTCCTTAAATTGTTTCTGTCAGCCAATCTGTCACAGCAAACTAACACAGTATGAAAGAGGGGAAATAAAAAAACCTCTTCCTTTTCTCTATTCCTAATTCCAACCCTCAAGAATAAAACTCACCGGTAAAGGAACACAGCAAAGTTCATCGATAAAAATTAGCCTGCGCCTTCACAAATCAGGAATCCAAAACTGGCTAGATATGGTGGCATATTAATGTATACCCTGTGTCAAAAGAACTACAACAAAACAAATGAATTGTAATATAATGAATTATAAAATTATAAAAATGAATTATATTATAACATATACAAATCTTTCATTGTAAAAGGGATAGCTATAGTATAATAAATTTAGCACTGACTTTGGAACCAAAGAAATGTAAATATGGCTAAGATCTGTCACACATGATCTGTACTACTCTATTAATTTTCATTTACAAACATCAACAAGCAGTGGAAATACCACCTACCTCACAGAATTATTGTGAGATTTAAAGTATATTAAAACTTTTTAAGTTATCAAATATAATTTCATTTATATTTTAAATTTGTAAATGCTTATTCTATTATATTTATGTAATTTCATTGTAATGTAAGTTGGTAATTTCCCTAGCTCTCAAGTTCACAGGAAGACTACTACATATTTTTTTTAATCTTTAGAAACTACATATTCATCCTAGTAACAAATATTAGAAATATTGAAAAAATGACCTAGATATAGTGATATACTATTGTTATACACATATATACACATATACATATATGTGTATGAACTAGGGATGTAGCCAAATGCACACACATATACATATTAATATATGTGTGTATATGTGTAATATATATATGTGTGTGTGTGTATTTGGTTACATCCATATTTCATTTATTCCACAAATATACAATAAGTATATACATTTATTCCACAAATATACAATAAGCAAATAAGTAGTAAGAAAAGTACCAGGATACTTGTCCTTATGAAGCTTACAGTCTAAAATAAGACATTAGACAATTCTCTGTGATAGAAATGACAAAGGAAAAATAAAGTTACTTCAAGAATGAGCAATCCACTCTAGGAAGTTAGGGAAAATGCCAGCTATACCACATTTTGTCAATCCAGTATAAGTTATAAAGTATTCAATAAACCTGAGCTATTGTTATCAGCCAGATCCTTATAAAGACCCCACTGTCCTCTTCAGAAACTACTGTATCCCTAGGGTTTGGGAGATAAGAGCTAGCTCATCCTACTATCTAAGACTAGACAAACTAGATCTCTCACCAGTAAAAAAACAGAACCAGGGAAATATACCTTATCCCAACTTTCACTTATATTTTACATATCCTTAAGCACTTTCCTTAATGGTCATTTAGACCTGCCAGAAATACTCTAATTCCTAATCTTCCAATGTCTGTATCTTTCAGTATTACTCAGGTCTCAGCTTAAATCCTCTTCCACAAGAACTTTCCCTCCAACTTCCCAATCTAATACAGTCTCTACTTATTTTATTACTGTTATATCATATGACTATCCAAAATTGCCTAGTTTGTTGCTTTGATATTTCTCCTTCAAACTGGAAAGTCCCTAGCAAGCAGGAACTCATTTTATTCTCCTTATTATCCTCAAGCTCCATCTGCCTTGCTAACAACTCCCAGCTTTGTTTAGGTGATTCAGGTACTAGGGAGAAATATTTCCAGTTCAGAGAATGAACAATGACTGATTCAACCAACTAATTTTATCACTAATGGGTTTAGGGGAAGGAATTTTGAAGTTCTCTCTAAGGGAATAAGAAATATCCTAATTCAAGTAAAGGTTTTTATTTCTAACTGATGAGACATGAAGGAAAATCTTGCCTTTTCTCCTGCCTCAAATTTGCCTTATGTCGTGATATTGAGATCCTGAGAGACATGTTATATTCATCACGGGTAGACTATATGGACAGCAGGAAAGCTGATCATAAACTTTGATTTTCCTGACTCATGGAGTCAATTCAAGATCTATCACTTTTAAATATCTTATTATAAAATTTATTTTTATGCTACATTTCCAAAATTTTATTTGTTGTTATTATACAGGTGATGTAGGGGTTACATGGCAGATAGAGTTCATTTCTTTTTGAATGTCACCCCTCCCCTTGCTTTCTCCCAGTTTTTCCTTCCTGTCTCCACCCACAAGTTGTATAGTTCATTTTTATATCTAGTGAATAACATTGCTGCATTTGTTCTCCCTTTGTCCCACCATTTCACCATTTCTGTCTCTCCCCTTACCCTCTCTAAGACTCATAAACAAGATAATATTTAAACCTAAGTCATTTTCTGTGCATCTCTAAGCTTTTGTTTATGTTACCTGTAAGCTTTTGTTTCTTCTGTAACATTAAGAGACAACATTACCCATAGCCTATAGGCCTTTTGTGTGTAAGTGTGCCTGGCCTAGGGCTTGAACTCTGAGCCTGGGCACTAACCTTGAGCTTTTTTGATCACTCTACCACTTAAACCACAGCTCGACTTCTAGCTTTTTTTGGTGATTAATAGAGCTAACAGTCTCACAGACTTCCCTGCCTAGACTGGCTTTGAATGGAGATCCTCAGATCTCAGCCTCCTGAGTAGCTAGGTATATGCCACTGATGCCCAGGGCTTCAGGATTTTTGAGAGGATTAAACATATCACAAGCAAAGTGCAATATGTAAAGAAAATACTTGAATGAATGCACTGACATTGCTGTTATTATTAAGGCAAAACCTTTATGATAAAATGGCACAAGCTCTTCATATAAAATTTAGAACTTTATAATTTTACAAAAAAATATTCACTTTAAGTGCCTTCACAGAAAATCATTTATCAAAGAATTCACTTACTTATATTTCTTCCATCAACGAACTTTTATGGGGTTTTTTTTTAATCTGAAGTTTAGTAGATAAGAGGGCAATCAGGCAAATACCAGATCACTAATGAAAAATAGCCATATTAATTTAAGAGAGATTGCTGTTTTGGTATTAACAACATACATAGCTACATACATATTTTCATCTTCTATTCTTGCCTCCTCAAATATTTCATCAGCATTTTAACATGACTTAGAATAAAAGCTAATTAAAATTAAGTTTATTAGTCACCAAATCAATATTCCTCAACCCTAAAATATTATAAAAGATAACCTTAAAAGCAGAAAAAGGACCACTTTATTTTTTTCTGTCCTGAACTACTCTTGGACACTATACTCATGAAGCAAAATTAATAATACAGCCTGAACCACTTCTTGGATACTATACTCATGAAGCAAAATTAATAATACAGAAGAAGAGCTTGCCAGATCACTGAGTCAAGCTGGATTGCAATTTAAAATGTTTTGACAGCCTATTCTTACCTCAAAACTGAAGAAGAAATAATCAAAATTCTTAACATCAAATATGGCAGTTTATAATTAATTAGGAAAGTACACCAAAGTTTGTCTTTTTAAAAATTATATATTATATATAATAGACCTGATAAAAATGTTGGTCATCTAATTATTATAAAAACATTAACAGCTCCACCTTTCAAAAATCTTTATTTAATAAGACATTTTTTCTCAGACAGTATTTTATGCCTGTAATCCTATCTCCTGAGATCCACAGGATCATATTTGAAGCCATCCCAAACAAAAAAGTCTACAAAACTACACTTCCAAAATAACCAGCAAAAAGCATGGCTGACAGTCCTAGTCAAGTGGTATAGCACAAGCTGAACAACGTTAAGGCCTGAGATTTTTAACTGAGTTTCCATACCACCAAAAAAAAAGATATTAACAACAATTACTACATACTTATCTTGACTAATCACAAATGTAAACCTTACATGGAAGATGAGCACCAGTGCCTCATGCCTGTTATCCTCAGGAGGTCTGAGGATCAAGGTTCAAAGCCAACCCTGGGCAGGTAAATCCAAGAGACTGTTATCTCCAATTCATTAGCAAAATGCTGGAAGTGGAGAGATGGTTCAAGTGGTACAGGGTTGGCCTTGAATGATAAAAACAAGGGAGAACATGTGTCTCTGAGTTCAAGCCCAAGTACCAGCATACACACATAAAAAAAAGTTTCATGAGAAAACTCTATTCTCTGTGTTATCCATTTTCTACCTGTTTTTCAATGTCTTCATATAAGAAATAAGATACATAGTTTGGGGAAGGTAAGAAAAGCCTCTGGTATCTCACCAACATTACTGAAAACAAACAACACATTAATCTTGGTAAACCACCTTTCAGATCAACTTCTGATCTGACTCTCACATTCCTAGTTAAGATATATATATATATAGAGAGAGAGAGAGAGAGAGAGAAGACAGAGAGACAGACAGACAGACAGAGACAGAGTCAGACAGAGAGATCTGTATAACAAAACCTTAACTGAATAGATATAACATACTAATTCCAATAAGCAAAGTCTAAAATCTAAATATCACCAATGAATTTTAATCTTAAACTTTTTGAAAAATTAATAAACATCTTGTCTCATTGTTCTAATGCTATTTTTAAGGCATTATCTTGGAAATAATGTTTCAGATGAAAGAATACCTTAAACACATACTTACAGGAGCTTACGTATTAGTAAACAACGTTACCTGCATGCACATATTTGATGCCATTCCCACCAATGTGAAAGCAATAATGTGCACACAACAGTGATAATATTCCAATGTATTCCAAAATAATTGTAATTATTCACATCTTTAAGTTATACATTCCTACCAGTAGTTTCTTGGATTTTTAATGCTAGTACTTTGGTCCTAATCCTATGTCCCATCACTATGGAAGAAAGAAAACTCCATTTTTTATTTTTTTTTTTTTTTTTTTTGGTTCCAGTTATAGTGCCTGAACTCTTGGCCTGGGCGCTGTCCCTCAGCTCTTCAGCTCAAGGCTAGCGCCCTACTACTTGAGCCACAGCGCCATTTCTGGCTTTTTTCTTTTTGCTTATGTGGTGCTGAGGAATCGAACCAAGGGCCTCATGCATGCAAGGCAAGCACTCTACCACTGAGCCACCTTCCCAGCCCTTATTTATTTTTTTGCCTAAACTTTAGTTCTAACTCTAAACTACTGAGATGAAATGATAAGTTTCTGTCTCTCAGAATATGTTCTAATTTTAAAATAACATAATTCTGTTTTCCAATAGTAATCGAAGATGCAAGACACTTTGTCTGCTATTACAGAAAAATTAACAAGCACAATTTGCCACTGTAGAAAAATTAATATTTAATTATTTTATATCTTGAATTGCTTTAAGGAGCAAAATGGTTTTGAAAGAGTAGAAAGAAAACTTTAATCTTCCTTTTTTTCATAGCTCTGAAAGTATATACTTCTTGTACTATTCCTGAGAGTTCTAATAAATCTCTGGATAAACAATACTAAAACTTAAGTCTGAATGTCTTATGCAGTTTATTTCTTTAGATTTGTTCCCTCAAAAAATTGTTTTTTGATCCTTCTCCTAAAATAACAGAAACTATCTATCAAAGGAAAAATTTAACAGCTAATGACATTTCAGATACAAATTGTTCAGTATTTTGGAGGAAACATCCTGGAGATTAGGAGTAAGAGAGCAAATATACTAGAGGAATTTCCATTCCTATAAAACTATTCCTTCATTAGTCTTAGAAATTTGAAATTTCATGAACTGCTTTCAAATTTTTAAGGAGATTTACACTATTTCACTTGACTTCCTTCAGAAGGAAAAGGTGGTTTGTAATTTTTCTTTAGCAGTGTCATTTTAACACAAGAATAGGTGATGCTGACATACAAAGTTCTATATACTCTTACATGGGTAATTCAAGAGTCAATGTTGTTTAGACTATAAGCACATAAAAATGAGCATATGGAACTATTTATTTGCTTGTTTTGGTGTTTTCAATTGAAAAAGCTGAATTTACTTTTTGGAGCCCAAGTTAGATACTGGGCTTGATTTCTGTAGTCAATGCCTATGTTGCTAACTAGTATCTTCTAGCAGATTCATCTTTCAGTATTATGGCATATTCAAGTAGCAGATTAGCTTAATAAAAAAATCGCTACTGATCTACTTGCAGGTACTGGATATTTTTTCTTGGTGATAAAGTATATTGTGAGATTTAAACTTCAACAATATTTCATACAGTTGTTTACAACTATTATATTTAATTTTGGTGGTGGTGGTGGTGGTCATTGTCATGGGGCTTGAACTCCGGGCCTGGCGTTGTCCCTGGGCTCTGATCAGCTCAAGGCTGTTCTCTACCACTTGATCCACAGTGCCACTTCCAATTTTCTGGTGGTTAATTGAAGATGAGTCTTGCAGATTTTCCTGCCTGGGCTGGCTTTGAACCACAATCCTCAGACCTCAGCCTCCTGAGTAGCTAGGACTATAGGCATGAGCCACCGGCTCAAACAAAATTTCTAGAAAGAAAATTAAAGAACGAAGGATTCTTCAATTATTTTTGGCTTCCAACTTGCACTCTTAAAATTCCTATGCCTTCCTCCACCCCCACACACCTATCTGCAGCCTGCCAAAATGAAGGGTATAAGCATCAGTGTGAACCAATGGAAAGATTGCATTTCTGATCAAATCTTTAAAGTCAGTTATATCTGATTATGTAATGCTGTTCCCTAAATCTGTAGCATCCTACCCTAGATCAGGAAGGAAATCTGGTACTCTGAAAATGTACCTTTCAGCTTCAACCACAGGTTCTAAAGTTAGACAAATCATGTTAGAAACCCAGTTTTCTTGTTTTCTAGCAGTTTATACCTGGATAAGTTATTTAACCATGTAGGGTCTCTGTTTTCTTAGTACGTGAATACAAGGGGAAAAAATCTATTTAGATATGTGAGAATTAGAGAAAAGATACATAGTGAACACAATGTCTGGCATATTATTTTAGCATTTTTGTAATTTTTACTTTTGTTCTACTGTTCTGAGGAATTTTTGAAATACAACTGAGGTAGAGAATGTAGAATTCAATCTCCGAAGTTCTTATTTTGAAGGTCATTCAAAAAATGTTTTTCATGATGAAAAAAATACCTTTGAGTCTAACATCTTTATAAAGCAGAATTTGTTCTTGCTTCCAACAAGGCCTTTTCTTTAATGCAAAGATTCCTTAGAGAAAAAGTACTATCCTCAAAAACATACATTTTAGAGATCTACATACAACTAATTATACAATTAGTTAATTGATATTATGATCAGTGTTATAAAGTACACTAAAAAGTGGGCAATGGCCTAAAAAGATCAGAACTAAAATTCCCACCTCCAAGATTTTAATCACTCCCTTTCTATTTAAACCTAATCCAGACCTTTGAATAGACTTAATCTGTTTGCTTTTTCAAAACAACAAAAATAAGTAATTAATGTGACCCTGGGTAGGTAAAGTTCATAACTGTACAGTAAATTTTAGAAAGTATACAACCTATAAATTAGTGTTAAACATTTTATAGTGAATTCTTGGACAGAAAGCAAAAATACAATATAGGTAAGCACTTGTCAACTACCCACTATGACCTCAGGTAAGGAAGCACATTTCTTGATAGACTATTAAACCAGTTTGTGTGTTTTGTGTTCATGTCATCATTCTCAATAATTTTTCAGAATGCTTTAATTAAGGTGCATATTACTTACTAATAAATTATAAATTGCTTTTAAAAACCAGTTCTAATTTTCTTATATAAAATTACTTGTCCCTTAGCTATTCTTTAAGAATTACAAACAAAAGTCTATTGACATCCTTTTAATGACAACTTGAAGATTCCTACTTTCAGAAATCAATATACAGAAGTAAAACAGTGCCTGTAAATTCTCAAGTAAGCAATAAGGAGGAAAACTGAGTAATCACATCAACTCTCCAACCAAAATGAAACTAAGTTTATTATATAAAACAAAACCTATCTCAATGTTTATTTTAGAGTCAAACAACAGTCACCTAGAAATTAATGCAAAGACAACTCAGAACAGTCATTGTCAATTCTCCAAAAGTGGCCTCTTCACCTATATTTAGTTCATAAGCAAGCCAGTCAAGAAGTCTGGCTGCCAATTGCAATGAATGGAAGAAATATATTTAAATCAAATAGCACCATCTAGCAGAACCCTCATCACTTTGCTCAGGAGAGTGGATATTACTTGTTCAGTTTGGTAGATTTAACAGTAAAAGTAGCAATTATTTGTTTTCAATGACAGAATATCAGAATTTGAGCTAAAAAGGACAGACACATCAGCCCAAACTTCCTGATCTCAGCACTAAAAATAATAATAAACAAAAATCAGTATAAAATCATCAGGATCAACTTAGATTCAGTAAAACCTCTGACCTATCCTTGGGAGTCCAGGTAAAACCCAGAATTATTTCCTCAAATTCAGTTACCCCAAATATAAATAAGATATTCAATATATTTCAATCCCTTCATTGCCAGTAATGTAAAAGCAAATATTCTGTAATCACCAAAACATCCTCCTTCAGATATATGACAATCAAATGATTGAAAGTGCACAAATCAGTCTGTGTTTCAAAACTTCAATTTCAGCAACTACTGCTCTTTGTTAACCTAGAGATAATGCTATGTCTTCCGTATTTCCTTGCCATCCCAACAATATCCTAAATGTAGCTCCTCAGAAAATATCTCTGGAATAATGTCTCAGTTGTTGTGTTTTGTTTTGTTTTTCTACAAGGCCTGCCACCTCTAAATCCTAGGGGAATCAGTGTGTTGATGCCAATATGAAGATTAAAAAATGCTCCCATCCCTGGGGCACAAGAAACTTTCAGGGGGAGACTGACAAAATCAAGCCAAAGAGAGAAAAACTCCGTCGTCTGTTCACTGGATCTGTATTTACACGGCGATTTCTCTACGGGAAGGGCACCCAGAGTACCTCTAAGAGATGCTCCCACTTTTCCCAAGTCTGAACTCCTCCAAAAATAAATAAATAAATAAATGTACGTAGATTCAGTGACAAGGACAAGCCTGAGCCCTGCAGTTCAGGTGGTTACTGGTAATCTCTCTGATGTGCTGCACAAGGGGGGGTGGGCAGGTGGGGGTCCGGGGGGAGGGGCGTTCTTCCTCAGTAGTCACAGTCACTATCCGCTCTCATTTTTAGTAACAACCAAATCACCGTTACAAGTACACAAGAATAGCAGCAAACAACCCTGCCTCGCAGCGCGCCGTGACAGTGGCATCCCGGGCCAGGCGGGGTTCCTTCCGCGCCAGCCTCTCTCGGGATCCCACCGAAGTTAACACCTGTATCTGCCCCACAACCCCCACCGAGCCGCGTCTGCCTACCTCCATGCTTCTCCCCTTCTCCCCACCCCTTTTCGGACCGCTTCCCCCTCCCCGCCGCGGAAAGCCCCCCCTCCACACACACACACACACACACACACACACACACACACACACCCGGCGGTACTGGGGTGCGCACCCCTCCCCCTCCGCGTCCCGCGACCACCGCCCCACGGGGACCGGCCCGCCGCCCGCCCCCCCCCCCACGCACACACCCCGACGTCTAGGAGACTGCAAGTCTGCACAAAAAGTTCTCCAGCCAGCCGCCGTGGCGTGGCGTCTGCAGCGAGGGGCAGAAATGTCCGTCTCCCCCGGCAGACCTCGCTCCGGCCAGAGCACTTTTCCTCCCGGAACTCGGTCCTCCGCTGCCTCCCCAAACTTCAGCAGTGTCCCCGGCGCCCACCCGCCCCGGCCTCAACCCTCCACGAGACGCCGGGTACCGCAGACACGCGAGTCCCTTCGCCGCCGGAGAGGGAAAGCCCCGACGCCACCCGGCCCACGCCCGGCACTCGCCCTCCGCGCCCCGCGCGCGCGTCTCCGCGCCCCGCGGGGCCCCGCTCGGCCGCTCCGCGCCCGGCTTCCGCCCGCCGCGCGCCCGGCCCCGCCGCCCTCGCCTCGCCGGGCGATTCCCAGCTCCGAGCCCCGGCGGCCCCGAGCCCCGCCGCGGCGCTCCCCGCGCTGCCCCGCCGGACACCATGCGCCCGCCGCACGCCCTCCTCCACGCAGCCCGCCCGCCCGCCCCGCGACCCCGGAGGCTCCCGGGGTCCCCGCGGTCTCCGATCCCAGCTCCAAAGTTACTTTGTGAGGAGGTGAAGCCGCGGGTTATTTCCCTCCATCGTCCAAACAAGTTTCCATCCTCGCCACCAGAGCCGCCGCCGCCCCCCCCCACCAGCATATTCGCTCCCTCCCGCCGACAGCCCCCCACGGCCACCCGCCCCGAGGAAGCGCCTCCCGGGAGACAGCCGCTCCCCGCACCGCACGCCCCCACCCCGCGCACCCCTCCCCCTGCCAGCCCACCCCCGGCTCTCCCCGGGCGGAGAGTGTCTGTGTGTCTCCCAGAGAGTGTGCGAGTGCGTGCGTGAGTGTGCGCGCGTGTGAAGGCGGAGGTGGGTGAGAAGCGGGGACACTTACTTCTCCCGGGCCTGGCTGTCGGACGGGACGGCGCTGCTGTTACTCTTGCCTTTGCCGTACATGCTTGTGCCGAGAGCAGCTCCCACTGTCACGCACCTGTCAACCCATCACAGCCTCCCCGGGAACAGCCCCGTCCCCATGGCGACCCACGCAGCCACCCCCACTATTGGCCGCCCCACGCCAAAGCTCCGCCCTCTTCGCCCAGGCAACGCGCGAGACTGACAGGCCTGCCCCCCCTCCCTCCCTCCCTCCGGCCTTCCGAAGCGCGCGGTGGCGGCTACAGCCTAAGCGGCAGTCTCCTCCCTCCTTCCCTCCCTCCCTCGCCGGCTCCCTTCCTCCCTTCTTCCCTCTCCGCTCTCCTCCCTCCTCCCGCTCTCCTTCCCCCCTCCCCCCTCCGAACCCGGGCGCAAGGGGGGAATTAGAAACTGCTCTAGAAGGATTTTAAACAACTGGCTGTTCCCTGCGCCGCCGGCCCTCCCCCCGCGCCGCCCGCGCTCCGCTCCTCACTGGAGAGAAGGCGCCGGGAGGAGGGGAAAGTGTGGCCTGGAGTCTCCGGCAGGAGCCGGCGGAGCTGGAGCCGCGGCCGCCCCAGACTTCGGGGCGCCCGCCGTGTACCGACAGACCCGCGGCCCCAGCCGCCCCTGGGGCTCCCCACCGGCCTTCTCCCCCGTTCCCCTCCAGCCTGTGACCCCGCGCCGGTACCCACGGCTGACCCCTGTCGCGCACGGCCCTACTCCCTAGGGTGTCGCCCCACCCCACCCGGCGCCCAGCTCCCCGAGGGCGGGCGGGATGGCGAGGACGCCCTCTCTGTTCCCTCGACCTTCTGGCTGAGCGACCAGGTGCCATTCCCCGGCCCTCTCGGGGAGGGACTGCGCCTCCGGACCAGGGCGCCACTGTGGTGGCGTCGCTGAGCTCCCAGGGCCGCGCCCTGTCCCCCAGGGGCGCACCCCTGCTCCCAGCCAGCCTCCCCAGAGCGGAGCAGACCTCCCCCGGAGGCCCAGGGACCGATTCCCGCACCGCCGTGCCCCGCTGCCCCGGCCCCTTCCACGCAGGCACACCGCCCATCCCGCCAGACCTGCCGCCAAAAAGGCCCCAGGCAGCCCCGCACCCATCCAGTCTCCACGGTTTGGGTGGGTGATGCCTGCTCATTCTGACCCCCAGACTGCAAATGGCCAGGGGAAGCTTTGAAAGACGTCCCTGCCCTTGCCAGTCGTTCAGGCCCCTGAGCTCCAAGGGGAGCCAAGCTCTGCCAGAGCTGAAACACTGCCTGAGCATATTTCTGGATTCAAATCCCTAATCCCATTTCAGCCAATGCGCAAAAGTTTCTGAACCACACACAACCTGGTTTCTGATAGAACTCCATCCTCTACAGAACTCAGCGATTCTTGGCTGTAAAATCAGACAGGGTGCAAATGGGGCCGAGCGAAGAATTGGGCTTCAGGTGGGAGGTGAGCTGAGAGGACTTGGGGATGGGACAGGGAAACATCAGAAAAAGATGACTAAAGGAACAGCTAGGCAAAGGGTGAGGTGACAACATTCACTTAAGGAAAGGTACTTGACTACACAAAAACAACATTAAGCATTTAGCCATAGGATCATAAAAACGCATTGAGAGACAGAGATGGATGGAATGGAGAGAAATGGGCTTTGAGGGGCATTGATACCAAGTGATAGAAATAAAATCAACAGAAGGTTAAGGAAAGGCAGTAAGAATGAAACGTAGACAATTGAAAATGGGTTTATCAAACAAACAAAGTCTGATAAATAACGAACAGAAAGAAATCTTTAAGGAAATTAAGGGGGGGAATGAGAGGTGTAAAAAAGAAAGAAGAATACAAGAAACAGGATTCAACAAAGCCTTAGAATGTAACAAAAGCATTAGAGGACAGACATGATATAAAGAAGAAAAATAAAAACACTTCTGTTTAAATAATAATGATCAAACTAATAAAAGAAGGGAATATAAAGTACAAAAATGACATTGGCATAAATACATTAATTCTCACCCCCAATAAGGAGAATTGAACCCAAGGCCTTACACATGCTAGAGAATTGCTTACTTAGTAGATTTAGTTCAAAAAGAATTGCCTTCTGCAGAATGACCTACAATGATTGGTTAGTTGGAATAGGATATACAGAGTCTCCTTCCTGTTTCTTAAGTCTAAGCTACAATGATTTTTGTGCCAAGGACATTAACAGAAAGAGTAAGGTTAGATAGTCTGTTGTTTTGTTTTGTTTTGTTGCTTTCTTGTTTCTTTGTTTGGTCTTTGTGCTAGTAGCAGGGTTTAAACTCAGGACCTTGAGCTCTCCCTCAGCCTTTTTCTCTCCATGATGGTGCTCTACCACTTGAGCCTTACCTCAAGTAGTTAACTTGATGGTTTATTGATTAAGATGGAGTCCTGAAGACTTTTCTGGCTGACTTCAAACCTAGAGCCTCAGATCTTACCCTCCTAATCTTGAGTACCTAGGATTACAGGCGTGAGCCACTGGTATCTGGCAAGCCTTGTGTGTGTGTGTGTGTGTGTGTGTGTGTGTATTTGCTCAAAAAGCTCAAATGTGTGTATGAATGATAATGATTATAGAGACTACTTTCAAGATTAGCATTACAAAATTTGTTATCCAATTTTCTTTCCACTAGCTTTAACCCCCGATTTTTTCATTTTCTTCCTTTCTTTGTCTTTCTTTCTTCCTTCCTTTCTTTTTCTCTCTCTTTTTTTTGTAGCATCTTAATGGTCCATTACCTATAGAATTCTCCATATAAGAATTCAGGTGCTGCTCAGAACACTATTAGGGACAGACTCCTGACAGGTGCTAATCTACCTTCCTTTAAAAAGTTAAGATCTCTGTTAAAAACCATGGATGGGTTTGGTGCTGTTACAAACAAACAAACAAAACAACACAAAGAAAAAGCAGGGTAGTTATTATCCTTACACTGATGTTGAAATTCTTTTATCTGTGGTTGTCCGTCATAGTGCCTTAGAATTGCCTTAGGATTTATTTTTGTAGATTGACTGAATCAGAAATCTGGGGGTGGAGGGGCAGGCAACCCAGGCAGTAGTATGCTCCCTTCCTGTGATTCATATGTATAAGCAGGACTGCTCATTATTGTGTACATATTTACAGATAGTCAATGGGTACCATTAGAGCTAAGAAGCAAGACTTTAGGTGATAGCTGTATAGAGCAGTTTGTCCTTCTGTAAGTCCTTAAGATGTTCCTTACAGGGGACTTTACTTTTTACCACTGAAGCCAACCAACTTGTTAATAAGATGAAAATATGTGACCATATATATTCTTAGTGTACAAGAGCACAAAGAGTTTAATGTACTATGTTCTAAAGAGAAAGAAAAATGAAAAAGCCACAGAAACTATTTGCTGTCCATCACTGGAATTTACTCATTTAATTTACTATTAATTTATGGATAATAGCATATGTTCTGGTATTTAAAGAATAAATTATAAGTCTACCCAGTAAGGTATAGAATTCATAACAATTTGGTGTTTGTATCTGGAAAGAATGAAATACTAAAAAGGTCTTAATTCAGAACTTGCCAAGTTAATGCCCAGACTTACCTTTACAATAATGTTATTCAATGAATATACAAAATAAAAATATGACTTTTATAATATATGTACCCCGGATACGGTAACCTTAAAGCTCAGGTGATCAAATCAATTATCATTAAAACAGCTCATAGCTACCTGAACAGTCTCTGTTCTATTTTCTTCTTAATGTTTACACATGTAAATATAATGCTTCTTTGCCCTTGTTCAAATTATTTTGAGTACAAAGAGTGTTCTTTGCATCAGCAACAGTACCTCCTGGGACCAATATTGTAATTAATGAGATTTGAAGCACAAATTCGGAGCCAAATTTGAGATTCCCAACACAGAATTGAAGACCCATTGTTTTGTTTGTTTTCATTTTTAAAATGAAAGAAGAGCCTGGAGATTCAAAGCTTTCTCATTTTAAAAAAATGCAATATATTTTCGAGGTTTTTCTAACCCCATAACAGACTGATTAATTTGGGAAGGCTAAAATTTTAGGTGAGGGGATATTGACAGGTGAACCACTAGAATGGAACCTTTACATTTAAGGGGTTTGTTTGTGTGTGTGTGTTGTAGCTTTATTCTTTCAAATATAGAACACACATTTAATTGCTAAGTTTACACACACATGCACACACACACCGCTTTGTTTGGGCACGTATGCACAATTTTCTCTTTCTGAAATCTGTAACTTATTCTTGGAAATCTTTATCATTTCAAAACAGGCAGTTCATTATACTACTATGCTCAAATGCTAGATTGACTATACATTTCTTTGGTCCTAATTTTTTTCTTTGTTTTAAGGTTAATGTCTACATTATTACAGTGCATGGAACTGTAAAAAAAAAAAAAAAGGCTTTCTTTGTGGTAAATAGGACAAATAGATTCTCTCTTTAGGTTTAAATGGAAGCTAAATGTTGAATTTAATTATTTGAATCATGTAGAGCACTTAGCATGTTAGTTTTTTTTTAAGGGGGGGGGAATCTATAATCCTAGCTTATTCAGGAGGTTGAGATATGAAAATCAGTTCAAAGCAAGCCCCAGGCATGAAAGTCTGTGAACCTCTTATCTTTAGGTAACTACCAAAAAGCCAATCAGAAGTGGCCAGGCGCTGTTGGCTCACGCCTGTAATCCTAGCTACTCCAGAGGCTGAGTTCTAAAGATCATGGTTGGAAGCCAGCCTGTGCAGGAAAGTCCATGAGACTCTTATTTCCAATTAATCACATAAAAAGAAAAAGGAAAGCCAGAAGTGTCACTGTAGCTCAAATGGAAGAGCCCTAGCCTTAATCAAAAAAGGTCAGAGACAGCACCCAGGCCCTGAGTTCAAGCCCCAAGACTGGCACACAAAATAATTTAGAATACAAAATATTTACTTAAAAAAATACAAACTAAAAAAGAGAAAAATAAAAATAAACCATTTGTACATTAAAACTAAATGTTTTTTGGGAGGATTCAACTTTCCAAAAAGCACAACTGTCCTATTTTAATAAAATCAGTCTGTTTATACAAAATTACTCAGTTGCATTCACATCACTTTTCATTTCAAATAATGTAGCAGATATTTACATATTAATACTAAATCCTAGTTAGTGATATTTTCATAACCTGCATTTTAAACTGGGTAAACTGAGTTCTACAAAGATTTTATTAGCATGATCTGAGCCATAAAGAAAACAGAAGTTGTTCCAGTAGAACTCTGTGTTCCTGGCTGAGAGTCCTGTTCCTAAACCATGCACGAAGCCACACCCCTTTCTCTCAGAAATGACTATTCCACAGAGGGATGTGAGCAAACGCTGATATGTTTGTCACTCAAACTATCTGGTAAAACCCTACACTCAAGCAGAACAAGCCAACATGCTTCCATTCACTAACTATTCAAATGCCATAGACCAAAGTAATGGGAGGAATAGTCATTGAAACTATAATACTGTGCAATTTAGTCATTTATACAAGAATAATGAATGAAATGGGGCCTCCAATTAACATTATTTGACACACTGTTACTGGTTTAGCATCAGTTAATCGGAGGCAATGCCTGTTTACTTAACCTATGGCCCTGGGTTTTTTTAAATCCCAACTTACATATTCATAATCACTTTCTAGTAGGTTAAAAGAGACAGCATGCTGCTCTACCAGTGCAACACTTCCTGTTCTCCAGTGCCCATCTCTTTTAGTGCTGTCCAATATACTAGTCATTTGAAATAAAATAAAAATCCTGATACAGAGAATTATGCTTAGCCTACAAGAAAAAAATTGAGAAAACAATGACTATTATATATGACAATTTTATTCATGTTAGCAGGTTCTGCAAAACAAATTTCAAGTTTGCAGTACCCACTAGCTAAAATGTCATCATTAGTATTGAGAGTTATGCAATAGGCAGTATGCCAATGAGTGTTCATGACTCAATATTCTTAGTATAGTTTTTAGTACATTGTGAATCTTCATATTGTTTCTTCACCTAGTGAGGTTATGCCAATGTGATGTCTTTGCACTCTTGAAGCTAATAAAGGCCCCAGTCTCAAGAGGGAATCTGTGCGACACTCCAGGCAGTATCACTTCATTTTGTTGGAAATGGAAACATCGGGGAAAAATACCTACTATATTTACCTTTTTATTTTTTATAAATTATACACATAATTGGAAATAAATATGACAGATTATAACACTATCACATTTTACTTACTTTAATATAGTTAAGAATAAGGGGTTACAAAGATGTTATGCCAAATGAAATCTGTTTAATACAAGACCTGCATATTGCCATTGGCAATCATGAGTTATAAAGTATAAACAATCTTATCATGGCCCTATATACTTGCCAAAGATATAGAGGGCAGTTTAAATATTTTATTAGTGGGTACTCTAGAAATCTTTGATACCAATTGGGCTATCTCTTACATAATGCACTATAGTAACTACAGTAGTTCTTGAAGATGTATACCAAATTACTCTGTGGTGGCAATTGCCACCTATCAAGATCATTCATAGATTGTGAGAATCCTAATCAGATAATTTTATAATCCTATTGCCATCACCTTTCCAAATCTTCAGGTCTTTTTCCTTGGACCAAAATTCTTAACACAGAACAGAAGGATTCCCTTGCCACATAATGCTAAAAATTGTTTCATCCAACTTCTCAGACTAATGTTGTCTGTGGTCTGGGGAAGCATTGTTAATTAGATAGTTAAGAAAGGATACATTTCGATCTTAGAGTCTTATCTAACCTCCTCACTCTAATTTGTCTGGATTTATGGTTCTATGAGGACATTTTATACAGTGTCCCCAGTAGTTGTACTACTTTGTGTTTTTGCTAGCACTCTGAGTTTGGAATACTTTTTATCAAGAATTCCAGCAAATATAACATTCTTCTTTGGTCTCATGGTTGAAATTCGAGGCTTCAGGAGGGCATTATCCTGGACTTTAGCCATTTATCCTGGCTTTTCGGCTTTAACCTTATTTCCAGGAAGGAAGGCAAATAAAGAGTTCACTGTGGTGACAGATGTAAGGAGTTGGAAGAGAAATGTGGTCAGAGAAGAACCTGGGCCTGACCACTTTTCCTACCACTTCTGGAAGAGTTGTCTCTACCCTCCAAATTTCCTGTACTATTCTACTTCCTTTGTGCTTGCTTTGGTTCTTGTGTCTTTTTAGGAGATATTATTTCTATTTTATAATTTGAGCTTGTTTTATTTTAAAGAAGCATTTCTCACTTGCAGCACAAGGGAACATATGCCATATCCATGTCTTAGAAATTTTCCAAAGACATACAGATCTGACCAAAGGTTTCTGAGGGGAAGGCACAGCAAAACTGCATCTCTTTAACCTCAGCTTCCAGAAACTGCACATTACCTCAGAAAATGTTGCCACATGACATCTCTCCCTCACCCTCACCCTCCCATTCCTTCGTTTGCTTAGTATTCCTCCTTCCCTTCCTCAACAGTAAGACATAATGCTAAAGGAATAGGAAAGCTCAGTGGGAACATGTTAGATTGGAAAATTTACTAACCACTATTTTTGTAAGTCAAAAATGGTTGACTGCTGGAAACTTTGTATGATTCAACCATGAAAAGATTTCAGTCCAGACATCCCATGCTGGGAGGATCTGCCTCTTATGTAGACTCACTCTAATATTTATTAAGCATTTACAATAAATGTATCAGGCACTGTCCACGATCTTTACACACAATATCTCAACTAATCTTCCTAACAATCCTTTGAGGTGGGCATTATTTTTGCTTTTTTTTTTCCCTGGTTCATACATACTAAATTACAGAAGTGAAATTTCTACCCAAGTCGCCTATCTTATTATGCCCCGTCAAGAATTTAGTATACAGACTCTCCCAATCACTCTTACCCTTTCATGGTTGCTCCTTCATAAACTATAGGAATCTAGAAAGGCAAACTCTGTGAATTCAGATGAAATCAAATACCTAAGAGCAGAGCAGATGGGATGTTGCTTCAGTTGCATACACAGCAGTGGATTCAACTCTTATAGCTATGTCCTCTGATTATGCAAAATCAGAAATACCAAGTAACAGTCTGCTTTCCTGAAGCCTTACCTTTTATCAGATGCAATATTTTTTTTCTCATTTTGACTACTACAAAGTGTATGTTTTGGCTCACTATCAGATATTAAAAAGGAAAATGATTTGTTGTGTTTCTGTACTCTCCTGACAAATTGGTGACTGTCCATTCTCCTCCCTGATCATCACCCTGTTTATTCCCCTTTCAATTAGTCACATTAACCAGATTGGTGTATCTGTGTGAAGATCTTTGTTTTCATTCACCTGTGCTTAGGCAAAGAGAAAGGTAAGCAGCACCATGCGGTCACTCATTGGGGCTCTGGAAATAGGCAAAAAGTGTGCTCTGGTACCTAAGTCAGCATGTTTCAGTTCTCTGGGTTTTTGATTCTTGTTCCTAGTTGTTTAGTTTATGCTTCTCTTTGTGTGTGTGTGTGTGTGTGTGTGTGTGTGTGTATTTTCTTTCCTCCTGAATTTTGGTAGTTCACTGTTACTTTTCTTCTCTTGTTTTTCTGGCTTCACTTCCTCCTTCTATTGTTATAGCTGTCTCCTTCCTCTCATCACATTTCCTGTTGCCTTTCCAATGCAGTGGGGCCCCATCCAATTCACACTCTGTCTGGCTCCAGAGACGTTTTGGTCTCAGGGGAAAAAAATCTTGTGCCAAATAGTCCCAATCCCTGGGGCATCAAAAGAAAGATTCCAGAGACTAAGTATCTCGAAGTTTGCCTCTATTGATTTTATACTAGAATGAGATCCAAGGATGCCTAATTAGGGAAAACAAAATATTCAGCTTCTTGGCCTCCTACCCCCAGACCATTCTGAACTCTGACAGCCCCAACATCCATCAAATCAAACAATGAAATCAACTTTGGTTACTTAGCATAATAGAAATAAACTTGTAATATTCTATTAGTGAAGGATCAATGTCTCCTGTCTTGAAAATAAACATCAGAGCTTGGCCTCAACGTTTATGTAGCAGCAGGAGACCATTATTTTGTGGCAACATTCGATTACATTGACATCAAGACAGATTTATTAAATTAATAAATAGTACATGATTTTCAGCCTTTCATTTCCAACTCTCACCACTGCCACCCTCCCCAAGGTGATCTTCCAAAACCCTTCATCCATATTTTTTGACTTCTTATTATCTATGACCTTTATTTCTTTTCGGTTGTGTCAAGTTTTTAACTACTTTTTTTAATGTGGAAAGTGTAAACTGATTACTAAGAACAAAGTTAATAAGGAGAATCACCAGATTGTTAATTGTTAACATACAATTGTTGGCATACAACGTGAAAAGGGATGATTTCAGATGTGCTTTTCCAAGTTCTGGATAAAGCTAGAGGCAAAAGCTCACAGCTCCTGCTGCTGCTTTTTTCCAACTTCCAGCCTCAGGTCCTTTGCCCTGTTTCTCTAAGGACACGCCCTCCTGGCAGACCTAATATCCGCCCTCCGTGGAAGCGCCTAAGCAATAGGTGAAGCACCTCCCACCTCCAGCCCCCGACGATATAAAGGGGCCTCCAAGGAGCCATCCGGTGCCATTTTCTCCATTTCCTCGTGAGAACTTGGCCTTGTCAGCTCTGCTGGCAATAAATCTTTTCTTCTATTTGACTTTTGTCCGCGTGGTCTTTTGGGTTACTTTCTGCTAGGCTACTTTCTACCTGGATTACATTTTTTCCTTTCAGTTTCCTTTGCCTAGAATGCTTTTCCTTCTGCTTTTAGCATGGCTAACTTTTCCTCATTTTTACGTGTTTGGAATGTTGATTCTAGAGAATTTTTCTCTGGGAGTCCTTTCTATAGCATTTCCTACCTCACCTTCAATCATTCCTCCCCTGCAGTTCTGTTTTAGGTTCTATAAAGAAAGCCATGCTCGCTCTCTGGAATATGTGTGGGGTAAGTACCCACTAAATGCATATTTGAAAGCATCCATCTTTTTGTACTTCTTGGACTACATCCTTAGGTCCCAAGACTTAGAATAATATCAGCTACACTGTGGCACTAAATAAATGAATGGCCAACTCATACACAATTACCTTAGATCCTAGGTCTCTTAAGATGTTTCCCCAACGCTTTCCAGCCTTCCAACAACTCCTACATTCTCAGACAGTTTACATTCTGAGGAACAACAGTGATTGGACAGATGTGTCAGCATGCATTTAGATTTTAGGACTGTGCTATGACTCCAATTTATTGTTGCAGCACCGGAACCAATTTAGGAGAATTTTGGGGAGCAGGACATGAGAAAGGAAAATATTTCCTCCTCTTTTCTATCATACCAGATTTAACTTGCTTGGAGCCCCAAGTGCCTTAATGTTGCTGACAATAGGGAAACAAGTAGCACACAGTCAGCAGATTAAATTTTCTGTAATAAGCTTTCATCGTGTCATTCTCCAAAACTTCAGTGTCTCCCTATTGCTTATAGGATATGGCCCTCTCTGTTCAGATGTTTATCTAGTCTGATCTATCAGGGCCTGCTAGATTATAGTTACTTAGGAATGTTGATCTTCCTACTAGAGTATGATCCTTGAAAATAATGTATTCATTCCCAGACACTTACATGTACCTACACTCTGGGCTTCATATGGAAGATTGTACTGTGGAGGAAGACACGTCCCTATCTTCAATTGCCACAATTGCCAGTTCAGTTTGCAGCTTGCTTTTGAGAGTTACTAATTTTTCTGGGCTTGACTTTTAGTCTCATTTGGTGAACTCCAGCAGCATATGTTTGCATTCCTTACTCTATCATTTACCAGCTGTATGCTCCTAGCTAAGTCACTTAACCTGTGGCTCTGTTTCACCTACCACAAACTAAGGTGATACGATATATTAGAATCATTATGAGGAATGACAAAGTTTATGTGGTGAGTTTAACACAAACTTTGGCATATCATAAATGCTTAGTAAATATTTGTCAATTTTTTCTCCTCAACAGAGCCACATTTGTAATCCTATACAAACATACCAGTAGATCTGTCTGTATTTCATTGCTGTGTATATGCAATCAATTGCTCTTGTTATGAATGGCCTTCCTCACTCCCATTCAATTTTAGTTTGGAAGCTCTTCTCTGCTACTGAACGCCATATATATTCTCTCTCTCTCTCTCTCTGTCTCTCTCTCTCACACACACACACACACACACACATCCTACACACATACACACATACATACTGCCTTTTACTAGAATTTAACTTTTCTTGTGTGCTGTCACCCTAGTAAGAAATGATAGAAACAATAATGCTGTTATTCTCAAGCAATGCCCAAGGTGTCCTATATTTATAATATGTACCCATGTACCTGCTAACTTCTTTTGGATTTTTTTAGTCCAAATCTCAGTATATAACTCAGGCAAGCCTTAAATTCACAGTCCTCCTGTGTCAGCCTCCCAATTGCTGGGATTGCAGATGTGTATCACCACACCTGAATTTTTTTTTTTTTTGGTCGGTCATGGGGCTTGAACTCTGGGCCTGGGTGCTGTCCCTCAGCTCTTCAGCTCAAGGCGAGCGCTCTACCATTTGAGCTACAGCGCCACTTCCAGTTTTCTAGTGGTTTATTGGAGATGGGAGTCTCACGGTCTTTTCTGCCCGGGCTGGCTTTGAACCGCGATTCTCAGATCTCAGCCTCCTGAGTAGCTAGTATTACAGGCGTGAGCCACCGGCGCCCGGCCACACCTGAATTTTTTAAATGTACTAAATGAATGCAAAGTAAAAAGCCAGCCCTTTTATTGGTAGCAATTGGTCTCTGAAGTGACACCATTTGGAACTTCAAGGGTAAAACTGGGGATTTTTATGTCATTTAGTTACATCTACAAGCAGAAAGTTTCTGCACTCTGGATTCCAATGGAGAAATTCCTTCTTGTCTTAACTACTGGTACATTTCAGTGTTGAATCAGCTATTGTAGTAGAGAAAAATTATTCATCCTCCTCCTCATAATAAGTTTACATATATTCTAAGACAGTCCTCAAGTAATCCTCTTCTCCCAAATGAATAATCAAACTATTTTTTGCCTAACTAATATCACAAATGGTCTAGGAAAACAGGCAAAATTGCTGCTCTCCTAAAAATGCTATTAGCTTGTAGTTCATGGTTTAAGTGACTACTCTGGAGTGAAATGAAAACATCTCCAGAGATTTCTGGTCAGTCAACACTTCAAGTGTTTTTTCTGAGGACCTTGCTAATTGGAATATTTTAATATAGTTAAGGCTCAAAAAAGTACTCATTGAGTACATAGAGTATCCAGTATTAAACAACATGGTGTTTTGCTAAGCAGTGGAGAGGATATAAAAATCTGAAATATAATAGCTACATGAAGAACATTTGGATATAGGAACAAATCTACACTAAGTACTCATCATGAGATGGATACCAAACTAAGTTCTGAAAGTATATAGATAAAATGTCTGTCTTTGTGCAGCTCCACAGGGGAGCCTAACCTCTTATATCCTCAACTTATATCCTCTTACAAATGATGTGAAAGATATTATTGGCAATGGGTACTCTGGGGTATGGAAGAAAACTTTCACTTACAGCCTGCTTAATACTTGAATGGAGAATTGAAGGAAGAATGAGATTTAATCCTTATGAAAAACAATAATAAGAAAAGTGGGGAAGGACCTTTCAGCAATGGGAAGAACATATATGAAAGCAAAAGGCCATACACATGCCAGATTCTACAGAAAATTTGGATGACCAAGAGGCAGTTGTGAAGATAAAAGTAGAGAGCAAAGGAAGACAGATTCAAGAAGAATTCTATATTAATGATCACCAAAAGACTGTGGGTTCTAAATCTTTGAAGAGACTTGGGAGCCACTGGTGGATCAAACAAATGAATGCTCTGATTAGATTTGTGATTTAGAAAAATCACTTTAAAAGTTGTGTGAAATCTAGCAAATACTGATATGCCCAAACTAAACCAAGATGATTTAAACTAACTTAATAGACCCATATCAGCATCCAAATAGAAACAGCAATAAGAGACCTCCCACCCAAGAAAAACCCAGGGCTGGATGGATTTACAGCTGAATTCTTCAAGGCCTTCAAAGCAGAGCTAACACCAATACTTCTCCATCTCTTCAATGAAATTGAAGGTGAAAGTTCACTACCAAACTCTTTCTATGAAGCCATCATAACCTTCATCCCAAAACCAGACAGGGACTCATCAAAGAAAGACAACTATAGACCCATTTCTTTGATGAACATTGATGCAAAACTTCTCAACAAAATTTTGGCCAATCAACTTTAACAATTCATCCAAAAAATCATACACTATGATCAAACAGGATTTATCTCAAGGATGCAAAGCTGGTTGAATATACACAAATCAATTACTATAATTCATCACATCAACAAGAACAAGGATAAGAACCACATGATTATCTCAATAGATGCAGAAAAAGCATTTGACAAGATCCAACACCCCTTTATGATGAAAGCTCTGGAAAAATAAGGAATCCATGGAACATTCCTCAAAATAATAAAGGCTGTGTATGACAAACCTACAGCCAGCTTTATCCTTATTGACAAAAAGCTAAAACCATTTCCTCTAAACTCAGGAATGAGACACGAATGTCCACTCTCTCCACTCCTCTTCAATTTAGTATTAGAATGCCTAGCTAGAACAATAAGACAAGATGCAAACATAGAAGGGATCCAAATAGGGAAAGACGAAGTAAAACTCTCCATCTTTGCAGATGACACGATCTTGTATTTAAAGAACCCTATGGACTTCACTCCCAAGTTACTCAAACTGATCTGAAACTTTGGCAGAGTAGCAGAGTATAAAATTAACCCTCAAAAATCAATGGCTTTCCTGTATGTCAATAATGAGTAGAGCACGGCTGAAATAAGGAAAGCAATTCCTTTTGTTATAGGCCACAAAAAATAAAATACCTAGGAATTAACTAAAGAAGTGAAGGACCTCTATGATAAAAACTTTAAAAACCTGAAAAAGGAATTTAAAGTAGAACTTAAGAAGTGGAAAAACCTCCCATGCTCCTGAGTTGGGAAGATTAACATTGTGAAAATGGCAATACTGCCAAAGGCTATCTACAAAGTCAATGCAATACCCATCAATATCTCAACCTCATTCTTCAATGAAATAGAAGAAGCAATCCAAAAATTCATATGGAACAATAAAAGACCCTGAACAGCAAAAACAATCCTTAGCAGAAAGAACAGTGCTGGAAGAATATCAATACCAAATTTCAAACTCTACTACAAAGCCATAGTAGTCAAAACAGCTTGGTACTGGCACAAGAACAGACCTCAGGACCAGTGGAATAGAACTGAAGATCCAGAAATGAATCCACAGACCTATAACTACCTATCTTCGATAAGTGAGCCAAAAAATAAAATGGATGAAAGACAGCCTCTTCAGTAAATGGTGCTGGCAAAATTGGTTAAACACCTGTAGAAAACTAAAGCTAGATCCTTATATATCACCCTGCACCAGAATCAACTCCAAATGGATCTAAGACCTCAAAGTAAAAGCAAACACCCTGAAAACATTATAGGAAGAAATAGGAGAAACTCTAGGGCTCCTTGGTACAGGGAAAAATTTTGGACAAATGGGATTTCGTGAAACTGCAGAGTTTCTGCATGGCAAAGGGTATAGCTAGTAAGATCAATAGAAAGTCCACAGACTGGGAGATCTTCACTAGCCATACCACAGACAAGGACCTCATATTTAAAATAGAGTTAGAACTCAAAAATTAAATCCTTTATAAACACATCCTCAAAGAAACAACTGCCCCATTAATAAGTGGGCTAAAACCTTAGAGACTTCTCTGAAGAAGAAATGAGAATGGCCAATAGACACGTGAAAAAATGCTCAACTTTTCTGACCATAAAAGAAATGTAAATAAAAACCACATTGAGATTCCACCTCATCCCAGTTAGATGTTAATACCCACCACACTATATTGGAAATGAACTTTACAACTTTGGGTGTGTGCCGGGGGGAAGGGAAGGGAGGGAAGGGATATTGGGAGAACAACAAAAGAAGAGGTAACAATGCTCATCAAGAAATGTACTCATTATCTTATTCATGTAACTGTAACAGTCTGAACAGTATCTTTACAATAAAATATTTTTTTAAAAGGAGAGAAAGAAGGCAGGGAGAAAGCTAGTGGAGGGGATTTCCAAGGACTCAAGTAAGCACTGACAAAGGGAAGACCAGCTAGGAACAGGAAGGCATGGAAGAAAAGTGATCATATGAGATCTGAAGATGGAGGAAAATGAAAAGGTGGAACTACCATATGCCCATTGTAAAGACTGTATTTTATCAACTTCATTCTTGCAAGATTTATACTAAATACTCACAAGTTTTATATAGGCAAAGAGCATTTACTTCTTATACTATACACACATACATATACATATATTGTTAATTGTAAATTATTTTGTGATAGAATAAAGCACATTTTACAGACTACAGCTTTTAAACAATGGGAGATGATGAGGAAATCAACATTTTATTCTCTTTAGGCTTCTAATGTATAAACTGTGTCCTATAGTTCTTTTCCAAGACAAAGAATCAGAAAAAAATAAAAATTAGAATGGTAACTAAACAAAAGTTTATTTTTTTTGAATAGGCAGACTCGAGACAAGAATCTTTAGAAATTCTGATTTAGCTCATTCAGACCTTGACTTGAAAAGTTTTCAGGTCCTATGCTACTTACATCTGTCTTGGTTGCATTCTCTAAAAGCAGAGACTGAAATGTCTGGAATACATTATGTCTACTACAAATCAACCCTGTGACAGAAAGGCAAAGGAAGTAGAATGGTTGACAGAAAGAAATCAGCTGCAATGAAACAGGTCCCTGGAGCAGATAATGCCCACTGAGTGTCCTAAGTCTAGCTAAAATGGCCTGGTCTGTATATTTAAGTTTCATTTGTCAGATGTGAGCGGCCCCAGGCAGGTGTGATCTGTGAAGAGGTGGTTCTGGACTACTGAAGTGGTCCCTAAGGATGCTGATACACCCCTCACCGTTCCCCAGTGAATAACATACTCTCCTTTGAAAGGGTCTTGGTGTCTCCCACATCTGCACACATAAGCTTCCACGGAGCTCAAAGATAGAACCAGGCTAATTCCTTGGTGGAATTATATTGAGACTGACTGCTCCAGCCAGATGGCTATATCTCCTATACTTAGAAGTGCTATTTTAGAAGTATAAAAACAAGAAAATTATCTTGAAAAAAAATTCAAAATCAAGTTTTAAATCACTTACTACTAGTAAGAGACCAGTGGTCATTAGAAGAAAAATAGGAAAAGATATTAATGTTACCATAAGGGTATCATCTTCTACCTTTCTCCATAAATAGCTGAAATCAGCAAAACATATGAAGCAGTCAAGGAGATTCAAGGACTAGAAGGAAAATTAAAAAGGAATACAGACTGGGTGCCCATGGGTCACACCTATAATACTAGCTACTCAGGAGACTGAGATCTGAGGGTTATGGTTCGAAGCCAGTCTGGGCAGGAAAGTCCATGAGACTTTTATCTCTAATAAACCACTCAAAAACTGGAAATGATGCTGTGTGTCTCAAAGTGGTAGAATGCTAGCCTTGAGCAAAAGAGCTCAGGGACAGCGCCCAGGCCCAGAGTTCAACCCCCATGACAAAAAAAAAAAAAAAAAGAATATAGAATTCTCCTGAATTATAGGAGAATATTATGGCTTCCTTTCTTCAGCCAGGCAGTTACAGGCTCACCTGAGAGACCTTCTCTGAGATATTTACATTTTCATTCTCTTTGTTTGACTCACTATGAATTGAGAACTTATAACAGGAATAGTTATGTCAAAAATTAAAACCCAATATACAGGATGGAAGGTGACTTGATTTTTAAAGGCAATAAAATGACTAAAGAAAGAATGGCTCATCAGAGTTTAGAATATAATATCATGGCAGAACTACCTAGAAAATAGAGAGATCTTAACTGTGATTTTTATAACTTGCTGCTGTGTACTGAATTCATAATTTCTTCACCCCTCAAACTTTGTATGCTTAAACTCATCGATTTAGATTCATAAATTTGCAATGTTGTTATCATACCATTGTTGTGCAAAATTATGGCACAGAAACATTTTATAATAATTTTCTTTTTGAAAAATGATAGCTTGATAAAAAAAAGGACACTGATAATAGTCTTCTGTAAATTTATCTTCAAATTCTGAATTCAGAAATGATTTCCAAAATGTCAGGAATAATCATCATCAGTTACCAGGGGTCAATAATGACAAGAATTTTTAATCTAATTGATCTGTATTAACAATTTTATGAAAATTATGAAGAAAACAATAAAATAGCATTAACTTTTAAAACCTTGTTTTACTATTTTGGATCATTTTCTTCTATTTTTTTCATATTAGGAGGTGTATCATAGTTTCCATTGTAAATTATTATTCCATCCTAAATAATGGTGTTCTGCATTCCTTCCTCCGAGATCTGGAGTGCACCACACTACCTACGCCGTCCATCCAAACCTAGAAAAATCAGATCAGTGCAATAACACTAATGGGAATGAAGAGTGGAGAAAGAGAAGGAAGCTCAGAATGAGAAATGATAATATTCAAGCTAAACATAAGCCGACATGTACCCTCCCCACCCCCCAAATATATTAAAGATAGTCATGCCTGGATAATTTTCCACATTAACCTTTGAGTTCGTCATAAGTTATGTTGGTTTGCTTTAGAAAATAATGCTCTTAAAAGTGACCATATCAATAGCTTGTAAAAAACAAATCCCACCAAATTAAGTTAAATGCTTTGATTTTTCAGAGTGTATATATTTATGAATAATTGCATTAGATACCTATTTTTTTGTAATAGCAAAAACAATCTTAGTGTTGAAACTACTCATCATGACAGCTGCAGGAAGACCCTTGAAGCCCTTTCCCCTCCACTAAAATGGGGAACTGCTGACACTGGACCCAGCCCTAGAAGCCAGAGCCTTCACCACTGTTGTATCTCAAAGCCAGAAGTCTTTAATGCCACCTTTGCCAGAAATTGGTTCTGTGAGGCCCCTACTTCCCCTCATTGTTTTCTTCCAAAACAATTTGTCCTATAAGTAAAGTGGGTTGGCTTGTTACACATTGGACCCTTGTGTTTTCTGTATGTGTGTGTGTGTGTGTGTGTGGTGTATGTATATGTACATATTTAACTTGTTATGGGGAAAATACATTTGAAGCTTAAGTTTAGGAGAGGCCTGATTTCTACTGTGGGGAATTTCTCCCACATAGAAAGAAATATCAAAAGATGGTAAGTGGCCATAAAAACCTAGACTAGAATCAGTAAAAGCAAAATGTTAACAAATACAGAGTTCCAAAAAGACATATTGTTACTGGTGGTGGATGTGAAATTTCCCCCCTGGAGGAAGTGGGGGGACACACTGCTGTCTCCCAGGGAAACGAGAGAACAGTCATTTGAGTGCCTCTTGCTGACATCTTTCTTTGTGTCTGGACTGTTCCAGATGGCAGGAAGTCCCTACTCAGGCCTCTGCCTGGGACTTTCTCCAAGAGCTGACCCTCCGCTAGTGCAAGCTGCCAGAGCTGCATAGACACAGATTGCTCTCCAGAACAATCTGGAAAGTTAACTGACACAAGGTGGGGGAAAGAAGAGGGTTTCAAACCTCGTTACTATGTATATTATGTATATGCTAATTATTAGGTGGAAGGAACATAATTGAGTTATGAAGCAACTAAATAAAAACAGAATACCTGCCAGCAGCCTCTTTACGTGACGTTTTTACATGAGAATGAACAATGTGCTCTTTGTAGAACTTAACATGGAGGGAGGGGGACGTTTTATTCTGTAAACTGCAGTCTCTTGTTGTAACTAGAGCTTGTATTTGTTGACATCTTGATTTATAAAAACCTGAACAAGTTCAGTTTCAATAATTCTTTTTATTCAAGCAACACCAGAGAAGGAAGAAGATTGATGTTCCCCCCCCCCCCCTCCTAAAAATGGCATATACAAAAGCTTTACAATTCTCTTTGTTCAACTCTGGGTCAGATTTCATAAAAAAGCTATTGAAATTTCTTTTGCTCCCATTCTTGCATGCATGCACAGAGGCTTGTGCTCCTAATGAGCACCAAGAAAGTTCCTGCTACAGAATGTTATCTTTGAAAGATGAAATGACCTGTTTTTCTCAACTCTTCTCAATCATGTTTCTCTGTTGTTGACTCTCCTTCCTCAACCACGAAAAAGAATGTCTAATTAATTCACTGCTAAAAAAAATTCCTGCTAATGTCTAGAATTGGTGGCTCAGGCTTAGTGGTCCAAGTAGAATTTGAAGCAGAAGAATAAATGGCACTGGGTTTTGTTATCATTTTTTAACACTAAATCATTGTACATGGGTTAAAAAAAACAAACAACAACCCTCTCCCCACAAGAACAAACAAAAAACAAAAGGAATTGCATACATGGAATAGCAAACAAGTCATTTGCTATGTACTCAGATTAATAAATTTGATTTTATAATTTACATGGAGATTCTTCTTTAAAAAAAGAAAGGTAAGTTTGGCAGTGGTGGTTTGGGCCTGTAATTTTAGCTACTTAGGAAACTGAGATAGGAGGATCACAGTTTGGGGTCAGCTTGGACAGAAAAGTTCGCAAGACCCATTCTCCATTCATAGCTGGCTGGGTAGAGTAGGGCACACTCAGCATCACAAGCTACATGGCAGGTTAAGATTGGGAGAATCATAACTTCAGGCTAATCTGAGCAGAAAATTTTGAGAGATATTGTCTTAATGAAGGGGAAGTTGGACATGATGTGATTCCAGCAACAAAGGAGAAGCCTGGAGATAGGTGGACTGCACTTGTACTCAGGTGAGGATGGAGATCCTATCCTAAAAGTAACTAGTAAAAAACAAACAAACAAAATACCAAGGCTGGAGGCATGGATTAGTAGCTCAGCACTCCCTCCTAGCCTAGAAAGCACAGGGCTCTGATTTCAAACTCCCTGAATTGTAAATAAATAAGTAAACAAACAAACAAACAAGACAAAGGTGGTACTATACAAAAAAAAATCCAGGTAGTCCCACATAAGCCATGCTTATTCATAAAATGTTACTGTCATTACACCAAATAGTAAAAGTTAAAACAAAAAAAGGAAAGGAATATCCAAAGTACAAGTTATTGAAAGGGAAAGGGACCAGACAATCTTTATTAAAAAGCCTCTAAATTAGATTCTGATTTGTGTTGTCTGCAGAGATATTTCCCTTATACAAGTAGTTTCTAATTTTACAAAAATATAAATATTATAAGGCTGTGCCTCTCCTTCATTTTTCTTTCCCTTTTTGTCTGAGACCAGGACTCAAACTTGATACCTGATGCCTTTGCTCATTGGCTGGCACTCTACCAACTGAGCCATGCCTCCAACCTCTCTCCTTTATTTTTGCCTGTATCATTTACCTCCCTATCCATAATCCATTAAACCATCATTCCATTAAAGTAACAAGCAATCGAGATTATTTTTTAATGATTGTTTCAGTACAGCACATTCAAGTTTAATCTACTAGATTTCTTTCCAGATAAATTATATGTTCATAGATTTTCAGAGACTCCTTTCTTGAAATCAGTTCCTGAATCAAAAGTTTAGATAGTATTCAAGAATATGCAGAAAGCTGTGAACAATTTAACTGATTAATCATGGAGCTGGAAGGATCAAGAAAGAAATAGACACATGTTAACTGTTGTCCAGTGACCTGCTGACATGTTTTGCTCTACTCATGAACAAAGGAGAGATGCAACAGAAGTCATTTCTGCTCTTCTTGCCCTTCTGCTTGATCTTCCGTGGAATCAGTGAAATAGTTTGGGGACACAGAGACAATAGGTGGCATTGAAGGCTATGTTATCAGGGGCATGCTTTCCATCTTGACCACAGGGAATGTCAAATGACATACGTATGAACCCAAAGTTCCCCCAAAATTGGAGGCTACAATTTCCCCCCAATTACATCGCTTTAAAATCGTTCAGAAAAGTAACAGTGACCTTTGTCTTGATTATCCAATATGTTGCAGCCTTCTAGTTCCCTTCCTTGATTCCATTTCTGTCTACTTCTGTGGCTCTTCCACAAGAGACATTTAGAAAGAGAAAAAAATTTGATGTTTAAATTCACAAATTATGCCTTATGTTGGAGAAAATAATTTAGACTGAAGTTTTGAAATGTTTATTTTAATGAGTTAACATTTCTCTATGACTTTGTCTTCTTTTCCTTACTGAAAAATCAAGTTAATTAAGAAATGATATGGTACTTTTATATGTACTTACTATGAAAAGCTTTACTGTTTTCAAAGTTCTTTTGTCAAATTATTTTCCTCCTGCAGGTCCTGTGAGATATGACATATTGATCAGATGTTGTTTATTTTTACTTTAGCATTAATCATCACATTTTATAAATAAAGAAACTAACAAAAGGGATTGGATATTGCTTAGGAATGTCCAGCTAATCATCACAAGGTTAAGACTAGAAAGGTACTAGGTTGTTTCTCTTTTTCTTTTTTCTTCTTATTTTTTATTATGTTTAAGGAGTTGTACCAAGAAGTTGCCTTAACAAAGTAGTTTATGAATATAATGCATCTTGATCAATATCACCCCTTTCATCATTCCTACCCATCCCTCCCAACCCATTGCTTCTCTCACAGTATACGCATACACACACACACACACACACACACACACACACACACACACACACACACACAGAATTCTTGGCTTCATTTTCTTTTTTAATGAAATTTATTTTTAACTGAAACAAGAATTATACCTAGTAACGAGTAATATTATGCTTCAATGTGGAAATCACAGTGAACATATTCATTAGTTTCTGTGTGTATGAACTAGAGTTTCAACTCAAGGCATTGTATCTTTCTAGAAAAATGCCATCCTCATTGAGTCATGCCCCCAGATCTTTTTGCTTTTGTCATTTTTCAGCTAGTCATGCACTTTTTGCTGGGCTAGTCTAAGACTAATCTTCCTATATATTATATATGCCTCTCTCATAGCTAGAGTTGTAGGTAGGAGCCATGTCACCTAGCTTATGTTATCTTTATAGCAGACATTTAAAAATATTTTCTTTAGTTTCTAACAGAGTCTTGTTATATAACTGAGGCTGGATTTGAATTCTAGGCATTGCTGCCTCAACCTTCCTTACTGTTAGGATTAAAGGCATGTACCACTTTGCCTGTTTTCTAACTGGTAGCCCTACTGTACATTAATAGCACACTACAACTTCTTATTGGCATCTACCTGTAATTTAGTATCTACAAATTAATGCTAGTTTGTTGACCTATGGTCCCAAATGCTTTCTACTCAATTCTCTGGCTCTGCTTTTTTGATAAGCACATAGTTCTTAGCTGAGATACAGTTATCCATTTCACAACCTGCTATGCCCTAAATGCACGTGTAGAACTTAGACCACATTGTTTTACGGGAACAATCATGCCTGTGTTCCATAGATCCCTGTGTCAATTCATCAGAACCTATGCCCAATCCACGAGAATTAACTGTGTTACTTTGAAGTAAAATGTGATTCGCAGAACAATATACCCTTAAGAAAGTTAAAAAAAAAAAAAGTTCCAAGGTCAAATAAGTTTGTGAAGCATAGCATACGAGAGATTTATAATGTACATTTGCATATTAAAGGCTTTAAGAAGTTCCATAGGAAAGGAATCTGCTTAAAATTATTCTTAAAGTTGAATCTCCTTTGAATTTCAAACTCTCTCATTGGATATAAGATATTAATAGCCTTAAGTAGAGCTCCCAAAACACATTTTTACAAAGTCTTGCTATAGGAAAATATGTTACATTTTAATGGGAGATGTTAGGAGCATCTCTCCTGCTCTGGGATTGAGAGTCAGCATGAATTTAAGATAGACATGGGAGAACATACCTGTGATATCAGCCAGGGTCTATAATTGGTGATGGGTGACTATTAGCAGATGTGATATAAGGGGAGTAAAGCTAAAGCTTTCTACCTGATAGAACATCAATGGAAGGGAAGAGAGCATCTTAGATATCAATGATTCAATTAAGCAAAAAATAAAGGTTTCATAAAGAGAAACAGTAGGAGATGAAGCTGGAAAACTAAGCCTGAATAGTCACAAATGTCAACATAAATCAGTGCACATAACTAACTCAGGATTTAAGTTGATTTTAAGTTGAGTGAAACAACCATCAAACTGAATGTCAATTCTTACTGCTCTGGAAACCTTTGGGAAATACTGGGACCAGCTTTGTGCTTCACAAGGCCAAACCCAGAAAATCAAGTGACTTAGATACATTGGAGTTAAATATTAACATTAGAATTCTTATCAAATATTAAACATATTAGCTTTCCATCATTGCTGTCAAACATAACCACAGACATAGTCACCCCAAATAACACAAATTCATTCTCTTGAGTTCTGGAGATCAGAAGCCCAGAACCGTCAGTCTCAGTGGGTTAAAGTCAGAATGTCAGCAGGCTGCCTTCTTCTCTAAAAGTTATAAAGGAGAATGTTTCCTTGTCTTCTCCACATTCTAGAGGTCCCCACTGCCTGGAACAGAAATCCTGGCAGACCTAACACCCATATTCAGTGGCTCCTGGCCTCCATTCTCCAGATTTAAAAGCAGCAATGATGGCTGTGGTCATTCTCAGCATCATTCTAGCCTCCTCTTCTGACTCCCTCTTCCACTTAAGGATCCTTGCGATTATATTGTGCTCAGGAAGAAGCCAAAAGACTCTATCAATTGATCAGTGACCTTAATTTTCCTTTGTAAGTAACATATTCACTTGCTGGGATTAGAACTTCAACATCTTGAGGGGTAGAGCCTTATTCTGACTGCAGTGATAAATCACCAGACAGAGATCGTCCATGATGTTTTGGCCTTCTCAGACCCTTTTGCCAAAATCATAAGCAAATCACCTTGTTCTTTATTTCTCAGGGCACCTTCAAAGACTTTCAGCGTTTTATGGATCATGATGGTAGAATTTAGAGAAGCATTATATAATTCAAGTATGATACCTTTGTTTCTGAAGTTTTGATCATGGGGAATTTCTTTTCTTTTCTTTTTGCTGGTCCTGGGGTTTGAACTCAGGGCATTGTCGCTGAGCTACTCTTGCTCAAGGCTAGTGCTCCATCCACCACTTGAACCATAGCTCTGCTTCTGATTTTTTTGCTAGTTCATTGGAGATTAAACTTTCATGGACTTTGCTGCCAGGTTGGCTTAAATGCAATCCTCAGATCTCAGCCTCCTGAGTAGCTAAAATTACAAGTGTGGCAAGAGATTAATATATACGTATATGCTTTTTATTGTAAAAATACTGTACAGAGGGGTTACAGTTACATGAGCAAGGTCATGAGTATATTTCCTATCAAGCATTGTTACCTCCTCCTTTGTTTTCCCCTACACTCCCTTCCCTCCCCCCTCCACAACTACCCTCCCCCCTTCCTACCTTAGTCCCTCCCTGCCTAAATTGTAAAGTTTGTTTTTCAACATAGTGTCTTGTACATCTCATTGTTACAATGGGTCAGCCTATATCCCTATTTAAGCATTTTGTTTTTTCCTCTTCCCCTCCGCAAGCTAGAGAAGTGTATATACAAGATGCAGGGCACCGACCTCAAATACTGTGAAAACAGGGGTTATACAGTCAGGGAGCAACATACAAAGAAACAAAAAAAAAATCACATAGTACATTATAAATACTAGAACAATAGCAAGAAAGAAAAAAACACTTGTGTTCCTATCTTGGTCTCACCCCAGTTAGAATGGCTATAATCAAGAAATCTAATAACAGGGGCTGGGAAGGTGGCTCAGTGGTAGAGTGCTTGCCTTGCATGCCTGAGGCCCTGGGTTCGATTCCTCAGCACCACATAAGAAAAATGAAAAAAGCCGGAAGTGGCACTGTGGCTCAAGTGGTAGAGCGCTAGCCTTGAGCTGAAGAGCTGAGGGACAGTGCCCAGGCCCAGAGTTCAGGCCCCACGACCAGACCAAAAAAAAAAAGAAAGAAAGAAATCTAATAACAGATGCTGGAGGGGATGTGGCCAGAAGGGAACCCTAACTGCATTGTTCAACCACTTTGAAAAGCAGTATGGAGGTTCCTCAAGACTCCACATAGAGATTCTTCTTAACCATTTCTCTTTCTGATTGTCCTATTCTCTACATCTCTAGGGACCTTCCACAACTCCTTCCTACTCTACCCCCTCTGCTTTTATTCTCTTAAACCCTGGATCCAGCAAAATACTTCCTGTTCTAATTCTTACTCAAATTGGAAATAAGCTAATATTTTATTACTTGAAACAATTTGTTTGTTTTGTCCCAAAATTTCTTAACTAAGATATATATCCCAAGACTTCCTTTCCATAGCCAAAAAGATCCATCAGCATGTTGAGATAAATTCTGTGCTGATAGTCCATTTAAATTTTTCTTAATAGTTAATTTTCTCCCTGCATGCTATGAGAGACGGTTTTAACAACAATTTATTTTATTTTCCATGCAGAATCTTTATAGCCCAGGCTTTCTTTTCCTTTTCTTTCTTTTCCTTTCCTTTCCCTCCCCTTCCTTTCTCTCCCCTCCATTCTCACTTCCTTCCCTCCTCTTTCCTCTTCTTATTCCCTGCCTCCCCCTCCTTCCCTTTCTTCTTTCATCCCTCCCTGCCTAAATTGTCCCTCCCTTCCTTCCTTCCTTCTTTCCTTCCTTCTTTCCTTCCTTCCTTCCTTCCTTTCTTTCTTTCTTTCTTTCTTTCTTTCTTTCTTTCTTTCTTTCTTTCTTTCTTTCTTTCTTTCTTTCTTTCTTTCTTTCTTTCTTTCTTTCTTTTTCTGATTTTCACTAAGTAGTCCAATTTGCCATATTTTTAAATTGAAATGGTAATATTAGAATGATAACCCCCCCTATAGAAGCCACAATTGACTGCAAATAGAAATATGACAAAAATCAATGCTTTGTTTTCCTTTTTGTAAAATGAAAGGTTCACCTAGCAGTTATGTGAAGGATGGAATGACTGAGTGGGGAGAAAATGGCAAGAAAACTGATTAAAAGACCACTGCAAAATTTCAGGCACAATAAAAATGCAACAGGATCTTGGATGAGACTTTACCTTGTCTCAGGGTTTCTGCTGGAGCACCAGGGGTTCAGACAATAGCCAATGGGAGTCTGCACTTCTAAAGTCCATTGCTAAACATATCCATGCACAACATGTGAACTGTTCTCTGCCTATTTTATCATTCCATAATCTAGAAAAGAAGGTATTAAATCATTAAGAAAAAGATTCTGATATGCAAGGGAATTTACAAATTGTAAAGTGCTATTGCTCTCTCTTCCCTTCAATAAAAAAAAAGCTGACTTACTTAGAGGTGAGAAGGATGGGCAGAACAGGATCTCCAGAGCCTGCCTTTCCAGAATGTAAAAGTGGAAGTGGCATAATTTTTGCATAACCCAAAGAGAATAGAAGGTAGGTGCATTCTAGGGCTTTTCCTGAAACAGAAAATTTCTTATGTCATTCTTGGGAAAAGAGTAAAGTGTTTGGTTATGTATTTATTCATTTGACATCATCTGTTGTACCTTAGGCTGGCCCTAAACATCCTTTTTCCTCAGCATCCTATGTGCTAAGATTACAGACATGCACGGCCATTCTTGGATATGGTTGACATTTTTGACAATTAAGGGATGGATAGGTGAGTCTCAGAAGAGCCCATAAGAATGCTCCATCAAAGAATGGGCTAGCAGTGAGACGGATGCAAGGATGGACGTCATTTGATAGAATATATCAAGACAAAGCAGCTAGAATCTAGCTCTAGCCCCCTACGTCACCCTGTCCCAGGCTTCCCCTTGACTTACAGTCTTGAAGGAGCCAGAAACAGGTGACAGAGAAGACAAGGCGCAGAGGGCCAAGTAACCCAGCTGGCTCCCTCCACTGACATGGAATCTCCAGTTGGCACTGACTTGGGAAAGGGAAAAGAGTTTTACAGTGTACAAGGAAATGAAAGTTTAAATTTTTGATAACACTAGATTATTGTGGTGTGTGTGTGTGTGTGTGTGTGTGAGAGAGAGAGAGAGAGAGAGAGAGAGAGAGAGAGAGAGAGACCTGGTGTTTGAACTCAGGGACTGAGTTTCCTGAGCTTTTTTATTCAAGAATAGTTCTCTACCACTTGAACCACAGCTCTACTTCTGACTTTTTGCTGGTTCATTTGAGATAAGAGTCTCATGAACTTTCCTGCACAGACTGTTTTAGAACCTCAATCCTCAGATCTCACTCTCCTGAGTGGTTATTGGATTATATGTGTGAGTTACTGGTGCCTGGTTTACACTAGATTATTAAAGAATGAGGATATTATCTAATATTGTAGAAGAGCAAGAATATACACAGAGTCTGAGGTATCATACAAGGCAGGAAAGGAAAATCAGAAAGTACATGGTTAAAGACTTTGAAATTTAAAAATGAAACTACCTCTTTACAGCTCCTAAAATCCAGTTCCAATAATAAATTGATATGAAAGTAAGAGTAAACAATGATAATAAGCACAATAATAACTATTTTTTGAGTACTTATAATTGTGACAGTCTGTTAGGCGCTACAGATACATTATTTTATTTAATTTCTGAAAAAACCCATAAGGTAGACACTAGTAAAGTTCACCCTATTTAATAGATTTGGAACTGAAGCTCAGAGAGGTTAAGTCAACTGCTGCAAGATACATTTAATAAGTAGCTAATTTCAACTCTGTGTAACTCATTTGAGCCTAGCCTAGAAAGACACTTATGAAAGGAGAAGGAAGGAATGAATTAGTCAATTAAATCTCTGTATTTATCATTCCAGCTCAACCATGGAAAACATAACAGATAAGAAGTGATGATATAATTTTTGTACACTGGTAATATTTTAATTGCTATACAATCCACAGAT
Organism: Dipodomys spectabilis; assembly: GCF_019054845.1. NCBI lineage: Eukaryota > Metazoa > Chordata > Mammalia > Rodentia > Heteromyidae > Dipodomys > Dipodomys spectabilis. Next base: position 20,532,918 of record NW_024870817.1, on the reverse strand, counting down.
AGCATGTGTGGCTAAATATAAAACTAATAAAGGCATATCTTAAATAATTTGGTTTGGGTAGTCTGTTTTTTGTTTTTTTATGCTTTTCAAAGAAACATTCCCTAATCATTTAAAAATTATTTCTCTGAAGTATAACCAACCAACATTCTAAGTTGTCATTTATGCCACGTAAATGTCCTACTAAGCTTAGGATATTTGACAGAAATACCTGGCTGCATGTTTATTTAGTGATGATGTCACTGCTTAATGCAAACCTAAATTCAAAAATGACTTCTATGCTTTAAGAATAGATTTTGCACTATGAACTCCTTAGAGAATGAATCTTATTTTATTCATCACTATACTCTAACTTACATGTTTACAAGAAGGGGATCTGACAGGTGCTTATTACCTTTTAATGGGCACCTACTATGTTCTAGACACTGAGTTTAAGAGAATATCTTCACAACCAAGCAAACACTTTCATGGTGTGGGTTCACAGACATATACTTCTCGTCACCTAAAGAAATTTCTGGCAGTTACTCTAAAGCTTTTCCTCTTCTCTGCTTTCTGGGCAGAAGTTGACTCTACCCCTCACCACCCCCAGATTCCTAGACATTTGTAGTAGAGAGTGAGAAAGTAGGGGATGGAGAACTAGAACCAATGACATGGGAGAAAGAGAAGGGAGAGGAAAGACAGCCCTCAAAGGGTAGGACTAGGAGGACAAAAATGGGAGAAGAGTAGTCATTCCTGTTTCTTGAGTGCCATCTGTTATAGATCATAAACTCTTTTATTGTGCCTTGATAAACCCAAGGATTCACTATTTCTTGCTGCTGTGTCTTCTCCAAGATAGGCCCACACAGGAACCAAATTACATACGTAAGATTTCTAGTACTTAAGCACACAGAATATGTAGGCATTGTGATACCTGCATGATCAAGAGCTCTCAAGCAAGTTAGTAATTTCCTCAGAATTCTACAGCTACAACTAGGCCTTGAATCCAGCTCTGGCTGGCCTGAAGCCTGAAGCTGTCTTTCTACAGTGCCACTATGTGCCCACCACCATCTGTTAAGGGACTTCCATTTATTTTGATAGCTTACACCTATAGGATACCTGATCTTGAGAAGTAATGGTGTAACTACTGGTTTGGAAGGCAGGCCTGTCTACTGTGTTAGACCTGCCTATGGGCTTGATGGTTCATTTTGAAGTCTAGTCACCCTGTGCCCAGGAAATGGCAATGTTTACTACAAAAGGTTCAGCTCAAACTGTTGCTAAAATTGCTCTGTGGCCATGCATGTTTTTTGAAATCAACTTCTGGTCCAGCGTACTGGCTGATATACAGAAGTAAGGAGTAAAAATTTCTTCAGACTAGGGCTGGGAAGGTGGCTCAGTGGTAGAGCGCTTGCCTTGCATGCATGAGGCCCTGGGTTCGATTCCTCAGTACCACATAAGCAAAAAGAAAAAAAAGCCGGAAGTGGCACTGTGGCTCAAGTGGTAGAGTGCTAGCCTTGAGCTGAAGAGCTGAGGGATAGCGCCCAGGCCCAGAGTTCAGGCCCCATGACCCAACCCAAAAAGAAAAAAAAAATTTCTTCAGACTGCTAACCAAGTTACCATAGACTTTCCCATAGCCAATAAACAGAAATGCATAGACTTGATTTTAACTCATCATTTAAAATGTCTTGAGGTAATATTCTTAACTTCTACTTCCATAGAAACCATTATCAAAGTTCTTGTAAGTATCTCCAAAATAGGACTCCCTGTTTAGTGGTTACAATGGACTTCCAAGGAAATAAACGGCTGCCAGACAGAAAATAATGCCATCCATTAGAAGAAATGTCTTTATGATCTTATGGATGAGCTGAGGATAAGAATAGATAAGGAGAGGTCCTGGCAGTATTTTAAGGTGATTTTGGAAGGCTGTTCAGATTCCACTTTCATAAGTTGAATAAACTTTCCCTCTTGTTGAGAAAACATACCATGGAGGCATTAACAGCAGTGTGATTTCATCTATATTCTGAGAGTGCACACACAGAGCCATTATGGACCAGACAGGAATTGTATAAAAAATGATTTGACAAAAAGAAGTAGCCAGTCTGCCATGCCAAAATCCAGAGTGCTCTTTCTCAAGGTGAATCATACTCCATTCCAAAATGTCAAGTAGATTTAGTCATTTTAACCTTTTTATTAGATTAAAATTTGATACTTTTATAAAAGCTCAGGGAAATGCCTGGAATATAGGTTCTACCACTGACAAATTGTGTGATCTAGGGCAAGTTTCTTGGCCTCTCTAAGTCTCAGTTTTCCCAACTCCAAATTGAAGATGATACTTATATTTATATAAGATTAAATAAAAGCACTTCACACACAAAGCACTTAACATTGGGTTCAGCTAACTAAGTACCCAGTGGTGAATGTTAGAAAGTAATACTTATCAAAATAATAGTAAATATAATAATAACTGTAAGTTTGTTCAAGTTGTCAACATATTTCTAACTTTTACACTGTGTCTTTTCCTTGAACCCATAGACAATATCTGATCTTAAATAATTGAAGAGTGTGCAAGCAAGATGGATCTGAAAGGCACAGTGGATGCAATTTCTGCATAGCTCTGACCTTTCTGGTATTGGTGAATGTGAAAGTTTCAAAGTGCCATAGGCATCCTTGCAGTATTTCCTCCTGATGCTTGAAAAAGAAAGTCTGTTTTCGTAAGACCTTGGGCCTGATTTCCAATGGGAAAAAAAGAGCGAAGAAATTTGGCTTCATTTCCAAGTATCTTTGCACTTTTCCCAACTGCACCAAACCTCCAAGCCTCCCCAGATTACCTCGTTTCAATGACATCGAATCTTTCAAAGGGAATGTAATAATTCCACAGAGAACTTAGCATTTCTGACAGCCTACCTCCCACTGTCCTCAGTGCTTCATAAATTATGCTGCCTCTGAATGTGAGCTGGGCAGCACCATTTTCCTGGCCCCTTGTGATTCATGGTTTCTCTTAACTATGTCAGTGCCTCGTCAGCAAAGCTGTTCCTTTTGGACGGAGTGTGATGTGATCTGCTTCTTGGAGGGCAGCTCGCAAATGATGTACTGATTTTTATATACTGATTTTTTAACCAATTTCAAGGTAACTAATAACTATTAACTTGAGGCATCACTTCCAAACTCAGAAAACATTACCATTTAATTAACAATCTACTCTTTGCAATACACCGTGACCTGAGAAGCCACTCTAATGATAATATGCTGTTATCATTAAAATTAACTAACAAACTAAAAGAATGGTGCTGTTCAGGTCAGATGTGGACAGACTATAATTAAAAGAAAGTGAAACTAAAAACAAGTATCAGACCAAAAGATCAACACAGCCTAGAAGGCCACCATGGTACAGCTTCCTTGTGTTTTCACCACCAAAGCAGCTCCCTCCTGACAGGGAACTCCCTAGGAATTTTTAACTGACCCTGGAGCTTAGGACCAAGCCAATCTATGTGGTTTAGAAATGGAGCTTAATGCAAAAAAAGGATGAAAAGTACCTGAAAAAGGCTAGCCTCTTGAGGATCATCTGATGCATCTCTTCCAAGAGCAGAATAAACCATGCATTCTTGCTAGTAAGTCTGATCTTTTCCCAGCCTCTTAGGACTTCTCAGAAAGTCTTCCAAGTTGTACAGGCTCTTCCTGACTTAGAGAGATTGGGTGGAGGGTGTTAATGTGAGGGCCTTCCAACTTTTCCCTTGCTCCTGTGTGTTCAAGGAAAGTCAGCCATTGCTGTTACTTCTTTGTGGTTAAGGGACAGAGAAGAACAGGAGAAGAAGGGAAATGGTGCATAGGATATGTCTAGGAAAAAAAGGCTTGTAGGGCTTTGGAAAGAAACTTCTTTAAAAGCTGTAAGATAAGCCAGGTGTTAGTGGCTTGTACTTATAGGAGGCTGAGATCAGAAGAATGGAGTTCAAGGCAAACTTGGACAGGAATGTCTGTGCAGTTCTTCTTTCCAATGAACCAACCAAAAGCCAGAAGTGGAGCTGTGGCTCAAGTGGAAGAGTGCCAGCCTTGAGCAAAAAACAAAAACAAAAACAAAAAAACTCAAGGAAAAAAGGATATTCCAATAAAACATTCGTGTTATTGTGGATTGACAACAAGGTGTTGGTTGTGACCATTATCATAAGTTCTCATTATAGTTGACCTTTTGGGCTGCTCTTCTGAGTCTGTTCTGTTCTTTAATGGTTTTTATATACTAGTGGGAGATGTTGACATGGGCCTTTGTAGTGTAGACATGTAGATTCTTGGTTGTTTTTAAGTTGAATATGTCCAAAGGAAGTATCTTTTAATAACAGATTGTGAAAGATATCTGGTGTGAGATGTTTGGCAGCTCTCAGGTTGGGACTACCGCTAAATATCCCAGTTGTCATATGTCTCCAAAGACAGACCACTCCCAAGTGAGAAATACTGCCCTGTACTTTAGGACAAACAGCCTTGAAATTGGACAGATCTTCATTTCTGTTCCAGTTCTATCCCTGTGGGAAACAGGTTAAAGTATTACTTCTCTATTTTCCATTTCTTGATCTGTAAAATATGAATTGAAGAGAAATTTGTGGAAAACAAAACTTTAAATGGATCAAAAGAGGGAGTCTTCAGTAGAAAGCAAAGTACATAGGTCTTGCATAGCCTTCTACATTACCTGACTCTCTGAAGGCTTTCATTTTTATAGTCTTAGAGTTCTTCACAATTCTATAACTTATAGAAAACTGACAATGATTTAAGTCCTTCTATTTGCTTAGTTTTCTGAGGTAGGATCATGCTAGCCAAGGTTGTTCTGGAATTCATGAACCTTCTGCTTCACTTCACTTCTAGGATTAGAGGTTGGATCTACCACGCTTGTCCTCCTCTTTTTGTTTTTGTTTTTCAGTGCTGGGGATCAAACCTAGGGCCTCACAAATGCGAGGCATATACTCTGCCACAGAGCCACACCCATAAGTAAGTCTTAATGCTGGAATGCCAAACTGTGTTTGCTGGAATGCAACTGATTATTTCCCTCTGGATTTAATCATGTGTTATTTTTTGTCTACTTTTTACAATTATTTTAAAAATTCATTTCATATTTGAGTACACATGTGTTAATGTTGATTCTTCTTTCAGTTCATTATAACATTGAAGTTCCTACCACATGAATTAATGAAACAAATTAAATCTTTGACATGACATTTTTTTAAATGGCTGCCTCTGTGGTGAAATGCTCTTTGTTTCTAGAACTTCCAGACCAGAAGTCTTTAATATCATATTTACTTCAGCCAAACCACTTTCCTCCTTATTCTTCATAACTCTATGTAGTTTGTGTGTATAGTAATCAAATAAATGAGGTAAAAGAGCTGGGACTTTTGGATGTGATGGTTCTGTTTGCAATACTATTTTGATTCGCTGGATTTCTTATTTTCACTGTAGAAATTTACTAGGTGAGTGTGAATCTGTGTTTATAACACCTAGCTTAGTTGGTAACAATGTATGAAACAGTACTTGATATCGAGTTAAAGCACAATTGCCTTATGTGCCTTATCATTTTAAAATGTGTGTTGCATAAATCACATTTCCTATAGAAATCATTATGTATCAAGACTAATTTTACTGTTAACTGTATATACCATGATGTTTCATTTTAACTTACCTATTGACGTGTTCTGAATTGAGTTTACCTATTGAAGTGTTCTGAATTGAGTCTGTATCTGAGAGGGATTCAGGAATAAAAATATAACTCAAGGGCTGGGAAGGTGGCTCAGTGGTAGAGTGCTTGCCTTGCGTGCATGAGGCCCTGGGTTCGATTCCTCACATAAGCAGAAAAAAAGCTGGAAGTGGCGCTGTGGCTCAAGTGGTAGAGCGCTAGCCTTGAGCTGAAGAGCTGAGGGACAGCACCCAGACCCAGAGTTCAGGCCCATGACCGGACCAAAAATACACACACACACACACACACACACACACACACACACACACACACACACACACACACACACACACACACACATATATCTGAAAAGCACTGTCCTGAAATGGAGGAGAAAACACCTTTTGTTCTTTCCAGGTCTCTGCACCTGATTTGTATGTAATGTTGAGAACTTCTAGGACTTTCCTGAATCTACTTCTCCTTGTCCATAAGGTGGATATACCAGAAAGTTCTATCATCAGCTTCAATGCTTTATGATGCCATGATTCTCTTCTTATACATGTCTTCCTGGGGACCAAATAAAGTGAGTACATTTCTCAAGGTCTGGAGTCTAGAAACACACTGACGTTCCCTAACTTCCCCTCTTCCTGTGCTATGATTCCTTCTGTTACTTTTCACTGGGTTCTATCTTCCCTTTCCGATCTAGTAATGGGGTTCCCAATCTAGTAATGGGGTTCTCATTTTGAAACAGGAACTTAGCCTTTATTTTCCCAGGAACACCTTTAGCAAGTCACCTATCTTTTACCTCCTGTGGTACAGGAGTACATCTATTTAAGAACATCTTAACAGACTGTTCTTTGATTACTATGGACAAAGGGATTTTTATTGTTGGGTTGATCCATTGTTTTTATGCCCAAGGATTTCTCCTTTATTGTTTCCCTTTCTCTGATGGCTTGGCCACCATCTGCTCTTCTTTCGTGGCTGCATGTTTCTTCTTTAACCGTTGAGGGTCAGGTCAACAGCTGCAAGAGAACCTGATTAGTTCCTTGCCTATGTGCAGCAGTATTCCTCTGACAGCATGATCAGATCCTGGATCCTGGCAATGTGCTCTGTAGGAAGCTCCACGGAGGAGGAGCTTACTTTGCCAAGGAGATGGGCTGTCTGGTCAAGGTGTGTTTAGGGTAATCTACTAACTTATTCCTCTTAGCTCCGCTGTTCATTTTGCTTAAATAAGAACTGTCTGTGAATTTTTCTTTAAAATCCACGGCTAGACAGAGACCTCACAATGGAAAGATTCAAAGACAATTTTTACTGCTAAGTTATTAGTCCTTTCAAGAAGGAAAATTTGATGTTTAATATTTAAACAGTTTCTATTTTGCTGAATTCTTTGATATCTGAATGTTAACTGTGTAACCATTTAAGGTCTATTTCCAGAGACTTTTCCAGACATTTAAAGCACAACAGGAATTTATTTGTAATGCTCTTGCATGAAAAAAATTGCCTTCTATTTCTTAACATAGCAGCCACTGCCAGCAGATATGTTCATTAAGGATGAAATGCATTTCAATTTGTCCACTATACCAGACTGGTTTTTTTTTAACTGACGAGAAAAACAAATTCCTTTCATCTTTAAAATATTACTACTTCTTTAAATTTTGGAAAGTAAGACAGAATTAAGTACAGGGAAATTGCATTATCCCTGGGCAAAGAAGATAACTCCAACTATTTTCATTTCTTGATTTTTAGTGTGAGGTTTAGGAGCCATTGAAAATACTGGCATATATGCATGTGTTTGAGTATAGATCTGACTAGGGATTCATTTCTCCATGCATTTTAAAGGTGGCCTTGCAGGACATTCTCACATTTATGAAACCTGTTTCTCCTTTAACCAAAGTATTTCAGTCCACAAAATTGTTGTATGACATTTGAAAAGACATATTCTAATATCTGTACAAAGTTATGCTACAATTACCCTCTAGTCCAAAATAATCTATTCAACTATTCTTTTCATGGTATCAATACCTCCTTTAAGTTCATACCATCTCAATTTTTAAAAGTGTATTCATAAGCTTCTAATAGGGTATACTATAAATCTTTAGGTACAACACAAAAATGTGGTTTTATGAAGAGAAGCCAAGACCCACTGAGTTTCAAATTAACAAATTCATTCATGAATGCTAAGTGTTAATTAAACAGTAGGTTTCTAACAAAACCAAACCTTCCTTCTATAAATTGTATGTATTTCCATGGAGAAAGAGGTAGCCTGATATGGTAGAAAAACCAAATATAGTAGATATCTAATCTTTGGTCTCTAGTTTATTTGGTCAAATGATCTTGGGCAAGTCATTCACCCAATTAGTCATAGTTTCATTAAATGCAATGGGAATAAATGATTCAAGATCAGAGGAAATTACCTGAGAGTATTTGAACATGTAGTAATATGCTTTTTATGGGTGGAGATGTATTTGAAACACCTGTGTTACTCAGAGGTTCTGCCTCCAGGAATTACCCATACTTATTACCTTGCTGAGTAGATAGACATAGTAACCATGCCCACACTGGTGTGCCAGAGATAGACACCTTACCAAAGATACTTAATGAAGAATCCGATTTTTTTCTCTAGAAATTAAAGAGACTCAAAAGTGTTCTTATCTTAGTCCCTTCTACAGCTTCCCTCCTCACCCTCCATTCTCCCCCTTAAAAAATGTATTTTCAAATGGCAATAATTATGAGAAACTGGGATCTATGGTAAATACTTTCAACCACGAGCGTGCTGATGAATAGGCAGAAAACAATGGAGAATGAGGCAATCATACAGAGAAAACAAAAAGTAAGTCACAGTGGCAGGGGAGACAGACAGGGGAAGTACCTCTCCTTAATCCAGTTCATTGGCCATACGTTGATTTTTCTACCACTGTGGATGGCCGAGACAGTCCATTTTAGCCTTACAATAAACTTCCCTTGAGTGGCTTTCTCTTCCTGACAACCAGTAGAGCTTCAGCTAAAACAATAATACCACAATTGAAAAGGTCGTTACCAAGAACACTGTAGATTTTATTGCACCAACAACAGAAGTTTCCAACTGTCCTTTGTAACTACCACGATGAAACTTTCCAGATAAGCTTTTCAAAATAACTGCAGATTGGAACACAGATGATACAAAGACAGGCTTGAATTTGTATCACACAGATTCACCAACTCCGTTTTTGAAAAATGTATTTAAAACAATATCAGGTATTTTCTTCTGGAGGAATTCTTTCCCTCTGGTCCTCCGTATATGAAATTTAAGAATCCTTAGAAGGCAGCACAGAGGAAATCACATATATTTTTACAGCTAAACACAGACTCAAGTTCTGGCTCCTGGAAAGATGAGTTCTGTGAATTTGGCCAAGTTATTTAATGTCATTATGTCTCAGTTTCCTCATCTATTATTACAAGTTGTAATATTTCCCTTTCAGTTTGTTGTCAGGAAAAAAATAGATAAATTTTGGAAAGATCTTGGCACATTAGATTCTCAACAAATGTTAATATGACCTTTCTCCTTACTTACCATATGAACTTTATGTTTTGTAGTCACCACAGAATATCACTCCAAGTTAATAAACAAATTTGAAAGAAAACAGAAAGCTCTTTTTGAGGTCAGGCCAGACGGAAAAGTTTGCAAGATCCTTTCTCAACCCATAACCCAGCACAGAAGTATGAGCCTGCTCTCCTAAAGCTATGTGGGAGGCTAAGATGGGAAGACTCAGTTTCAGACCAGATTGCATAGAAAAGTCTGTAAAACTCCATCTCAAGGAAAAGAAGCTAAGCACGATGGCATGTGCTTATCATCCGTTCTGGGCAGTTGGTGCCTACCTTAAAACTAATCAGTGCACTAAAGGACTGGAAGCATGGCTTAGTGGTGGATCTCCTGCCTCAGAAGTAGGAGACACTAAGGACAGCCTCTTCCCAAGAAGTAATAAATATAAAGCTTAAAATAAAGCTTTAGGCAAAAGTATCTTAGTCTATTCAGGGCACGAAAACAAAATACCCTAGATAGGGTAACTTGTAAAAACGTAATTCCTTATAAAACTAGAAGCTGGAAAATCCCAAGATCAAGGTGCTGGAAGATTTGGTGTTTTGATTAGAGTTGGCTTCTTCTTCTATGAAGTCTTCTTGTGTTCTCACAAAGTAGAAGGGTCAAATTTGCTCTCTAGCTCTCCCATATTAAAGGGGGCACTAATTAGGGCACTAACCCTACCTGTGAGGGACTTGCTCTCAGATAAACATCCTAAAGGCTCCATCTTGGAGGTTGGGATTTCAATGTATGAATGTCAGGGGACACATTCAAACAGCCAGGCTAGAGGTGGAGAAAGCTCTCAAAGACAGCTTTTTATTTGGATATACATTTTTTTCCGACAGATTACTTTGGCAGTGAAGTAATAGCTAATACATGTCCAAGCCAGTGTCTGCTTGTGTCTACATGTACTTGCAGAACACAGCCAGGACTGTTGTTTTTTGTTTTACATGAAATAGATTCAAGATCAACTTGTAGAGTATCTCTGTTCACTTGTATGAAGATAGCTAGCATGCTTCACAGACTGGGCACCTTGCTTCAGTGTTCAGTAATAAAATCTATTAAGTCCATAAGTTATTATCTAGCTTAAAAGTGGAATCTTCTTGACAAGGAAGCCCTGTGAGAAATTCACTGCATGATATCAGAGGAAATGATTTCTGGAGGACGACTGTAAGTCCAACCAAATCATTTCAATACATCCTCGGCCTTGTCACTCTATGTACAGTGATGAAAAAAAGCATGTGCATTCATTAAAATGTCTGATTTTCTATGTGAGACAGTAAGGACTCTCCTGAAAGCCAGACTTTAATGGCTAAGATAAATTTGCACTGAATTAAGAATTGTATATTTTTAACAGAGAGGCCCCAACAGAGAAGAGAGCAAAGGGATCATGAATATTAACATGCATAATTATTCCTCAAGCAACCTAAAGGGAAACATACAACAAGCATGAAGTATAAGACCTAGACTCTCTCCATATTCATGTCTAGTTTTGGTGCCAGGGCAAATAATCATAAAGCAAGAAATACCTATCAAGAAATACTTATACTAAAAGAATTTTATTAAAAATAAGTAAAAATATCAAATATGTACTAATACATTATATTCTTTGTAGAAAACTATAACCCCATAAAGAATGAGAACAATGCCTTTCCATTAACAATGATCTTTGCACTGTACATTACACCCTGCTTGAATATTGTAAGAGAGGCTATTAACAAATCAAGTTTAAGCAGGTTGTTCAAACTGAGGAATTTTACAGCTTACGAAATTAAAAACTATAATCCATCACTCCATAGTTTTATACCAGCTTCTGTTTATTTCAGGTCAGTCTGGGAAAGTTTTCCAGCAACTATTGTAAACCTGCTTTTCCATTTTACTATTTGATTAGTGTTTAAATAGTTTTGTGATATAAGCATCACAACTCCCTAAAAAAAAAAACCTTCCCCCCACAAAACCCGACTAATTTAGGTTAAAAACAAAGTAATGGCAGCAAAAGTGTCTTTAAGTTTTGCAATAATCCTTCCAGTACTTTTGCATCCCAAAAGGCTCCAGATGTGACCAGCCACTGCAAAATGGTAAGTTGTTTATCAGCATTCTACAATGGGAACTGGCACCTGTAATTTTACTCTTATTTTGCATCAGCATTATTAAAACACCTAAAAAAATGACCAAGCAAAGGTTTTGTGTGATCCCACACAACCTTCAGGGTGAAATGCTCTGTGGCTTGTCTGTTGTTCTGAAGGTGACAGCTACTTCAAGCAGTTTCCTTCTCTGTTGTCTATATAGGAACACTGCTAGAGTTTCCTTCTATAGGGGTGGGGGTTTCTGCTGGTAGCTGGGGCTAGAAAACAATGTTGAAATATTGTTTCTGAAGCTTTTAAAGAACAGATTGTTGGTCATTTTTCATAATGCAAGGAATCCCAGAGCTTTCATTTCCCCTGCCTTCCTTTTCCTATGACTTTCCCATAGTCATGTGTATAATATGTATATAGTCAGTCTGCAGTGAATATTTAAGAAATAATCATCATCACGTGATGACCATTAGCCACTTTGTGAAGCTATAGATCCCACTTCACCCTTACTGTCTCCTGTTAACCCTGGGGCTCTGTTACATCCTGCCTAAGGTTTTCCTAGCTGCTTGTTTCAGCCTGCTCATCTTTCCAGTTATTTAGAAACATGACAAGTAGCTTTTGCTTTTCTGAGCTTTAACAAAGCAGATTATTGGGACTTCACTTTTGCTTGACTGCAGATTTCCAACTCTACATAGCCACAAACTGTAATTTGGTACTGATGTAATACCAACCTGAGCAAGAAGTTTGCTTTTTAAAAAAAAAGTTTCTGTTCTTTATTCCTGTAAAATGATTACCCACTGAGATGCTTGGAAACTGGTAATTTAAAAATAAATGTCTGTAAGGCCTTAGCATGCATGTTAAAAGGAGCCAAGGTGGGAAACTGAGGAGAAGATGGTTTAATTGACTTACCTGGGATTGCTGGGAGCCATGGTCAAACTGAAGTTGGAACTAGTGTTCCTAAAAGTTAATGGCCAACATCTTCTTGATTGTATCTAACCTTGCGGGTTAAAGCCTAACAAAATTCTCATTTCTGTTTTAAATTGTGTTTTGAGTAGTTTTGTTTCTACTTCTCATTGGTGGCAATTAAATATGCCTTGATGGACTAAAGTAACTTGAAGATTGGATTGCAGGCAGGGTGCCTGCCTATGAGCAAAAGCGTCAGATACCAAGTTTGAGTCTCAGCCCCAGACAAGAAAATAATAAAAAGAAAAAGAAAAGAAATAACTTCAAGGTCAAGGGAAGTCTAGCAAGGTTGCCTGGGAACTTCTAATTGTTGTGTATAAGCAACAAATCTAAACTTGAAGTTCAGAGTGTGGAGAGTACACAACGAAACTTAGTGAACACTTTATTTCCCTGGGTTAGTTTTTAACTGGTCTTTAGGATCACCATACTATTTCGATCCATCCAAACTGCAAAAACAAGTGTTAGACCCAGTTGTTGACCGTTTGACTCATATTAGGAGATTTCTTCTGAACGACTGTGAAATGTGTAGATATCCAGGAAGACAAAAAGGATGTGGAGTGTTGACATCCATGCTCTGACAAGAGACCTTATATATGACCCATCAGAGAAGAACGACCATGCTGTCTTAATGACAGCTATATCAGACCCTATTAATGTTTCATAATGTAAGAGTCCATTATGAAGCATACTTCTCCCAACATAGTTTTGTGACTTTTCCTCCCTAGCCTTCTAGATATCACTTCATTTTAAAAGCTATTTTTATATCTAGAGCCATCACCAAAGGTCTCAAAGGTAAGTTCTTTAATGGATTGCACACATTCTCTGGTAATGGTGGCTAAAGAAATTTGGTGAGACTCTTAAAGCTGGAACCAAATGACCTTTCTGATTTGGGTGCAGATGAAAAGACCCTCTTGTTCATCATGAGCTTGGAGTGGAGGACAGTCCTTTGGGAGCAAAGAGAACTCTGGTAAGAACCAAGATCTTCCCCTGAATCAATCAGAAGCCCTTGGAGGAGTCCTAGAACCACCTGTCTCTAATTAATCTCCTCTGCTGTATTCCCTCGGCACTTACACACTGGTAATTATATTTATGATTGTAATTGTATTATATTACAGTCAGATCCCCTTATAATAAATACCATCATGATGAAAACCTCATTAGAACAAAGAAACTCCCAACTTTGGCCAATAAGTTATTTATTGCAAGTCTACTAAGTAGAGTTCTAGCAAAATAAAATCATCTGGATGTTCCTTCAGTTCTGTTGCAAAGAAATTTGACCTTGTCACTACATTCTTTGTCATATGAGAGCACAAGGGTTCTTTCACCAGATCACAAGATCCTTAACGAAATAGTCCCTAACACAGTTTCACATGTGGTAGATGCTTAACACTAAAACAAGTGAATGATTTACAATAGAATTAGAGAAGAAATGGAAACTAGCTACAGCCATGACATTACTAGAATTATTGAACTGCAATTAACTTAAGTTTCATTCTTCAACACTATTTTTTCAGTATTTGAATGAAGAAGGGGTGAAGAGCCATGATGTGAAATATGATAGACTTTTATTCATCCCTGATGTTTCCTTGCTGTTTGTGTCAGCATGATTCTGTCTGCACTGGCATTATTTGGTGGGTACTCTTTCTGTCTGTGATATTTGTTACTATAGAGTGACCTTTATTATGTGGCTATAAGTCCTTCATTAGTAGTAGAAAATAATTCTACATGGACAGTATTGGTTCATGGAATTTTCTTTATATATAAACTATGGCACCTATATACCTACTTTTTTGGAAATTCTTATTGTACAAAGACATGTATCATGGTGATTACATGGGAAGTAAATCATTTTAGACATACGCATGGTAGGCAAAACACTAATTAGGATGGGTCTGATTACCAGCACCAGAAATTAAACAACAACAAAACTCGCCAAAATAATTACTTCTTACCAAATGTGAATGGGATCTCTCAGTAGTCTACCTGGTAAGAAAACAGCATTAGAAGGTGGTAGAATTGAGGAGCGAGAATGCTACCCTATAGAAGAATGCTTTCATGGTTTGCGTTACCAATAAACACAGGGATAAATTTATTTGTGGGAGTTAAAGTGTGTACTGAACTCAGATCCTTGGCACTGTGCCTAAAAATCAACCTGTTTCCTGGGCTCTAAAAACAGATACTGCCTTTGAGTCTGTGGCACTCAGTCAAGTCAATAGTCAGGCCTGTGAACAGGAGTGAACTGACCGAGGATTCCAACAGGCTAGCTAATGACCTGTTACTAAAAAGCCACCTGGTGCTGAGTGTGAAACAGAGCCAAGTGGGCATCTGATTCTAATAGACACATTTAAAGAAGGGAGTGTGAGCCAGTGAAGCCTTCCCCCTAATCATCACCACCAGAATCAATTGTCAACCTTATAATCAGGTATTTATTCAGGAAGACTGAGTGGGGTGTATGGTGCCATGTAAGGTAGAGGAAGCATTTCTGAGAATGTTAATGTATTTAAGCCTGGACAGCTAGTAAATGGCAAAGCTGAAATTCAAAGCCAGCATTCTCTTTACCAATATACTAAACTCCTTCCACCAGAGAAAACTGTCTTCTCATAACTGAAAACAATTGGTATAGGAGACGTCTTGAGTCTTGCTTAATCAATAATGGCCTACAAGTTGGCAAGAATTTCAGATCATATGCTATAGCCTCTAATAAAGGAAACAGTCTTAAATAGAGGAAAGCCATAGAGGTTAATTTTCAACTTATATAATTGAGTCACTTACTGGATTATTAGTATGTTATCTTTATATACAATTCTCCTACTTACACGTTTATACTGGAGCTGTCCCCATCAACTGATATCCAATACCTAGTCCAAAGGAAGGGACTGGATTCCCTGAAATCACTAAAGAGAAGACATTCCACAATAAGAAATACAACAAGCTCTGTAGACAGTCTTGGATTCAAATCTGAGCCCTGCTGTTTAGCAACTGCATGCTTTTAGGCAAGTTATTGGTAGAATGGGGGTAGTAATTACTAATATGCAGTTAATAAGGTTTTTTAGAATAATAAGTGACAAAAAAACACAAAAAATGCACTTAGTACATAGTAAGTCCCCAAACATTTTAATTGCTGTTTTAACAATTTTGTAGACAAACTAAAATATGACATCCATTTCTATCAAATTACCTTTCTTTTTTACATGCCAAAATCCTTATGACATACTTCATTATATTTATAAATATTAATTTTATTTAAACTTGTTTAAGTACATTTATTATATTTATTTTAAATATAAATTATTTTAAATAACACATTTATCATGTAAATATAAGTTTTATTTATAGGCTAAAAATATCTCAAAAATTTTAAATTTTATTAGTTTATTAGTTTGTTCAATTTATATTCATTTTATTTAAAATTTTTTACTATTGTAGGTAAGTATTTGCACAAAGGATTTACCATTCAACAAAGCAGTTTATGAATACAATGTATTCTGTGAAAACAAGCTAAATTAACTAAAAATTACACAAACTTTAGTCTTTGATATTTTGGGGCATTTAGGATTTGGGGGGTATTGTAAATTATGCAGAAAATAACTCTAAATTAGTTTAAGGCACTTAGCATTAGTATTGTAGTTGATTCTTTTCCTTGAAATTAAACATTTATACTAATTCTTTCAAGGAACTTATCATTCAGCCTCTAAAATTCCTTCAGATTCATACATAGGCCTGACAAGAAAGAGGGCCATCAGCAGCATCAGATAAATAATAAATGGGACTGTGGTTTTGGAAGGTGCTTGAGTAATACTGTCTTCAAAGTTTGCAAGAAGGAAAGGCTATTCTTTGGAATAGAACCAACACATTCAGGAGGTGGGCATTGGCACTGCTGGGCACTGCTGGGCAACACCTTACTACCCAGACCAGCTACTGTATAGGCTTTTCTGGCTCCCAGAGCACAGGAGGTATCTGGCCCCTTGAGGCTGGCAGCACTTTGTACCTAACCCAAACTTGGCGTTTGGTGCATGGTACTCTGTTTTGGTTTGGTTTGTATTGCATCCAGTGAAACTACAGTAAAGAATCATAATCCAAATCTGCTACTAGTCTGCTCAAAATCTCAGCTACTAACTTTAGGAAAAGCAAATTCAGTAGCTCCAACTCGTCCACAGAACATTTCTTTTTTAATTGTAAGGGTGATGGATGGAGGGGGCACAGTTACATAAGTCAGGTCATGAGTACATTTCTTTTTGAACAATGTCACCACTCCTTCATTTTCTCCCAGTTATTTCTTTCCCAGTCACCATCTCCCCCAAGTTGCATAGTTCATTTCCAATATAGTATCTAGTGAGTGTCACTGCTGAATTGGTTCACCCTTTGTCCCACCATTTCTGTGCTTCCCCTTCCACTCCCCAAATCAGATAAATTTACATACAGGACAAAGGGTACAGAAATCAAAAACAGCGACAAAGGGGAGGAAGAAAAAAAAATCTAAAGAAAAAGGAAAAAAATAACCAGAAATAGTACAATAAAAAAACCTCTTGTTTCTACTTCTTGGAGGTCATTTTGACAAGCATCATTTTATAATGATCATATGCACATAGCCATGGAGCCCTTGTGATCCTCTCCTACGACTATCCTTTGTTCGCACTGTGTGAGGCTTATTTAATTAATCTTGACTAAGTGTAATTTTTTTGCATAGCCCTCTAAGCTGTTTATGAAAGGCCATGCTTCTTTCTCTTTTTTTTTTGGCTCGGGTCGAGGGGCCTGAACTCCGGGCCTGGGCGCTGTCCCTCAGCTCTTCAGCTCAAGGCTAGCGCTCTACGACTTGAGCCACAGCGCCACTTCCGGCTTTTTTCTTGTTGCTTATGTGGCGCTGAGGAATCGAACCCAGGGCCTCAGGCATGCAAGGCAAGCGCGCTACCACTGAGCCACCTTCCCAGCCCGCTTCTTTCTGTTGTCTCATCATTTTCCATTTGTTTCTTTAGCCCAGTGATTTCAGGTAGCCTAGCACTGGCTATGCTCCCCTAAGCGCTGGGATATGCTTTTTCTTCCTGTAGTTTTGTCTCTGCAAACTCCCTGCTCCAATACCATCCACCTGACTGACTGCTGCTAAGGAACCTTTCTCCAGAAAGCCTTCCTAGACTTGCCTCATGTCAAGCATATAGGCTAACTCTTCAATATGTTCTCATACCAATCAGCATATACCCCAATATCACACGAAGGGCTTATGCTGAAATGTTCATATGCTTGCGCTTCTTTCCCTCTAAACATTAAGTTTCCTGAGGAACAGGCTAGTATCCCCAGTCCATTGCCTGACATATAAAAGACCTATAGTTATCCAAGAAATAGATGCATCAGAATCTATGTAATTAAACACAATAAGAACACAAAATTACTTTTCAAATAATCAGATATATGTAACATAGAAAGAAGATGCTTGCCAGCAGGTGTGAGAACTCCTTTGTAAATAGACTCCCATTTACCTGCTATTAAGTAGGAGCAGGCTTGCTGCTGGTGTCCCGTTTAGATGGAATCTTCCTAGAAAAGGAGGGAGAGTTGGTCTCAGCATCTCTCAGATCCTTGTTAAAACCTGTATATGGCTATGCAAGTTTGGGGAAGTTGAAGTTTGGTGAAAAGGCTGTTCATAAATCAATTGTCAGAGACCAGAGAAAGATTGAATCTTGAAGAATGAGCGTGACACTACAGAGGAGAGAAAATAAAAAGAGGAAAAGAGATCAGGTGTGTCACTGGGAAGAGAAGCCCGTGTAGTGTATAGGGGTTATGGGTTTGTATGTAGTACGGAGCTTTTCTGGATCTCCTTTACTAAAACCTAAGCAAATGTTACATTACAAACTGGTTTTTATTTGTTTAGGCGAATTATATCTTACTCCATTTGGTGTTTTATAAATGACTTGCAGCTGACTGTAAAGACTATACAGCAAGTATTGTGAGGGTATCCCTAATGGTATTCATCCAATATTTCCTCTTTGCTTCTCATATTGCAGGAATTTACTGCTCACAGTTTCTCATTTGTCAACTTATCTTCCAACAGTTTTTGAAGAGCTCTGATTATCCACACCCTAGACTTTGCAGTGGGGCTGTTTTATATTCAGTACTTCTTTCTTTCCCCCATGTTACGTCTAGTGTAGTTGGATGACAGCCAGCAGAACTTGGAAGTTGGAACACTTTCAGGCAAGAGGGACATATATGCCAGGACTCTCTGTTCTCTAATAGGAAAACAGAGCTGAAGATCTTTTGCCTAGATGTATAGTTCAGGTTTTTGCCAAATTTTTTCCTAGCTTTCCCACAACTCAAATCCTTTCAAGGAATAAGAAAATAAACAGTCTCATGTGCTAAACATGTACATGACAGGTACTGTGTTAAATACTTGAGTGAGTTAACCTCAGGTACACATCATCTCATAGGTATCTACAAAGAAAGAATGGATGAAGGATCTTTATTTGACGACTGGCCACGCAGACCATTATCATATTCAACAACCTACAGGTATTTAACCAATTTTGCCAGCACCATTTACTGAAGAGGCTGTCTTTCTTCCATTCTATTTTTTTTAGCTCTCTTATCAAAGATTAGGTGGCTATAGGTCTGTGGGTTCATTTCTGGGTCTTCCATTCTGTTCCATTGGTTCTCAGGTCTGTTCTTGTGCCAGTACCAAGCTGTTTTGATTACTATGGCTTTGTAGTAGAGTTTGAAGTTTTTGGTATTGATATTCCTCCGGCACTGTTCTTTCTGCTAAGGATTGTTTTTGCTATTTGGGGTCTTTTATTGTTCCATATGAATTTTTGGATTGCTTCTTCTATTTCATTGAAGAATGAGGTTGGGATATTGATGGGTATTGCATTGACTTTGTAGACAGCCTTTGGCAGTATTGCTATTTTCACGATGTTAGTCTTCCCAACTCAGGAGCATGGGAGGTTTTTCCACTTCCTTAGTTCTTCTCCTCCTGACCATAGGTAGATTATTTGTAGGTACATTATTTGAGGTGTGAAGAGTGACCTTGTTCAGACTAGATCTAAATTCCACTCTAGGATTTAGAGATACCATGGAGAACTTAGTTCAAGTAATGAGAATGGAAGATATTTACTAAGAACTTCCTGATGAACAGTTATTGACTACCCGGTTTAAATATTATTTTGAAACCTGCCCCCAGAATTTTAATGAGCTTTCTATGGCACCTGGGCAACATGAAGATCTTCACACAGGAGAAAGGGTACCTTTCCTGAATTATTTGGGGGCATCCTTTCAAAATGGTGGAGGAAGAATAACCTAATTATTTTTCTTTTGTTTGAAAGCCTCTATGAGTCAGAACAAATCAACCTGGATTAATCATGGGCTACAAGGCCAAATGGGTCTGAGTTCAAAGTTTGCCAAAGCCATTCACATGAGTAAATAGATCTCAACAAGGTCTGGACACAATGAGGCTGACCTTTTTTTAGCTGCTAGTTTTAGCAATACCACTTAGAAAGGGACAAATTAATGCATCAGTTTACATATTTTCATGCATCTGATTTTGATGATTAACACTGTTTAGAAAATAACTGAGGCTCAGATACAAGACATATCTGGGACTGTCAAAAAACTTTTCTTTTGGAAAAGAAAGAATTTTCTGAGGGATAGCAGGCTTAACAGTGGGGAAGTAGCATTAATTACATAGCTCAATTTTAGAAACAGGTGGCTATTTACTTACAAATTACATTGCTTTGTAATAATTTGGTACAATTTGGGGCATATGATGCTCAAGATAATTTTCATTCATAAGGAAAAGGAACATCATCCTGCATCCAGGATAAAAACAAAATCTGTTTCACAAAAGTAGATTAATAAAAGGTTATTTGTTTTTACTTTAAAATCGTAAAGCACATTGTAATATTACCTAGAATAAATAGTTATTAACCTTCAGCTGCAAAGTGATTTTCAATAATGAGAAGGTGCATAATATCCAAGAAATATTTTCTAGTATGAATGAAAATACTTGGGACTAAATAAAAGATGAGGCCACTTCATTGAAACTGGCCAAAAGAAGATGCAAATTAAGAATTTACTCAACACAGAGTAGGAATCCATTTTATTAAAGGTAAAAGGATCAGCTACCCAAAGTTGCACACCAATGATTTAATTGGAAAGGTGTTTTTCTTACAAACAAGATTAATTCTAATTAATGAAAAATTCAAATTATGGTTATAAACACTAACGTAATGCTATCATTCCATAGCATATTACTTGCACAGCACCTATCCTATAAGACATTTTAGGAAAGACAAAGCCTCATTAATTTTGTTAATTCCCCATTTTATAGATGAAGAAACTGAAGCATAAACATTTAGAAAACAATCAACTGAAGTTTCCTTAAGCAGAAGACATTATTCTCTTAGTCCTTTGTTCATGCTATTTTTCAACAAATAATAAAATAAAACCAAGCCTGATGTGCCACAAAATTAAAAGAAGAAACATAGTAAGAATCTATAACAGCAACACAAACTACAAAAATTCAAATTCTCTTTCTTCTGGCCTTTCTTTTAGGTATGAACTCAAGGTTCTGTCTCATGCAGAGAAGAGCCTTTTCTTAGAACCCGAGGGTTTGTAGCTCCTGATATTTTCATTTTCAGGACTCTGTAGACATTCAGCATCCTTATAGAGAGTCTAGTTCATGCCATTGTTGACACTGCTAACCACAATGTGACCTAAGCAGGCAAGGTTTCTCTGTAGAGTCCTGCCCTCAAGAAACAGGGCCAGATCAACCCTTGATTCTAGCACCTGGGCTGAGATGGCAATTAGAAAAACCTTAATCCAGCAGGTAGGAGCAAAAGCCTGTCTGGAAATGTTAGAAATCTTTATGAGCAACCTAGAATCATTGTCGTCAGTGATTTTCCAGGTATCTCTCTCTGTCTTTCTGTCTTTCTGTGTTTATGTGTGTATGTGTGTGTGTGTGTATGTGTGTTGTGAGTGTGTATGTGTGTGTCTCCCTCTCTCTCTCCGTATGTTCATGTTCCCATATACACAGGGAGTGGGGAGAGAGAGAGAGAAAATGAACATTAAAACCAAGTCTAGGATTCTTCTGTTGTTGCTACTGTCATGTGGAAGAGCCTCTGCAGTTAGCCATTGGAGCTAGGGGTTGGAGAAAAGCAGTAAAAGATACAGCTGGGAAAGGGAAGGAATGACTCAATTATAGGTTAGAGGGTTTGTTCTTCATATATATAACTCAGGCTTAATACAAAAAAGGAATTTGAAATTGTGAAGGGTCTTAGGGGAAAAATTCACTTCACAGCATCATTCTGGCTTGCTTTAAGTTGCAGTGAAATAAGTGAGAACCTTTCTCCCCAACAACACAATGTCTGGTGCCAAGTAACTAAGTTCTCAATAAATACCAACTGAAATAAATGAACTAGTGAATTATGATCAAATTATGATCAAATGAATAAAGTCAGTTGGTGAAAACAAGAACCTGGCAAAGAGCTCACTCTTAGAACTTACCAACAGTAACTTAATCAACAATATCTTAATTGTATGACAAATGAGGTTTTTTAAAACAAAATATGTTAAATGAGGATACCACAATCTGTTTTATAAGATAATAATGTCTTTTGGACACATTCATTATAGTGGAAGAAAAGACAAGTAAACTATTAATAAAGAGTGCTTAGTATCATGCAAGAAACAAGGGCCATGACAGAAAATAACAAGAGAGACTTATTTTAGAGGATATACCTGAAGGCAGTCTCCTTGAGAATGACATATTTAAACTAAGCTGCATGAAGAAAAGGAGCTACCTATATGAGAAAGCAAGGAAAATTCTTCATGGGAAGAGTCTAAGGGTCTAAGGCAGGAAAAAGTTCTATGATTCAAAAAAACGGTAAGACCAGAGTCACTGGAGTTCAAAGACAGAGTGAGAAAGTACAGATTAAGGTCAGATTTGCAGAAGGCTAGTGGATCATGAGTTTTTAGTGTCAGCCAATCTCCTTCCCTATTCTAGCTGGAGAATGAAAAGAATCCAAGCAAGATAGCCAAACAAAAATCTGGAGGTCCTAAGCAGAAGAGGTCAAAAACTATGTATAAGTGACCATATAACCTGATGCTAAGTGAAATGAACCCCAAGATAGGGACATGAAAGGTTTTATCTTTGTTGCTCTTCTTTTTAATGTACTTAAAATGTACTATGTGATTTTTTTTTGTTTCTTTGTGTGTTCTTCCCTCATGGTACAATCCTTGTTGTCACTGTATTTGATTCTGGTGTCCTGCATCTTGTATATACATTTTCTAATTTGGGGAGGGGAAGGGAAATAACAAAATGCTGAAATAAGGATTCAGGATGACC
Organism: Dipodomys spectabilis; assembly: GCF_019054845.1. Lineage (NCBI taxonomy): Eukaryota > Metazoa > Chordata > Mammalia > Rodentia > Heteromyidae > Dipodomys > Dipodomys spectabilis. The sequence continues at coordinate 20,510,380 of NW_024870817.1, read as the reverse complement.
CATTGTAATAATAGGATTTACAAGACAGTATGTTGAAAATGAACTTTACAACTTTGGGGGTGGGGAGGGGAGGAATCGGGGAGGTGGGGAGGGAAGGGACGGTAGGGGGAAAACAAAGGAGGAGGTAACAATGCTCAATAGGAAATGAATTCATTACCTTGCTAATGTAATTGTAACCCCTCTGTACAGTATTTTTACAATAAAAATATATATTAAGAAAAAAAACTGGAGGTCCCGAAGAAATGTCAAATTATGTGTATTCTAAACCTCCCCCAGCAGGACCAACACAGCCTAGAAATAATTAGAAGGGAAGAGGAGTCTATGTGCAGAAGGAAGAGCCTTTCAACCTGGTCAAATGATGCATGAGAAGCCAGATCCCTGGGTGACCACCTTTTTTTTTCCAAGGAAAAGCTAACTAACCTGCTTTGTGGAAAGAGAGTTTTTCTTTGAATGTTACAAATCTACTCCAAACTAAAATTAAGAAGAGGAAAGCAGTGGATGAAATGAATAGGGCAGAAAAAGCTACCAAAAAGGTGCAGAATATAGGTAGAGCACCAAGTTGGTAAAGAGATAATTCATCCTCATCCTAGTGGAGTCTGGTCTAGCTGCCTGTGGGATTAGGTACCCAGAGGGAAGATACTTTTTACCTCCAGGCCTTCTTGAAAGTGGTGCATATTATATGTTATATTTTCCCCTAAACAAAGATAAATCTAAATAGGAAGTTCCTTTTGCAGGGGGAAGAGCCTCTTGTTTCCTTTATTCCCTTTGATAGTTCATGCTGAAAGTTCTTCACATTTTGCCTATGGCTCCATTGTTCTATAACTTGTCTAGGAAAAAACACTTTGTAGCTGAAAGTGATGAAATCCCAAGAGTAAAAGGGAGAAATGTGTATCTTCCTTGAATAAGAAGTGGTGAGATGATGAATTAGTTGTATCTTGGGTACCTCTGATTATCAGGTGGAACTTGTCCCTGAGGCTCATTCACACTCGGAGCACACTTAACAAATGTGGGGTAACTCTCAAGATCCACCATGACCTGGAGCAAATGACTCAGAGGGGTAAAAAAAAATAACTTCCCTATAACCTGTGGTGGATCCATGGTGGATGAGCATGAATGAACGATTATAAATTCAATATGTAAGGGCCATAAACATTTTTTTTGGTCCATCATGGGGCGGGCTTGAACTCTGGTCCTGGGTGCTGTCCCTCAGCTCTTCAGCTCAAGGCAAGTGCTCTACCACTTGAGCCACAGCGCCACTTCCATTTTTCCAGTGGTTTACTGAAGATAAGAGTCTCATGGACTTTCCTGCCCGGGGTTGGGTTTGAACTGTGATCCTCAGATCTCAGCCTCCTGAGTAGTTACGATTATGGGTGTGAGCCACCGGTGCCTGGCTAACAAACATTTTTTTTAAAGAAGTAGAGCAGAATAGAAATATTAGAGAGTTTTGTTCCATGAGATCTGTTGCAGTTATATATAAATGTTCATAGATGCATGTGTGAATGTGTGTATGTTTGTGTGTGTATTCATACTATGTATTTACTGCCATACTGTTATTTCCTTTTACATTTTTATTTGTTTATTTTTTTAAGTAGTTATACAAAGGAGTTTCAATTTAATGAGTCAGGTTCTGAGTATAGTGTACTTTGATCAACATCGCCCCTTATGTCATTCTCCCCCATCTTTCCCAACCCCATCCATCCCCTCATTTTCCCAGGTTCCATGTCACATATGCACGCTGGATATTATGACTGCATTTTCCCACCCCTCTCTCTTCCTTCACCTGTCCTCCCTTCCTGCGACCTCTCCCTCTCCCAAACAGCACAACTTCCTGCTTCCTGGCACTCATTTTTAAAAATACATTCTTGTTGTGGGTAGTGGTAAAAAGTACTGACAGGTTAGATCTAGCGCTCATTCCTAGCCGAGACTAGAGGCAAAAGAAGATGAAATGATTGTATTCGACACTATTCAGCATCTTTATGTTCTAAGTTTTCTCTTTGGGGAATTCTCATCCTTCCTCTTCTGATTGATATTCCTCCTTCCCTCCTTGGTCAACCTCAGTCTCAGTACAGGACATATTAGAGTTTCAAGGAGACAAACCAACCAAAACTAAGCCCCTAACTTACCAAGAGGACAAAAACTTACAGGTAATGCTTTTAAAAAATAATATACTACATATGTAATCTACACAAAGTTCAGTTTTCCTCCTGCGTGAAATGTGGTAAAGAAAGGATAAGCTTAATATTTAAAAGCCTGGAACATTGTAGGTACTGGATAAACATTAAGACTTCCTCTCTTTGAGCTCTTGCACTGCTCAGAGAGAATTTCTCTAAGCCAGTCTTGCTCTCTGGGAACTTAGCTGGGAGATGGATGTGTATAGTACATACAGACAGCAAAACGAAAACAAATCAATACATCAATGGAGTGGAAGGTATTTATATCATACTCAGTCAAGTGCGTTTTATGGCTGATGGCCAAGGGTCTAAGATACCTCAGCAGATGAATCCTCCAGGAAATGAGTTCCAACATATTCATACTGAATTTAAAAAAGTAGCACTCCACCTAATTACCACTGGGCACAAGCACGCAGGTCTAACCAACCCTAAGCACATTTAGGAATGGCAATGTCTATAGCTCAGCCTCCACACCTGCCCAGCTTGCTCCCTAGTTGAGGTCCTGGTTACTTTTCTGATTGAGCAATTAGTTGTCCTCCTTTTTTTCTCCCCAGCCTCAGCCACTCTGAGATTCTGATAGAATGTAGAATAACTGGTGCATTATCTATCTATCTGTCTATCTGTCTATCTGTCTATCTATCTATCTATCTATCTATCTATCTATCTATCTATCTATCTATCTATCTATCTATCTATCTATCTATCTATCTATCTATCTATCTATCTATCTACCTACCTACCTACCTACCTATCTGTCTGTATACATATATAGAGAGATAGATAAAATAAAATTTCTCTATGGAAGTTTCTAGTATAGATAAGAAACGGGAGGTGGTGGGGCAGTAATTTTGCACCATGGGTGAGGAGTGAAGTGAAAGAAGGAGGCCCCTGATCTGGTCTTCCCCAGGTAAAGACCCTCTGCCTGTCCATAAAGCAATGAGAGAGATACCTCTACCTTCCACTCTGAGACTGAAGCTTTCCCACTTAACAAGCACAGACAGGCCTCATTCCACACACAAGCAATTGTGTGGTATGACGTCAGTATTGATGTCCTAACCGGTTATTCACTAGTCTTCTGTGGTAGAGTTCTACAGAGAAACAGATCCAGCAGAATGTGTATTTGTATGAGAGTAAGGGTAAGGAGATTGACTATTGAGGAATTGACTCCGATGATTGCAGAAACTTGCGAGCCCAAAATTTGGAGGGTCAGAAAGTTGGAGATCAGGAATGGGGTGTTACAGCTGAAGGCAGTTTTCTAGCAGAAATCCTTCCTGCATGGGAGAGGTCGGTTGTTTGTTTTGTACAGACTTTCAACTGATTAGCTGAGGCCCACTGACATTATTCAGGGCCATCTGCTTTACTAATTTAAATGTAAATCTCATTTTATAAAAATATCCACACAAAACATCCAGAAGAATGTTTCACCTAATATCTGGATACTGTGGCCCTTCCAAATTGACACATAAAATTAACCTCAGTAATTGTTAAAGACTAGTGCAGGCTCAATTCACCAACATAAACCTGTTTGCAACTCTGGTACTTGTTCAAAATTCCAACATTCAAGATGTTATATTCTAGCCTATTTTAAATTATTCAAGAATTTAAAGATTGTTTGTAGTTGTAATTCCTTCTTCTTATTTTGATGTATAGGAATTATAATGTATTGGGGAGGGAAAGGAGAATATCATATGGTTGTCCTCAAATATTTGACTTCAGGAAACCTTTGCACTCTTAAAACTCAGGGTGCAAAAATATTTTATTTTCTGACATTACCAGGGCTTGCACCCAGGTTTTGTACTCTCACTTGACTTAGTAGCTCATGGTTGACACTCTACCACTTAAACTATATCTTAGCTTCTGGTTAATTAGAGGTAAGAGTCTCATAATTTTGTCTGTTCTGGTTGAATTCAAACGGTAATCTTCAGGTCTCAGCCTTCTAAGTAGCTAGGATTATAGGCATGAGTCACTGGTACTGGGCAACCAAAGAATTTTTTGTTTATGTGGATTATATCTCAAGATACTATGATTTCGAGACTTATTTATCATAAGTGAAAAATGAGGCATTTAAAAAATACCTAGGTCCTGGGCTGGGAAGGTGGCTCAGTGGTAAGAGCGCTTCCCTTGCATGCCTGAGGCCCTGGGTTCGATTCCCCAGCACCACATAAGCAAAAAGAAAAAAGCCGGAAGTGGCGCTATGGCTCAAGTGGTAGAGCGCTAGCCTTGAGCTGAAGAGCTGAGGGACAGCGCCCAGGCCTAGAGTTCAGGCCCCACAACCGGACTTAAAAAAAAACAACAAAAACCTAGGTCCTAAGTGCTTGCAAGCCCCTTACATACATATAAACAATATATGTCGCCTTTTTTCCTTAAGGTAAAACCTGAAATGCTTGCAAAACTGTAATGTGGTGATGCAGAATTTAACAATCTAGAAGATTTGCTATTGAAATTATATTATGGGTTTCACCAGGCATTGGTAAACTTAATTTTCTTGACTTAATTATCGTGGGATGCTGATGGTTCATGCCTGTAACCCTAGCTACTCAGGAGGTTGAGACCTAGGGATCGAGGTTCAAAGCCAGCCTGAGTAAGGAAGTCTATGAGACTGTTATCCCCAATTAACCACCAGAAAATGGGAAGTGGCACTATGGCTCAAAATGGTAGAACAGTAGCCTTGAGCAAAGAAAAAGCTCAGGTCCAGAGCCCAGTCAGTCCCTGAGTTCAAGCTCCATAACCAAAAACAACAACAACAACAAATTGTCATGTTTCTTGCTTTACCTTATATGGAGAACATATGTGATTAAGTGATATAACTATGTAAAAAACACTTTAAGGAAACTAAGTAAATAGCTATTATATAAAAAATACTATTTTAACTGATAATACAGACCCAAATTCATTCATATTTTTCAAAAAGTTGGTAGAATTTTTATTCCACTAAACTGATGCACTGGCTCCTCATTTTAACTTTGGAAATATTTGTTTATTAAAACAATGTTATTAAAATTCTGATCTGTTATTGATCAAAAAAAAAACACCTAGGGATTTATTTAAAAAAAACAATGCCAACAAATGTTAGCATAATAACCTATTTTAATTGATTTCCAAATAAAAATAATTGTTGAGAATATCCTTTTTCCCAATCATTTTTTATGATGGCATAATAAAAAAAATATTGCCCTCTTTATTTAACTGATCATGCTATATTTCTTAAATTATATGAAGAAAACCCAGCATCACTGATATATAGTTGGAAAAATGGAAGACTTGCTCTGGAATCCTTGGACCACACTTTGTGAACCACTATTTTCACAGAAACCCCTCCTCCCGTGAGTTATAGATTGGAACAATGAAATTATTTCCTGCTCTTCTGGTAACCAGCTTTGCAACCTTGTGTAGGTCACTGAACTACTCTGGGCTGCAGCTTCCTCATGTAAGCAAGGAAAGGAAATCACACTGGAACATGTGCTGTGTGCTGGGCACAGTGCCTATATTATTTCATTGAGTTTTCATGAGAAGCAATTGTGTGGTAGTAAACATGGTCATATGTTGATTAATAATCAAAGTGTGTTCGAGAAAATGTATTGTTGATACAAAGAGTGAAGGTTCACAAACTAAGATGCCTACGCTATAACTAATCTATATTGTTGATCCAAACCTGGCTGTGTGGGTACCTGACTCTATTTAACCAGGAGGAAGACTTGGTTCAAGGTGATTATATGGTTGTGACGTGTGAGTCCTAGACATACATACCCTGGTAACGTCTTTCCAATAATTAATGTGTGGGATATGAAGTTGAGTACCAACTCTCCTTTTGGAAGCTATTTCATTGAATTATTTTCAATAACGCATTGTCAGCATTAAAGTACTGTTTCTGTTTCTACCATTTCTAGTCCTCCACTTCCGGGCATGTGGCAGAGTGATGAAGGAGGGACAGGAAGTGAGGGGGAGGAGCTAGAGCTGTCCTGACCCAAGCCCGGGCAGTCTAGCAGTCAGTGTGAGCACACTGGCCATGGAAAGCCCAGATTGGTGGCATTTTGCATTTTCCGTGGTATACATTCCTTCACTGTGGCTGAATTTACCAACTTCTAAACATGTTGGGAAGAGACGTGCACAAATGCTTTTAAGAGCCTGTGCCAGGGTGTTCCTCTCCTTTTTATACAATAAGAAAGAAACGTGGGCTTAAAATGATTGAATAACTTGTCTGAGAATGCACAAGCCTTCTCAAGCAGCATTTTGAGTTGTTTGTGAGGATTAAATGAAATAATCAGGTAGAAGGGCAATGCCTGGCACAAACCAAGCACTCAATAAATGCTAGCTTTTATTATCATTGTTATTATTGCCTTTTCCCACTATACAAAGATGCCTTTCAACTCTAACATTATTCAAGAAGATCTACTTCTATGAATTGCCTTATTTAGAAGTGTGTTGGTACATAGTGAGATGTTAGAATTTATAATCTGCTTTTAAGGCCATTAGTTTACCTCAGTATTCTGAGGTTGGAAAGCTTATGCTTTTCTGCTTTAAGTCTTAATCATTCCTGCAAAACTTTCTGAATGAAGTGTGCTTTTAGAAAATAATCTGAGTATTTAAGGAAACTTAGAGGAAGCCTTTGATGAGGAATTCTACTTCTAGGAATCTATCCTACAAAATGTGGGGGACGGGGCGGGTGGGGGTGGAGATGGGAAGGGATGGGAAGGGGAAACAAAGGAGGAGGCACCAATGCTTGATAAGAAATGTACTCATTATCTTGCCCATGTAATTGTAACTCCTCTGTACAGTATTTTCACAATAAAAAAATCATTAAAAAATACTCTATTTGATTCAGGAATTCTAGTGATAGTGAAAATTTGGCAGCACCACGAAGTCCGCATTGAAAAATTAATTGTTTAAAGTATTGCACATAGAAGATCAGAATTCAAACCACAATGCCACCCAAAACTTATGAACATCTATAAAATTAATTACTACACAACTATTTAAGAGGAATATCTATCTGTACTGACAGAGACCTATCTTAAAGATACCTTAAACAAAGTAAATTTCAAATTATATCTAATATAAACTTAGTGATATAAAATTTAAAACTATAACCATAACTATATATATATATAAATTAACTATATAAGTGAAAGGAAAAGGTACAAACAGCTACACACCAAACTATGAATACAGCTTCTTTGGGGGGAAAGCATGAAGTTGATAAGCCATTGTTATTTGTTACTGTATATATTTCTATATTAGATTTTTACAGTAACTGTAATGATGCATTCTTCTTATAATGTAAAATAAACCAATTTTCAAAGCATCTTGGGGATATGATTAGCTATGTTGTTCTATTGTCAAGATATATAATTCAAGGTTTTCAATTCAGATTTCAAAGGCAGGTAGCAAATCTGTGGGAAAGAGGGAAAAGGAGGGCAGGGGTCCCTATATTGATGTAATGTTTCTTCTGCCGGGATCCTTATCAATTCTCTTTTCAAATAGTTTTTCTCCAGTGGCTAAACTTGAAATATTGAGCATAAAATGTCCTATGTACTCTGGCTAATTGGAAAGACCAGTAGCTTTTGAATAGACTATATTGAAATGAACGTTGAATCCGGTATATAAACTAGGGCCTAGGTCTTAGTTTGTCAATACTTACTGAGCCACTTAGCTCAATTGGCTAAATCTGGAGTCAGCACACAGCAAGCTTCAAATTGTTAACCTCTTGTTCTTCAGAGGTAGAGTGTGTGTGTGTGTGTGTGTGTGTGTGTGTGTGTGTGTGTGTGTGTGTGTGTGTGTGTGTGTATGTGTGGTTTGTTTAGAGGGGGATGATTTAGGATAAGGAGGAAAGAATGGTAGGCACTTATCCAAAATATTTTTCTCACAAATTCATGATTTACTTAAAAGAGAAATTCCTTTTGTAGGCATAAGGTGTAACCTTAGCACTAAATTACTTTAGACAATTAGTTTACTTTAGACTATTTGCTTTTATGCTGCCAACTAAAGCTCAAGGAATAGGCAAATCAGTTAGGGAGGAGGGTAAAAGTATTTGGTACTACGGTTACCTATTTGGTCTTTGGAGTTGTATGGGTCTGAAGAGAGCCTGGATTTGAATCTAGGCTTTGTCATTTGTTACATTTTTCTTTCTAGGGCAAATGTCTTAGCCTCTCATGGGCAAAATGTCCTCAACTATAAAATAAGGATTGAATAGACTGTAGGATTATGGTAAAGATACATGAAAAGCCCCTGCCACAGAGCCTGGTACAAAGTGACTGTGTTCTGATTTGGATAGCAAGAAACAGTAACAAAAAAGTCTTAAGAGAAACTCTTTGAATTGACACCCATGTATATAAATAAGCTTCAATAAATGAACAACCTTGACTTTAAACTTGCCTGTTAGATTATACGCAGATGTCAAAAGTTGGAGCCAGCCTCTTCTTGAAAATGAGGTGCTTAGGAATAAGTTTGTCAGGAATTGAGAGGTGCAGGAAGAAGAAATCTGGAAAGAAGTCAAAGAGAAACACAACTCCATGGTGACAGCTACAATACCTGTTTCACATATGTATTCCCATGGGCAAGAGAATATTGCAAGTGGGTGATGGCTTGTCACTATTCCCTTTTAACTCAAAATACAACCCCAGTGGGCAGTCTGAGAAAAAGTCCCCAGTGCCATCTTGCCAAAGCAAGAACCCAGTATGTTCATGTCATGTGCTTTACCCATATCTACCAATAATGGTAGTAACGAGAGCAAATTTGATGGGAGAGGCCATTCCTCTGAAGGATTCAAACAGAGGGCATTTAAACTGAGAATGGAATTCATGAAAGGCAGAGCCAACAGGCAGCAGGGAGAGAGATTCGTTTCTGTCATCAGTCATCGCTGATGGTAGGCATTTCTGAAATTGTTGTGATGGCCAAGGAAAAAGCCTTAGAGGAGAAAATGAATCTTTTGGAAAGCTGTGAGGCTGCTTAATCCAGAAGACAGAGGAGGAGTTTGAAGAAGGAAAAGAATAAGAGTGGAATGATGGAAGGGAAAAGTTACTCAGAGAAGGTGGAGAAAGGCTGGCAATAGCTGTTAGGGACTGACACTGGTAGGAGTGTGGTGATGATGATGACATTGATTACACAGATTATCAAGATTACCTTAAATCACAAATTACTTCGTTATCTATCCTTTTACTTCACTCCCCTTGTTGTGCCCTGTTGTATTTAAAGACAGTACACAACCATCAGCATTCACCAGTGGAATTCATTTAAAAGCTATCCTTATGAGAATTGGGTGTTACAACCGTTATTTCAGTTTCATCACAACTTTATATGTGTTCTCAAGTATTGAGTAAATCAAAGATTTTTTTGCCATTAAGAAAATAACTGTAGCCAGGTCTTGGAAGCTCATATCTTTAATCCTAGCTACTTAGAAGGCTGAGTTCTGAGCATCAAGGTTGGAAGTCAGCAGGGCAGAAAAGTCTGTGAGACTCTTATCTCTAATTAGCTACCAAAAAAAAAGCCAAAAGTAGAGCTGTGGCTCAAGTGGTAGAACTCTAGCCTTGAGCACAAAAGCTCAGGGATGGTGACCAGGGCCTGAGTTCAAATCCAGGAATGGCACCAACAGAAAAAAAGTATATTGTATTTTCTAGGACCACAAATTAGTCATCACAAAAAAGCATCCCTTGTTATTTATTAATCAGATAGAAGAGTTGCCACATTCCAGGTAGCCCTAGTGAAAATCCAACATACTTAGCAAAAGTTATCCAGTGTAGATAAACTTTCTCTACTAGACAGTTTTCTTCCTCTACTAAACATTATTGTAAAATACTTTGAAAAACTGAATTTAAAATAGTTTCTCTAAGAACAAGTATCAAGGATTAAAATTAAAATGCCAAGGACAACTGCATGTAGAAACAGTGTGGACTTGACAAACGTTATATTTAGCTCTACAATAATTCTCTGAAGGAATTTAACACAATTTCCTCCATTCTAACTCAAAAGTTAATTTTTATACATTGTCCTTCAGATATGGATTGGAGATGAATGAAGGAAACAATTGAAAGTGTGAAGATTTGATATGAATTAATAAACCAGGAGTTCAGACACTGGGGACTAAAGATTCAACTTTATAGTTTAGAAACTCAAGGACAGTACTTCTTATGAAAAAAATCTCTACATCTGGGCACTGATCAGTGGCTCATGCCTATAATCCTAATTACTCAGGAGGCTGCTATCTGAGGATTGTGGTTCAAAGCCAGTCTGGGTAGGAAAATCTGTGAGACTCATATTTCCAATTAACCACCAAAAAGTCAGAAATGGAGCTGTGGGCTCAAATGATAGAGCCTGCAGCAAAAAGTCTAAGAGAAATTAGTGCTCAGGCCCTGAGTTCAAGCCCCAGTACACACACACACACACACACACACACACACACACACACACACACACACACACAAAACTAAAATCTCTGCTATTGCATATCTCATTTATTATATAAATCTTATTTATTTATACAAATCAAGTAATGATGTAACCTTTATGATATCTCATTGGATAGTACAAGATATTGGCTAAACAACTTATAGACTTATAGAAAAGATAAGAAATGGTCAGAAGCAGAAAAAGATGGCTCTGTACTCTAGAGATTATCTCATTTCTCTACACCTTGATGGCAAACCCTATGGTAGATGAAACATTTCAGTTGTAAAGACTCAGATACAGAAAAATGTTATTGAGTCTCATAGTATATAGTCCAATAAAGACTTTAAGAGGGCTGGGAAGGTGGCTCAGTGGTAGAGTGCTTGCCTTGCATGCATGAAAACCTGAATTCGATTCCTCAGTACCACATAAGCAGAAAAAGCCAGAAGTCGTGCTGTGGCTCAAGTGGTAGAGTGCCAACCTTGAACTGAAGAGCTCAAGGACAGTGCCCAGGCCCAGAGTTCAGGCCCCACGACCAAAAAACAAAATAAAACAAAACAAAACAAAAACTCTTTAACTTCAAGATCCCTCTCAGGCCTTGGTCATTGCTGTGCTAATCTAGGTGTAGAGGGAGTTACACGCATCTCCTGTTTTTTTCTGTCTATTACTCGTTGCCTGTGGAAGCTGTCAGTCTCTGCTTGAAAGAGTTGAGTCCAGGAGATCAGATACAAGTAGGAGGTTTGCATTTAGGTTTATTCATCCTGGTCTTCCTCAGGCCCATTCAGGAGTACTCTCTGGTGTGAATATGTGGGTTTGCCTATATACCTTTGTGTGGTCAAGAGTTTTCTTTATATAAGTTCTCTATTCTCAATATCTATAGTATCTGAGCCTTCTCTAGAAAATAATAAAAAATGAAAAGTGGGACTAAATGAATCTATAAATTCTGTAAGGTTTTATTCCATTCAAGCCTTAGTTGATAAAAATAATGCAGAACACTATATGCTATGCAGGTTGAGTCCATTCCCATAAAGTGAGAAGACTTTTGATTTATATTATACAAAATCAGATTGGTAGACTGGACCTAGAAGGGAAACTGGGGATAATTCATTCTGTGCTAGACATAAAACCCTTGCAGACATGCTATTTGCCCCTCACACTCCTCTAAGACTCCCATATTGCTTGGTCTGTGGTTGATACTCTTTTTATGCGTTCAGTCAATGATTATTAGACACCTCCTGTGTGGTTAACCAGGTTGGAGGAAAAAAAGTATAAGATGCAGTCTTTGCCAAGAAATTGGAAAAGCCAAGCTTAGAGGAAATAGCTGAAAGAATATGTAAAGTATACTAATATACAAGGAAACTATACATTGAGTATAAAAGGAAGGTCAGCATGACCATGGAACTGGAAACTTTAGAGAAAAGAGTCTTTCTCTGCTTTTTTGGAGTTTTCCAAATGTTCCATTCCTTCATTCTTCCTGTAAGTGAAAAGCTCCAAATAAAATAGCATTTGCTCACACTTCAAGATCCACTTTCTCACTTCCAGGAAGATAAAGAATATCTACTTTTCCCTTATCCTCCCACTAGGTAAAAGTAACACCTCTAGAAATGATTTATATATAAAACAAAGCTTAATAAACTGAAAAGAGAGAACAACATGGATTGTCTAGGGAAGTTGGACTCTATACTAGGTCTTCAAGACTTTAAGAATACTATGGTGAGTATCTTCAGTTTTCTTTTTGCTCATTGACCCACATTCAGAAATAAAGAAGTCAGCAACCCAGAAGCACCTGATCAGTACAGACAAAAAACCCCATTCAAACAAAAGCCAGTTCTCTCTAGCCAAAAGATGAGGCGAGAGCTAGGGAAGCACAGAAAACTTGTCCACAACAACTACTACTCCAGTAAACACCAAATTTCAAGTTGTCGCTCCATCCACACACCCCAACAAAGGAAATAGGGTTCTAGGCTATAGAGCCATTATGACACCCCCCCCCGAAAACTCTTGCCCAGAATGGTAGTGTAGGGATTCAGAGACATTGAGTTCCACTGGATGGTAACAAAACTTTACCAAATAACCATCTATTATTTTGCAAGGTGTAGCATTGTGTTCCCTGGGAGAAAGGTACAAGCAATTTCTCTACATTATTTCTTACCAATGCATAAAAATCTAGAATTATTTTCAAAGAAAAAGGTTAATATTTTGAAGTAAAGAAATCAAGGTACTTTTGACAACTGAGGTGCTTCTCTTGGAAGAGAAATTCATTTGAGGGTGTTACAAAACAGTACTATAAAGGTAAGGAGTGAATGTTAGTTTATTGTGGCTGCAATAGCAAGTTACCATACTTTGGATTATTTGAAACAACAGAAATTTATTCTCTCTGGCTTCTCTCTGAAGCCAGAAGAGTGAACTCATTATAGAGGTAAACATCAGGGTGTGCAGCTTAGAGGGACTGCAGCATTCCTAGGTTTGTGAGTGAATCACCACAAGCTGCACACATTGTCCTACTTTGTCTTCATATTATCTTCTCTTCTGTATATATGCGAATTCTCTCTCCATCTCTCTTTTATAAAGATACTTGTGATATCATTTAAGGCTTGTTTGGTAATTCAAGACAATCTCCTCTTCTCACCTTCCTTAATTTAAATGTCTGCAAAGATGTTTCCAAATGAGATTGCATTTCTATTTTCTAAGAACTAAAATCTGATATCTTTGGGTAGCCTTTATTCCACATACCTCAGTGTGTTACACGGTCCATTGTACAAATATGGTATAATGATTTAACAAGTCTACAATTACAGCACAGGTAAGGTGTTTTGTGTTCTTTGCTATGAATATGAACATGAATATTTTTGCATTAACAGATAATTTTAGAATATTTCCTCCATGTCTGCTTCTCTTCTAGGAACTGGGCATAGAGGGAAAACCACCCATTCCCAGTCATTTTTTTTTTCTAGTGGGAAAGAGAAGACTCTTCATTTTACGCAAATGAATGAGCAAACAATACAGATATGTCAAGGTGAAGATAGAAAAGGCAAGGAGGGAGGGCAGAATACACTATAGGGTTGTAATTTTAAATGGATGCCAAGAGAAGAGAGGGTGACAATGGCACAAAGTCCTTAGGAGAATAGAGATTGAGCCCTGTGTATTTAATGGGGGAGGGATGCCTGGAACAGAGTGAGAGGAAGATAAGAAGGAACTAAGATATATCTTTTAGAACCCTTCTCTACTTATTTGAAAGTGGGGTGAGCACAAGGATTGTTACTCTGCGAATGTTCCCTACTGTTACCTCTCCCTTTCCCCACAGTTTCAGTATCTTCCTCTACCCTCAGGGAAGATACGTTTTGGCCACACATACATTGCCAGGCAACAGGAGAACTCCAGTACAGACTGAGAATGACAGCTAAGCTACACACTTGGGGGAGAGAATGAAAAAGGATCAAATACAGCTATGCAAGGCATAGCATGTTTTGATCAAGGAAACACCACATTTAAGATGGTATATTCCAGCTCGCCTAGATGTATGTTGGGCTGTACCATCTAGGTTTGTGTAAGTGTACCCCATGATGTTTATAACAATGAAAAACCTAACAGCTTAATGCTTATGTATTTCTTTTTTAAATTATTATTGTTATTTTTTATTTTGTTTTTCTTTTCTTTTTTTTTATTGTGAGAATACCGTACAGAGGAGTTACAATTACATAGGCAAGATAACGAGTACATTTCTTATCAAGTTTTGTTGCCTCCTCTTTGTTTCTACTTCCCATCTGATGTATTTCTTAAAACCTACCCTGTCCTTATGTGGCAAGTGACTACACAAGTTCAGGCAGCCAATCCTTTTCATGGGCAAATCCCCAAGCAAAAATTATATTGAATTATCTTGAAATTACTTTGAGCTCTGAATTTACTTCAAATATTAGGTATACTCTATATCCTGAGATAGCATTCTGGGTCTGAGATTCAGAGAACATAGCCTTTTCCTAGAATTAAGTCCAAAAGCAAAATCGCTGGGCAAAAGCAACACTTTCAATACTGATACACCATATCAGTATTTCCCCCACTCCTCAGGAAGGCTATGTCATTTTACACTCCAACAATTTGTTCCTCACAAGTTCACTCCCACTAATCATTAGCATGCTTTCCATCTCTGTCAGTATAAGAAGAGAAAAAATATTTCTCAAGAATCATTGAAAAATATAGGCCTTGGAAATGTGAGACCAAATGTCTTCTCTGTGTTTATTAGCCATATCTGTCTTCTCTTTAATGAACTGTGTGTTTGTACACTTTGCCATTTTTTTCTACTGGAATAGGCATCTTTCTTGACTGAATTTGTGAGAACAATTTATATTTAAAAATTTTTTATTTTATTGTAAAGATGCTGTACAGAGGGGTTACAGTTACATGAGTGAGGTACATTTCTCCTTGAACATTGTTACCTACTCCATTGTTGTTCTCACACTATCCCTTCCCTCCCCGCCCCACCCCAAAAGTTGTAAAGTTCATTTCTGACATAGTCCTGTGAGTATCATTGTTGCAATGGGTCATCTTTTTTCAGCATTTTAAAAATTTTCCATCCCTTCCCCCAATCAGATAAATGTATATAAAAGATGTAGGGTACCAGAATCAAAGACAGAGATTGCCAGGGATAAACCAATGGAAAAAGAAAAATGAAATAAAATAAAAAGAAAGAGCTCATTACAGTACATTGGTGAAATCAAGGTTGACAACTAAAAAAATCCTGTAGTTTCTATGTCTTGGAGTTCATTTCAGTTAGCACCATTTTGTTTGGTCATATGTTCATAGCTCTTGAGCTATTATGATTCTCTGTCAGGACTAACTTAGGCTTATACTAATTATTGCAAATGAGGGAAACCATAGAGCCTATGTTTTTTTGGGTCTGCCTTCACTTAATATGATTTTTTCCAAGTCTTTCCATTTCCTTATGAAATAGGGGATGTTATTTTTTCTGATAGAAGCATAAAATTCCATTGTGTAAATATACCACATTTTCTTGATCCATTCATCTATTGAGGGGCATCTGGGTTGGTTCCATGTCTTAGCTATGGTAAATAATGGCGCAGTGAACATAGTTGTGCTGGTAGCTTTAGTGTGGCCTAGCTTGAGATCATTTGGATAAATGTCCAGGAGTGGGATTGCTGGATGTTTATAAAATGACTCAGAAAATGAATGTTTTGAAATGGTATTTGGTAAACCACAGAATCTTTGGTAAACCTAGAAAACTAGACACCAAAAAAGCACAACCTAGAAAACTAGACACCAAAAAGCAAGCAACTTATTTTTTGAGACAGATCAACCTCTCCAAGCCATACTGAAGCAAATACCTTTAGACTACTTCTGATGTTAGCACTTGTACTTTGGCCTACACTGACCCCAGAAACTTGATGTGTCTGGAATCCAGTGTCTGGGCCAAAGCATCTAACTAGATAGTCTTTTGTTTTGGTCCGTCCTGGGGCTTGAACTCTGGGCCTGGGTGCTGTCCCTCAGCTCTTCAGCTCAAGGCAGGTACTCTACCACTTGAGCCACAGAACCACTTCTGGTTTTCTGGTGGTTAATTGGAGATAAGAATCTCTCAGACTTTCCTGCCCAGGCTGGCTTTGAATCTCGATCCTCAAATTTCAGCCTCCTGAGTGGCTAGGATTACAGGAGTGAGCTACCAGCCCCCAGCTTAGATGAGTCTTTATCATAGCCTATACTCTAGTTGCCAGTTTGCAGAGAAAGTGAGTACTTGGAAGTTTCCCCTCTTAGTGTAGAAAGCAAGGCCTGCCACTCCCCCAGTCACATGGTAAAGAATCTACCACAGGTGAGAAGAGTCAGAGGCCTAGACAAAAACAGACGTGAAAGGAGAGAAAGAAGAAATAGGAAGTAAGAAATAGAGAGAAATTGATAGACACAGAAAGAGAGCCCTAAACCAGCTTGTTCTTTAATATTTAAGCTTTGTTTGTAGTACTTTTATTTTAAACTTGATAGAGATTTTAATGTTTGGGTGAGTATAATACTATGCTTCTAACTCTGCTGCTGCCCTTTTACCCTCCTGCACTCACCCAGGTGAACCACTTCATTTTTTCTTTCTCAAGATTTTCTCTGCTTGTGTTAGGACGTTTTAGAATATCCTTTAACTATTTAGGCAGATCTGATGTCCTAGGTCTGTGACCCTAAGACATGTAGAGTAGTTGTGAATCTAGTACTTCTCAAAATTCCTAACGTTCTTCATTTTTAGGAAGTAAAAGGTTGTTGTTTTTTTCTTTTGTGGGGTGGTTTCTAAATGTCATCATGGTACTCAGTAGACAATAGAAAAGGAACTGTGCAACTTGTGAGCAAGGATGCAAGGGGAACATAGGGGGAAAGTGAAGGAAGGAGTGACATTGCCCAGAAAGAAATGTACTCGTTATCTGACTTACAAGGGGGTAACCCCTTTGTACAACACCTTAATAATAATAAAATTATATTTAAAAATGTACTCATCAAATACATATTTTCATGATTAAGATATCACCTATGATTTAATTCTTTAGTTCTATTTTATTACTTAGTAAATTTTAACTGGCCTACTATCATGGCATACTTGCTATCTCGACATCTCTGGCATTACATTGAAAGACATCTAGTTGTTCATTTACATTCACTAAGCCTGAGTTCATAGGGGCATGGGATAATCTTAAGGACACTTCAATATTGCCTACTGCTCTTTGAGCTCTCAGTCATCTTAGTCAGAAACCTATCTACACATGGTGAAGAGACCAAAAACCTTATCAAGTGCCAGTTCTGAGTTGCTTCTGGAGGATTCTGTGCCTGTCCTGTGTATTTCGAGAAACCCCAAATGTGGGCTCCCTAAATATAGCCTCCCTCTGTGGAAGGAAGAGAAATCATACAGCAGGTGTAAAAACTGACATGGGCAAGCTTGCTGTGGTGGTTTATGTCTCTAAACACAGCATTTAGGAGTCTGAGACAGGGCTATACATTGAGACCCCCTCTCAGAAAAAGAAAATGATACTTTGTCCCACACTAAAGCATACCTTTCAGAAAAAAACGTCAGCATAGTACCATCAGGAAAACAAGCTTGGGCCAGTGCCTGAAGGAGTTGGAGGCTAGATTCTAGACTTCCAATGAGAGCAAGCATGGAGGTTAAATTCCCTTGTGAATAATGAAAGTCTGCCAGAACGGTAGCACTTAGAATTCTCAAACAAGTATCAGACAGCAACCCAAGAAGTCCAGGGCAGAGAGGCCTATAGTAAAAGGGTGGAAAAGGTGGAGTGCTGTCTAGGGCTTGGAAGCAGGGATTCAGACCTTTGCATATTTATGTCAAGGATCTAGGAAGCTCCTCATCACAAGCAGTTAGAGACAGAGCAAGCCCAGTCTTGACCTTTACAGGGAAGCACAAGCTGGGGCTAAGACAGAAGAACAAAGGAGACATTCACTGGATGTAAATGGCTGAATGTGTGACCTATACAAAAACTACCAGGGTTCAAATCCCCATTCTGTCACCCACTACTTATATAAGTAAGGTAGAATTACATAGCCTTTTTCTGCTGCAGTTTCCTTATCTGTAAAAGGAGGATGGATAATAACAATGCCTACATCATAGTATTTTATGAAAAATAAATTAACTGAAGTAAGGTGTATCTGACAAAGTAGGTATTTTTAAGTACTGCTAGGTATGGTTATTTTTATCCGCACTAGAACTGCCATCAGTAATCAAAGCCAAAGAAGCCCCAGTGTGATCTTTATGCAGAATAGTAGTGTGGTTTAAGCTATTCTTCATTTCCCTCTGAATAAGAAGTACTTGGTCATAGACCTGGGATGACTTACTTATAGATGGAAGCTAAGTGGTGAAAAGTAGCTGGAGAGACACAGAGCCAGGCAAATTCTTGCAAATACGATTGAAAAAGGTAGCTTTTTCTTTTATGGTGATTCTGACATAGTGTCTATCTAGAATCTCTGGATTCTAAGAGTTTTCCTGAAACCTCATAAGAGAGAGGATGGTTCAAAAGCTCGTCTGCTATTTGGTGTCTCTGCCCGGAAACCTACTAAGTATGAAGGAGAATACATACCACCAGCTATCTGATGGCCATCTTCAGAGATTGGCAGCTTCCTCAAGTGAAGCTGGAGTTTGAGGTATTAAAACACATTCCCTGGGGCTGGGAAGGTGACTCTAGTGGTAGAGTGCTTGCCTTGCATGCCTGAGGTCCTGGGTTCGATTCCTCAGCACCACATAAGCAGGAAAAAAAGGCTGGAAGTGGCGCTGTGGCTCAAGTGGTAGAGTGCTAGCCTTGAGCTGAAGAGCTGAGGGACAGCGCCCAGGCCCAGAGTTCAGGCCCATGACTGACAAAAACAAACAAACACACACACACATACCCTATTTTATAAGCCAAGAGGCTGTAGACAAAATATGGCTTTGAAAAAGAGTTATTGACAATAATAATAGTGGCTACTATTATTGGAAAGTTGCATCATATATTATATACCTGTTACTTCGAGTCCTCACTGAAGTCTGATAAAGCAAGTGCTACTTGCAGAAGAGAAATGAAGCTCAGGAGGGCCAAATAACTTGGCTAAAGTCAAATGGCCAGGAAATAGTAGAATCTGAATTCCAGCTCAGGTAGTTAAATGCACAGCCTCTGCATTTAAGAAGACACAAAGGATGCTTTGCAGTTACTTTCTTAAAAGAAATGCTGTGTTTTCGACAGAAGAGAATTATGTGCTGTGTGCTCCCTTTTTTTGGTGAGCTGACATGAACTTGAAACATTTGCTCCCCTCCTGGGCAGCATCTGTTTTGATTCTCCAAGGACATTGATTCACTCTGTGGCAAACTCTCTTTGAGAGAGGCCAAAGTTCCTTATAGCTTCGGGGATCACAAAACCCTTTTCAACAAGATCCCTCAGGCCCAGGCCCTTAAAAAAAAAACCATGTAATAAATTTACAATCAAAACAATCTCACTTGTTCCCTCTGAGACCATTATGCTACAAACAAAGGTAACATGATATTCTAATAAATATTTCTCCTGTGAAGTCATTAGGGTGTTTTCCCCCTCCTACACTAAACTAAACTGTATTCTTCAAATTTAATATAATTTCATGGTTCCCCTAAATCATTCATGGGAATATATGCACCATTCAAGTGTTCTACATCCTGTCATTTGAATAACAATGATTATTAAAGTTTAGGCTAAGTCTAAAATGCAAGAGCACTTTACTGTTTTTATTATTAAAAATGGTGTAATGAAATATTTTAAAATGTTACAGCAATTATCTTTTCATTGCACAAACCTACATTGTCATATGCCACATTAAAATGTTAAATCAATATTTTAATATCAAATTACAGAAGGGAGAGAGAATGCTAAGATTCATTTTCTATGCAGTATTCTCTCTCTCTTTCTCTCTTTCTATCTCTCTCTCTCTCCATTCTAATATGTGTGGCCTGTCATGGTTGAGAGGTATTGAGTGATACAGGAAACGCTACAGATTTTGGAGGTCCCAGAGTTGGAGAAATGAGGAAGTCTAGTTTCTTCATCATTTTTAAAAAAACTGAGATAATTAGCTATTTTTTCTGGGTTCCCAAACCCTAAGCCTGTAGGACATCAATGGAAAGCGAGCAAACCCCAAGCAACTGAGTTTGTGAAAATAAAATTCTTCATAGAAGCCATTATGTAAGTTGTATGCTCTGGGCGTCAGTGCTAAGAACTCTTCTATTCCTGCCGGGCCAGCTGCGCTGGGCTCTCAGTAGCAGAGGTAACAGTAGAACATTAGGGCAGCTCTTGTTGCCCTGGGACAAGTGTTAATGAGGAAGAAGCATGGAGATGAGAGATACTACATTCAGGCTCTTACCTCTCAATGAAGCCTGCACAGTTCTCACAACATTATCTATGAAAACTGAGCTGTGTGTCTTGATCACAGTGAATATAATCATTACACAGAGGACTTTGACCTGTCCCGTTAGGCAATTAAAAAACAAAAAGTACATTTTTAATAGATTTCATGAAGAGCTAATTGTACGTAACTCTGGTTGCTGATGGGAAACTATCAGACGAGGTCCACAGTGGGTCAATAACTCACTTTTAAGCTCTTGAAATCACATGGTCTTATTATCTGTAAAGTTTTTGAAAATGAGCTCGTTATCATTATCATCAAAACTGAGAATCATCTGAATAGTACTAACGAGTTATGTGATAAACAAATTGCACTATTCAGAGAGTTTCAGTCAGAAACTAGTTATGTTATGGGTGCTTGATTAATTAATTTGTGCTGGTGTTACATCCATTAATACATCCAATCAGTCTTATGGGATGCTACAAACTAAAGGCTTATAAGTAAAACCATTTTACTTTGTATTAAGATGTATTTACAGGAAAGAAGTAACTCCTTAAAATGAGAATCCATATATACTGTTGATGGGGATGTAAGATGTTTGACTGCTAGGAAAGACATTATGGAGCAACCTGACATCTAGGTATTTATCCAAAGATTGGAATTCAGGGTTTAAAAGAGGTGTTAGCCCATCTATGTTTCTTGTAGCACTATTTGTAATAGTGAAGATATGGAGAAAGCTTGTATATCTACCAGTAGATGAATGCATAAAATTACATATGTATGTGTGTGCATACATAAAGTGGAAAGAAAATTCACTTCAAGAAAATTCTGTATTGTTCTTCATAGACAACAGTGGACCTTGAGAATATTATGCTAAGTAAAATAAACCAGACATAGAAAGACAAATGCTACATGATTCTATTTATATGAGGTATCTAAAGTGATCTCATTTATAAAAGCAAAAACTGGGTTTGCAGTTAACTGGGATATGTGGGGAAGAGAAATAATGAGTTATTAATCAACAGGTCTGAAGATGAATAAATTCTAGAGATCTTCTGCATAGCACTGTACACCTGACCAACAATATTATATCATACAGTTCAAGTTTATTAAGAGAATAGATCACACATTAAATTTAAAAAGAAATTCTTTCCCTCCTCTCTTGCTCTGTTATTAACATAATTGTTTAGTTCTTTGGTATCCTAGTTGTGACTCCCCAGAAAACAGAGATGAAATGTGTGTGTAACAATTTTATTGGGTATTCCTTGAAGATGAACACTTGTTAGTAGGTGAAGAAAGCAAGACTGAGCAGAAGAGCATATTTAACTCTGACCCAGTTGCCATGAGACCTTACCTGGCCTTAGCCGCAGCTGAAAGTAGATGGCCTCTTAGAGCATCACTGAAGCAAGAAAGTTGGGATATGGTATCCCTCACCAACCAGTCATTGGGTATAGACTATTGCTGAAGAAGGAGAATAACTCTGGGCAAGAGAGTTCCTTTTGATTAAGAGCAATTCTTGTAAAAAGGATTCTGCTATGAGCCCTCAGAAGTTGTACCCTAATAGCCTTGATGCTAGAGGTAGAGTTTGAGGGGATCATCTCACTACACTGGGTTAGGCTGCGAATAGCCATCTCTTAAGAAGTTAAAATTCCCTTCCTATTTTCCTCTTTGTTATCCGCATCTCCATTTTTTCCTTACCCAAGGTAGTAGAAGTCTTAGGAGTTCTAAAAATTGCCTCAAGCGATTTTTTAACAGTCTGTCACATTTAATTTCCAGCATATTTATCCTTTTAAACAATTTTAAATAATTCACTACAAAGTGAAATCTGGCATAAGTCCTATCTGTCTTTTACTCCCTGAATTACTGAAGAAGCCAAGACAACAGATTTCTAGGCAGTTTTTAGGACCTGGGGTGGGAATTGGTGATACAACCAAGGAAGAGGGAAGAGGCTGGTCTCTGCTGTTTTTCCTTCTTATTACAGAGAAAAAGCTTAGAATGCTGGTTGTATTAAAGTATTCTCTGGAATGCTATACTCTGTTTATAAAAAATGCAAATAAATGACTTGAAAAGAATGCTGTTATTTTATGTAAAAAATTAACATGCAAGTGTTTTTAGAGATCTAGACTTAAAAAGAAAAGTCTAGCTAGTGCCTGGAATGCAAATCATACCTTCCACCAGCATAACTGTTCTGTCAAAGACCTAACTATCACTCCACACTGTCCTCAAAGTACTCCCAGGGAAACACAGGAGATATTAAATTATAGTGTAATTAAATTAAATTATCACTTTGCAATCCCACCAATAAGGCTGAGGTGTCATTTCTATTATGAATCTTCACTTGCAAATCCTTTTACTTGGGATAAGAACTTCTTCCTGGCAGAAGTAGTTTCAGTTTAAAGGTGAAGTTGTAGGATTAGATGATTATTCAAGGGTTATTTGCAACCCGAAGAGACTAAGAACAAACATTAAAACACACTTGTTTTCAGGATTTATGATCTTTGGCTTCTGAATAATTTTACTGTACTACATATATTAGATGACTTCATATTCTAAATATAAAACTTCTTGAAATCAAAACATGTTTTTGTTGTTGAATAGTTAGAGGGATATTTTAATATTGGGAACTTTGGATATGCAGAGAAAAGTATCTATTTTGGAATGAATATATCAGAAGTGGAACTGCCAGAATTTGTTGTCTCTTATGTCAACTGTATGCACAGTGCACTTATGAGATACCATAATGATATCCACAGTGTGGAAAAAACATGATCTCAGATTTCTAACAATACAGAAAGGAAAACAAGACAAGAAAACACTTGGGGTTCTCTTTTTCTCTTTTTTTAACCCCTTGAGGGAGGCTTTTGTAAAATAAATCCCATTAGATATGTGGTGGAGATGAGTTTTCTCCAAGAATGACTCCTAAAGTCTCTGGGGCCACAAGGAACCTTGTAGTTGGCACAAAGAATTGTCCTCATGTACACACACACTTTAGATTATGTATTTGAGATTCCACATAAAAATGTATAGACAAATAGAACTAACAAAGAGATTAAAAATACACCCCCCACACACACAAACACACACATATATATCAGATACAAATGTAGGTAAAGAGACTTTTTATGAGGAACTGACTCACACCCTCTCCAGGATCTACTTGAGTGATACAGGTGGCAATAGATGAAAACATATTGAGGATTGCAACAGGTCATTTGAAAGATAATTGAGCAACATCTTGGCCTACAGTTTTCATTCAGTTATGCTTTGGGGAGGCCACCTGAGAAAGGGATGTTGAAAAAGTAGCTTAAAGAAGAGCTTCTTGGAAGTGGCGCTGTGGCTCAAGTGGTAGAGCAATAGCCTGTAGCTGGAGAGCTGAGGGATCGCGCCCAAGCCCAGAGTTCAAGCCCCCCGACCAACAAAAAAAAAAAAAAGAAGAGCTTCTCAAGGTTTGCCTGAAGGCTTTGTTAAAACAGATATCAGGGATCTTTCCCTATAGTTTTGATTTCAGAATGTTTAAGTGAATGCCTAAAAATCTGCATAGTAACAAATTAATAAGTTGCTCTGATGCCATTGGTTTAGGGACCACACATGTAATCAGAGTTCATGGTATAAAGGACAGAGAGCCTCTACTCTCCTTTCTTTTGAGGTGTTCAGATTATTGCAAACTATGGGTCTAATGGTAAGGATGTCTACCATATAGAAGTGCCTGAAAGTCCTCAGGTTAAAAAAAGAAAAGAAAACTCAATATCCTCAGATGAGCCAATGATCTTGGAGAAAAGCAAAGATCCTCAGGAATTAGAAACAGAGAGCGTATTGCTCTGCTTCTTTGGCAATGATATAGTACATAACTATACCTCTTATCATATGCACAGTGAGGCTGTGTGTGTGTGTGTGTGTGTGTGTGTGTATGTGTCTTTGAAATAATACTCTCTTATCCTTAAAGAAATACTCTTACATTTCCCAACCATATATTTTGGGTAAGCTTTGAATTGTTACCTTGAATCTTCTCACCTTTCTTTTTAAGCTTCAAATGGTTGGGGTTATGCCAGTTACAAAGTTAAGAATCCTGGGCTGGGAAGGTGGCTCAGTAGTCGAGTGCTTGCCTTGCATGCATGAGACCCTGAGTTCGATTTCTCAGCAGCACATAAGCAGAAAAGGCCGGAAGTGGTACTGTGGTTCAAGTGGTAGAGTGTTAGCCTTGAGTTGAAGAGCTGAAGGACAGTGCCCAGGCCCAGAGTTCAGGCCCTACAACTGACCAAAAAAAAAAAAAAAAAAAGAATCCTATGTACTGTACTAGCCAGGCATCGGTGGTTCATGCCTGTAATCGAAGCTTAGAAGGCTGGGATTTGAGGATCACAGTTCTAAGCCAGCCTACTCAAGAAAGGCCATGAGATTCTTCAATTAAGCACCAAAGAAGTCTAAAATGGACCTGTGGCTCAAGTGGTAGAGCACTATCCTTAACTAAGAAAGCTAACTTAAAGTCCTGTTACCTGCACAAATACAAAAACAAAACAAAGCCAAAAACAAACAGTCTCCCTGTCTTAATGGAAACCACTAAGGGAGGGAAGAGAAACCTCAGGAAGGGTGTCGTTTGAGGGATCTCATAAGTAATGCCAGGCTCTTAGATTTGTAAGGAACACCAAGCGCATGTGCTATCGAAAATAAAAGCCACCAAAAAGTGAGATGGCCTTGGGAGCAGCTCTTCCTCAGTCTCTCTCATGACCTCTCTGTCATATGACCTCTGCTTCTTGGAGTACATATTCCATTCTCCAATTACTCCTATCTGATTAATATTTTCCCAGTGTTCTAGTCCAAATCCCCAGAGGCCAGCTAATTACACTGCTGTCCCAGTTATTCCCAGCCATGGTGGGTTACCATCTTTGGATGAGGCACCATCTTTAGTCATATTAGGGCCTCAAAACAACAACAAAAGCCAGAACTAGGTTAAAGGACATAGTTCCTAGTGGGTTGTAGATGTGTATCTCATAACATCAGGAAATAAGAGTTATAGTATGAAATATCAAGCAAATAGTAAATAAGAATACCAATAAAGGAGGATATAAACACACCAGAATGGAATGGGAACAGGAAGATACAGGAACTTGCTGGAACTGATCTGGACCAGAGCTTTAGGTTTTAGAAAAAGCAGAGTTACCCAGTTGGGAACTTTTCAGCTCAGAAATCGGGCTTCTACAGCCACAGAAAGTTCATACTGGCCTTTGCTTGGCTTGACCTGCTTCCTGACCAGAAGAAATAAGAGAATTCTCATATACCCTACCCTTTCTACCAACTCTCCAGAGAGAGCAGGTGGATGCAGCGTATAGTTCTAGTAACTGATTTTAGTAAATTTGTTTGCTTCCAAAGCTGCAGTTTCCTTATCAAAGGCTTAAATTACCTTCTTGAATAGGGTTGTTGTGAAGAGCAAATAACACAATGCCTAACACACTTAGTCTAGTTCTGGATAAAGTACTCATTAAATGCTAGTTAACACTGCTATCACATCACCATCACCATTATCATCCCAATTATCATCATCATCATCACTTTTATTATGATACTTCAGGTAAGGGAGTGTAAGATGACATGAGTGAAACATAAGTGAACAAAGCCTCCTTCCCTGTTTTCTAATACAAGTAATTGTATAACTAATATCCCTCACTATAAATGAAATTAAAATCTAAGTGTATTTAAATTGTAAAGCCAAAGTTAATGTGACTTTATACAACTTAGAAGAGGTGTAGAACAAGAAGGAAGGAGGGAAAAAATGAAGGAGGGAAGGAAAAAATAAAGAAAGGAAGAAGAGAAGATGGCAGAGAAAGAAGGGAAGGCTGGTGGAAGGGAGGAAAAGAAAGGGAAATCCTCTGACTTGTAGAAGTTACATTTTACTTGTAAGATTTTACACTTCATAACAAAGGCGTTTCTTAGTGTTAAGCATCGGTGCAACAATAAGATCACCAAAAATATATTTAAAAGTTCTTTTATTCTGTAATGCAAATAACTAGATATATTTACCTCACATGAAGTCATATATTTGGTTCAATATGCCCCTGATATTGTCAAAGTTTACTTTAAAAAGATATGAAAGATTGGTAGGATACAGTTTAAATATAATCTACAATTTTGAAATTTAATTTTACACATTGCCATGTTGTTCTATTATATATGCAGGAAAGGGAAGAGGAATGTTCTTCGACTTGAAAAAAATTAATCCATGTTTCTTGGCATGAACAACTAATGTTATATTTAAAATATACATATATAATGTGAGACCCATTATTTAATAAAAGTCATGAAATCTAGTTTGTTCATTTTGTGACTTATAATAACTGGAAGTTGATCAAAGAAAATGACTTCCATTTTTATTACATTGTTCTTATTTTTATGGACAAAATTTAAAATGTATGATGAAAATCCAATATACAATAATTGAAACATATAGTCCAACCTCACACAGCTCTGATAAATCTGTTCCTTTCTGGCCATTTTCAGTGTTGCTATAGTGAACAGTGTTGACAAGTAGCTGAAAAAAGCTTATAAATGGAATTCAGATCATAGATAAAACCGAACATAAACTATCTTGCAACATTTCTGCATGTTGGGAGGCCCGGTTTGTGCCACAGATGGCCATCTCCCAATAATACATAAAACATTTCTTGCTGGAGCTCAGCATACATTGTTGAATGTGCAGGTCATTTGAACAGAACAATAATTCAATTCACTTAATAATGACCTCACTGAGAACAAACACAGACACAAGATGATACTGTTAGAAGAACAGAATTGTACTAGCGTTTTAAAAATTAAAGTCTTAAAAGGCTGCCGCCATACTCTCTTGTCAAAATAGTGCTTCAATGTATTCAGTGTTTAGAGACCAGGCAAGCTCACTGAGTTTATTTTCGTCTCTTGAATTTTACTGCTATGTGTCTATGCCATGTTCCTTCAGTGTTCACGCTGCTAGCTTTCCTGGGAGGGTTAGTGGTGCCCACTGAACCCTCTATTGACTTATTGGCAAAGCTCATTGATGAAGGAGCTTTGAGTTCATCACTTTTGTTCTCTAATAGCTGAGGTGGCAGTCAATGAAGAATGACTGCAGAACATTTTAGAAAGACACATGGGAATCATTTCACCAGACCAATAACATCAGCTATTTATGTAAGTAACAATTATTATAACCTCAACCACCGTGGCTATGTTCCCCTAAAACAAATTTTTATTTTTAGGGCTACTTTTATTCCAAGTGTAGAAGGTTTAAAATCCAGGGTTCTCTTCACTGGCAGCAATGTATGAAACTCAGCTGGGAGTAATGAGAATCTAGATGACCTCATGTCAGCATCTGGATACTTGCACCACTAATACACAGTTGATCAGGCCCTACCTGTCTAGAACTTTAACCCAGTATGTTCCTTTCTGTAGTTTTAAACTAAACTGAAGTGCTACTTACTGCCATAGCTTTAATTGTTAAGGTCGTGTTCTCTTCTGCCACCTACATTTACTGGAAAAATCACAATCAATAAGCAGCAGAGGCTTTCAGTACCTTTCTGCTTAAAATATTTCCTTAAAACCATAATGTTTAAGAACAGTGTTCTAAAAAATAGAATTAATATATAACCTATTCAAATCACTGTTAGTTTACGATCAAAGAACAAGAAAATTTGTATGAAAGCCTTGTCCATGATTGTTTTATTGGTTATTTTATCCTTTGTTCTTTCTTTATTCATCCATCTATCCTAGAAGGTTTGCATAAAAGTTGACTTTTCTACAACATAGTGCTTTTAAGCTTGGGAAACACATTTCTGTATAGGATCTAACCCATTAGCTTATTTCTGAACCTGCCTCATCAATATCAGCTGGAATTCCTTATGATAGTGGCAATTTATTAACCTCCACTGTAGAAGCAGTAGAAAAAACACTCAGGATATTTTTTTCCAGGGAAATGCTGTCTAGAGGAAGGAGTGCTTTAGGAATGGAATAATATTGGTAAGAAGAGAGGAAGGAGTTAAAGGACCAGGGTGCCTTTTCCACTAATATATTAAGTTTTTTGAGGTCAAAGAGGAGCCTATCATCCCCACATGACATCCCTTTTCTTTTCTTCTTCTTTTTCCCCTCCCTCTTTTGAATTATAATTCTCCCAGAAGACACTTAAAGAACTTGCAGTATGAAGAGAGAACACAGATGGTAAATAAGTAAACATAAAAGGCAGTGGGCAATGTAGGGACCATGATGACATGATGGGAAATATCAGAGAATTTGAGATAGCGAAGTTAGCCAGAATTGCAAGGTCAAGAACCTGCTCTTGGGAATCTGAGGGGAGTTTTCTTTACTGCCTTCCACATGCTCACCATGTCCCAGAATCCTGCGGCTGACCCCACACACAATTTCAGTAGCTGTAGCTCAGCTTCACAGAACCTGCTTGAGAGCCAGGTAAAGCTTGCCAAGCCTGAGTAGGATGCTGAAGGGCTCTGGTCCTACTGCTTAAGGGAAAAGAGAGAGCTAGGCACAGGAAACCATGCTCCTGCTAGGCTTCCACAGGTGGAAGAGGAGCAGGGAGGAGGAAAAGTCCAATGAACGACAGTAGTAATCACAACAGAAGCATTGCCACAGCACTCAAGTCACCAGAGCAATTCCAAGCAATTTCCATGGAGTATTATTAACCCGTGTCAGGCTCATGCAAACCCTATGGAGAACTACTAGTCGTATCCCCATTTTACAGATGAGGCACAGAAAAACCAATTAACCTACCAAAGAATGCATAGCTACTTAATTGCCATAGTTGGGATTTGAGCCCAGACCCAGTTTGTTGGACTCTAGCTCCTTTGTTGTTATATGGTTCACGACTCATGCAGCACATTAGAATCACTTGGAGAGCTGTTAAACAATATTGATACCTGGGCCTCAATCCCAGAAATACTGATTTAATTGATCTTCAGAGAGGCCTGAGGCATCAGTACTTTTTAAATTTCCCCAGGTGATGCTAATGTGCAGCCAGGATTGCGAGCCATGCTATTCTGCCTCTCTCCATACTGTTATCTCAAGTCTCTTTCTCTCTCTCTCCACATTTCTCTTTGTCTCTACATTACTCAGACTATTACACCCTGGCCTCTACTCTGCCAAACTCTATTCTTACTTCCTATGTCAAAATGGCCCTTGTGTTGTTTAAAAATATATCCCCCAAATCTTCAATACTCTTCTTTCCAAAAGATGGAGTTGACTTATATTCCTTTGACTATGGTTTGAACCAAGGGACTGGCTTCTAGTGACTGGAACTTTGCGTCAAGACCAAGTCCCGAAGTCACTGCAGTCTTCCTCCTCCCTGTGAATTGCAGATTGCTCCCTCTGGGGGAAGCTAGTTGCTATGGCCAGTAACTGTGGAGGCTTGCTGAGGACAACTGAGAACTGATACCTTTCAGCAAAGAACGGAATGCCAATTTTCCAGGTCCAATCAATCTTCACAATGACTTACAGCCTTGGTCGACATCTTGAATACTACATCATGAAAGACCCAAGCTGAAACCCATCATGCTAAACTGCTTCCAGATTCCTGACCCTCAGAAAAAGTATAAGAAACATTTGTGACCTATGATTTTTCATGTAGGCTGCAAAAGTATTTTCAATAATTGTATTACTCAAAGAGAGCATCACTAGGAACATTCAGATTCTTTTACTTGCTGTGTGCGCATGTGCACACACCAATACTGGGGCTTGAAGTCAGGTCCTGGGCACTTGTCTTTAAATGTGTTTTGCTCATGGCTAGTGTTCTTGAGGGACAGCTCCACTTCCAGCTTTTTTGGTGGTTAATTGGAGATAAAAGTCCCTTGGGTCTTTCCTGGCTTCCTTCAAACCATGATCCTCAGATCTCAGATCTAGGCTCTCAAATCTCTTGATGTTAGGACTGTAAGAATGAGCCACTGGAGCCTGGCTAGATTCTTTTTTTTTTTTTTTTTTTTTTTGGTCGGTCATGGGGCTTGAACTCTGGGCCTGGGCGCTGTCCCTCAGCTCTTCAGCTCAAGGCGAGCGCTCTACCACTTAAGCTACAGCGCCACTTCCGGTTTTCTGGTGGTTTATTGGAGATAGGAGTCTCACGGTCTCTCCTGCCCGGGCTGGCTTTGAACCGCGATCCTCAGATCTCAGCCTCCTGAGTAGCTAGGATTACAGGCGTGAGCCACCAGCGCCCGGCTCTGGCTAGATTCTTTAGCTCTATGAGATTTATTTTGGAGTATTTTCAATATGTTATCAGCTATAATTTGATTGTATAGCTAAACAAATGCTTATTATATCTATATGTTAGGTGACATGGAATTCAATACAATTTTGGGATTAAAAAAGCAAAAAAAGAAAGAAAGAAAATGAATGCTTTTGGTTTAACACTTAGAAGTTGTGGAGTAGTTTGTTAATATGTAGCAACAGACAATTATCCAGACATCTTCCTTCATATTGCTAGAGATATGACAAAAAAATTAAGTTCTGACATCCCAAGGTGGAATTCTGAAGGCCTTTACATATCTACATGCATTTTACCTATGTATATTAATGAATGTAGTTGCATCAAAATGTCTAGAAGAAGCAAGTCGAACTGCAAATAGTAATAAAAATCCAATATAAGAAGAGTAGAATAAGGGATAGAGAAGAAATCGAAAGGAATTTTCCTCCCTGCTCTGTGAACTACTGCGTTGTTTGGGCATTTTTCATCAAGGATATTTGTATACATCACTTGGTAATTAAACATTTTTTTCTACATTAAAAAATGAGGAAAGTTAAAAAAGGAAAAAAGCCCATACCTGAAACTGGGTTCTGTTATAAGGACAAGTTAGAATATTAGAAATACAGTTTTTCAAGTACATTATGGATTACAATGGTCTTTTGTAGACTGACTGGAGGGCCTTAACAACAGGTATAACACTGAATTGTAAACACTGTGGTGATAAAGAATGAAAGAATAGGCCTTGGAGCCTGACCTCCACATGCATTTGGTTCTTGGCTCTAACACTTACTGCTTGGCAAATCATGCAACAATTCTAAGCCTGATTTCTCATCTATAAAGCCAGAATAATGATTTGAGAATTAAAGAAGCTAACTATGTAACAGGCCTCATACAGTGATCGACACAGAGGTAGCATTCATTACATGGTAGTTATTGTGCTATGGGAAAATATGTTCTTGGTTCTAAATATGTACATGTTAGCTCTATAGATTACATGTATTTGCCAATACATATTTTGGGGAGGATGCAAAAGTTTCAAGATACAAAGTGATTTTTTGTGTGTATGTGCTGGGAATTGAATTAAGATTCAATGGACGCAATTCAATTAGATTGTATATGCTAAACATGTCCTATACCAGGTAGCTATACCCCCAGCTCAAAGCAGACTTTTAAGATACATTTACTACATGAATAGGTCAAACTATTTGGTTTCTATTTAAAGTGATAAAGTCCTAAGAAACTCATGTTCTTTACTTATAAGGAAGAAACTGGGAATACAGGAGGTGGACACAAAATCCCAGATAATTGAAAGAGTGCTAGATCTGAATTGTATTGGACATTAGCTGCAAAGAGTTGTCTATACTGTTCTGTTATGTGTGTCCTGTTAAGAGTTCAGCCAGCCATGGGCTGGGAAGGTGGCTCAGTGGTAGAGCACTTGCCTTGCATGCTCGAGGCCCTGGGTTCGATTCCTCAGCACCACATAAGCAAAAAGCTGGAAGTGGCGCTGTGGCTCAAGTGGTAGAGAGCTAGCCTTGAGCTGAAGAGCTGAGGGACAGAGCCCAGGCCCAGAGTTCAGGCCCCATGACCGGACCCAAAAAAAACAAAAAAAACCAAAAAGAGTTCAGCCAGCCAATAAAGAGATTTTATTTGATCCTTACAAGGTTTTTGACAAACATTTGAATGTATTGCCTGTGTTTAAACCTGGGAGATTTCACATAAAAATTCAGATTTTATTTTGTTCTTAAAACAACAACAACACGCATATTAGTTTATTTCCAAATAGAAGAGAAGAAGCTGGCACCAGTGGCTTCATGCCTGTAATCCTAGCTACTCAGGAAGCTGAGATTTGAAGATGGTGGTTCAAAGCCAGCCTGGGCAGGAACATCTATGAGACTCTTATCTCCAATTAACAACCAGAAAACTGGGAGTGGCACTGTGGCTCAAGTGGTAGAGTGCCAGCCTTGAGCTGAAGAGCTCAGGGACAGCGCCCAGGCCCAGAATTCCAGACCCACGACCGCCCCTCCCCCAAAAAATAAATAAATAGAAGAGAAGAATTGAGTGTTCTCATCACCAAGAGTAGTGTTTGTTTAATGCTTCAGATCTGATCATTACACCATGCTCACATGTATAGAGGCATCACATTGTAGCCCACTGATATGTACAAGAACAAAAACAGAAACAGAAAAAGAAGAAATCTGATATATATGCTAGCTTGGGCCAGTTTGACTGACTGAGTCATGAATTTCTGCTTTAGTAAGGATAAGGATTCTCAGAAGCCGCAAGCCCCACTTGGACCCATGCGCATTCCTCATGAGGTTTACCTCCTTGCCTTTTCCACAGTGAATTTTGCACTACTGAAGCGCTGACTGTTTACGCCAGTGCCATCAGAATGTTACTGGGATGGGATGAGCACATGCTTCTATTATTACAACTGCTTAAGCATGCCTGCAATGCAGAGATCCCAAAAAATGGAGGCTATCTTTTTCTGTTTACTTTTTAATGATCCAAAGTAAAGAAATGTAGAGCTCTCTAAAATGTTTCTACAAGGAAATAAAGAGTGCTATTTATAATCTACTATCCTTCTACAATGAGCTAATATTTATCAGAAGGACCTTCATCTCTCAAATGCTCTTAAGTTGCATGTCATCACAACCAATCTATTTGTATCATCTTTTCCATTTGACTGAGTGGTCTGGGATTCTTTCCCTCTATACAAGATCAGATCCTACAAATGGAAGATAAAGCTGAACTATGCCCTTTACCTTTGGCAGATACAGAGAGACACTTATCAACTTCAGTGATATTGACTTCATTCTTAATATCATGGAGACATTTGTGAATCAATACTTGTCTAATAAATGTTCCTGACAGTTATTAAACACAACCAAAAAGTAATACCTGTTTCCTTAACTCAGCTTGATCTCTCCATAGCAAAATTATCTCACAGGATTAATAAATGCAATATATGAATTTATTGTAAAAATAATTCTCTCCAACTAAGAAAGCTTTCAGGGATAAAGTTATAGATCAGTGGTAGAGCTCTTGTCTAGAAAGAGTAAGGACTTGAGTTTAATCGTCAGATCTATAACAGAAAAAAAGGAGAAAAGAAAAGGAAAAAAAGAAAAACTTTTAGTACTCAAAAAGTTGAAAGAATGACTACACACTCACATATTTACCATCTAGATTCTTCAATGAACATTTGTTGTTTAATCATCTATTTCTCTTTTGATCTATCAGTTTACTTCCATTTTTATGTATGTCAAAGTAAATTGCAGATATCAATATGTCATACTCCTAAATACTTCAGTATGAATATCCTTAGGTTTTTTAAATTTTTTATTGTGAAAATACTGTACAGAGGGGTTACAGTTACATGAGCAAGCTAATAAGTACATTTCTTATCAAGCATTGTTGCCTCTTCCTTTGTTTTTCCCCTACCATCCCTTCCCTCCCACCTCCTCAACTCTCCCCTCCCACCAACAATGGTAGGATTCCCTTCTGGCCACATCTCCTCCAGCATCTGTTGTTATTAGAGTTCTTGATTATAGCCATTCTAATGGGCTGAGGTGAAATCTCAATGTTGTTTTAATTTGCATTTCTTTTATGGCTAGAGAGGTTGAGCATTTCTTCATGTGTCTTTTGGCCATTCTTATTTCCCCTTCAGAGAAGTCTCTCTTTAAAGTCTTCAGCCCACTTATTTATTGGGCAGTTGTTTCTTTGAGGATTTGTTGTTAGGGGATTTAATTTTTTGAGTTCCAAATATATTTTAGATATGAGACCCTTGTGGGTTGTATGGCTAGTGAAGATCTCCCAATCCGTGGGCTTTCCATTGATCTGAATTTTCATGCAATCTCACTTGTTCAACCTTTCTTTGATTTGTTGTGTTTCTGGGTCTCTATTAAGAAAATTTCGGCCTGTGCCAAGGAGACCTAGGGTTTCTCCTACTCCTTCCTGTAATGTTTTCAGAGTGTCTGCTTTGACTCCAAGGTCTTCGATCCATTTGGAGTTGATTCTGGTGCAGGGTGATATAAAAGGATCTAGCTTTAGTTTTCTACAGGTGATTAACCAATTTTGCCAGCACCATTTACTGAAGAGGCTGTCTTTCTTCCATTCTATTTTTTTAGTTCCCTTATTGAAGATTAGGTGGCTATAGGTCTGTAGGTTCACTTCTGGGTTTTCAATTCTATTCCATTGGTTCTCAGGTCTGTTCTTGTGCCAGTACCAAGCTGTTTTGATTACTATGGCTTTGTAGTAGAGTTTGAAATTTGGTATTGATATTCCTCTAGCACTGTTCTTTCTGTTAAGGATCATTTTTGCTATTAGGGGTCTTTTATTGTTCCATATGAATTTTTGGATTGCCTCTTCTATTTCCTTGAAGAATGAGATTGGAATATTGATAGGTATGGCTTGAATTTGTAGATAGCCTTGAGATGTATTGCCATTTTCATGATGTTCATCCTTCCAATCCAGGACCATGGGAGGTTGTTCCACATCCTAAGTTCTGCTTTGATTTCCTTTTTCAGGTTTTTAAAGTATTCATCATAGAGGCCCTTCACTTCTTTTAGTTAATTCCTAGGCATTTTATTTTTTGTGGGGCTATTACGAATGGAATTGCTTTCCTGATATCAGCCATGCTCTTCTTATCTTTAGGTTTTTTATTAATGGTTTGAGTTTGTTTTTAATTTCATGGGTCAGGGGTGTGGCTCAGTGTGGCACTTGTGATATGGCACTTGTCTGGCATACATGAAACCCTGGGTTTGATCCCCTCACAGAGTACTGTGATATCACAGAGTACTGCGATAAAAATGCATAATATGAAGCTTACTATCATAATCATTCTGTGATTGTTAAGTATGTTCACATTATTTTGTGAATATCACCACCATCAATCTCCTTTGCCAAAGAAACTCAATATCTATTGTATCACAATTCTTTCCTACTCTCAGACTCTGGAAACTGCCATTCTAGTCTCTGTCCACATGGATTTCATTATGCTATTAGTTATATATGGTATAATACATGGCTTTTGTCCTTTAGTGACTGGCTTATATCACTTAGCATAATGTCTTCAAGGTTCATATGTACTGCATCCTATGCGAAGATGTCTTTCCTTTTAAGGACTTTCCACTGTGAGTACATACCATAGTTTGTTTCTCCATCCATCCACCCATTGGGTTACTTTTTTCCCCTGGGGGATGGGGACAAAAAAAGAATAACCCTAGAATAACCCTGCATGGACATAGATGTACAAATAACTTGCATTCACTACTATTGGGTAAATGGCCAGAAATAGAGGTGCTGGATCATGTGTTAATTCTATGTTTAGGGTTTTTTGGTTTTGAAATCTGTGATTTCTTTTATAATGCAAAATTTACACATAGTAAAATGCACACTACTGGACTGCTACCATTTGATGGCTTGTGACAAATGTATAGTATAGTTCTGTGATTTTTTTCTCTTTCTTTATCAGACACTCAATAGATAAATAATTTTTCAGTCAGAACACTGATGGAGCAAGTGTGGGCCTACATGTCATCCAGGTACCCAAGGTCAGGATCCATTGACCTCAGCCTTATTATCTCTGCACATATTCTGAGGTCTGCTAAGGTTCTTATAGTCCTGAAGTCTCAAATTCCTGCAGGAATTTGAAAAAAAAGTTTGTTTCTTCTGCCACTGACTACAAACATATTACCTTCTTACTACTTTCAAAGAGGGATTGTTAAGCAAAAAGGGAAAAAATGCATTTTGAACTCTATTTTCAATTCCTACCTACTGCCAGAAAGAAATAATGTCTCTCTAGTCCAGATTTTCCAGAATCTAAAGGTTCCAAAAAGGTGGTGAGCAAAGCTTATCAGGAAGCAAGAGTTTACAATTGACATGGAATGGTAACAGTCTCATTCTGAGGGATGGAGAGAAACATGCAGTCTCAGATACAGTAAGCTGAATTAAATAGGTGGACAAGTGGCTAATACCTATTAACATGCTTAATCTACCTTATTCCTGATCCAAAAGCTTCATGTTTAGAAATTTTTCTTACAGACCAACCTGTAAGAGCACACCAAGATATATTTGTACATGGCTGTACATCGCCACATGGCTGGTAGTAGAAAAAAAATGGAAACAATCCAAATATCAGTCAGAAGGTAACTGCTAAAAATAAATTTGGATCTACCCACATTTAACTGGTATAACTTGCTTTACTAGCTTGGACACAAATGAAGTTACATCTTTTTTTCTCTTCAAATTATATTAGGACCAAACATCAATGTGCCAGATTAGTGCCAGAGGAAGTCCACTGCCGGCTTCCTCGCTTAAGCCGTTCCCCTCCCGCTGAATTGGCCGAGCACCCTGGAGCTGTACTCCCCACAAAGTGGCCAGTGCTGCTACTAAATGCCTCCTGGAGAGATGAGAGAATCTGATTAGTCTATTAGGAGCCTTATTTTCAGCTTCTGTTGCTTCTGTTTGCCATAATGTGACTGTTGAAAGCTGCAAACCTAATAAATAGGGAGTAGCATCACAAAATAAAGATTGAAAAAGAAGGTTTGATTGAGTCTGTTTTGGAAAATAAAAGTAAAGATTAGCTTATTTATCTTCAAACACGATTTGTCTTTGAAGAATACATACAGTAGAATTTAACCTGTACTTGTACACTGTAAAAAAAAAATCTGTAATTATTTTGAATGAACAAAGAATAAATCAAGTGTCCACAAAGTTGGAGCAATCATTTTTCTAACATTATTTGATAGCAAATTGATACCCTTCATTTCACACTGACATCTTTTTTTCTTTTTGTTATCTTCAAGAAGTTGTGCAAAGGAGTTGCCATTTAACAAAGCAGTTTATGAATACAGTGTGTTTTGATCAATGTCACCTCTTTCAGCATTCTCATCGAACTCTTCCCTACCCACTCCTTCCCCTACTCTTCTTAATTTTTTAGGATATTGGATCTTGATTTTGTAGGATACTGGATCTTGACTGCATTTCCCCCCTTTTCCTCTTCATTTATCTGCCACTTTCCCCTTGATTCCATCTCAGCCCTCTTGAGTACCCATTTACTGGTATTTTATTTTTCTGAACTTTGGTTTTGCCTACACTGTTTAAGATCTCCCTTGAATCTACCTTATTTCAGTTAATACAGTTGTATATACTAGCATACCACCCAATGTTTTTATTTATAAATTTGTAAGCAAATTCTAGCTCTACATACAAGGAAAGACAAGAACCCTTTATCTCTCCAGGCCTGGTTTACTTCACTTCACAGAATTTTTTTCTAAGCCTCATTTCTTTACAAAAGGGCACAATATCATTTATAGTAAAGACATTAGTCATTTTGGGGGGAGAATAAAAAGGTATGGATACTTCACCAATTTTCCCCAAGAGCCTACTTTAATCCTTTGAGATTCAAATAATTGTCCTTTTGAAGAGTCATCTTGTTAGTGTCTGCTTGTTTTTCTCGTTTTTACTGTTAACTGGCCTCACACTGCCAGATACTCATTTGCTTATGGAACTCTTCTCTAAAATCACTTCCAAGGACTTCATAAAATCCCTTGTCTTTTGCAACATTCGCAATTTTACATTGCAACTGAAATGCATTTTGTTTACATTGTATTGTAGGAACTTTATAACATCTACAATCAGCAAATTGGTTGGCTGAGTGGGGAGGGCTCTTTAAATGGAGACTAATTTAGTAAGTGGTCAGTTCATTAGTGAATATTTTCCTGTTATGACCAATTTCTGCTTCTCTGCACAACTAAGCAACTGCTGGGATTCAGATAATGATAATGTGTAGTTGAATAACAAGAAACTTCTGTACTGCACAACACTAAAAAGGAATGAGGCATATGTGAACATAGTAAAACACAATACAATGTTATATTAAAAAGAAGGTTTTAAGGGAATAGTATAACCATGATTCTAGGAAATAATAATAAATATTGATATAAATTTAAAAAATAGTCTGCAAGACACTCCAAATTACTACCAGTCATTTTGTGGAGTAGTGCAGGAAACCCATCCTTGTAGCCTGAGTTTTTAGTGAGCAATTACTATATTTTCAAATATGATAAAAGCCAATTTAAAATATTTTTCTATATTTGAGAGAGGTCCAACATTGGAAAATAAAAAAACAAAGAAAAAGGAAAAAAGTATGTAAGTAAAATGAAAAGAAAAATCAGCTGTTAGTAGATGGTATCCAAATAGGTTACTTTTAGAGTCCATTTTGAAGGAGTGTAAGAGGATAAAAAATCTCTTGACACTTGATCAGTTATAAACATCCTAAAGCCCCCTTTCAAAACAATCAAGCCACAAACATTTGCTGGCAATCGTTTCCAAGATCCTGTGTTGCATTTATTGCTCAGAGGAATATAAGCGCCTGTTAAGACTTCGTAAGACTATCTCCAAAAGCTAACAATCTAGCTAAGTGTGATAGTGTAGTTCATGACTTTAATTCTGGTTACTTGGAAGGTATAAACAGGAGGATCAGAAGTCCAGTCCAGACAGGGCAAAGCTAGCCCTACTCCCAGCCTCAAATAATAAAACAAAACTAACAAACAAAAATCTCTAAGGATCCAGTTAAGAAGATAAGAAAATCTTTACTAAAGGTAGAATACCTGAAGTTCAGTGGTCAAGGACTGAGCAAGATGCATGACTTTGTAGGTGAAGAAATTCACTAGATCATTTCTGGCTTGGCCATCATTAGGATTCTATGGGTCCAAGAAATAGATAAGTTTCATCACTGAACATAAATGCAACCCTTTTGCTTCCAAAGATATGGAAGTCCACAGACTGGTTCAAAGGCCAGTCAGGATTCTATCAAGATTTTATGAGAGTTTCAGGGGACTTTTCATAAGGATACAAATGAAATGAGATGATAAACTCTCTGTCCAATCTTAATGAACAAGGAGCCTAAAATCAAATTAGATGTTAAAAGTCAAAATGAGGATTTGAACCCAGGATCTCTGACTCTAAGAGATACTTTGGAGTATCTCTTTTTTATATAATATTTATATTACTCTTTTTAAAATATTTTTTATTGTAAAGATACTATACAGAGGGGTTACAGTTACATGAATAAGGTATGGAGTACATTTCTTATCGATCACTTACCCCCTCCTTTGTTTTTCCCCTACTATAAAATCTCTTCCCTCCCCACCTCCCCAACTCTCTTCCTGTACCATCCCACCCTGAAGCTGTAAAGTTCATTTTCAACATAGTATCTTGTACATCTCATTGTTACAATGGGCCAACCTGTATCCTTGTTTCAGCATTTTATTTCCCTTCCCTTCCCCAAATTAGAAAAACTCATATGCAAGATGAAGGCACCAAAATCAAATACAGTGATAACAGGGGTTATTCCATAGAGGGAAGAACATACAAAAGAAGCAAAAAAATCACATAGTACATTAAATACTCTTTTTGGTACTAGGGTATGTCAGTTCTGGAGCTTGAACTGAGTGCTGGGTGCTACCTCTGACCTTAGTTGCTCAAGGCTAGTGCTTCACTTAAGCCACAGCTCGACTTCTGGTTCATTAATTGGAGGTAAGAGTCTCATGGACTTTCCTGCCTGGGTTGGCTTCTTAGATCTTAGCATCCTGAGTAACTAGGATTACTGGCATGAGTCACTTTTGCCAGACTAAGATCACATACTCTTACTTTACATGATCCATACCTCTACTACTGAAGATTAAAATTAATCATGACATGGTACTTGTGCAGGGAAGAGATGTTTAACATGGCTTTAATTGATGCATACACTTACTAGGTAGTTTAGTCCAGGAAAAAAAAAAAAGAGGAAAGCAGCTGTGCAAATGGAATTTGGAGAAAGGTAATACTTTCTGGCAAACAACAGCACTGTCCATGAAATGGCTATAGTCTTCCTGGATAAGAACTTGCCAAGATTTCTGTATACTTGGTCTTTCCTTCCACTCCTGGAAATAATCCCTTTAGGGCAGAGTTGAAACACATTAACTAAGTAATATGTTCTGTTAACCAGTGCATATTCAGTTGGGTTCCGATTTCAGCTACAACAAAATAAAAAGTTTTTTTTTTTTATTTAAAGTTGTTGTAGAAATTCAGTTATGGACTTATTTTGTATGGTACATTCAACCTATAAGATAAAAGTATTTTACATATGCTGTATAAACTATTCTAAAATGTCATTTGTCTTAATATTTGTTACTTACTTGTACCAACTTTTAAACATTTTTTGAAATATAATAATGCTATTTAAATATTGTTACAACTTTGAACTTATAAGCCATTCCAGAGAGTTAAACATATTTTAATACTTTCAAAAAGAAAAAAAAATTTGATCAAAGTTTTTTTATACCTGTTATTGTATAAAGCAATAGAAAAAGAGAATTGTTATAGTTACATACAGTATATAGTTATAATTATAGTTTTTGTTTTTGTTTTTATAAATGAGGTCTGAGCTGGGTGCTAGTGCCTCATGCCTTTAACCCAAACTCCTCAAGAGGCTGAGATCTGAGGATTGGGTTTTTGCCAGCCTGTGCAGAAAAGTGCATGAGACTCTTATCACTTATTAATCACCAAAAAGCTGGAAGTGGAGGTGTGACTCCAGTGGTAGAGCACTAGCCTTGAGCACAAAACCCCAAGGAAAGCACCCAAGCCTCAAGTTCAAGCCCATGACTGGCACCAAAAAAGAAAAAAGAAAAAGAGGCTTTCATGTGGTACTTACCCAGTGCCACAAATTAAATAAATGTATCCAAAAACTAAAAAATAAAATGGGCTAGTTGTGGAATTCAACTTGTAGATTGCCTATGGAAACATGAAGTGCTGAGCTCAAACCCTAGTATATCCCAAACAAATAAAAATAAACTTTAAAATGCCAACTGTTGTGGCCATTATGAAATACAACACAAATTGTCCAGCTTAGTTCCCTTGTCCTGGAGTGAAAAACAAACTGCTTCTTAGATCCACTTTTGGGATAACACACAAAGCACAAAAATATTCTTCGTTTATGGAAAATGTCTGGGAATTATTGCTTTGGAAAGTTTTTTAAAAAAATAATATCCTGAATTTGTGGACAATGAGATACAAATTCTTTTCCTTCTCTGCTCTCTTAGTATTAAAGATTGCAGTGTTTTATGGACAACTCCAAAGGTTTATGAGAATAATTTGCAGTTTTGCTGAGACAAGCATCAGAATCTCCAACATTATTGTGTGTGAACAAATCACTTGATTAGTGAGTGGGTCAGCCATCCACCTGGTATTCACAAGACGTTATGGTTATCTCTAATTGACATATATGCTGTAAATCCTGTGAATAGATAATAACTTTGTTTCTTCATAAAAAATGGTGGGAGG
The DNA here is from genome assembly GCF_019054845.1 of Dipodomys spectabilis. Lineage (NCBI taxonomy): Eukaryota > Metazoa > Chordata > Mammalia > Rodentia > Heteromyidae > Dipodomys > Dipodomys spectabilis. Next base: position 20,468,482 of record NW_024870817.1, on the reverse strand, counting down.
AGTGAACTGCTGTGATGAAAACTGATGGCATTTGCTAGTTTGCATGATTATATTTATATAATGGTATGATGATATTTATATTTAGATCACAATTGGATGCATGATGTTGATGGCCTCTAGATATACTAGTGAATTGGAAGATAAATATCTCTGTACACAGTGCATGTGACACCTTTTGGTTTCATATATTGGTTAGGAAAACATTAAAGGATATATTATATTACTGTGATTTTAGGAGCACCTTTGGTAAACTGCCCCCATCTGAGATTGCTATTTATCAAGTAAAGTTCTCAGGTCAATGAAGTTCTTGCTTGCCTTTTTTCCTTCCTTCCTTCCTTCCTTCCTTCCTTCCTTCCTTCCTTCCTTCCTTCCTTCCTTCCTTCCTTCCTTCCTTCCTTCCTCCTTCCTTCCTTCCTTCCTCCCTTCTTTCCTTCCTTCCTTTCTCATTTTTATTAGCATCAATTAGATGCTAATAAAACTAAGGGGTTTCTTTTTAACATGTCCATATCTGCACATGATATAGCTTGATTGGAGTCATCCCTCTGTCAAGCTCCTGTAGCTGGCCCTGTTCATCATTCTGTAACAAAGTCTTATCATTTTAAGCTGAGAATTCCATACAGCAATTACAATAATCTTAGACGCTTACAAGCCACAGAACTCAGGTAGCCTTCCACCTAGATTATCACCAGGCTGTTGACAGGGGATGAGAAGAGACTCTCTTTAATACTTTTTTTTACCCTATCCTCTTCCTGGGAACTTTATTAGGCCTGTTGGGTCCTAAGTGGAGGACAGGGTTGAATCAATTATTATTCTGAACATGCCCCTTACTGGTAGTCAGAGAAACTCAGATGAGAACACCCTATCCAGGATTTGATTGTGATGACACATGGCAAGATGTCAAGCATTTCCAGAGGTCTTAGACATTTGGCCTTTTGCCATTTTTGAAATGGCCTCTAATTTTCATTTGGCTTTCATGAGGATATTGCAAAACCGTATTCTCCTCCCTGGTTCCAGCTGCAATTCTTAATGGTTATCTTGGAAAGGTAGTAACATCAGATGAGAGTTGGGTTCAGAACTCAAGTAAATTTGATTTCTAATCTAGTGATGATCCATTTGTTGAATCATTTGTTTAGCTTTGTCACCTTGAGTTAAGCACCGTGAGGTATTCTTTATGAAGCATGAACAATGCCAGGAACAAATCATTAAAACCTTAATTCAATTTGATCCATTGAGGTAATAATCAAGACAGTTTGGTTTATCTAAAAGTAACTGAGATTAATAGTACCTGTTCTTGATCTGGAATAATTCCAGTCATGTGGATAGGAGTTGTAAGAGAATCTAGATTCTACCTTCATTTTAGGTTCAGGACCAAAGTATTAGATATGTTTTCTTTAGAGTTGTTGGTTTTCAAAAATAATTAAATCCACTTTTAAGAGGAAAGTGAAAGTTAAAATATATCTAGCTGACAAAGTTGAGCTCTATGATCAGAGTTTATTTTCATTTGTTCTTCCTGCAACTCCTCTGAATCAAAAAGGGAAGATCTTTGTCTTAAACGCTATGTCCTTATTTGGCCAATCACTTCTATAGTAGAAGTTAAAACTTTGCAGTGCCAATGTCACAAAAGTATGCTTTTCTATTTGCCAAGACAAAAATTTCAATTTATGGCTTGGGACCATACTGTAAAATGTAAATAACACTTTAATGAGCACTATAGAAGAGTCTGCTGGGCCAGCCGCCCATCACTGAATGGCTGGATTTAAGTGCACCTTGGGTCATAATGAAACTAGTTTGGTGGTCTTAGCCTCCCTAGTAGACATTTCCCACATTAGAAAACCAGCACAGGATTTCATGCAATTCCATACAAAGGACAATTGCAGCTCTGCTCAAAACCAGAACTGGAATGTGGATGGGGTAACAGGAAGAGAAGCTAGAGGAGAAACAACAGGGAGCCTTTTAACCCAAAGTTAAATCCCTGCCTAGACTTAGGAGGAAAAGGGAAAGGGGCAAATAATTGCATGTTTTATTTCTGGCCACATTCTGTAATCTCAAATACCATCTGAAGAGTTGTCCTCATTTCCACTTCCTTCACTGTCCATGATCTTCATTCTGTGAGAATATTTTTTCAAAAGCATTGACCAAAAGCATTGTGTTCACTCCTCTATACTAATAACTCCAGCTCCTGGGGCTACAGAGCTGAACACCCACATAGAAAGTAGACTACATGGGAACTATACTCAGGTCTTTCTTACAGCTCCCAAATTCATCTTCTCTATCTAGTTATTTCTCACTTGTTCTTTAGTCCCAGTTCCTACAGAGAGCACCTTACTCTCTACTGTCTTGTACTTGTCTAGGTAGAACCCTTTAGGTCTGATCATAGACATACGATATACATAAGCCAATAATCTCTTACTAGTGTTTTCTTGGAAAAAATATCTACGTGAATATTTAACAGGAACACAGGAGAGAAAAGACCCCAAACATAAGTTGCTACATTTTTTTTTTACCCCACTCTACTTCAGTGAGAGAGGATTCTTCAGTCTTTTCCTGGAGTCTACCTGACTTAACTCTGACTATAATCTTTTGTGGTAAATTAAGATTCCATATCTTTTCACTCTTGCTTTTGGGAATCATTTGCCTAATTCAATACCTGCAAAAAATGATCAGATGCTTCAAGTGACCCAAAGGCATCCCATTTGGGGTTGGATAGGTAGCATCAGCCCTCCAAGGAACAAATGGGGTGGGGGCCAGGTCCTGCCAGACCAGGGCACTCCCTGACTTGACAGTACATGGGAGCTTCAGGAGTTGGTGCACTGAAGGACATCTGTTTCTTCTGATTGCATGTAGAGTATTCTATCCAGACAGCATAGGATGCCTTGTTCTTACTCTCTTCTGTTCCCTCCACCACCTTACCACCCCTGAAAACATCCAGTAAGAGCTGGGTGCTGGTGGCTCAAGCCTGTAATCCTAGCTACTCAGGAAGCTGAGATCTGAGGAATGCAGTTCAAAGCCAGCACTGGCAGCAAAGTCTGTGAGATTCTTATCTCCAATAAACGACTAGAAAATGGGAAGTGGCGTTGTGGCTTAAGCAGTAGAGTGCTGGACTTGAGCTGAAGAGCGCAGGGACAGCGCCCAAGTCCAGAGTTCAAGCCCCACGACAAAAAATAAAAACGATAACAACAAAAAATCCAGTAAGTCTAATCTTCTACTTAGGAGGAAGACACTGTCTCTGGGAGGCCCAGGGTTCTGACCCTTAAGAGAAATCCCAGAGGAATACTTCCCGTGGCAGAATAATGTGCCTTTCCTGGAGCTGGGCTGACTTTGCCCTAAGGTTACATTTCTACACAAAGAATCCTTTAAGGGTGCTGTTGCAGGCCTCCACACTGGAGGTTTATGCCTGTCGATTGTGTGTGTGTTGGGGAGGGGGGTGGGGGAAGCTGTAATAAAACTGCAGGAGCCAGCAGTAGGGAATTACAACTCCAGGATCAGCGGAGGTCTGCCTCAGACCTGCTAGATGCTGAGTATTGGCCTCTTGGAGAACTGAGAACAATAAAGAGGAAGGAATTTTAGTCAATTGGCTGCTGTTTTGCATTAGCAAGACCGGAAGAAGGGGGCATTTGCTGAGGGTGGCATACTGATTGTTAGTCCCTGTCCCGGTGCCAGCCAAGCTGGGAGATAGAGTCTGAGGGATGAGAAAAGTTCACTCAAGTCAAACCAGGCTTGCAATGTGCAGACACCCAAGTTCTAGGCTTTGATCCAAAGTGTGATTCAGTTTCTTTATGGTTAATATGAGCAAATACGAATAAAGATCTCAGTGAGTGACCATGATAGGCAGAAAAACAGGAAATGCATCAGAATGTGGGACAGAACACTGCAAAGAGTTTGGAAGAAAGAAAAAACAAAAGTATATGGCATCTGAGAGCTTGGTAAAGACGCATAGGGAAGCCAGCAAGGGGACCTGTGCAGACTTAGAGGGAGTGGAAGGGGGGGGCACATGGGTAATAGAGCTGAGAATAGAGAGAGCATCAATGCCACCTGTCCAGCAGCTCTTGCAGTCCTACTTTTGGCAGTATGGTCCTGATGCCTGCACGGAAGGCTTGCTGGACCCAGCTTGAGAGCTTCCTAAAATATCTTTGGGCTTGATGCAATAGCACTCTGTGATGGCATTGCATTGCGATGTGGTGACAGGATAACCTGGTGGAGGGGAGGGAGAACCTTTTATGTCTTCATATGATTTTATCTGAGGGAGGCCAAAGGAGGTTAGCATTCCCAAAGAAGAACAGGCTGGGTAGAAGAGTGGTTCAGCTCTCTGGTATGGAAAGACTAGAGTTCTCGCCCATCCACTTTCACTATGGAGGTCCCCTGGTGTCTGGGGAGGGGTTCAGTGAGGGCGCTGGGAACTCTGAAGGACAACCTCAAGGGGCCCTCTACAAGCTCCAGAATACTTTGAAAGTAGAGGAGAAGAAGGGCTGTACTAAATTAGCCTTCACCTGAGAGAAGCCTAGCAAAGAATAAGGAGCTCCCGTTGTATGTTGACCTTCAGGGAGAAGAGACAGGCCTAAGCTGGAAGAAATGCACCAACAGCTACCAAGACTAGCCAACACCCTAGGTTGAGCCCAAGTTATCGCTAAACAAATATGGTTTGCCAAGCTATCTGCCAGCTCTTGTTCTGCATGATTTGAATTTTAAAGGGTGGTTTAACCCTGCAAAAGAATACAACTCTTTACCTAGCCACTCTAGCTGTCTTACAGGGCTAGAGGTTGGGCCTGAGGAAGAAGAGAAAGGTTTGAAAATGTTGCCCTTCTACTAAAGCATGGAAAGTGCCAACCAACCACATCTCCTGGCCATCTCTGCCCACTCTTCCCTCCCCCCCCCCAAAAAAAGAGTTCAAAACTAAAAGCCCCTGCATCTTTTCAGCAAGTAATCAGCACAAGTTGAAAGACACATGCTGTTGCATTTCTGATCAGATTGTATGTTAAGCAGGAAAATACACAGCACCCCCTTCCCTCTTTTTTTTTTTTTTTGGTGGCTAAATGCATGTCGGTTTAAAGAAGCCACCAGGCAGTGCCTCTCACTTTGTCTTGGCAGGGCACAACCATCAGACGAAGTGGGAGGAAGAAACATTAACTTCAACAGCTGTTTCTTGACCCCGGCTGTCAGTCTTCCCAAGAATAAATTTTGGAGAGTCCTATTTGAAACAAAGAGGGAGTTTTGGGGGGAGAGAAAAGTTGGTTGGTTCCAGGGCTGCCGCCCAAAGAAACAGGGAGCAAGATGTTTGCAGTTACCACGCCGCCTGCAAGCCTCTGCCGGGTGCAGGGAGAGAGCAAAGTAACTTGAAAGCTCCCCTCTCGGCGCCCTGTGCCTGCAGCTTCCCCCCCTAACGCGCGCCCAGATCCAGCGCCGGTGGTAAGAGCCGTAGCTCGACTACAGTAATTCCCCAGCTCGGGCGGCTTGAAACTGCTCGGGCTGAATAGCATTTGCTGTTCCGTCCTGCGGCCGCCTCCCGCCGCTGCTGCCGCGCTCCCTGCAAAGCAGCTCTCATTATCCCGGAAGTTGTGCTGACACAGTCTCGCTGCCACCAGAAGTTTGTCAACATCAAACTTCTCCTGTGCGGGGTACGTTTCACCTTCCACGAGTATTTAATCGAGCCAACAAGCAAACAAACAAACCCAAATAAACCTGCCCGTGATGTCATGATCTTTTTTCTTTTAACCTCCCCCTTTCCTGGAAGGATGGGTAGGTTAGGAATTTGCTAGTGAGCTCTCAGAGCATCAGTGGGCTTCTGGGTTCTTGGGCCGGTGGGGGTGATCAGGGGAGGGTCCCAGGCTGGGGACACTTAGGGGCTGGAGACAGGTTGGTGTCTGGGGCCCGGGACTACCGAGTTAGTCCTGCAGCCTGTTGGCTGCTGTTTGTTTTCATGATGCAAACGGGAAGAAGGTGGCTCTGGGTCCTCGACCAGGTTATTCATTCAGTGAGAAGCGGTGGCCAGGTAAAGCTGGGGCCCCTAATGCCCATCGTGCTTCCGACCTTCCCGCAGGACATTCGTGCAGCTAACTCAGGATCTTTCCGAATAAAGGGCATTGGGGTCACAACATGAATTTGGAGACTTTGCCTGCCACATAAGAGAAATGCACGGCTTGGAAGGCAGGGGTGGTCCACCTCTTCTGTCTTCCATAGGTCTGTTCCCATACCTTCATTAAATTTGAATAAATCGTCTTCGAAACTTCACGGGCCTCTTTTCCCAAGCCAGGTCCTGCTGGTGTTTAATTCCTGGATTGCACGCCTGCAGAGATGCTCCTGGATTCCCCCACACCTCGGCAAAGCCAGGGGTCTCTGATTAACGCTCTCTGTTCTGTGCTTTTACCTGGACACATTCCATTCTGCTCAGCTACTGAGGAGGCCAAGGCCTGCTACACAGAGTTGAGATCCAAGGCATTCTGGAAGTGGTGCGGGCGTGGGGGCCACAAGTTTTCATGGAGGAGGTAGAACTTGGAACCTAGATACTAATTTAGTATCCACATCGTAATAAGGCCTACTGCGATCAGAAGACCTGCAAGAAGGGGTTGCCATGTGAAATCAAATCCTGTGTGGTAACTGAGTGGGTTCCATTTCTTTACAGCGGGCAACTCAAAGCCACTGATCTCTTGAATTGGAAAGGTTTCTACTTGTGGCCTGTCTTGTCCACTTGTCTCCAAGCTCTCTAGAAACAAGTCAAAGTGAAAATATATATCTTTGAAAAGAATATTGTCCATTACCCAACTATGGCATTGTGGGAATGGAGACACAGGTTTAATCCATTTCGGGATCTAGGAACGCAATTTCTCTTCTTTGTTGGTCAGCTGTTAGTGACCAGGTGTTGTTGTCGTTGTTGTTTAATAAGAAAAATGAAGTCTTTAGGCATGTAACTTCAATAACAAGAAGTAAGCTACTTGCCCTGGTTTTCCAGCTGAGCCAAACAGGGAAACTGCACTAGCCCCAAGAGGCCAGTTCACTTTAAACAAATAACAAAATGAAAACACAGAAGCAAAATCTAAAGCATTCGATTAACTGAGGTATTTCTCTTTTGAGAAAGAGTGATCAGACTGATTCAAGTATCGTTAGAGAGTAGACCTGGCACACATACACTCACAGAGATGTTTTCTTAAAAATTTAGCTTTTCAGTATAATAAATTTTCCCCTTGGCCATACTTCAAAATTTTTCCCTCAATTATTTGGACTTTTTTCCCCTTTGGGTAGTATTTTAATTTTTATTTATTTTCTTATAATCCACAAAGTGTTACTCAACATGTTGTACTACAGTGTAAATGAGTATCAAGAAGGACATATGGCAGACTCCATCTCCAGTTCTATATGCATGAATTATTTGTCCTGGTTGTTAATATGTCATAGTGTAGAAAGCCTGATTTACAAAGTCTGCAGAACTTTTGCAGAACAAGGTGTTGTTATGGCTCCTGAGGATATACTTATTTACAAATAAAATTATTTTGCATTTCTGTCTGTAACTTTCTGTTTGTACAATGTTAATTTTCAGAGTTTTTCAGTTCCACGTTGTGGAGTGGGAGCCTTAAGCATAAGGAAACAATTTCTTTTTACAGCGACATGAGCTCTATGCTCATCTGGATTTAGTTACTTCCTAAGGTAAATATCACTAAATGTGCATTGGGATCTTTGGGGATCTAAGGCACTGGACGGGTGAATGTAGTCTACTATGAAATACTAAAGTATGTCAAACAAAGAATTTCTTTGCAGAACTAATTGGGTCAACTATGATATTCTTTAAAGTGGAGATTAATTTGAAATTTAAAGAAAAGTATTTTTAGTTTATTTTTGGTTACATTTAGGTTATTTTAGTATGATTGTCAGAATTTTACCCCAGGAATTCAATTAAATGAGACTCTTTTGAAAAATATATACAGTGAATAATATCTACTAATGAAAACATAGGTTTTAAATTTTATGCTAATTGCATTTTAAAATAATGGAGTTCTTGTAATTATTTTTTATTTAAGGGCAAAGCATCTGTATAGATAATAGCCAAAGCTAACCAAACTGCTTTAAATATTAATGCATATTAATGAAGTTCATGAGTAGCACAATACTGCCCCTGCCTGCCTCAGAAAAACAGATGTATTGACTTCATTCTTCTAAAATAACCATCCTTAGTTATTGATGGTGAAAATAATTTTATTGCAAAAACAATTTGTAGCTAATACAGTTTTTCTCAATTCTTAGGACTTGGCCCTATTTACTAGACTTAGATCTCTTCCCCCAAACTAAAACTGTTCTATCTTTTGATGATTTGTTTGCCATCTCAAGACATTTCTTTCTCATTTTCCTGAGTTCCCCCCCCCCCCGCCCTCCTTTTAGTAGTTCACATGTGCAACTCAGGGTTTTCAGGCCTTCATTTATATTTGGTATATAGATAATAGCATCATTAGTCAGCGCTTTCATTCATCTAAATTTGTCTAAGCATATTGGAAGCTGCCCATGAAATTTTCCAATGAAAGTGACAAATGGCTGCCAATCAAATAGCCCCTCCCATTTCAACCTTATTTTGTATTATGTGTGAATGTTTGTGTGTATTTCTTCCATAGGCTAGGCTATTTTTTCTCTTGCCTGCTAAGGCAAGTTTCCCAGGCAGATCAATAGTTGGCATTAGATTAAATTTGCAAATGTTAAGAGCAAATGAATAACAAAAGAACAGAAATAGTATATAACATTAAATTAAGGCAGAATCCATTCCCTTCAGATAATTTTTGATATTCTAAATTTCAAGATTCAACCGTTTTACTTAAAATGAATTTGTAATGAGAAAGGTAAAAATCATTTCAAGTAAGATAGCAAATTTGGGTCAAAATGAAAGCAGCTCTCTCTGTGTATGGAGGGAGGAAGAGAGAGAGAGGGAGAGAGAGAGGAAGAGAAAGAGGAGGGACAGAGAGAAAGAGAGAGAGAGAGAGAGAGAGAGAAGGAGGGGGGAGATTCTTGCTTCCCATAAGGCTGTGTGGAATTTTCTGTCTCCTAAATCCATTTCTATCTATCTTCTATCTATCTATCTATCTATCTATCTATCTATCTATCTATCTATCTATCTATCTATCTATCTATCTATCTATCTATCTATTTATTATTCCTATGTACAGTATACTCTATAAATATGTATATTATACTATATTCTGGTGTCCTATTTCTATTTTTGTCCTTTTTTAAAAATAACCAACCTCTCTGGTGGTGTTTGATAGGTATATGTGCTTACTAGGATTTGATGCCAGTTTTAATCTGAGGTTAGTTTGACTAGACTTGAAATCTATTGCTGTTTTATAACCTATAACATGTTGATACATGTTTAGGAGTTGCTGCTGCTGCTACTGAAAAAAAAAATCAGTGTTGATATTATAATTAGTTTATGTGTTTAGCCAAAAACTGTTGGTTGAATGGTAAGATTAGAAAGGAATGATTCTAAAATCCTAAATAGGCTACTAAACCCTCGATGATAATTTTAGTTTTATGGATAAAAATATTTTTAAAGTTTTAGTACTGTACAGAATAGTCATTTTTTTTAGTTGCTATGAATTTCTTTGTCCATAAGGAATACTAGAGAAAAGTGTATAATTTGAAGTTATTTTATTTGGAAACACTGTGGAGAGAAGCTAATCTTTACACCTAAGACTTCAGATCACAGTTGTACTTACCATCATCCAAGGCAGGATGTTTAATTTTACTCCTATGACCCAAAGTATTTTTAGTGACTTTTTAAAGTGGAATACAGAAAATATCTCCAGCTCACTGCAAATATGGGAATGCAATAAATAATGCTACAAAGTGGCCATTTCCTTTCTGCCTTCTTATTGTAATGAGAAGACATGAAAAGGAAGTTAAGCTTCAGGTTTTGAAGTTTATACTATCTTTTGATTATGGCTCTACTCACAGTCATCCTGGCAATGCATTGAATGCATTTTAGCATTCAACGTGTTTTGCTGTTTTGGTCTCCCAGTGCTTTCTAAATTTGCTGTACGTAAAGGTAAAATGAATTTGTTTGTTTGTTGTTCTAATGGCCTATTTTACAAGCTAAACCAGACTAGACACCTCTGTATATGTTTACATGTAAAACAACAAATCCTGAATTAGGAAAAAAAATTGGCTCTCTTGCTTATGATTTTTGGAAACAAAGATATGTGTGTGTGTGTGTGTGTGTGTGTGTGTGTGCGTGTGCGTGTGTGTGTGTGTGTGTGTGGTGTAATGCTGTTCCTTTTTTAGCTAAACAATGTTAACTCTGCTGGAAATTACTACCAAGAATTAGATATGGAATGATTCAAGCTGTTCTAACTTAAAATTTCAGATATGAAACATGTGTGATGGCCACCCACCTAGTGCTCTAATAGTGTGTTTACTTTCTATAATTTGAGCCCATTCAACTTTGGAGATTTACAGATGGTGCAAATCACTGTGCTCAGGAACCTGGTGTGGGAATTCTGGCCTAACAGAGGTCTCAAGCCTTGTCTGTCTTTCCTCCTGGTCAGTAGTTCCTTCCCCTGGCCATACACTTTTCTCCTCTTCTCTCCCTGTAGTTGGCCCCATTGGATCTCCTCTGGAGCCCTCCTAGGCAGCTGTGGAATGGCTGGATAACACCCCAGGGATGCAGATTGACAGGTTCAACCTCACTTAAGAGCTCTTCAAGGCTAAAATTAGCCAGGTCCTTCCCACCTCCCTCCCACCCCCCTTCACACTCCCCTTAGAAAAGCTATTTTTAGTCAAAAGATCTCATGGATGAAGAAGTTCTAGAATAGACTTGTAAACTGAGGCCACATTCAGGTTGTGGTTCCTGGAGAATCCTCAGCCCAGGACCCAAAAGTCCTTTAAAATGTTTTATGGTCGTTGAAGGACTCAGAAGGAATCCCTGATCGCCTTTAAAAGTCCCAGAACTCTCCTCATTTAGCTGGTGCTTGCAACCACATCGGGCTCCTTTCCACAATAAGGGCAACAAGAAGCTTTTGGGGAGGTCTGGAAAAATGACAAGGATGGATATGTCCCATCTCACCATTCCAAGAAGACTGGAAGACAAGTGGCTGAAGGGACAGATACCCAGTCCAGACACTTGACAACTCCTGGGCAGTGTGCCAAATAGTGGGCCAAACACTGGGCCCAGCTCCAGAGGCCGGGCCCAGGCCCAGGGCACTCAGTGGTTTAAAACTGGCAAAAAACAAACACTCCTGCCAGCAGGAAACTGAGTTGAACAGATTGGGAAAGAGCAAAAACAGGCTGCCCAGGAGGCTGTCTCCCTGGACTTGGGTTTTTAGTTGTCAGCAGCAACAGGGATGGAGCAGAGTCAGATTTCCTACTGCTGTGGAGGTGGAATGAGTCCAGAGAGTGCAGGACACATGGTCACCCAGCCCAAGGAGGCATGAGAGGAGCCTGGCACCTGCCCTGGTGGGGAACAAATGTTGCTGTGGCCTCCTTGACTTGTATTCAAGTAAGCTCTGGTCTCTAGTACAAGGTTTAACATGTGTGTCCCCACACTTTATAATCTCTATAAAATGTGAGAAATTTCTTGCCCCCAGATTTTTCTCTAGAAGGTTTTATTTTTTGCAAGGGGAAGAGAAGGGCAAACTCTTCTCAGGTTCTTATTTCATTTCTCCTTTTTGCACTTATCCTAATTTTATAAGAAAAAAACAGTCTTCAAGGCTGTGTGTCATCTTCCCTATTCTTGCTATAGATAAAGTCCCTGTTTTAATATGTGAACCCTACTGTAGCTACTTCTCAATGGTGAGAAATGAAATGTCAACCCTACTTTCTAAAGAAAGACATGATATTCTTGAGTTTCAAAGAGTTTTGGACTGGGAGGAATGGAAGAAGTGAGTTGCAACTAAGAGAACAAAAAAGAGAACAATGGATTTGCATAAACCCAAATGGGCTTGAAGTTAATTACAGGGTATTTGAACTGGTGGCTCATACACTTAGCAGGAAAAAAAATTCATTCTTTCTTTAACACATGACAATAAGAGTCAGTCAGCAGCCATTTCAGACCTGAGAGGAGATGAGAACTGAGTATAGAGGGGAAGACAATGTCTAGGCATCTACAGTTTCAACCAGTTTCCTAGCTGACTTTTCTACATGCTAATTTCAAGAGCTAAATCCACACAGTTTAAGAATGTTGCCATTCTTTCATTATCCCAATACTTAAGACTTCCCACTAAAGTAAATTCCTGTTATTTTTGCAAACTTTATAATTATTTTGTAGGGCAATTTTCCTTCTCAATTGCTTTCACAAAAGGCAGATTTAAAAAAATATTTGACAGCAGAGGAGTCTTTAACAATCAATAATAACAATAGCATAATTAATACTATTCAATGTTTTGAATGCTTAAATATGGAATTTTATAGGGAGAGAAATTTGGGCTTCAAGAGGTCAGGAAACATTTGCCAAAGTTGAGGTGAGCGGCATAGCAAATGAAAAACCAGGTATTTGGCCTTGTATCCCTATTCTGAGCAAATTGCTTAAACCCTATAAGTATAGTTGTCTCTACCCACCTAGTTAACCTTAGTTTGTATTAGAATCATTTCGCAGTCTCTACACAATGCTGTAATTTGAGACCACAATGAATAGGAGATGAAGAAACCACAAGACTAAAAATCAGCTGCTGAGTTTATTTGGTGTTGATCTGGATGAAATTTGAATATCATTTCAAATGATGTTCAAGACAACTGGCTGCATTTTTCTCAGCTAATGTATATAAAAAGATTTCTTAAAAGAATAAGCAGTTGTGGGCTGGGAAGGTGGCTCAGTGGTAGCATGCTTGCCTTGCATGAGGCCCTGGGTTCGATTCCTCAGCACCACATAAGCAAAAATAAAAAAGCCGGAAGTGGCGCTGTGGCTCAAGTGGTATAGTGCTAGCCTTGAGCTGAAGAGCTGAGGGACAGCGCCCAGGCCCAGAGTTCAGGCCCCACGACCGGACCCCCCCCCCCCCCCCAATTTTAGCGCTGTCCCTTAGCTCTTCAGCTCATGGCTAGCTAGCGCCTTACCACTTGAGCAACAGCACCACTTCCGGTTTTCTGGTGGTTTATTGGAGATAAGAGTTTCACGGAGTTTCCTGCCTGGGCTGGCTTTGAACCGCGATCCTCAGATCTCAGCCTCCTGAGTAGCTAGGATTACAGGCGTGAGCCACCAGCGCCCGGCTAAAAGTTGTTTCTAAGTAAAGAGTTGGAAGTTGAAGTGGTACAGCACCTATGTAACAAAAATGGGAACCTGTGTTTAATTCCTAGTATACGAAAGAATGAAAAAATAAAGAAAGGGGAAAGAAAGAAAGAAGGAATGAATGAATGAATAAATAAATAAATAAATAAATGTTGAGTAAGTCCGAGTCAGGCAGAGAAATAGGTGTTATTGTGGACTGATCAGAAGCATATATGTGAAAAAAAATTTCCCTCCAAGTACATAAGAGATCCCTGAAATAGAAGGCAGAGATATTTGTAAAAAAAGTAAAGAAAGGAAGGAGGAAAGGAAGAAATAACAAAGGAAGGAAAGAAAGAAGAGAAATAAAGATAGAAAGGAAAGGAAAAATGTTGGATTCTACAAAGTTATCTTGCTGGTTTTCAGTGACCCAACCTGAGAGTTTTGGGTCATTCATTGTGATGGGAAACAAAAACTTGCCTTCATGCACACACAAACTGTCTACTCTTATTAGTAGTAGTAGAAGCCTTTCTAAAAAACAACAAAAATAACCCCCACAAAAAACATAACCATGATAGGTTAACAAATTAAATTAACAACAGGAATAATAGTTACCACTTTACTGCTAGGAATAGAAGCCCAGAGTTGATGACCACAGCTTAGCCTAGCTGAATTTGGAGTGAAAGATGAACTTGGAATATTTTAAGACTAATGGTGTCTGTAATTCATTTGTCAGTTATCGGCTGTTATAAATTGTACTAGATTCTTCCCCTATTATCCCCAAACATTAAAAAAAATCTCTCTTAGTAGTCTTGGGCTAGTAATATGAAGGGAGTTAAAAAGAGTAAAAAGAAGGAAGCCTTTTAAAAAATTGCTTTTGGTAAGTCCTTTTTAAAATGTCATCCTGTAAATTTTATATGATGACTAGTTATAGAATAAACACAGATTTGGGTCTTGGATGCTCCAGTTGCCATCTTTCTTTCCAGGGAAGACTCTGTTTTTTTTTCTGCTGTAACCATACAGATCTTATTTGTGCTCTGCTTCTGCTTCAGACACTTTGTATATATTTTCCACTTTGTATAGAAAACTCTTCCATTCCCCCTTTACCAGTTAAATCCTTCCTGCCCTCAATTCAAACCTTATATGCCCTCCTGACTACTAAGTCTCTTTTTGATAGCTTCTACTTAGTGGCAATCAGAGGAGTTAAAATTTTACATTTATTCATAAAAGTATCTCACATTAAAGTTGGATTTGCCTATAGCTATAATATCTATATCTTGTCCATTTTTGTACCATTATATCCACAGCTCTAGCATAGTTCTGGAGGCAAAGTGGGTCTCAATAGATATGTTGAGATAAGACAGAGTCAGGCAGAGATGTAGGTGTTAGTGTGAACTGATCAGAAACATATATGAAAAAAATTCCCACAAACATAGAGATAGAAGAGCTTGTTGCTTGTCTATTCTTTGAATATCTCCTATGTGCCAGGCTCCCAACTAATTCTTAAGAATGTATGATGAGTGATGCATTGTACATTTCCCTCAGTCTGTCTTTTAAGCATCTCTTCACTATGTCTAAGCTTGTATTAATATTGTTGATATAAAAATAATATAAATGTAATAATGAATATAGTAGATTGAGCTATCTATAGTATAATGTAAATGCCATACATTCATCAATTCACATAACAGCATATAAGGTAAGCATTTTATCAACTCTGGTTTATAGCTGAAGAAATAGGAGCCTCAGAGAAATTAAATTTCTTGTTCAAGATTACTCACCTGAGATGCAGGGTCTGGATGACATTGAAGTTGTATCTTTAGATATTAGAGATAGGAATGAAAATTGGGCAGAAATAAATCTGAAATTCCCCCTTTATCTTAAACTCCATATCTCATTCACTTGCCACATTCTCCTGTCCTGCTGCGTCAGTCTTTCTCTCATGCCCAAACCCAATCAACCCCATAGAGATCCCCAGAGCTTATTCACCAGCTTCCTTCCAGCTCTGCTTCTTTCCTGAGCTTTAACCAAAGCTACATCCTTTCATAACCCTCTACTTTCACTTGCATTATTCTTTTGGAGTTGTTATGAGCATTAAATGAGTCAATGTAAGCCTTCTCTGAAGACAATGTCTAGTATTGTTGGGTATTATACATATTAAAATTTTTATTTATCTGTGAGTAGTTAAGTATTATTGAATGAAAATCTGGCTGTGCTAACTTAGCTAACCTCAACAGGATCCTTAATGTTTTTGGCCATCATAATTGTTACTTGGTAGAGTTAATCACTCGCATATCTATTGATACTATTCCAAATCATTCCTATTCTTCACATGTCTTCTCAACATCCCATACCTTTGCCACAAAGCAGATAACCTCAGCAGTAGATATTTCTTTTTGCTTGTTTGCCATCCACTCTTCCCTTTTCTGGTAATAAGACCATCTCATCACCATTCTGGAGTTTGTGTAGATGGTCATGTCCTCTTGGACACAGTAATTTGTTCAATGATATTTAATTCAAATATGAACCAATTA
Organism: Dipodomys spectabilis; assembly: GCF_019054845.1. NCBI lineage: Eukaryota > Metazoa > Chordata > Mammalia > Rodentia > Heteromyidae > Dipodomys > Dipodomys spectabilis. The sequence goes on along the minus strand of NW_024870817.1, from coordinate 20,452,786 downwards.
AAATATTTCCTACCACTTTGGAAGCAAAACTGTAAAAGAGATGTTCTCTTTCTCTGCTAAAAGAATGAAAGTGGTCTAGGAATGTAGCTCATCAGTACAGTATTTGCATAGTATATACAATGTTCATACACCAGTACCTTAAACATATATATGGAGAGAGAGAAGACGCAGTAGAGAGTAGTAGGGAGAAAGCGGGAGAGAGACAGACAGACAGAGAGAAGTGGGCATATAGATTGAGACTTAAGTCTCTCTAGAAATAAAGAAAAACAGATTTTTTTAATGCTTTCACTTGAGTGTCTTATTCTAGCTACACCTGAGGACAGTAGCCTCTTTTTAAATTACATGAACTAAAATGCATTTCTTTTTTTTGCTTCAAGTATTTCAGTTTGATTTCCACCATTTACAACTGAACAGTTCCTAAGTAATATACCTTGATTTTGAATCATTGGTATGATGGAGACTCATATCATCACTCTCCTTGATGCCTACTTCATCCATATGTTTCTCTAGGTCATATAATTTCTTCTTGGCTCAAACAATGTTACCTTTTCATTCAAACCTCACCTCTGCTTTTTGGTATTGATAACTTCCAGACTTTATATCATAATTCATCTCTCTCTCGCTTACATCTGCAACTACTTTATGTCCATCATTTTTTATTCTTTTGCCTAAACATGTCTCTTTTTACTCAGACTACTCAATGTTAGTTTAGTCTAGATCATTCTTTTCATTGCCCTATTCCATTCTCCACAGTTTTTACATGCCATTTATTTCTGAGTCAGCAGTGATTTCATATTGGTTTCTTCAAACATCTTTACATAAAACAATCTGTCTCTTTATTTCTCTATCTTGTTTTAAGGTAACAAGACTGATCTTTTGCAGCCCCCCTAAAACCTTCCTAGCCATTCTTTCTATGTCTCTTCTTAGTTTTCTTTTCTGACCACTGTTCCTCTTCTGCTATGTACTCCCTTTGAGTGCTCTAACTACTCCACGGTTTTCATTTGTACCATAGACCAATGACTCGTATCTGTCCATATACAGAGGATTTTAATATTATGAATATACATATAAATATTCCAAGGACATCTTAAATTCAACTTCATTAAAATATGACATCCTAGTCCAGTGGTAGTAGCTTATGCCTTTAATCCTAGCTACTCAGGAGACTGAGAGCTGAGGATCATAGTTTGAAGCTAACCAGGCCAGAAAATTTCATGGGACTCTTCTCTCCAATTAACTACTCAAAAAAAAAAAGGCTGGAAGTGGAGATGTGGCTCAAGTAACAGAGCACTAACTAACCTTGAGCACAAAAGCTCAGGGACAAACCAGGCCCCGGAGCCAGCACAAAATAAAACAAACATATAACAACCTATCCCAAAGTCTGCTTTCTATATCTGTGGTCTCCACCACTGTTTATAGTAAACAACTGCCTAGACTGGAAAGCAAGACTTCTAAAAGTATTTTTTTTATCTTCTGATCTTCATCTAAGTACACCTGGATTACCTTCCAAAATATTTAGAGGGTTGAATCCTTCCTTTTCAGAAAACTTCTTTCCTTGATAATAAAATCCTAATTTCGTTCTGTTACTCCCATGGTTCTGAAAAACTATGTGTTTAAGGGAAAGCTGGCATCAGGTTAAGCTGTATCTTCAAAGGATTTGGCTACTCTAAGTCAATCATTATTATTTTGTCAAAGTAGAATCCAGAAGTATTTAGTTATCTCTACAGTAATATTTGACTCTCATATGAAAAAGTAGTCATTAAATTGCTGTCAATGGATGAAGACAAAGCAATAGGAATGATACAAAAGGTTATGAAGAAGAAAAAATCCTTCAGACATTCTGGAAATAATAAATCATATTTTACTTTTTAAATAAAATGATTAGCCAACAGCTGCTATTTTTTTTCATTCTGCTTCCATATTTTTTCTAAGTCCTTATTCTTCTCTACTTTTCACTAATTCAGGTATGATTTTTTTTCTAGGGAAACTTTCTACCCAACTTCCAATGTATCCATGTATATTAGAACCTCTTCTCTTGTTTAGAAACACACACACAAACACACACACACACACACTGCATGGCAGGTCATAATTACTCTCTAGTTACAGGAGTTATAGGACAAGAACTCTGCTAAGGGGGCAAAAATATGCTATATGTTAAATATAGACCTAATTAGGTTTGGTGGGATTATAAACGAAGAAAGAAAAGGCTCTTTGTTGCCTCTGATTTGTGATTAAAGAACCACATGACCTTCTGCAGTTCTAGAGGTTGGATGGTCTCATATCTATTCTTTCTGATCTATGTGGTTACTGAAGTTGATCTCTAAGATAACTAGAGAGAAACTCCTCTAGGAAACACACATACAACTAAATCTGTCATTTATTTAGCATTTTCCTTAAATGAAGTGTTTATGAAGTACTTCAGTAATTACAAAGTGTCCTTTTAGTTGATGTTTGCCCAGGTCCAGTAATAATTGACAGAGAACAAGATAGTCTCATTTTATATACAGGACAAGAATCTATAGAGATTTTCCCCAACTTTTTATTTTGGAAAATTTCAAGGACAAGGCAAAGTCATCATACTCGTCCCTGGAATTACCAACTATTTGCATTCCCCTGTGCGTGTTCATTTTCTCTTCTCCTCTATCTCTCCTTCATGACACATACCCCATTTCACCTCTTCATCTTTCAGGATATATCTCCTAAAAATAAGAACTCTCTTCTACACAGTGACAAAATCATTGCTGACCAACAATTTAGTACTATTCCATAGATTAATATATAATCTATATTCAAATTTCCCTTATTGTTCCAGTTTAGATTTTTTAGTTATTTTCTTCTTACCTGCATATTAGCAATAACTGTGCATAGCTGCTAGAGTTCCTTAGCCTCCTTTAGTTTAGAAACAGTCTCTCCTCCTAAAAATAGAAACTCCTATGACATTAGTGAAAATTGGTGAGAATGTGCCGTAGAGATGTTGTTAAAATCCCAATTCCTAGCATGAGAAGGTTGATGCTGGTGATATAAAATTGGATAAAGCTCTCATTTTTGTTATATTATCAACTGAATTGTTTATTATAGAAGCCTCTCAGAGATGAAGATCTTGTCATCTGTACAGGTCACTTAACAATGGAGAATAAGGTAATTATATATTTTTCAAAGTTTCTCAACTGAACTGGCCACTAATTTGTATATTTTCACTATGACATATTTAACATCTTTGGAAACAGAAGTAAATTTGCACAGTTGTCTCAAATTTACAATTCCCTTTGTTCACATAAATCTGCCCAACAAATAGGCACCTATTATCTCTTAATTTTCAGATCAGCCCAAAAGTTTGATGGGTAAAGGCAACACAGTTTAATTGAAAGGAGAGAATAATACATAGTTCAGAGTCATCAACCTTGTCACCTGACCTTAAACCAAATCATGTCTCATGTGTTCTTCCTGGGCATTTGTTGTTTCTTGTGTAAAATAGAGAGATGGGACTTCAAAATCTTTAAAATTCTATCATTTTTTCCTACTTGTGGAAGTTAGATCTATAATACAACTATACATGGTAACATACACAGATGTGTGTGCATACACACACAAACAAATTGATAAAAGAATGGCATACAGAGGGGAGGGGTCCAAGTCACAGGAAGCTGAAACATGGTGTGTGGGGGCAACAAAAGGAGGGCTCAGATGGAAGGGAAAAGAAAGGGTGCACAAATACAGTTACTATAGCCAATGGCTTCTTATGTAAAAACTGAACTATGTAACTTGAAGCTGAGGGATGGCATGGGGGAGGAGAGTGGCAGAGCTGACATTGATCAAGATGCATTGCAATCATAAACCAACTTCTGGAACTCAAATCCCTTTGTACAACTACTTACTTACAATTAAAAAATATTAAAAATAAATCACTTAAGACTCCTAAAAATTTCTATCATTTTAGGTTAGAATTATTATTATTATTGTATTTGAGATAGTGACCAGGGTCTTTTGTTAATACGTTTTTTATTGTAAAAATACTGTAGAGAGGGGTTACAATTACGTGAGAAAAGTCATGAGTACATTTCTTATCAAGCACTGTTACCTCCTCCTTTGATTTTCCCCTACCCTCTCTTCCCTCCCACCTTCCAAACTACCGCCCCCCCATTGTAAAGTTTGTTTTTCAACATAGTGTCTTGTATATCTCATTGTTACAATGGGTCAACCTGTATCCTGTATCCCTATTTACACATTTTGTTTTTCCCTCCCCCTCCCCAAGCTAGAGAAGTATGTATACAAGATACAGGGCATCGACATCAAATACAGTGAAAACAGGGGTTATACTGTTAGGGAGGACCATACAAACAAACAAAAAAATCACATGGTACATTATAAATATGTTAGAAACAATAGCAAGAAAGAAAAAACCACTTGTGTCTCTATCTTGTCATTTCACTTAACATCATCTTATCTGGTCATATGTACAAGGTTTTTAGCCTTTTTTTGCTTGTCCCAGACATATAGTAGTTATTGCAAATAAGAGAAACAATAGGACATATGTTTCTTTGGGCGTGGCTTACTTCACTTAATAAATTTTTTCCAAGTCTTTCCATTTCCTAACAAATGGGGCGATGTCATTCTTTCTGATGGAAGCATAGAATTCCATTATATATATGTATATATGTGTATATACATATATACATACACACACACACACACACACACACACACACACACACTTCTTGATCCATTCATCTACTGAGGGGCATCTGGGTTGGTTCCATATCTTAGCTATGGTGAATAATGCTGCAATAAACATAGTTGTGGTGGTAACTTTGTATAGTTTTGTTTGTGATCATTTAGGTAAATGACCAAAAGTGGGATTGCTGGGTCAAAGGGAAGCTCTATGTGGAGACTTTTGAGAAACCTACATACTGCTTTCCAAAGTAGTTGAACAAGTTTACACTCCCACCAATAATTCAGTAGGGTTCCATTCTGTCCACATCCCCTCCAGCATCTGTTATTAGATTTCTTCATTATAGCCATTTTAACTGAGATGAGGTGGAATCTCAATGTTGTTTTGATTCGATTCTTTTATGGCTAGAGAAGTTGAGCATTTCTTCATGTGTCTATTGGCCATTCTTATTTCCTCTTCAGAGAAGTTTCTCTTTAAGTCTTTAGCCCATTTGTTTATCGGGCAGTTGTTTCTTTGAGGATTTGTTGTTGGGGATTTAATTTTTTGAGTTCCAAATACATTTTAGATACGAGACCCTTGTCCATTGTATGGCTAGTGAAGATCTTCTCCCAATCCATGGGTTTTCTATTGATCTTGCTAGCTATGTATGGCCTTTGCCATGTAGAAGCTATGCAGCTTCATTTGTCCAACCTTTCTTTGATTTGTTGTGTTTCTGGGTCTCTATTAAGAAAATTTCGGCCTGTCCCTAGGAGACCTAGGGTTTCTCCTATTCCTTCCTGTAGTATTTCCGGTGTCTGCTTTGACTTCGAGGTCTTCCATCTATTTGGAATTGATTCTAGTGCAGAGTGATTTATAAGGATATAGCTTTAGTTTTCTACAGATATTTAACCAATTTTGCTAGCCCATTTACTGAAGAGGCTGTCTTTCTTTCATTCTATTTTTTGAGCTCCCTTATCAAAGATTAGTTGGTTATAGGTCTGTGGGTTCAATTCTGTGTCTTCAGTTCTATTCCTTTGGTCCTGAGGTCTCTTCTTGTGCCATTACCAAACTGTTTTGATTACTATGGCTTTGTAGTAGAGTTTGAAATTTGGTATTAATATTCCTCCAGCACTGTTCTTTCTGTTAAGGATCGTTTTTGCTATTCAGGGTCAAATTCCATTTGAATTTTTGGATTTCCTCATCTATTTCCTTGAAAGATGAGGTTGGAATATTGATTGAGACTGCATTGAATTTGTAGATAGCCTTGAGAAGTATTGCCATTTTCATGATGTTGATTCTTCTGATCCAGGAGCTGGGGAGGTTTTCCCACATCCTAAGTTCTGCTTTGATTTCCTTTTTCAGGTTTTCAAAGTTTTCATAGTAGAGGTCCTTCAGTTCTTTATTTGCTAATTCCTAGGTATTTTATTTTTTGTGGGGCTATTACAAAAAGAGTTGCTCTCCTTATTTCAGCTGCACTCTTTTCATTGTTGGCATACAGAAAAGCCATTGGTTTTTGAGGGTTAATTTTATTCCCTGCTACTTTGCCAAAGTTTTGAATCAGCTCAAGTAATTTGGGAGTGGAGTCTGTGGGATTCTTTAAATACAAGATCATGTCATCTGCGTAGAGGGAGAATTTTGCTTCATCTTTCCCTATTTGGATTCCCTTTACATTTGAATCTTGTCTTATTGCTGTAGCTAAGCATTCTAATACTAAATTGAAGAGATTCGGAGAGAGTGGATATCCTTGTCTCATTCCTGAGTTTAGAGGAAATGAGTTTAGCTTTTCGCCATTAAGTATAATGCTGGCTGTAAGTTTGTCATATACAGCCTTTATTGTATTGAGGAATGTTCCACGGATTCCTAGTTTTCCCAGAGCCTTCATCATAAATGGGTGTTTGATCTTGTCAAATGCTTTTTCTGCATCCATTGAGAAAATTATGTCGTTCTTAGCCTTGCTCTTTGTTGATGTGATGAATTATATTAATTGATTTGAGTATATTGAACCAGCTTTGCATCCCTGAAATGAATCCTGTTTGATCATAGTGTATGATTTTTTTGATGAATTGTTGAAGTTGATTGGCTAAAATGTTGTTGAGAAGTATTTCATTGATGTTTGTCAAAGAAATGGGTCTATAGTTCTCTTTCTTTGATGAGTCCCTGCCTGGTTTTGGGATGAGGGTTACGATGGATTCATAGAAAGAGTTTGATAGTGAGCTTTCTCTTTCAATTCATTGAAGAGATGGAGGAGTATTGGTGTGAGCTCTGCTTTGAAGGCCTTGTAGAATTCTGCTGTAAATACATCTGGTCCTGGGCTTTTCTTAGATGGGAGGTCTCTTATTGCTGCTTCAATTTCAATGCTTGATATGTGTCTGTTAAGTTGGTTTAACTCATCCTGGTTTAGTTTCGGCATGTCGATATTTGCTAGAAAATCATCCATTTCTTCCAGATTCTCAAACTTAATAGCATAAAGGTTTGAGAAGAATTCCCTTATAATGTTCTGAATCTTTGTTGTTTCTGTAGTGATGTTTCCATTCTCATCTCTGAGTTTTTTTATTTGGGTGTCTTCTCTTCTTTTTTTGATAAGATTTGCTAAGGGTCTGTCAATTTTTTTCAAAGAACTAACTGTTTTGTTGATTTTTTTCTATTTTTTGGGGGGGAATTCTAATTCTGATTAATTTTAATTATTTCTTTCCATCTACTGGATTGGAGTTTAGTGTTGCTTTTTTTCAAGGAGGTTCAGATGTCTCATTACATTGTTGGTTTCAGATCTCTCCAATTTGTTGATGTAGGAACTAAGAGCTATGAACTTGCCTCTGAGTACTGTCTTTGCTGTGTCCCAGATGAGCTGGTAATACGTGTGTTCATTTTTGTTGAATATCATGAACATTTGAATTTCCTTTCTAATTTCTTCCATGACCCACTGATGGCTCAATAGTGTGTTGTTCAGCCTCCATGTGTTACCGGACTTTCTTTGATGGCTTTTGGTGTTGAGTTCTAATTTTATTCCCTTGTGGTCTGAGAGAATGCATGGCATAACTTCAATGTTTCTGAATTTGGACATTTGCTTTGTGACTGAAAATATGGTCTGTTTTGGAAAATGTTCTGTGAGCTGCTGAGAAGAACATATATTCTGATGTTGCTGGGTGAAATATTCGGTAGATGTCTGTTAAATCTAGTTGATCTATGCAGTTGTTTAGACCTGCTGTTTCTCTGTTGAGTTTTTGCCGAGTTGATTTATCTAGTGGAGATAGTGGTGCATTAAAGTCCCCAACAATTAATGTCTTTGGATCTATGTGAGATTTGAGGGAAAGTAGTGTTTCTTGGATATATTTGGGTGCTCTGTTGTTTGTTGAATAGATATTTAGAATTGTAATATTCTCCTGAAGGAGAGATCCCTTAATGAGTATGTAGCGACCTTTTTTATCTCTTCTCACTAATTTTAATTTGAAATCTATTTTATTTGATATTGGGAATGCATTTCCACCTGTTTATGGGGGCCGTTTGCTTGGTAGATTTTATTCCAGCCTTTCACTTTCAGAATATGTTTGTTTTTTATGGGCAAGGTGTGTCTCTTGAAGGCAGCAGATAGAAGGATCTTGCTTTTTAATCCAACTAGACAGTCTGTGTTGCTTAATTGGAAAGTTAAGTCCATTAATATTGAGAATCAGGACTGAGAGGTGTTTGGTAGTTTCTGCCATGTTATCCACCTTCTTGGGAGCTGTGACAACTGGATTCTTCCTATGGTTCTTGGATTCTCAGTTTGGGTGCAGTTTCTTGGCCTTTATTGTGCTCTTGTTGGTTTTCTATGTGTAGGACATCTTTAGTATCTTTTGTAGGGCTGGTTTGGTGGAGATATATTGTTTCAGTTTTTCTTTGCTATGGAAGGTTTTTATTTGGCCTTTTGTTTAAAGGAGAGTTTAGCTGGGTACAGTAAACTTGGTTGATAGTTGTTTGTCTTTAGGACATGGCATACATCATTCCAGGCTCTTCTTTTAATTGTCTGCTGAGAAATCTGAGGTGATTCTAATTGGTTTCTCTTTATAGGTGATTGATCTTTTCTCCTTGACAACTTTAAGTATCCTTTCCTTGGTCTGAATGATCCTGTGTGGATTATAATGTGACGGTGGGACATCCTGTTCTGATCTGGTCTATGTGAGGTTCTATAAGCTCCTTGTATCTGAATAGGCATGTCTTTTTGCATGTTTAGGAAGTTCTCTGCTAGTATCTTGTTAAATAAATTTCCTAGACCATTAACTTCTGTCTCTAGGTGCTCCTCTACACCCATTATCCTCACATTAGGCCTTCTGATGGTGTCTTCGAAGTGTTGAATAGATCTATCATATTTCTTGGATTTGTCTTGGATAATTGCATGTTCTTTCTCTATAATATCCATGCTGTCTTCAATCCTGGAGATTTGATCTTCTGCATGGCCTAACCTTCCTGTCAAGACTTTCTACTTTGCTTTTTATTACCTTTCCTTCTAATTGATTGGCTCTGATGGCTTCAAATTCTTTGTTGGAGCTTTATTTTAGATCTTGTGTGGACGTCTTTATTTCCTTAATTTGGTGTTCACTGTTTATTCTCAAATCACTTAGTTGATTGGTTATGGTTTCATTTGACTTTCTTTCCTTCTGATGGGCTCCATTCAACATTTTCTTTGTGGTCTCCCTCGATTCCTTCAGATGTCTGTTTATGGATTCCATGAATGCCTCTATTGATCTTTGTCTATTCTTGTCCCACTCATGCAATTCCTGTATTACTCTTTGATTAGCTTCCTCATGCTCACACAATTCCTGTTCTTCTCTTTGATTGTTCTCAGCCTGCTCAGGCAATTCCTGTCTTTCTCTTAGACTGTTCTCAGCATGCTCAAGCAATTCCAGTCTTTCTCTTTGACTGTTCTCAGCCTGCTCCCACAATTCCTGTATTAATCTTTGAGTACCTTCCTCAAGCTCTCAAGATTCCTGTATTAATTTTTGGTTAGCTTCATCATGCTCGTGAAGCTCCTGTATTAACATTTGGTTTGCCTCATCTCACTCCCTATCATGCTCACACTGAGTCCTTTGCAGGCTTTCAATGTTTTCATTCACCATGTTTACCAGTAGTGTTTGTAGAGCTTTTTGGAACTCTCCTCTGGATTATTCATTAACTGTTCTGTCAGCTGATCATCATGAGTGGGAGTTGAGATACATGAACATGCCAGTTTTCTTGTGTTTCTCTGGCTTGTTCTGCCCATTTGGTATGAAAGTAACACCAATGTCATGCTAGAACACTATTTTAAGGCAAGCATCAACCAAAGTCCTGTAGTTGCACAGTCAAAACGGCTGCAGATACAATCTAGTTCAACAGATACAATCTATTCAACATCAAACAACCCTGGATTAACGGGTTAAGAACATTAAAGAGGGATTCAGCAGACCAGAAATTAATAGGTTTAGGGAGAATTGTGGGGAAAAATAGCATTAGAGTGATATGGAGAGGTAAAAGGAAAGACTAAATTTAACCAAGTCCTAACCTCTGAGAGGAAATGGATAGAACAGAATGAAAGGAGAGAGATAAAGAAACAAAAAATGAAAAAAATAAAAGTTTGAATTTAAAAAATGAAACACTTAAAGATTGTAAGTATAAAGAAATAATACTGATAGAAGAAAAGGATAGGATGAGAGGAGGAGAGAGATAAAAAGGAAAAATGAAAAAATTAAAAATAAAAAATTAAAAAATGGACTACTTAAAAATTACATAGGTATAAAGAAATAATACTACTATTAAAGAAGTTAAGCCTAAGAGATAATGAACTGAGTAATCAATTTTTGAATTAAGTATGAACACAATGAAGGATCAGATCCAATAATCCACAATGGGTATATATTGGAATGAGCAGAACAGCAATTAAGTCATGCAAAAAACAAACAATAAAACACACACATACACATACACCTAAAATAAAAATTATGAAAGAAAAAAAAAGAAAACAATTAAAAAATTACATAGAGGGCTGGGAAGGTGGCTCAGTGGTAGAGTGCTTGCCTTGCATGCATGAGGCCCTGGGTTCGATTCCTCAGCATCACATAAGCAAAAAGCAAAAAGCCAGAAGTGGCGCTGTGGCTCAAGTGGTAGAGTGCTAGCCTTGAGCTGAAGAGCTGAGAGACAGCGCCCAGGCCCAGAGTTCAGGCCCCACGACCGGACCCCCCCCCAAAAAAAATTACATAGAAAAATGAGTTATTTGATTTGGGCGGGGGGAGGGGGGAATCTGTGTCCATAACTAGTCTCTTGGTGGAGTCTCTGGTTTGCTTGCAGTGTTTGGTTCTCCTGTGGCTTGATTGTTTGAGCAGACAGAAAAATGCTCTGCCTTATCCAGGACTTTGTGATCCTCCTCTCAGGCTAGTTCAATGGGAGGGAGATCTGCTTTGAGTATTACAAAAGACGGAGATGGCTGTTTTCTCTAACATGGAGTTGCTGTGATGAGGCTGGGTTCTGGGTAGGGTTGAGGCCTATCAGCAATCAATAGCTTTTCTTTGAGGGGCTAGTTCCTGAGACATTCACAGAGCCCAGCCTGTAGCCATTCTCTGGATTTATATTTACTGAGTTTCAGTTGTTTGTTTTTTACCCCTCCTGCTGCTGGGCATGCTGCCTAGGCTGTAGTGGGGAGGGGCAGCCTCTGGCTCTGTTTACCCAGTAAAGAAAGTCACCCCTCTGGGGGCTGAGCTTCCTCTGCTTGAGCTTCTACTCCCCAGGGTGGAGCTGAGCCCAGCAGGTCAGGTCAGGTTCCTGTGACATGGTGAATGGCTCCTACTGTTTTCTTCCAAGGCCTGAGTTGGAGCTAGCTTCTCTGGCCCAGCCTTTGTAAGTATCAAAGATGGAGTTCTCTCCAGTGGTGGGAAAGGGGCTACCTTCCCACTTCTGCTCCATGAGAAGTGGGGAGGATGTCTTGAGAGTACTCACACAAGCCTCTTGGTTTCTGGGCCATCCCTGGTCTGCTATCAGCAGGATGAAAATTTCTGCTCCTTGTCAGTTCTTGCTGGTGGTGAGAAGAATCTGCTCACACATCACATTTGGTACCTACATCCCGGGTTTTCTCTGTTTATATGGCGGCTGTGGCAGCAGCTGCCAATGCCACCATTGAGGACATTGGCAAGTGCTCAGCTCTGTCTCCTTGACCAAGCTGCCTGGATTTTCCTTCTCTGGCCAAACTCTTTGTGCTGTGATGGCACACTTGGTGTGATTCTCTAGCCTAGGACTGTTCACTGGAACACTAAAACTGCTTTCTATGTGAGAGCTTGTTTAGCCTCCAGCTTCTCCTCCACCATCTTCCTCCAGGCTCAGTGACCAGGTTTTTGCACATGCTAAAAAACTATTCTACCACTGAGCTTTATCCTCAGTTCCAAATTCTATCATTTTACAGGTTCTTTCCTATCTGTAACTAATTGCTATATATACTGAACCATTTCAACTCCTAATGCCTTGTGCAAAATCAAATTAATTTCATATTTTTCCTGAGGAAATAACAGAATTTCAGAAATAGGCACTATGGAAATTATCCCATCCATTTTCTACTCTCATCTGGGACTCTCATCTGATTGGAGAGCACCCTGCTGGCCTTTGAGCACTTTAGGTGATGTGGTCACATGTGCCTGAGCTGCTGTTCAGGTGTGGACACTCAGAAGTTTTGCCTCAGTTGACTTAAGTCCTCCCTGGTGATTCACAAAGTCCATACTGACACATGTTTTTAGAAATTCCTTTCATCATTCTCTTTTTAATAACTCAGCTCTTTTCTGCCTCTAAGAATTAGACATTTGGTCTCTCACTAACCATCTCTCCACCCTTCTCTTAAAAACCACTAGGTTGCAAGATCCCTGGATGCCTCCCTTCTCACTATCTAGTCATCAATTCCTTACAACTATATTTATCTTTTGCTCAGCTTGGGCAATCACTCCAGCATTTCCCTTAAATTTCCTCAACACCCACAACATTTCTAATTATAACAGGTATATTTAAACAATTATTTATGTGCCAAATACTGCACCAAATAATTGCATAATGCAGAACAGCTGTGCAGAGAAACAAAAAAATCAACTTGTGAAGTGTTCTGTAAGGTGAAGGTACACATTTTGGAATAAAAGTGTAGTTTGCTATGTTGTAATATGATCAAATTAATACCATTAACCATATCATATGCTAATCATACAGAATGATAATAGCAACTTTACCAAAGGAAAATAAGACCCTCACCAACTTGCCAATATATGATTGGAAATATTGCATATTGTAACTTTGTAATCCTTAAAATGTTTTGGATATGCAAGGAGACAAATATTATCTCTGATAGGTGGTGATGTGTAGGGTTTAGGTTGAAGACAGGATATGATCATTGTAAATCAAGAAATGCAACCCCTGGGGGTCTGGATCTTTTTTTATTGTATTTTTCCAGAGTAAGTAAGTGCATCATATTTCATCACAGCATACTTGTAATGCTAATGTAAACGATGGAAACTTTTCTCCATATTTTACTCCCAATAGACTACTTAACATGAGTTATACTTAGAAATCATAATAAAATAGTAGTCGTTAGGCTTTTAAAAATCATTCATTCTAACCCGACAATGGTGGTTCAAGTCTGTAATCCTAGCTATTTAGGAAGCTGAGATCTAAGAATTGCGGTTCAAAGCCAGCAGGGATAGGAAAGTCTGTGAGATTCTTATTGCCAATTACCCACCAGAAAATCAGAAGTGATGCTGTGGTGGAGTGCTAGTCTTGAGCCAAAAGAGCTCATGGATAGCACCTAGTCCCCTAGTTCAAACCCAACAAATGACAAAAATATTCTGGATGCCTGTGGCACAAGCCTGTATTTCCTAGCTACTTAGGAAGCTTAAGATCTGAGGATGGCAGTTTGAAGCCAGCCTGGGGCAGTAAAGTCCATGAGACATTTATCCCTAATTAACCACAAAAAAGTCACAAGTGGAGCTATGGCTCAAATGGCAAAGTACTGGTGCCAAGGCCCTGAATTTAAGCCTTAGGATTGGCACAAAACCAAACTAAACCAAACAAAAAAAGATCCTGTAAGGGAGGGAACTGAGGCTCCCAAGGGCAAAGTCACTTTTCCAAAAGATGTACAACTTTCATGATGGAACCACATTTAGTTCCTGGTTCCACTGTCAAAGCATACTCTCAAGGCTTTCAAACCATATTTGGGAGCCTTGTAAGTAGCTCTCATTCAGGAATGAGAGTTGATGATTTCTCACTTTCTCACTTTCTTCAACTAAGATAACACTGCCCTTGAGTGTTTCATATATTATGGTTCCACTTAAGATTTGAATTAGAGAAAAGGATCACAGTATTAAAGTGTGTATATATTTTAAACTTGGTAATGTGGGTGAACAAATGCTGCAGTGGTACACATTATAAAACTTGTGGTGGGAGAGGGTGTGAGGGGAAAACAGGGAGAGAGAAGGAAAAGGTAACATTGTTCGAAGGAATGTTCTCTTTACCTGATTTATGTAACTGTAACCCCTCTGTGCATCACCTTTAGAATAACAAGTTAAGAACAGAAAAATAATTGGTGATATGTCTTCTTTGTCCAAATGGTTCTTGAAATTCTTTTCCTATAGCAATCAATTAATAATAATATAAGGTTTTACATTATTTGCATTCTATACATTTTATTCAAGTTTTTTTAAAGTATTTGCATCATAAATAGGGTACACAGTTAAAGATGCAGATGACAAAACTGGACAAAATCTTTAGTTTCACCAGCTTCACAATTGAGTCTCCCTCTGGACTTTGCTAGCATACTACTTAGCTATTTCAAAATGAAAAGAAATAAAATATGGTAGAGGCCATGGGAAGAACTAAAAAAATCCAAGCAAGTTTAGGTTTCAATAAACTCACCCAGCATTCACCTGGTGGGAACATGATGTATTGTTGAGTATAAATGGCTAGAAGCCTATCTGATTCATACTATTATATAGCAGGACCATTTATTTTCACAGCTCTATTCCTTTTCAAGAAATTCTTCCCCAGGAATACAAATGTTGGTGGAGATCAGATTAATAACAGCACACATTTTCCTAAGTTTTTTTGCATGCTACTACTACTAATAGGATCCCTTTTACTAACAGGATGACTAAAGTTCCCATGTCTTCTTAGGTCATGGAACGGCCTGTATTTTAGTTCCCATGGGCTCAATGTCTTTCCAGTTAGCTAGTGTTTGAAAAGTTAATTCTGACTAAGATGTTCACTGGCCATTTGTCTAGCTTTAATTCTAAAAAGGGTCTTGATTGCCAAATCAACCTCAGTCAAGTGTTTCAAACAACATGTAATTAAATTCTGTGAAAATAAAAACACATCTGAAAAAAACACAATGAGAATACGAATTTCCATTTTTTACAAAACCATCTCTTAGAAATTTCATAGAAAATTAAGATTATCTGAGCTATAATCACTCTGATGGCTTAAGAGAAATATAGGTGTCTTGGTCCTGCAGTGAGGTGGTGACAAGATTAAAAACCAAACCCATGCACTGAACTCTGGCAATAATGTTTTTAAACTAATCTAGCACAAGGAGAAAAGTGATTAGAAAGCAGACAGTTCCCCATAGAAGATGGATAAGCTATTTCTAGAAACTACCATTACTACTGAGAAAACCAATTGCCTTCCTTTTGTTTTTGGATATTTCCTTCAGTTCAAGAAGGAGAAAGGGTGAAGACCTTCACTTTGCTGCTGCTTACAATGCCTCTTCTTTGACACTGCAGAGAATTCTGGATCTCTAAGAAACTTTAAAAATTAATTTTTAAATGTGTCTTTTTATTACATTTTTATATATGTGTGTAATGGCATTTTTTAAGATGATGGACTCTATTTGCTTAAGAGAGAAAAGATGAGCATGTTTCTCTGTGCTGGTTAGATAAATAACTAATCTGTTTACTTAATAGGTATTGAGTACCTTCTATGTGGCAAGCAGAATGCTATACAATGAAAATGACGATAGAGCCCTAGTCATAAAAGAAATGCAAATCAAAACAACATTGAGGTACCACCTCACCTCATTTAGAATGGCTATAATCAAGAAATCGAATAACAACAGATGCTGGAGGGGATGTGAACAGAAGGGAACCTTACTTCATTGTTGGTGGGAGTGTAAACTTGTTCAACCACTTTGAAAAGCAGTATAGAGGTTCCTCAAAAGACTCCACATAGAGCTCCCCTATGACCCAGAAATCCCACTTTTGGGCATTTACCTAAATGATCACAAACAAGGCCACACTAAAGCTACCAGCACGACTATGTTTATTGCAGCATTATTTACCATAGCTAAGATATGGAACCAACCCAGATGCCCCTCAGTAGATGAATGGATCAAGAAAATGTGGTATATATACACAATGGAATTCTATGCCTCCATCAGAAAGAATGACATTGCCCCATTTGTTAGGAAATGGAAAAACTTGGAAAAAATAATATTAAGTGAAGTAAGTCAGGCCCAAAGAAACTTAGGTCCCATGGTTTCCCTTATTTGCAATAACTAGTATATGTCTGAGTCAAGCAGAAAAGGTCAGATAAGTTGATGTTTGGGAAATGAACCCTAAGATATGTATTCAAAAGTTTTTTTCTTTCAGATGATTGTTTCTAACACATTTATAAAATTATTTCTTTGCTGCTTTATATGTCCCTCCCCCATGGTATAACCCCTGCTTTCACTGTATTTGAGGTTGGTATAATTTGTGGAGGTGAAAGGAAAAACAAATCGTTTAAATAGGGATAAAGGTGGACCCATTGCAACAATGAGATGTACAAGTCATGTTGAAAATGAACTTTACAACTTTGGTGGGGGGGGGGGGAGGAAGGGAGGAGGATTGGGTGCGGGGGTGGGGGGGAGGATGGGAAGGGATGGGAAGGGGAAACAAAGGAGGAGGCTACAATGCTTGCTAAGAAATGTACTCATTGGGGCTGGGAAGGTGGCTCAGTGGTAGAGCGCTTGCCTTGCATGCTCGAGGCCCTGGGTTCGATTCCTCAGCACCACATAAGCAAAAAGAAAAAAGCCAGAAGTGGCGCTGTGGCTCAAGTGGTAGAGTGCTAGCCTTGAGCTGAAGAGCTGAGGGACAGCACCCAGGCCCAGAGTTCAGGCCCCAAGACCGGACCCAAAAAAAAAAAAAAAAAAAAGAAATGTACTCATTATCTTGCCCATGTAATTGTAACTCCTCTGTACAGTATTTTCACATTTACATATATATATGTATATATATATATATATATATATATATATATAAAAGAAAAGAAAATGACGATAGAATCTCCTGGATGAGCCTATGTAATGGTTTTAATATGACTCGGGCAATATATACATTGCAAGAGAAATGGAAAGGACACTTTTAAATATCACTTTACTGCCCCCTTTAAAAATATAGTTAAGGGCTGGGAAGGTGGCTCTGTAGTAGAGTGCTTGCCTTGCATGCATGAGGCCTTGGGTTCAGTTCCTCAGCACCACATAAGCAAAAAGAAAAAAGCCAGAAGTGGTTCTGTGGTTCAGGTGGTCGAGGGCTAGCCTTGAGCTGAAGAGCTGAGGGACAGCACCCATGCCCAGAGTTCAGGCCCCACGACTGGACCCCCCCACCAAAAAAAAACAAGATAGTTAAGCCTGTTCTTCTACAACAACATCCGTTTTCTTCTTTAGTCTAGTTATTTGTTATGAATATAGCAAATAAATCATGTATTTTTTGAGTTTGGGGATATTCAATCAGTGGAGTAAAAACACATCATGGGATATTTGAACTGAAGATTAAAAGCAAGGCTCTTACACTCTCAAAGTAACTGTTGTTCATGGCAAATGGTATTGTGGAAAGAATGTAGGCTTTGAACTACATCCAAGTCCTTGTATTAATTAAATTAGCAGGAGTAAGTAAGTTGGTTTTCTTCAGTTTTGGTGTCTTTATCCCTAATACAGAGTTAAAAAATAATAGCTGCCTCATGATGGTATGAGAATCAATTGAACTAATATATGTGAAAGCACTCTGTAAAATTTGAAGTTCAGTAAAAAATTGCCTTTCTAGAACAACAATACACAGCAACATCCATCCATCAACAGGGAAACACTATATTGTTATATTCATAGTACCAACTTTCCAGATGAAAAATACTTGTCAGAGTTTCTAACTGCTAATGACCATTTTACTGAGTGTTCATAGTTAATATTGCTAAGAGTTAATACTTTTAAGTAAGAATTATTGGATTCTGGGGAAAACTTCAATTTCTTTCCAGGAGAAAGTTACTAACTTCTTAAAATTCATATAAAACTGGATTAAAAATAAACAAAAAGACAAGCTATTACCTTCAAGACAACATGGAAAACTAATAAAAACCTATGCTCTAAAAGGAAAGTAAGGGCTGGGAAGGTGGCTCAGTGGTAGAGCACTTGCCTTGCATGCATGACATCCTGGGTTCGATTCCTCAGTACCACATAAGCAAAAAGAAAAAAGCCGGAAGTGGCGCTGTGGCTCAACTGGTAGAGCGCTAGCCTTGAGCTGAAGAGCTGAGGGACAGCACCCAGGCCCAGAGTTCAGGCCCCATGACCGGACCCTCCCAAAAAAATAAAATAAAATAAAAGGAAGTAATTGTACTGGTTGCGATGTTTTGGTTTTCAAATATCAGAACACCCCAAACCATTGGTTGAAGTCCAGAGGACATTTAACAGGAGTCTAGTTGTAAGTAATTCCTTCACTGTCAAGTGACTCAACAATGTCAGGGCTCTGTGACATCGATTTTAATGTTATCATCATCATCTATCATGCATGTCAACCCATGACTGATACTAACAATTCGTATGTTTCAGCCTTAAGCATCAAATACTAACATTAGTACCACAAGCAGAAGAAGAGAAGGAATATTCCAAAAAGTCTTCTTAAATATTTTTCAGAAGATAAGTATATTGTCATCAAATGAAATATTATCAAGAAAGATCTTTAACAGCCCCGTCTTACCTTGCCAAGTTAGGTCATACATCTATAAATAACTGCAAAGAAGGTGGGAAAATCTCTAGTGAAAGGACTTATGTCTGGAGCATAAGGGTCTTGGACTTATTGTGATTCGTTCCCTTGAGCTAAACACATAGTAATGAACAAAATCAGAATCCCAATAATTAGAATAAAGAAAAATGGAGACAAACTGCTGGATAACTGCCCCATGGTGCCCTTCTGAAGTATTTTGTATGTCTATAAGTAATGGGTTATATCCCATATAAAAGACAGTGTTCTTGCTAAGTGCCTGTGTCTTTTTTTTTTTTCTTTTCGTTTCTTTTTTTTTTTTTTTGCCAGTTATGGGCCTTGAACTCTGGGCCTGGGTGTTGTCCCTCAGCTCTTCAGCTCAATGCTAGCACTCTACCACTTGAGCCACAGCACCACTTCTGTCTTTTTTCTGCTTATGTGGTGCTGAGGAATCGAACCCAGGGCCTCATGCATGCAAGGCAAGCGCTCTACCACTGAGCCACCTTCCCAGCCCCGTGCCTGTGCCTTATATTATTAATAATAGCTGTTTTGGAGGTTGAGATCTGGAGGATTGTATTTTGAGGCCACCTACAGAAAAGTTCTGTACACTCAATTTCCAAAATAACAAGCAAGACTTAGGGCTACAGGTGTGGCTGAAAATCACAACAATATATGACAGCAAAATATATCTAGCCAAAAGCCAGTCATATTTACCCTGCTAACACAGTGATCCCACAATGGCTGCCTTTTCTATGGGTCCACTGAAATGGATGTTTTAATGTTTTACCAATTCTATGGTTAATTGTAAGATAAACAGCTCTTGGTTACCTACTAGGCTTTCTCGTAAGCCTTTTTACATTTTTGCATTCCCCCCCCCCCCCCCCCGGGTTGGGCTGTGAAAATTCAAATACAAATAGTTAAGAATCAACTCCTGGGGTAGCTCAGTTTGGCAGAGTACTAGCCAGTGAGAAAATGCAGCAGGTACTGAGTTCAAGTCCAGGTCTTGAGTCTAAAAAAATGAAAAGAAAAAAAAATGACCAAGTTCTCCCTGTTGACTCAAATTAGCATCTTTGTCATTTGTTCTCTCTTCATGTAATAGCTTAAAAAATTTCATTGTTCTTTTTAAAATTTTATTGCAAAGGTGATGTACAGAAGGGTTACAGTTACATAAGTCAGGTAATGAGTACATTTCTTTTTAAACAGTGTCTTCCCCACCTTCATTTCCTCCCACTTTTTCCCCTCCTGACCCTCCTCACCCCAAAGTTATATGGTTCATTTGTGACAAAGTGTCTAGCGAGTATCATTGCTGAATTGGTTCAACCTTTGTCCCACCCTTCCCCTGACCCTACCCAAATCAAATAAACGTACACAAATGACAAAGGCTACAGAGATAACAAACAGCAACTAAAGGAAATAAACCAATGGGAAAAAAAGGGAAAAAAAGAACCACAAACAGTACAGCAAGAAACTTCTAGTTTCTATTTCTTGAGTTCATTTTGATAAGCATCATTATATATGATCATATGTACATAGTTATTGAGCCCTTGTGATCCTCTCCTAAGAATATCCTCCTTTGGTCTCACTGTGTAAATGTTTCAAGTGCTGTTTAATTAATCATAGCCAAATGTAATTTTTTTTTGTCTTTTTCTATTTATTAGGTTTACTTATAGATAGGTAGGCACATTCTAATGATTAAAAATCAAGAAAACCATGCAGCGTATGTTTCTTTGGGTCTGGCTAACTTGGCTTAATATAACAACAAATCAAAGAAATACTAGATAAGTGGGATTGAATCAAACTGCAGAGTTTCTGCATGGCAAAGAGTATAGCTAGCAAGATAAAAAGCCGACAGAATGAGATAAGATATTTGCAAGCTATGCATCAACCAAGGGCCTCATATCTAAAATATACTTAGAGCTTAAAAAATTAAACTCCTCAAAAACAAATCCTCAAAGAAACAACAACCCAATTAATAAATGGGTGAAAGATTTAAAGAGACTTCTCTGAAGAATAAATAAAAATGGCCAATAGACACATGAAGAGATGTTCAACATATCTGGCCATAAAAGAAAGGCAAATAAGAGCAACACTATAGATTTCACCTCACCCCAGTTAGAATGGCCATTATCAAGAAAACTAACAATAACAGATGCTGGCAGGGGTGTGGCCAAAAGGGAATGTAAACTGGTTCAACCACTCTGGAAAGCAGTATGGACGTTCCTAAAAACACTAAACATAGAGCTTCCTTATGACCCAGCAATTCCATTCCTGGGCATTTACCCAAATGACCACAAAGCAGGCCACACTAAAGCCACCAACACAACCATGTCCATTGCAGTACTGTTTACTATAGCTAAGATATGGGATCCACCCAAATGCCCCTCAGTGGATGAATGGCTAAAGAAAATGTGGTATATATACTCAAAGGAATTCTATGCTTCCATCAGAAAGAATGAATGATATTGTGCTATTTGTAAGGAAATGGAATGACTTCATTGTATTCCCTTTCCTTAAAGCTAGATCTAAGTTGTGACGATGTCGTCGTCGTCGTCCTCCTCCTCCTCCCCCTCCTCCTCCCCCTCCTCCCCTTCCTCCTCCTCCCTCTCCTCCTCCTCTCCATCCTCCTCCTCCTCCTCTAGCTCCTCCTCCTCCTCTTCATCCTTCTTTCCTTTTGTTCTCTCACTTCAACTCTGGTAGTACTAGGTAGACACAATATCTAATAGGTCTTCTAAAAATCCTCTGAGGAGTATTAGTTTCCATATTGGCCCACAAACAGCCTAGGAAGAGTATGATGATAAGCATTAATTCAGATTGTTTATTTAAAAAACTAAAAAAAATACCAATACTAGGAATCACCTCTATTGGCACTTAAACTAAAAAATATTGCTTTTTCCTGTCTTGTAATTCTAATAAGTTACTATAGATTTTTTTATTATATAAGATATCAGATGAAATGAGTAACTGACAGAACAAATAAACAAAGAATATGCAAGAACATAAATCTATACAATTATAACTTCTTCCTTACCTTTCTCCCATTCAGCTTATACTATCTCTGTCGGGTTTCAAGTATTACTAAGTAATGGAATAATACACAGGAAATAAATAGCCCCTCCTCTGCCCTGTAAATCAGAAAAGTCATTTACAGGAGCTGAGTGAATGGAGAGAGAGGTATGTGGCAAGGGAATTGAACCTTAATGGCCACTCAAGAGCTATAACCGTCCATCTCTTTGCTAGCCTCTCTCTCTCTTTCTCTCTCTCTTTCTCAGCAAATCACTCAGGTCTGGAAGCCTATTGCCTCACAGAGAAGTGGTCTTTGTATTTTATGCACTGAATAACAAAGTCTTGGGATAAATCTGACTTTTTAAGCAACAGGGATCTTGATGATAACTTCCTTGGTTTATTCTTTTTTTAAATCAGTGCTGTATTCTGGAAAATGAATTATATAATTCTACTCTAGATTATTAAAAGAAGTCAGACTCAGAAACTTGAGATTAGTAGATAAAATGGTTATAAAACCAATACATTGGATTTATTTTTTCTTACATTTAAATATGGATACTGTGATACAATGAGATTTTCAAAAGTTTGAGTAATTTATAAAATATGAAATTAAGAAGCAACTGATCTCTGCTGACTAAAGTGAGCCAAAAGTGGGTGGCTCATGCTTATAAATGTTAGCTTCCAGGAAGCTGAGATCTGAGAATCATGATTCTCAGTCATCCCGTCCTGGAAGACAAATCCAAGAGACACTTATCTCCAATTAACCACCAAACACTTAAGCAAAAAACCTTAAAAAAAAAAAAAAAAAGCTGAGGGACAGTGCCCATACACTGAGTTCAAGACCAAGTACTAGAACAAAGAGAGAGAGTGAGACAGACAGAAAGACAGACAGACAGACAGAGAGAAACAGAGAGAGAAAGAGAGAAATTAGCCAGACACTGGTAGCTCATGCCTATAATCCCAGCTACTCAAGAGATTAAGATCGGAAGATCGCAGTTCAACGCCAAGCCCAAGCAGAAAAGTCAATGAGATTAATCTCCAATTAATCACCAAAAAGCTGAAAGCTCAAGTGATACAGAGCTAGCCTTGAGCAAAAGAAGCTAAAGGACAGCACCCAGGCACTGAATTCAAGCCCCAGGATTGGCACAAAGAGAGAGAGAGAGAGAGAGAGAGAGACAGACAGACAGACAGAGACAGAGACACACAGAGAGAGACACAGAGAGAGACAGAGACAGAAACAGAGAGAGACAGAGACAGAGAGAGAGAGGGAGAGAGACAGAGACAGAGAGATACAGAGATAGAGACAGTGAGAAATTAAGTTGGTCCTTGTCTAGTGAGCTACTTTGTGACAAGCTTTCCTTCTTTCAGCTTCAAACGAGGAAGAAATTCTTTCAGTTCTGAAAGACATAAACAGGTTGTTTAAATAATCCAGTTGCCAGTGGCTCATGCCTGTAATTTTAGCTACAAAGAAGTCTGACAGGGCTGGGAAGGTGGCTCAGTGGTAGAGCGCTTGCCTTGCATGCCTGAGACCCTGGGTTCGATTCCCCAGCACCACATAAGCAAAAAGAAAAAAGCCGGAAGTGGCGCTGTGGCTCAAGTGGTAGAGTGCTAGCCTTGAGCTGAAGAGCTGAGGGACAGCGCCCAGGCCCAGAGTTCAGGCCCCATGACCGGACCCAAAAAAAAAAAAAAAAGGCTGACATCTGAAGGATCACTGTTCAAGGCCAGCCTGGCAAGAAAAATCCATGAAAACTCCTTCTCCAAAACCACCAACAAAAAGCTTGGTTGGAAGCGTGGCTCAAATGGTAGAATGCTAACTGAATAAACAAGTCAACCAGATGTAAGGCTCTGAGTTCAAGTACTGGAACCAGCAAAACAAACAAATATCTAAATTTTAGTTATACATTGGAATCACATAAGAATAATTCAAAGAATATTATGTTTGAGTCTCTACCAGGAATCATGATTCTATGGTCGAAGTAAGCCTTGATCATTGAGGCTACTTTTTTAAAATCCCAGATGATCACAATATCAAGCCATATATCATAGCAACTGTAATTGAGAACATTGATCTAGTGTCAATACTGTGTAGTGTACCAACCTGAAGTATAAAATTTACAGCCTTTTGCTTGCCATTTTCCCCAGGAACACAGCAATAATTGTTCTGTCTTGGATACTTTTTCTTAGAGTGCCTACAGAACAAAAAGAAAGACCTATAGTTACCAACCATAGTAATCAAGGCTTTTTGGAGAAACAAGAAACAAGCAGTATTTATTATATTTATAGAACATATTTGTATACTATGTATTTTATACACATTTATAAGGAATTGGCTCCCATAATTATGAAAAGATTTGCAGTCAACAAGTTGAAAAAAATCTGCAGTCAATAAGCTAGAGACCCAGATGAGCCATTGGCATAGTTCTAGTTTGAGAGACTGAAAACAGAGAACCAGGAGAGCTGATGTCATAAATTCTGCTTTGAAATGCATCGGGCTTGATACCAAAGAGCTGATTCTTCCATTCAAGTCCCAAGGCAGGGAAATGGCAGCTTAGCAATCAGGAAGAGTTTCTCTTATCTATAGGAAGGTTAGCCCATTTCTTCCATTCAGGCCTTCAGCTGATTGAATGAGAGCAACTAATATTACAAACAATATGTTATACTCAGTCTATTGATTTAAATGTTAATCTTATCCCCAAACATTTTCACATACTCACTCGGAATAATGTTTGACAAAATATCTGGGCACCCCAGGGCCCAAGTCAGGTTGACATATAAAATCAATCATTACAAGTTGGATACATAGCTAGACCATAGAATGGACTCTGGAAAGCCCTGAACTGATCTACTACTGGCTTAGTTCCCATCACACCCTGGGAAGAGTCACTATCACTCCAACTAAGAGCTGTGATGTGATGTCCCAGCAGCTGTCAGTGAACTGTCCTGGTGGCTCACATCTGTGGTTCCTGCTGACATCCCAATGAAGATTTTGGGAGCAATAAAAAGGTTAAAAAAAAGGCTCAAAGTAAAAAATGGGTATGGTTTCATCACTAGCAATAATACCAAGGGAAGATGTATTTGTACACTACCTTCCATTAAGAAGAATCTCAGGAAGCACCTTGGCAGTGTAGGTGATGGAGAGACTGTGATATCGATGTTGATGAAAGAGAAAAGGTTGCCGAGGCAGCAAATGTTCAGGCTCTGGTAAAGTCCCCTGTCAAGACAGTAAGTGTGCAGCAAACCACAACCATTAGAGACACTATCCACATGGTAGGAGTTTCCCACACAGCAGCAGAATTAGCCTATTATTGAGAACAGGGAAAGAATGGAGGAATCTGAGATAATATTCCTGGAGGCCAGGACCAGCAGGCGATATTCCTACCTTACTTACATGTGGAGATCCTACAGACATCAGTCACTGTACTCTAGGGAGAGTTGTGTAGGGAGAAATGACGGAGGATGCTGACAATTAGGCTGAGTAGAACAAGATAGATCAGAGAGACAGAGCATGTTTATGGCTGATAACCATAATTTTACAGGGGTCCTCCTTACCACAGACAGCCTAGACAGGATGGAAATGAAGAAAGCAAGGAAAAAATAATTAAAGAATGCGACCCAAGTTCAGCCAATTACAGAGCAGATACCCAGAAAATCCTAAACCACATGATGGCAGTGACAAAAGCAGCCAGTCCTGCAGCGAATCCACCAGCTGAGAATTCTTCTGCTCAAAGGCTGAACAACAAGAGATGAGAAATTTCAGCTTACCATCTCTACCATTGTGAATATGCAACTCCAGCAATAAGAACAGGAAGAAAGATCAGAGCTGAAGATCTTAAATGCTTACTTTTTGCCTGTTAACCAGATACCTAGAACTATCTGCATGATCTAAACAACTTGGACTTTTTGCTGTTTTTAAAAATTATTATGAAGTAGTTGTACAAATAAGTCACAATTCTGTAACTTTTACCTAAAGATACACCTTTTGGGAAATGGCAAATGGGTTTTTGTTATTATTTTTGGTTTACATGTTTCTTCAGTTTTCAAAAGCCTGATTTTTTTCTCAGAATACCTTTAAAGGTTTTGTAATTGTTTCATATCTGATCAAGTTGAGATTAAGAAACTTTATTTTTAATATGTAATAAACTTTACAGCTTAACTTATTAAAAATCATATCAATATAATACTTAAATAAGGAAGGTGGGTGAGGTGTGGATGGAACATGAAAAGTATATTTAGCCCAGAGACTGTCCTAAGGTGTTTAAAATGTGATGTGTAGCAAAGGTGGGTATGCAAATTTCAACTTTCTCTAGTCACAATTAAATCAAGTATCTTCAGTAGAATATTTCTACTGAGATTTGAGAGGTGAAAAGTTTCTTTTCCTAATCAACAAACTGATCTACTATTGCTACTTTCAGAGAAGAATCTTAAAGGGAATCTCTTCTACCAACAAGATAAAAGAGCTTAGACCATAAATGACAAGATCTATGAAACTTTATTCCAAAGGTTCAAATTATTAGTATTTGAAGGACACATAGCATATATTCAATAAATATTTTTAAATGAATGTATAAACAGAACTTATTAAGGGGACTGAACTTGTGAGTGCTTCAGATAACTTGTATTTAAAGACATACAGAAAAATAGCAACATGTGTAGAAGAAGGTGCATGAGAACTTCAAGTGGGGTTGGGGACATGGTTCAACTTTAGGCACAAGGCACCTGAGCTCAAACTCCAATACACAGAGAGTTTGCTTCAGGTCAAATTTTATCTGTGCATGAGTGTCTTTTCCTTCCTTAGTCTAAAGGTGAATAATCTGTACCATTTAGTGTCTACATTTTTTGGGCAGTACTAGGGTTTGAACTCAGGGCCTTGCACTTGCTAGACAAGTGCTCTATCATTTGAGGCATCACTACAGCTGTGTCTACCTATTTGAATTGTAGAAGCAAGTGAATGGATCAAAAGGAGTAAAGGGGAAGCATGTAGAGAAGGAAGTTAAGTAGAATGGACAGGACTTTCAGTAGGCTCTGTTGGAGTGGTGCTATATGACTTGATGAGTAAAGGGTTTTAGAATAGCTCTGCATGTGAGAGGAAAAAGTATATCTGCAGACATGGTTCTTTGAACTAAGAACTTTCTTTTGGGAGATTTACCTTAGTAGAGATATAACAGTGGTTTTTGGAAATCAGAACTATTTCTTTATATATAACTTGGTTCAGGGTTGGGGTGTAGTAGGGTACTTGCTTAGTAAGCTTGAGTCAAAACCCAGTAACATAAACAAATAAATAATACTTAGTTCAAAGATGGGCCACATGGAACTCCAGGATTTATTTGTGGTACATGTTTTAAATGATGAGCATATGATCCTACTTTATTTTCTTTTTTAGACAATGAGTTATTCTTAGTGTTTGCTCTTAATTTAGAGATAGGGGTGAGGATGAAGTAGACTTTCTTGAAATGGAAATAATGAGTCTTTTCTGGCTCACCTAGTATGAATATGAGAATGCAAATTAACCAAGAATCATTTATTCTTATAGGAAAAGGGGTTTTTGAGGGCTGAAATTTGAGTGCGAATAAGATGTTTTGCTCTTTATATAAATTCTCTTTAATTCAGCTTCTAAGCAGGCATAGTAGATAGCTACTTTTTTATAGTAACAGGACTTGAATTCAGTACCTAGTGCTTTTTCCACTTGTTTGCTCAGCTGGTGCTCTACCACTTGATCATACCTTCAAACAAGTTTTTTTTTGCTGGTTATTTTAGAGATGGAGTCTTTTGATTTTTCTACTGAGGGTTGCTTTGAACTCTAATCCTCATAATATTAGTTCTCTGAGTAGTTAGAATTATATGAGCTACCAGCCCTGGACTTATTTATTTTATTTTACTCAAAATTATATACATAGAAAGTGCTAGAACTGGGTTGACACCATAAGAGCTGCCCTGAGTACTATGGCTGCATGGTGAGAGCCATCTATCTATCCAGTTTTCTAAGATTCCATATAGGAAGTCATTGGTGACATATTGGGTAGTCACATCCTTAGGCACTCCCTGCAGTCTCTAATAAGATGGTAAGCAAATGGAAGGACATTTATGAGAGCTCTGTGAGGCAGTTATTTTTCCCTCTAGTAAATCATCAAGTAAATGAAAGCAATGCCAATTCCTTGGTAAAGTCAAGGAAATGGAACAAGGCATACAGGCTAGAGAGACTACTTCTCTCAGTAGCTGACATGACTGTGTATAACAGAGTCCACCTTTTCATGGTGTTGGTTACCCATAGGCAGCCATGGCCCAAACACATTAAATGGAAATGTTCAGAAATGATTTGTGAGTTTTAAATGGTGTGTCATCTGAGTAGCATGATGAGATCTTGTGCCAACCTGTTCCATTCCACTTACCATGTGAATGATCTCTATGCCCAGCATATTCATTGCTATACATACCTCCTGCCTGATCTGTGGTACTACTGCAGTGCTGTGTTCAAGAAGCCTCATTTTACTTAATAATGGCAAATAAAGTGCAAGAGTAGTGGCACAGGAAATTTAGGTATATTATAACACTCATTCTTTGTAGTGAAATATATAGAGCTCGTTTAATACTATCTGAAGATGAATCTTAGAAGGTATCCCAAGCACATGCAGAGGCACAACTTTTAGAATAAAAGAATTCAGAGATGTTTCAGGATACAAGACCAATATTAATCATGTATTGAGGTGCAAATCTGTAGTCCTGATGCTCAGGAGGCTGGGCTAGGAGAAGAATAAGCTTGAGGTCAGCCTGGAAAACATAGTGAGACCCTGTTTGAAAAGCAAAACCAATAAGTAAACAAGAAGGGTAATACAGATCTCAATCCTTGATCCTTGACTTGGTAATCTTGGTAAAATAGTTGAATAATTTTCATCATTTTTGTATTAATTTTAAGGTATTGGGAAAACAAATAAAACAAGCTGGAAGAAGTGAGTAAAGAGACTATTTTGAGTGAACTTTAGCTACTATGTGATGGAGGCGAAAATAACTTCAAATTATTTTAAAATAGAAGTGAAAATTTAAATTCACCGTGTAGACTTATGTAAGTGAAACTTTGTGTCAAAAGTCAATAGTCCTCTTCTTCGTGCAGGTATCTAACCATCTGGAAGCGACAGCATGGTTTTGACTCTATGAAGAGCTATGTAAAGATTATGAGTCAGATGCTGAACTAGGCTTGGGATAGAAAAATACCTTAGTTCTTGGTCCTTAACCTTGAAATTCTCAGTAACAGTCTAATGAGACATGGGATGAGTCAGGGTCCCATGAGGACACAGAGGCAAACTCAAATATGTATTTTGAAGTGAATTATTAATAGAAGCATTTACATGTGTAGAATTAAGGCATTCACAAGATGTGAGGAAACACCAGCGACTAGCAATAGCAAGAAGCTATCCCTGCTGTAGCCTGGCGAAATCTGTAAGTGTGAAGGACTGTGAGAGAGAAGCTGTCCTTTCTGAATAGGAATACAGAACCTGGAACTATGGCCTGCTAGAAAGAAAGTTGTGAAAATAAATACACAAATGTATTTTCCCCTCTGACTTCCCAAACTCCTGACTTCCATGGGCCAAACCAACTAGAAGTAGAAGGACAAAGCACTCTAGGCTGTATATACATCTACCTCTGGGGCCATGGGGCAGGACAGAGAAGACTAGAGAGCCAAATAGAGAGAATGTGGTGTAGACAGGTAACTGATAATTACAATAAAAGATTGACTGAAGCATACTTGAGATGACTACTAGATGTTGAATGAAGTCATAGCAGGATGTTAGAAGGAAGAACATGTACAGACAGGGTAACAAAAGGAATGGCTTCACATGGGAAAGTCAGGAAGTTCTATGTGTGTAGAAAACTGAGTGTGAAGGGTGTGGGTGATTAAAGGAATTGTAAAACAATGATGGAAAAAAACATCTTTAGTGGGCAGGTCACTTCATGAAGTAACTTTACTACTAAGGCACTAAGTTGGCTATGGTGAGAGATACAAAATACCACAGTGAGAGATCTCTCTTGCTTATGCTACTGATTGAGTTATGAGGTAACTGCTTCAGGAAGTTAGCAGAAGTCCAGTTTTCTTCTATGTGGTTGCTTTGCTTTTGTCTATATGGTTGAGAACAACTTATCACTATGTCCATACTCGAATCAGGAAAATGGCACACTTTTGTCTTTTGTGGAAATAGTTTAGAAATTGCACATGAACACTGTTGCTGCCAGCCTGCTGGCCAGATCTTAGTTATAAGGTTACAACTTGTTGCTCAGGAAGATGAGGAAATGTAGCTCTTTATCTGAACAGCTATGTGTCCTGGGGCTTTATTTTTATGAAGAAAAGGATGAGCTATTGGAGGAAGAGACACACTCTGACACAAATAGCTTACTGTGTTTTAAAGATGAGGCCCTGAAGGTCATGAAGATGATGGGGGCAGCAGGATGGAAGGAGTGGGAGAAGAGAAGAGATAGAACTCTTTGGTCGGAGAGTGCCTGGTGGAGAAGGAGTCTGCTTGCCTGTAAGTCAAGTGATGATAGATGAGATTCCTAGACTGAAGGACGTCAGGGCTCACTGGCTACAAGTCTCACATGTTGAAACCATTGGTACTTCCAGGGGGCTGTTATCACTGGAGCCTGCCTCAGGATACCTTCCCTTTTACTGCCCCATGTATGTTATAACTGGAATAAAACAGCTATTCATCAGGGTCACATTCTGATCCCTGGATGGGCTTAGAAAGAAATGGTTTTTACAGTATAGGATTGCAAAATGTAGTGCTGGGTGAGGGATTTATACTTTTCTTTCAAACACAGGCCACTGCTGGTGGGCTAGAATGCTCAGTGTGTGGATGGCTAATGTGATTTATGGCAGTCCCTGTGTACTCAGCTACATTCTATGACCTTTCTTCCACAGTGTCCTCTGCCTTGATAAAAATCGCTTCATTCTGTGTCAAATCTTTTAATCCTTTTTTTTTTGGAGTCAGATATGAAACAATTTCTAATGCATTCAACTCTAACTTCCTTTTGCTCATTGTTTATTCCCTGAAGACTGAATAAAACATTTAGAAGCTTAAAAATTGCAAGCTGCTGCTTTATACATAGGATATTTAATTTTGGGGGTGGGGGTTCAGACTTTCAGCTTGACCTTAAATACTCTCCCCTTTCCATTTTTCCCCTTGTTTTTCTTAACATATAAAATTTAGGTTCCCAAAGTTAATCACATAAGTCTTCAATTAATCATTTATATCCTCTAAATCATGTGGAATCATCTAATTGGGCACATGAGGAGATAATTGTACCTACCAGAAAAAATGGTAATGAAGCAGTTATGTGTAAATGTGGTGTTTCAGGAAAAAAAGAGAGAATTCTTAGAAAAGTGCTTAAAATTTTGGCCTCTGGTGGTCAGTCTAGGTTGACACGGATCTATCCATCATTCTATTGAATTTTTTTTAAAGTGTCTATCTCTACAGGACTCTGAGGGGGTATTTCATATCCCCAACTTGTTGGAGATTCGGTTTTTGAATCATGGTTGCAGTTAAGGGAAGGGAGATTATATATCAACTATATCCCATGACTATATAAAGCTTTAATATATATTCTCATTTAATGGTTGGAACTAGAGAAGCCTAAGGCTAATATCAATTTAGTAGAAAACAAATGTAGAAATAACTAACTGTGTTGTTGTTGTTACAATAAAAGTAGGAACCCAGGAAATGGACCCACTAGCTGACTGGGCCTCAGGAAGATTAGGGAAATTTTCCAAAGGACTGAAAGTTTCACCTGGGTCCTGATAGGTGATAATGAGCTATCAAGGTACAACGGTAGACAGAACTGTTAAGGCAAAGATTATGCACAGAAGCATTGAGAAGTGAGGCACAAGCCGTGTCTGGTGATGCCAAGTAGTTTAGTGTGGTTAGTTTTTAGGCATGTGAAATAAATGCTAAGAAGAAATGACTAGAAAAGTCCGCTGAAATTCTCCATACCAAAGTAAAGTTTTGTTCTGTAGGGACTGAAGAACTTTTAAAAGCTTATAAGTATAGGAATACCATGATCTGTTTTATGTTTTGAACAGGTGACTGGGGAAATTAAGGAAAGGGGTTGGGAGGCTAAAGGCACTCATTTTCATCTAGCAACTATTTATTGAATGCACCCTATATTTCATCCATCATCTCAGAGCTGAAGATAACACTAAATCAAACTTTTGAAATGTCTTGTTCTCACGCAGCTTTCAGTATTGGGAAGGAGGCAGGTTATAAGCAAAAATATATCCAAGCGAATAAATTAAGCTCAATTCTTTAAAAACAAAGGCAATTGAGGTAGTGATCTGTGCTCTGGGGGAAATAAGACAGGGAGGGAAGGCAAAGATACTTCACCCTTTAGAATATAACCTCTCATAGCAGAGAGAAAACATTTGAGCAAAGAATGGAAGACAATGAGAGAGCAAGCCAATGGCTTATAAATGCAAAGCCCCCAGTATATTAGGAGAGATCTTGCAAACCCTCTGATGACAAAAAAGAGATTTAAAACTTATATTCCCATATCTATACAAAGGGGCACTGTGCCAAAGGAATGCTGATCACCTTTTATGTACTCTTCAGGACATGGAGTTTAAGTGCATTTGAGTTTTGACAAGCTAGAACAGGATCTTCTTTTATAGGTCACTGCAAGGCCACAAGTTTGGAGAGAGCTAAGCTATTTTGCTATCATCCAACACTGGCAATTTTGCATTTAAGCTGTGAAGCCCAGTTATTATTCTAAAGCCAACAGAATGTATCTCTTCATCTTCTTTATAGTTATAAACCATTTCCTTTTCAGTTGCTTAAAATCTGTACCTGAAGATCACATTTAAGCAAAATAGTTCTCAAACTTAAGAGACATACTGGCCGAGATGGCACACACGAGCAAATCAGCAAGATGAGTGGAACTGGAAGATCTCTGCCATTCACAATCTAGCTGAATGCATTCACACAAGTGATGAAAATCAAACTAGGATCTGGAATGAGATCAGTAGTATATACCATCTTCGTATTGTAGTCAGACCACACACATATTCAATGCACTGAACCCACCTTGAAATGCCCCTCAGCCTCAAGAGAACAAATTACTAGAAAAAAATAAGGGGGAGAGGAGGAAGCTGAGTGATCCATAATGCTGTCAATGTCACAATCCTTCCTGAACAGCAGAATAAAGTTAATACAGTTCTTTACTGCTTGTTCAGCTGCTTGCCACCAACTCTATAGCAGAAAAGCAAGGAGGAAATAGATGTATTATCATAGACTGCGTCTATAATCAATTATAGAAATGTTTCCATATAAAGAGTAGTTCCCTGTATTTACTTGAATTCTCGATATTTAGTATTGCATATTTGGCCATTCAGTGACAAAAAGAAAAAAAAAAACTAAACATGGTCTTTGATTTTTTTTTTAGAAACTACTAATACTTTAATAACTAGTTTAAAATATGAGTAAAATATTGAAGGCAAGAATTGTAAAAACAACAGAAATGAAAGAGAAGTAATATTTTTTTCCTAGTGTTCACTAAATAAAAATTGCCTTGGAATCAACACTCAGTTTATTTATAACACACATAAAAGAATATCTCAGGAAGTCAAATATTCTATCTAAATTCTAAGCATTATGTTTCAGCTCAGAGACTTTCATAGCTAAGAGTAGAATATTTTTATTCCAAAACTATGTACTTTCTAACTCCCTAAAATAGTTCTTAAACTCTTTCAACATTGTACCATTTGGTTACAGATTCAAGAACTTACAGAGTTCAACCAACACCTATCAAACATTTATTTAAAGGGCAACATCTTCTATTTGCAGGGTGCCCACTGAGCAAGTGATTTCAGAAAATGCAAATCAAGTAAGCCTTAAGGCCTGCATCACAAAACACGGGGAAGTGAGTGAAAAATGATAGTGCAAAGACTCAGAATATATTTAATGTCTTAGGACTACCAAGGGATAGAGATGACTCTGAGTTAGAGAATCAAAGCAGGCTTTAAAGCAAAACATCATTTGACCTTGATGGATGGGGAAGATTTCAAAAAGCAAAAATTGGTTTGGTTTGAGTGAGATGAGGAAAGCAATGCAAGTGAATTCACGCTTATTTGAGAAGACAGGCTCCATGTTTTTGGAGCACACTTTGGTGTGCAAGTCATGAGAAAAAGCTGGGAAGGTTGGCTACAGTCCAGGGGTATCTGGGCTCAAATGTCAGCCTGAGGAGTTAGACCCAGATTCAGTCAGTGGTAGGGCTGCATCAAAGTCAGTGTGACATGATGTGACATGACACTGCTCTGTTTATGCTCTGGTGCCCAAGCTTTTGTACTCAGTTGGATTTGCCTGCTGAAAAAGTAAGGCTGGATCTCCAGCCCCTAGAGAGAAAACAGTGCTGTCCTATGTGGTTATATGGAGGAAAGAGCACAGCAATAGTCCCCACTCCATACACAAGGGATTTCTAGCTGCTTAGTATAACCTCTGTATTCTGTCTACTTAAGCATTGTTCAGGCTTCTGAATATTCCTTCAGAAGTAGAAACAATCATCACCCCCTAATATTTGTTAAGTGCTCCACTTGTAGATTTTTTTTGGTGGTTAAATGGAGATAGAAGTCTCACAAACTTTCCTGCCTGGGCTGGCTTTGAACTGAGATACTTAGAGCTCAGCTTCTTGAGTAGTTAGGATTCCAGGCATGAGATACTAATGCCTGGTTAATTTTACAAATGTTTACAGACTTTCCAAAGTGTTTAATCCCTAGTTTCAGAGTAACAACTGTACTTTAAATCTTCTAATTTGTTGATTTTGTACATATATAATTTAAATAAGCTTAATTTCATTAATTAAAATGCTACAAGTATAATTAATCCAAACAGGCTTGAGTGTAAATACAAGTGACTCTTGGTCAGTAAACAACAATGGAAAAAGCAGGAGCAGAGGTCCTTGCTATATCAGAGAGTAGCTAATTATTGCCCTTAAGTGCCCTCATGCTGTACCTACCTGAAAATTCAGTTCCCGGGGTGATGGAGCATGTCTAGATGAACATAATTAAAGGATCAGTTAAACATACAAGACATGTACTTATCTAAAGCAAACATATCTTGTCTGGTATACATAAAGAAAATGTTGGTTCTGCCCTTGTTCAGAGTTTCCTTGTTTTTGTTAATATTCTTGACTGGTTTACCCTGGATTCCTATTTGTATATAACTATTGTCAGAATTTTTACAGGAATTGTGGACTTATAAAATGTTTCCAATAAAATGTAAATATAACTTCTTTCCTAAAGATTAGTGAAATAATTCATGCAGAATGTTTAGTACAAAGCTGATGAGCTTTCACCTTTCTACATTTTTTTTTTGTCTGGCACAATTATCCAAAGTTCAGATTCTGGACAGAGTCATCATGCAAAGCATGTCAACCAACTTGAAGGGCATTCTGCTGGCCACATGTGGAACAGGCCAACACCAAAATTAACACCGATAGGAAGTAATTAAACTTGTTGAATTTATTAAATAACTAGGAATACATGTAAATAGGAAATTTTAGGAGGAGGAAGAAAAGGGAAAGCTCTTCTTTACAGAAAAAAAACGTTGACCAATAAATAGATAGAATGATAAAAATAAGGAATTTCCATTTTATGTCTACCAGAAGAACTACTTATTTGGTCAAAAATAAAAAATGCTCTTGTGAGATCATGCATGAAAAAAAAATGGATGTTAATCCTAGTGGATAAAAGGACTTAGAGGCTGTGATGGTCAAACAATTTCACCCATTAGTGCCTTTGAATTGCAAAGGGAAATCTACCTTTGACAAAGGAGGTATGTGGCAAATGCCACACTCACCAAAAGACCACCCTCAACACCACCACTTAAGAACCAACTGACAAGGGGTCTCTAATTTGATGTATGCAGTGTCAACTAATGTCATTAATGTCTCCCCTACAAGATCCCAGTTCAACCTGAATTTAATTTTGAAAAAGTACTTAACCAATTTATACTGAGAAACATTCTGTAAAATGAAATATATATATATATATATATATATATATATATATATCAATGCTACAAAAGAAAAAGGTAGTCTAAAAATTATTTCTTTCTTGCTATTGTTTCTAACATATTTACAAGATGATTTTTTTTGTTGCTTTGTATGTCCCTCTCCCACAGTATAATCCCTGTTTTCACTGTATTTGATGTTGGTAGACTTCATGGAAAGGAAGGGAAAACACAAATTGTTTAAATAGGGATACAGGTTGACCCATTGCAACAATGAAATGTACAAGATGCTATGTTGAAAAATGAACTTTACAACTTTGGGAGGGGGGGAGATGGGAGGATAGGGATGGGAAGGGGAAACAAAGGAGGAGGCAACAATGCTTGATAAGAAATGTACTCATTATCTTGCTCATGTAATTGTAATCCCTCTGTACGATATTTTCACACACACACAAAACTTATTAATAATAAAAAATTAAGTTAAAAAAGAGAATATTGAAGATAGTCTGTAGAATATGCAACATAATCACATCACTATTAAATTTTCAATCTTATGGTTTTGTAAGAAAATGTCTTTTATTGGGTGGTGGGGTGGGTGCAAAAGTATTAGTAATATAATATGTGTGTACACCAGAGTCTATTTACATCAATGTATATGTAGACAAACACACACATGTCTTCTCAGAGAGAAAATATATGTGACAAACTGCCAACAATTGAGGAATCTAGATAAAATTTACAGTGCTATTTACTGTACTCATTTCAGAATATTTCTGTAGGTTTGTAATTTTCTGAAATAAAATGTGAGGAAAAGTAAAGTCTTATCTATAGGTTTAAGTACTGCTCTTCCTCATTTATGATTACACAGATCTGTGTGCTGTTATACCATCAAACACAGATCTGTAATATTGTTCTCTGCCTATTGTTTAGCAGTAGGTTTGCTTTGTGTCGAACACTCTCTCTCAGAACCATCACTCATAGCAGAACTTACAAAACTAAGTATTTTTCTCTTGAAGACTAAAGCAGAGGCAGCCCCAATAATTTAAAGTAGATTCTATGCAGATTTAAAGAAAATGTGGTAAGGACAGAAGATACAGTAAAGAGCTGGCCTTCTGACAAGATTTCAGGGGTAATTGCCAGAATCCCAATAACTGCAAGGAATATTAAATTAGTCACTATGGTTCTCTATACAATAATTCAACTCAAAGTCGACATTGTTGATTACGAAAAACTAAGCAGGCCAAAAAGCTGCCACGTGAATTGTTTTTAAAGTATATGGCAACCATGTGATACATGTAACTACAAGTACCTTGATTCAAAAGTTCAGGAGAAGATGTGTGACACAACTATTTAAAGAGGCAAATGGAGACAGTTTGCTCAGCTGGAAATTTCCCAGTGGAGATTCTAGTGAGCAAGATCAGGAAGGACCCCTGTGATTCACCAAGATAGGAGTTCTGTAAACATAGTAGGTTATTACTATTGTGAGAAAGTGGTCTCCACTAGAAAGGGTGTGAGAATATGGGCATCTTTCTATGCTCACGTTTTTTCCTATGCTTATATTTGTCCAAATATAGGAAAGGAAGTCCCTATATTCAAGACTCAGAGGAAGAGACACACCAGAACTGTCAAGATTGGCTCTCTCTTGTCTTACTCCTAAGCAGAATAATTTAAGGTTGCTAGGTGACAGCTTGGTAAGGCTGAATGTAGTAATTCTCTTTTTCAAACTTAGGGCCCCTCACTTCCTTTGGTAGTATTAAGAAGAGCATGTTTTGACAAACAAATCGAATTTTAATGGGATAACCCCATTAAACTGTTTGCTACAGTCATAGGATCAGGATCAAATCAACAAGAGCTGTGTGTGAAGGCAATGGAGCCGCCCACGCCCAGTTTGGGAGAGTGGCCATATTTGTTCGATAGGTTGTAGGCTAGGAAGACAAGACATTTTGTACAATAACAAGAAAGAAATATAAAAACCAAATTACTAACGTAGATGGGCCATGGGAATTAGTAAACATATGAGATGTTGCACCCATATTATTATACATGGATTTTCTGCTTTAAGAATCAAGTCCTACAGGAATTCAAAGCATGCTAAAGAATATATACCACCAAAAAATAAAGAAATGCTTTATCTATGATAATACAGATGAAATCATAATGTCTAAAGTTTTGTAGTACTTACTGTAACCTAGACATGGTCCTAAGTCCTCAGTATGTTATCACAATTATTTTTCAATTCTAGGTTAGGTGCCAATGTTCCCATATTACTGAGTGGAGTGGGGTCAGGAGTGGGTAGGTTGAAGGCAGAATAGTTAAAAATCTACCCAAGGCAGAGGCAGGATTTGGAATCTGATGGTGCTATTGCTCTATGCCAACACACTATCAAATCTAATTGTTTATTCGCTGTTAGGAATTGAAACTAGGGCCACATGCTTGGTAGGCAAGCACTCACTCTACTGCCCAGCCCTTTTAAGCCTCTGGAATAGCTAGGATTACAGACCTGAGCCCCCAGCACCCCGGGCTGAGGATCCCAGAATTTTAATTCCATTTTTCCTATGTCAATGAAGTTTTTCAAGTTTACTATAATAAAAATTTAACTTTTATAAAAAGCAAATGCGAAGGCCTAGTTATAGTGTTTGGTGGTAGAACACTTTGCCTAGCATGTGAAAGCCCTAGGTTTCATTTACCACATCACACTTTGTTTCCCATTATAAGAAGATGAATTTAAAATGCTGAAATAAGGATACAGGTTGGCCCATTGTAACAATGAGATGTACAAGACACTATGTTGAAAACGAACTTTCTAGCTTGGGGAAGAGGGTGGGGTCATCAGTGAGAGAAGTTGGGAAGGTGGAGAGGGAAGGGATGGTAAGGGAAAAACAAAGGAGGGGGTAATAATGTTCGATAGGAAATATATTCATTACCTTACTCATCTACCTGTAACCCCTTTGTACAGTATCTTTACAATAAAAATGTATATTAAAAAAAGATGAATGTTATTATAAAGGAAAAATTTTGTAAGTTTAAAAAATAGTTGTGTCAAATATTTATAAAAACCATCTCAAAACTTGTTGCATTGTTCTGCAAACATCATTATGCTGCTACCTTCACAATTTTCCATATGGTTCTACCATCAGTATTTACTTAAAATTTATTTTAAATTAACTATTTTTACTTAGTCTCTTAGGTACTATATATTAAATCATTTGTTTGCTATTCTATAGGGTCTTTTTTAAAAATAACACACACAAGTGCAAAACCAAACACATTTATACTATGTAACTTTATGCAGTATAAATAGGATCCTTCTATTTCTGTCTTATAGTCACTTAGATTTACAAAAAAAAAAAAAAAGTATACTCCTCAGCCTATTGCAGATGTATTGAATCAGAACTGGAGAGAATGGTCTGCTTTTTAATCAGACTCTCCAGGTGCTACCTAAAGTTGAAGAATAATCACATTATAGGTTCCCTAAGAGGATGTATAATGGTCAAAGATTCCATATTGAGTCTGAAGTAATTAGTGAAATTAGCAAGATAATCGAGATGAAGTCCAGAACTAAACTAGCCCACCCCAGGAGGTAGCTGTGAGAGCCTTAGAGATAACTTGAAGGGTGGTGGAGGGGGGAAGCTAATTATTGCAAAATAAAGATAATCCCTGGATTCTTTTGTACCAAGAATGACTCTCAAGGAAAATTCAGTTACTGTTTTGTTTGAGACTTTACACTGCTGATAAATCTTATTAGCGAAGATACTAAGGTGTGATGGTAGGATTGAGATGAAGGCAAGCCTATGACGATAAAGGCAGAAAGAAGAGGAGGCGATAAAGGCTGAACAGAAGTCCACAAGGAAAGGGGATCTCAGCAGCTGAGAGAGCAGTCAGTTAAGAATAGGAGCAGTCAGCTGAGAATCAGATACTGTGGGCAAAGGGAAGTTGGCTAACTATGGGGAATCAGATACAAGACAGGAATGAACTGGAAGGCAGTGAAGAAAGTTTTCAATTTTATCTCATGATAAAAGAGAATTTCCATGCAAGAAGAGACTAGGTCTAGATTAGAAACATGTTTTGGTAAAATAGGATAGAAGGAAGCCTCTGGACCTGGTATTAAGCTACAAAAGGGCTCTTTTGTATGATAAGCAGAGTTGGAAAAAATCTTGGGGGGTGGGTAAACATAGATTCAGAGGGAAGGTCTTTGGTGGCTTCCCCAGGAGGAGATGCATGGAGGGAATAGTTGTATACATGGCTGTCTTTGGCAAACTGCTGGCGTTGAATGATGTAATGAAGATCAAGGAACATCACCTAATGAATTAAACCCTTTAGACCTGGATAAAAAATGGAAATGTCTTCATTCAAATGTATCGGAGTATGTGAGACCATGCAGATTTGTTAGAGCTCCAGAAAGACACCAAACGAGGCCCAAAAAAATCTAATCCTGCTAGAAATGAATACAAGAATATTTTGTGATGAAACAAGTTTGGAAGGAGTTCACGATGGGGAATGGTGATGTACACCTATAATCCCAGCAGTCAGGAAGCAAAGACAATTGTATTATGAATTGAATACCAGCCTGGGTTACATTGAAAGATTCAGACTTGGGAAGAGTAAAAAAAAAAAAAAAAAGGAAAGGGAAGTAGGGAGGGAAGTGGAGATAAGAGAATGGGAAAGGAGAGAAGATAGAAGGGGAGACTAGAAGGGAAAGGATGAGAAAGGAGAGAAGACAGGAGGGGGAGAGAGGAGAAGAGAAGAGAAAAGAAAAAGAAAAACTAGTAGCAGGGGTATTCTCTGGTAACATGAGAAGTGGGTGTGTTTGAAGCCAATATTACATCTCTTGAAACAATACAGAAATTATGTTCTCATTTGAAAAGGATTGTTAAAGATGGTAAATGGGAAAAGGAAAGAGATGACCTGGAATGCTGAAATCATCACAATCTTAATATGGGGCCCTCAGACCCATTGGTAACTGTGTGACCAATAGCTCCAGATTCTTCAGGTTGTTCCATATGCATTTATTTTCCAAATCATTTTATTTTCTCCAAGTCCCTTATTCCTCCTATGAAACTCTGAAGTATGTCATTTCCATGCATTTTAAATACTTTTTCTGGTATATGCACATCATTTTGAACTTTTTTTTTTTTTTTTTGTCGGTTGTGGAGCTTGAACTCTGCACCTGGGTACTGTTCCTCAGCTCTTCAGCTCAATACAAGCACTCTACCACTTGAGCCACAGCACCCACTTCCAGCTTTTTCTGTGTATGTGGTACTGAGGAATTGAACCCAGGGCCTCATGCATTTGAGGCAAGCACTCTACCACTGAGCCACCTTCCCAGCCCAAAATACTTTTTTTTTTTTTTTTTGCCAATCCTGGGGCTTGCACTCTGGGCCTGGGCCCAGTCCCTGAGCCTCTTTAGCTCAAGGCGAGTTCTCTACCACTTGAGCTATTGCACCACTTTATTTTGAATTTTTATTTTAGTTTCAATATTGATGATTCTCAAGAATTTTCCAGCCCAACATGTCCTTTGGATTCTAATTTCCCTTGGTATTCTCATTTCCCTTGGTATTCTCATTAAACCTTTTGGAAATTGAATCACCAACCCAACATACAACCCTTTCCTCCAATCCAGAATAGCTGAACAACAAAGTGATTGGAAATGGAAAGGAAGGAAAAACAGTATTCTGTTCTGTTTCAGGATGATTGAGGCTATATACAGTTAGATAGCACTATGCAAATTGACTTTACTCTGTACAGCTGAGATGATACAGTCAACAAACTGAGATGATACTTAGTTTGCCAGGTTTCAGAGAGTGCGAATTTAAGTTCTTCCCTAGAGCCTCAAGACAAATTCTTCAGGATAGTGATGAGTGTTAACTGTCTATGCTCTGAAGTCTGCAGGTTGGGTGGGGTTTACAGTACTGCATTTTGTGCCTGCTACCTTGTCATCCTGATACTCCAACAAAATGGTTTTCTGTGGTAGCAAAACAACTCTGATCTAGCTGTATTACCTTGATCTAGTATTCAGGTGTCAAGGGGCAATATTTTTTTATATAGATTAATGAGCTCTATTACATTGCCAGAGCTGCTACAGACTATAGAATAACCCTGAGTATGGTAAAGTGGATGTAAAGATTTTATTAATTATTTTATTCTAATAATGTCAAATTGTTTAATTTTGTATTACAAAAACTATAAGCAAGGCTGGGAAGGTGGCTTAATAGTAGAGTGCTTGCCTAGCGTGCATGAAGGCCTGGGTTCGATTCCTCAGTACCACATATACAAAAAAAAAAGCCAGAAGTGGC
This sequence comes from Dipodomys spectabilis, assembly GCF_019054845.1. NCBI lineage: Eukaryota > Metazoa > Chordata > Mammalia > Rodentia > Heteromyidae > Dipodomys > Dipodomys spectabilis. The sequence goes on along the minus strand of NW_024870817.1, from coordinate 20,410,887 downwards.
GCTGTGGCTCAAGTGGTAGAGTGCTAGCCTTGAGCAAAAGAAGCTCAGGGACAGTGCCCAGGCCCTGCATTCAAGCCTCAGGATTGGGAAAAAACAAAAAACAAGAAAAAACAAACTATCAGCCACCAAACAAAAACAAAAACCAAAAAAACCCCACCCAAAACAATTTCCCAGTATTGGAGGAAACCCTCTCCTTTTCCAGGCTTCTTTTCTTTTTCTTTTTAAATTTTAATTTTTATTGTGAAAATACTGTACAGAGGGGTTACAATTACATGGGCAAGATAATGAGTACATTTCTTATCAAGCATTGTAGCCTCCTCCTTTGTTTCCCCTTCCCATCTCTTCCCATCCTCCCCCTGCCCCCCCACCCCAATCCTCCCCGCTATTCCCCCCCCCACCAAAGTTGTAAAGGTCATTTTTTGACATAACGACTTGTACATCTCATTGTTGCAATGGGTCCACCTGTATCCCTATTTAAATGATTTGTTTTTCCCCTTCCCCTCCACAAATTATACTGACATCAAATACAGTGAAAGCAGGGTTATACCGTGGGGGAGGGACATACAAAGCAACAAAGAAATCATCTTATAAATGTGTTAGAAACAATCGCATGAAAGAAAAAAAAAACATTTGAATACATATCTTAGGGTTCATTTCCTTAACATCACCTTATCTGACCTTTTCTGCTTGACTCAGACATATACTAGATATTGCAAATAAGGGAAACCATGGGACCTATGTTTTAAAAAATAATTTATTTATTATTTTTTAATTGTGAAAATACTGTACCTAGAAGTTACAATTACATGGACAAGATAATGAGTACATTTCTTATCAATCATTGTTGCCTCCTCTTTGTTTCCCCTTCCCATCCCTTCCCATAATTTCCCCACCTCCTGCCACCCCATCCTCCCCGCCCCCACCAAAGTTGTAAAGTTCTTGTTTCTAATATATTTATAAGATGATTTCTATGTTACTTTGTATGTCCCTCCCCCATGGTATAACCCCTGCTTTCACTGTATTTGATGTTGGTATAATTTGTGGAGGGGAAGGGAAAAAACAAATCGTTTAACTAGGGATACAGGCTTCTTTTCTTATTTCTTGATGATGCAGACTGCTTTTCCGAGCTTTTTTTTTCCTGGAACGAGTCATTTTCTCAGCTCTTCTCTTTCCTCATATGTTATATATCTCTAGCAGTATCATTGAGCTTTTGTTTGTTCAAGTTCTTCACTTGGAATCTTGTGAATAAATTTGCAGGTTGTTAAGTGTAGGACCAAGACACTTACTGATAGGTGTTCAGCATCTCCATGCAGTTAGAGTTCTTCAACATGTTCTATCACTAGGTCTCTGATTAGTGTTAATGTAGACACTTTATAATGCATTGAGATGACGTGATATAACTCTTGGGATTAAATATGAGGCACTAATACACATTACCTGTCTCTGTCAGAATTTATCACATTGAATTCTAGAACATAGGAAGGTCAACAGAGTGTTCTGAAGGCATTGCAGAGACCCAAGAAGCACTGACAAGGACCCAACAAATGGAGCTCTTCCTCTTTCCCCTTACTTCTTCAGTCTCAATCTCCTTGTATGGTTCAGAAACATTTCCTTTATCTGGAGGCCCCTTACGGAGTTCTATCAATCAACTTGTGCATTTGTGGTTTGAAGAAGTTTAGCACCACAAATGAACAATAATAGAAAACAAATAAGCAACAATGCCTAAACTTGTCAAATATGTCATGATGTTTAGGCTATTTATTCTCTTTGAAAATAACAAATAATAAAATAACAATTTGCTCCATGAAAGTTAGAATGTGTTTGTGACCTTTTTTCTTAGTTGAAAATATCTTTATTTGATTTCATTTAATTTTTTAATTTTTTTTGCCAGTCCTGTGTTTGTGACTTTAAGCATTCACTATCCCACCATACTGTGAAATTTGTGATTATGTAATCACTTAATCACAATAAAGAATTTGCAAAAAAAAAAAAAAAAGAATGGAAAAAAAAGAAAATAACAAAGATGGCAGTAAAGGTATGGCTCCAGATTTGAGTAAAAAAATTAAGTGAGAATGTGAGGCCTTGATTTCAAGCATCAATCTTGCACACATGTATGGGCGTACACACACATACACATACCAATGTTACTAAAATATAAATCACATAACATGAAGTTCAATCTCCTAAGTATATATTTCTATGGATATTAGTACATATCCTGCACTGTTATGTTACCAGCACCACTATATAGTTTTAGAATATTTGTTATAACCCCAGAAAGTAATCTTAAATTTTCATCACCACACAAAAGAACTCCAAATCTATTGGCTCCACTCCTCAAATTCCCTTCTATCAATCTTAGTCAATTACTAGTCTGCTTTCTGTCTCTATACATTTACATATTACATGTTTTATATAAATAGAAGCATATAGTATATAGCCTTTTGTCTGTTTTATTTCACTTAGGATGTTTATAATGTTGACCCATATTGTAGCATTTCTCAACATATCATTTCTTTTCTTAGTTGAGTAGTATTCTTTTGTATAGATATATCATATTTATTTATTCATCTGTTCATGGACACTTGTGTTTCACCTTTTAGCTATCGTGAACAGAGCTGCTAAGAATCCTTGTGTATAATTGTTTTTAACATGCCTAGAAGTAAAATTCCTCAGTCATATGACAATTCTATGTGTAACTTACTGAGAGACTGCCAAACTGTTTCCTACAGTGACTATGCCATTTTACACTTACATTGTATAATGGCTGGATATTTGTGGTATCCTAAAAATTATATGTTCAGGTTCTAACTCCTTATATAATGATATTGAGGTAATCTGGTTTAGATGTGATGATACTAGGAGGAAATTTGACTTGGATGAAGTTGTGAGAGTAAAGCAACCATGATTAGCACCCTTATCAAAAGAGTAAGAGACAACAAAATGTCCTGTCTGCATCACATGAGGACATAGTAGGACGGGCTCATCTGCAATGCAAGAGGCCCTCACTGTACTAAAGCCTTCATTTCAGATGTCCAGACACTAAAACTATGAACTTAAACTACCCAGTCTATGATAATTTATTGTGATAGTCAAAAGCTTAGTATAGCAAGGTTTTCAATTTGTAAGTATCCCCCAACACTTTTCTTAATACACACACACACACACACACACACACACACACATACACACATATATTATTTATTAAGGCTCTTTCTAGTAGATATGAAGTTGAATCTCATTGCATTGTTTTTTGCAGGTCCAAGGTCTCTTGTATATGCTAGGTAAGCACTGTACCACTGAGCCCTAGTCCCAGCCCCCTCACGTAGTTTTGATTTGAAATTCCCCAATGTCTAACAATATTGAGCATTTATTATGTGCTTTTGGGGTAAGTAAAATAATATTTTTAGAAAAGCCAATTCAAGTAACTTTTCTATTTTAAAATTGATTGTCTTTAGTTGTTGAGTTGTTGAGAAAGCAAAGAATTCATCAAGATTATTATGTAGATTATCACATACTACATAAAAATTCTGCCTGAGTTTTCATGCCGCAAGTTGGTCACATATACTATAATGATTCTATTTCTCTGGAGAACTCTGATGGATTCAAACTGCAAAAGTTCTTTATGTACTTATATATTCTGAGTACTAAACCTTTATCAAACATATGAAAATAAACCCTGTTTAGTTGAGCTTGCTCCATAAAGCCATTAAAAATCCTAAGTGAAGCTCAGAGTTTTCTGAAGATCAGATAAGACAATGTCTGTAAAGCTTGATGCAAATTTAGTAAATATTATTTTTAACCACATCTGAATTCACTTAGAGCATTCACTTGGCCTTTACAATTCAGCAAATGCTCATGGATTCTTATTGTGTATAAGACACTATTTGGTTATGATGGGTGCCAGCTGCATGGCATTCTGACCTGGTGTTATGCTCTGTCATCTTGTAATTTTTTTTTTCTTTTTGATACTGAGGCTTAAACTGAGAGCCTGAGTGCTATCCCTGAGCTTTTGTGTTCCAGGCTGATACTTTACCACTTGAGTTTTTTGGTGGTTAATTCGAGATAATAGTCTCATGGACTTTCCTGTCAAGGGTTGGCTTTCAACCATGGTCTACAGATCTCAGCCTTCTGAGTAATTAGGATTTCCAGGTATGAACCACGGGCACTCAGCTATCTTATAATTACATTTTGAACAAGCAGCTGTGTGTTTTCATTCTTTCCTCAGTCCTGTGCAACATGTAGCCAGTAGAAAATTACTTTGGTTGATAATAATAACTGATCATACAAAAAAAATTGAATCTTACAAATTACACTCATTTTGTAAAAAAAAAAAAAAGAAGGAATGTACTATACATTTTAGAAACATCTTACCAAACATGATATAAATGGAAATGTGACATTTAACAGGTAAGCTTTAGTTATCTGAAAAATTCACTATTTAAAACAGTCAAGTACCTGATAAAAAGAAATGTTAATGTATTTTGCAACAACAAGAAAGAGAGAAAGTAAAAGCTTTGAGGTGTTTTAAAAGTTGGTTAGTTTGTGTTGCTAATGTTTAGGGAGACCTTGGATAAATTATTTAATGTCTCTTAGTCTTAGTTTCCTTTCCTGCAAAATGAGATGGACACATAGCTCAGAAGTCTACATGGAAGATGACATTTTCAGCATACCATCATAGGAAGTACTCAAACATCTTATCAAATGTTATATAAATAAATGAAAATACGGCATTCAATAGGCGAACTTTCCTGGTGGGAATTAGTACAGTCATTATGAAAAATCATATGGAGGGTCCTCAAATAAAAATGTCTTCTAAGCTGGGCACCGGTGGCTCACACCTGTAATCCTTCCTCTTCAGGAGGCTGAGATCTGAGAATTGTGGTTCAAAGCGAGCCTAGGCATAAAAGGCTGTGAGACTCTTAAGTCCAATTAACCACCAGAAAACTGGAAACAGAGCTGATGGAATGATAGAATGATAGATGGAGTGATAAAATGCTAGCCTTGAGCAAAATTGCTCACACGCAGTTCCCAGGCCCTGAGTTCAAGCCCCATGACTGACCAAAGAAAAACCAAAAAACAAAAAAATCCCTCTAAAAAATAGAAATATTACAAAATCTGATTTGTCAGAGATAGTTTGTCCAAGACATTTGCATTCTTATTGTTCATTTCAGCATTACTTTTAATAACCAAGTAGTGGAACCAGCTATCAACAGATTAGGAAAATTTGATACATATAAACAAGAATACTATTCAGCCTTTATAAGGAAACCCTGTCATTTGGAAACCACATAGGTGAATCTAGAAGTGATTAGGTTAAGTGAAAATTAGCTATGTACCAGAAAGGCAAATACCACATATTCCTACTTATATGTAAAATGTTTTTTGGGGAGGGGAGTGGGTCATGGGGTTTGAACTCAAGTCCTGGGCGCTGTCCCTGAGCCTCTTGATGCTCAAGGCTAGTATTCTGCCACTTGAGCAACAGCACCACTTCAGGCTATTTCTTAGTAGTTGGTTGGAGATAACAGTCTCAGGGACTTTTCTGCCTGGGCAGGCTTTGAACCACGACCTTCAGATCTCAGCCTCCTGAGTAGCTAGGATTACAGGTGTGCGACACTTCAACCAACTACATGTGAAATCTTAAACAAACAAAAAACAATTGAATTCATAGAAGTAGAGAATAGACATGGTTACAAAGGCTAAGTATAAGTGGAAGCCAAAGAGGATGGTCGAAGAGTCTCTGTTAGATAAAGGAAAGGTTTTGTTGTTGTTGTTTTGAGATATAATGCACAGAATGACTAATATACTTGAATTGGTATATGTACTTTTCAAATTGCTAAGGGATTAAATTTCATATGTTCTCACTATAAATACGATAACTTGGTAAGGTAAATGACGTTAATTGACTTGATTTCACTATTCCACATTGTGTTCATCATACATTTTCAACTTACGATAACATCAGTTTTGATGTTAAGTATACAATTGCAGACCTACCATGTGCTGTGCTTCATTCTAAGGACTGTGCACACAGCACACTAAGATTCTGAGTAAGAATCTTACTGACATGGAGATTATATTCTAGTAAAGCAAAAAATGATAAGCATGCTGAATAACAAAGCTAACCATTTTCGGCTGCAATAAGCCTTAAGAAAGAAGTTTAACTGGGGAATGAACTGCTGAAGCTAATGAATGACCAAGTGAAAGCTTTCTGAGAAGGAACCTGTAATGAGATCTGAATGATAAAAATGAGAAATTTGGGTGATGATCTCAGACAGAACTTCTCTTTCTTTTAATATAGCAAATGGTTTCCTCTGGAATATCAACTACACTGATAATATATAAGTAGCAGAGATAAGGGAAACTGAGTTTAAAACCCAATAGTAAATATCAAGGTGTTTATAAATGCATACAATCTAAACTCTTTAATTTAAACCTCAGGTTGACTAATAATGTGGGAGCAAGAACAGTAGGTTTTTAGTGAGGCTTCAAATATCCTGGGGTAATGTAACAAGAATCGTATTTTATTTGTTCTCGAATGACTTGGAATTGTCTAAAATGCCAAGAAGAAAAAAATACCTCATTTTGTTTTTAATATTTGGGTAGATATTGGTAATAATAGTAATGAATACTTTCATGCCCAGCAGCTACTGATGCTGTTTGTATCATTAAGGTAGATGCAGTATGCATTACTACACTCAGCTTAATTTTAAGATTTTAATAAAGGAAAAAGAATCTGTAGAAAGTGTGGTGCATTATCACACTTAAAGCAGCCAATTAAATTAGTCTCCTGACACAGGCTTCTTTATAAACTCATTTATCACACAAGTTAGCTTGGTCTGACCTTTCCACCCCTTCTTGGATAAGGATGGTAGCAATTTCTCAGCAGCAAAATTATTGATTTTTTTGACAGAGTTTCTTCCCCAGTTGGATTTTCCTTCTCTTTTGTACTTCTCTTCTTAACATGAACTTCTCAAACAGAGACTGGAGTCTCATTTAGACATTGGCAAAAAAAAAATGCTATTTGGAAGGATGTGAGAAGTTGTACCTTAATGCTGAAGCTAATTACCCATACCCAAACAACTTATGGGGGCATTTTGTTCAATATGGAGTGTTTCCCTTACTCAGTAAACAGAAAAAAGTGTTGATTATCTATCAAAGGTTGGCATGCTCACCAAACAAATGCCAATTCTTTTGTTGCAGTCACAACTGCAACTGTTGGACCCCAGGAGCTTTGATACTTTTTCCCCCTAAATTTTAATACTGGTTCCTGCATGTCAAATGACAATCCATTTGTCCCATACAATGTTGACACAAAACATTTGCTCAGTTAATTGAGAGTGTTTTTCTTTATCAATAGCTTTTCATCATTTGCCAAAGGCATCTCTTTCCAGGGAATAATTAGGAGGTAACTATAATATTTTACCAGACTTGAGAAAGTTAAGGAATAAACTATCTTAATATAAAAACTTTAGCTATAGTCAGCCTTTGTAGGAGATATTTCCCAGAAAAGTAAGGGTGGACCTTGATCAAGATAGATTATACTCATAAACTGACATATTGAATTGAAATTCCCATTGTCCAACTACTTAAAGTTAATTACATTTTTTAAAGTAAGGGAGAAAACAGTCATACAAGAAAAATAACTTAGTTTTACTGAGTATCTATGAACTAGAAACAATGCTGGGAGCTTTACAAGCATTATCTCCTTTAGCACAATGGGATGGGTCTTTAATTTTCATTCTCCAGACAGCAAACTAAAGCTCAGAGAGGACAAGTAATTTATGCAATCAGCTAATGGATATTTAGCTTTGGGACCTAACATCAGACCTCTTGGACTAACTTTCATTTTCCTTCCACTCCATTGTGCTTTACTGATGGTATTAGATGATCACTGTGGTATCTACCCCTGTGGACTGACATAGCTCAGTGATCCAAGTATTCAGATGGGCAGTTACCTTGACTTCTTTCTCAGTAGTGTTGATGGAGTGGCAGGAGATAGTTATCCCATGTTATTGAATTTTCACTCATAATCAAGAGCAGGCAGTTTACTAGTGTGGGGCCAGGATATAAAAAATTTCAGGTCCAATGGAATAGAACAGAAGACCCAGAAATGAACCCACAGACCCATAGACACTTAACATTTGATAAGAGTGCCAAAAGCATAAGATGGAAGAAAAAAAAACCTCTTCAACAAATGGTGCTGGCAAAATTGCCCATACACATGCAGAAAACTGAAGCTAGATCCTTATAAATCACCCTGCACCAGAATCAATTCCAAATGTATCAATGTAAGTCAGGATAAAATGAAAATATTACAGGAAGGGAAACACTAGGAAGGGAAGGGGAAACACTCCTAGGCATGGGTTGAAACTTCCTAAGTAAAGATCCAGAATCACATAAATCAATGAAAGACTGGGTAAATGGGATTGCATCAAACTGAAGAGTTTCTCCATGTCAAAGGACATAGCTAGCAAGATAAATAGAAAGCCCATACAATGGGAGATCTTTACTAACTATGAATCAGACCAGGGCTTTATATCTAAAATACATTTAGAGCTCAAAAAATTGACCCCCCCCAAATAAATTCTCAAAGAAACAATCCAATGAATAAATGGGAAGAGAACTCTGAAGAAGAATGGCAAATAGACTCATGAAGAAATGCTCAACATCTCTAGCCATAAAAAAAATGCAAATCAAAATACTAAGATTCCACCTCACCCCAGTTAGAATGGACATTACCAAGAAAACTAACAATAACAGATACCTGGCAAGGATGTGGCCAGTAGGGAATGCTACTGAACTATTGGAGGGAATGTAAATTTATTCAACTGCTTTGAGAAGCAGTATGGAGGTTCCTCAAAGACTAAACATGGAGGATCCCTATGACCCAGCAATTCCTCTCCTGGGAATTTATCCAAACCAAGTCCACAAACCAAGCCACCCCAAAGCCACCAACATAATCATGTTCATTGCAGTATTGTTTACCATAGCCTAGGTATGGAATCAACCTAGATGCTCTCAGTGGACAACTGGACCAATAAATGTGGTATATATACCCAACAGAATTCTATGCTTCTATCAGAAAAAGTATATTGTGCCCTTTATAAGGAAATGGAAAGACTTGGAAATGATTACATTAAGTGAAGTAAACTAGAGCTAAAGAAACATAAATTGCATGGTTTCCTTCATCTATTGTGACTAGAATGTGTCTATAAATCTACAAGTGAACACATTGAATGGTAAAGACAGAAAATTACATGAGGACATGATAAATTATACAGTACTTTAAACATTCATACAGTGAGACCAAAAGAGGATATTCTCAAGAGAGAACCACAAAGGCTCAATAGCTACATACATATGATCATATAAAACGCTTACTGAAATGAACTCTAAGAAATGGAAATAAGAGGGCTTTTTGTTATTTTTGCTTTGTGTTTTTTGTTTGTTTTTCATCTTTGTTGCTGTTTTTCGTTTCTGTACTTTTGCTTTCTATATGTGTTTATTAGTTTTGGTGAGGGTAAGGGGAAGCACAGAAGCTACAGGACAAAGAGTGGACAAATGCAGCAGTGATACTCACTAGACATTATGTTGAAAATGAACTATAAACTTGTGGGGAGATGGGCGCCAGTGGCTCACACCTTTAATCCTAGATACTCAGGAGGCTGAGATCTGAGGATTGTGGTTCAAAGCCAGCCTGGGCAGGAAAAGTCTGTGAGACTCTTATCTCTGATTAATCACAAGAAAATTGGAAGTGGCTCTGTAGCTCGAGCACTCGCCCTGAGCTGAGGAGCTGAGGAACAGCACCCAGGCCCAGAGTTCAAGCCCCATGACCAAAAAGAAAAAAAACCCCAAGCTTGTTGGAGAGGGAGGTTGGGAAGAAAAATTAGGAGAGGGAAGAGTGACACTGTCCCAAAACAAATATACTCATCATCTGACTAATGTGACTGAAACCCCTCTGTACATCACCTTTACTGTAACAACAACAATTAAAAACCCTCCAGGTCCTTATACTCTTGCTATCACTGCCCATAACAATGGTGGACTTTGTTTATTCATGGTTGTTGGGCTTGAATTCTAAGAAAGAATGTTATACATTTGCCTTTGCACTGGACAAACTATTATTCATAGTCTGCCAGTTCAACTGCGTGAATTACTCATGGGTTCAATACCCTAATATTATAGATTACAACTCTTAGTGTTCACAAAATACTAAAGGAATAGGTTAAGGGAAGCCAGTAGAGAATCCTAAATATGCCATTGCTGTGCTGTATAAACACTTTATGAGCACCAATACTGAGAGAAAAATCCTCATGTTTAGACTGCATTAAAGTTCCCTAAACACTCTGATTTTCTCAATCCAAGTTTCAAAGAAGGATCAAAATCTAAGGCAAGTTTTTAAATATGTTTGTATTAAGATTGAGAGGTAAGAATGAATCTTAGGGATTTAAATACATAGTCACATGTACATTATAAATATATATATATATATGCAATATATATACACAGAATGTAACATATATAGTAATGTATAAAATACAAAATATATAATACACACTATATATAGTATATCCTCTCTGTGTGTGTGTGTGTGTGTGTGTGTGTGTGTGTGTGTGTGTGTGTGTGTGTACATTTTTCTTATCCCAATCCCTATGATTTATCGTGGCTAAAGTTGAAGTCACCAGTTACCTTATTCTGATAGAAGCAAAATGGATTCCACTTAAGTTGTTAACTATTTCTAATTGTTTACTGACATCAGGGATCTAAATTAGTTTCAAATTTTTACACTTCTTTTTGTTCTCACAACTAATATAATATTAATTTAACTTTCTTCTCTTTCCTCTTCCTCCTCCTTCTTTTCTTCTTCCTCCTCCTCCTTCTTCTTTTAGGAAATACACATCACAAAAGAGAAGAAAAATAAGTGATTTGTGATCTCTCATATCTATAGATATCCATTACTAACTTTCAGTATGACCAATTTTTCTGTGTTTACACTTTCAATAACACTGGAACACTGGTCAGCATGCTCAGTTTCAAGCAATGAAATGAGTTGTCACTCCTTTGAGCACAAAAGAATTTGTTGGAACCATATTTAGGTAGTTCAGAAATTCACAAAGAAAAGTCTGGAAAACCAGATTTGAAAAGCAAGTGGGAGTAGAAATGACAAAGGGAAGTTAATAAGTCAGAACCAGAGGCCAGATAGTACTGAAAAGTTACTCTGTGAGGCTCTTACTTGCCCAGACCTTCCACAAACTTTTCTGACACTGACAATCTAGCAACCATGTTCATGGGATGATAATTAGGGCTCTGAAAGAACCAATGAGAGAGAGAGAGAGAGAGAGAAGACAGTTTTCAAGAGATCCATTGAAAAGCTGGCAGTGTGCCTCAGTACAAGTTCAAAAGCCTCAAAAACAGAGACGTTGATGGCATAACTTAAAAAAATAGCATATAGGGCTGGGAAGGTGACTCAGTGGTAGAGCGCTTGCCTTGCATGCATGAAGCCCTGGGTTTGATTCCTCAGCACCACATAAGAAAAAAGAAAAAAGCCGGAAGTGGTGCTGTGGCTCAAGTGGTAGAGTGCTAGCCTTGAGTTGAAGAGCTAGGGACAACGCCCAGGCCCAGAGTTCAGGCATCACGACGGGATCCAAAAGAAAAAAAAATCTGGTAACGAAAAAATAGTGTATATTAGTTGTACAAGGGTGGGAGGTTCATTGGGACATTTCCCACATGTAAAGAATATATGCCTGTCAAGCTTCTGTGAGGCCATAGGCCTGAGAACCCAGTGAGTCACTGATGTAAGTCCTGAAGTCCTGAAGAACCTGGAGTACTGATGTCCAAAGGTAGGAGAAGATACATGGAAGATCCAGGAGAAGACTAGAACAGACTTGTCTTTCCTCTGCCCTTTTCTTCAGTCTTGGCCCCAAGCCAATTAGATGATCCCAGCCCACACTGAGAGTGGATCTATATTCAGTCTGCTCCTTCTTCTGTCAATTCACTCCCCAATCGCATCACAGACACATCCAGAAATAGACTTTACTACCTAGATATCTCTTAAGCCAGTCAGGGTGAAACCTAAGATTAAATTTCACAGATGAAGGTTCCACTGTTCTGGCTTGCAATTCTAAATCAAAATGGGTCTGAATAATCAGAAAGGGTCTGGATGCCTGACCAGCCCAGGCCATATGCTTGGTGCAGCTGTAAGGGAGCAATAATAGAATGGCTCTCAATTTCTGGCCTCTGCAAAGGTAAGAATCACATGGTGGGAAATTCCCCCAAATTTGGGAAGGGAGGTTAGACGTGGAGCAGCCAAATCCCACATGATGTTTGCCACAATGAGCTCATACAGCTTTATATAGCTCTGTCTCTTGCTTTTCCCTCCTACATTAAATTGTGTCTATTTTCCTCAAGCATGTGCTATTTTTCAAAATTAAGATTTTCAATAACTGTATAATAACAGTCTCAGTTTAATCAGTAAGAAGCATATGCTCTACTAATTGTCCCCAGTAAGGCTTGAAAAGCATAGGTGTTACAAAGGTAGAAGCATGGATCTTAGCACAGAGATATCCCAATTCTTTTTCCAGCTTCAGCTGGCACTCAGCAGGGAGAAGACAGACTCTGGAGCTCAAGCCTTCATGTCTTGGTGCACTGTCAGAGATGGCCTAGTTAACCTGAGTGAGGTAAGGGAGTGTGGAAGAGTCAAACCCAGGAGCTTCCTCCGCCTACAAGGCAAGGACAGGCCGTGGGCGCAGGCCCAGCTACAGAAGCTAGAAGTTCAATCCAATAGCAGAGGAACTCTCTGCATCTGACCTAGTTGTGTTGTCAGGAACCTACAGCTTTGGAGCAGCTGACATTCAGGGACTGAAAGTCACAGCCTTTGGTGTAAGGTTCAGAGTGGCCTGAGAACTAAAACAAACAAATTAATAAATTAATAGACAAGGTGAAATAGGCTGTAGCTTTGTAATGACTCATAATAAATAAAATGCCAATGAACCCAGGGATGAGGGTGCATGCCTTTAATTCCAACACTTAAGGAGCTGAGCTAGTTCAAGACCAACCTGGGCTGACCAGTAAGTTTGAGGCCAGGCTATATACAGCAGGTCCTTGATTTAAAAAAAAAAAAAGATGAAAGGAAGAAGGGAAGGATGGAAAGGCAAAAATGAGGGAAAGAGGAAAAGAGAGAGGCTGACCAAAAGAAGACACAAAATATAGCAGGGCTTCAGCGGCAGCTGAAAGGCCAGTGAAGAGAGTAGGAACAGGTTTTACAAACCTAGATATCAGAATTATGACACCATTTTGGCTAGCTGGCTGGAACTAGGAAACTGGGTTTCAGGCTCAAGATCAAGTTGGTTTTGACTTAAGGTTGGTCCTGGGAGCATTGTTGTAG